>NC_079216.1:47551148-48263648 GCF_029633865.1 Lampris incognitus
ACTGCCCTCTGGGCTGGCAATAGTCATGCCTTTTGAACATTCCTCTCCTTGTCTCTGTTTTGTGAAATGAAGACAAGGAAAATGACCTTCTCCGTCTTACAGAAGGGATCACCTGTTTTAACTATCTACCTTTTTTACAAGAATTACTCAAGCATATCACTTTTTCAAAAGGCATTTAAAAGACAACTGGGACATCCTTGACTTTGCTTATAATGGACCTTGCCTAAGGCAGGGGTAGATATGGTCATCAATTATGTTTGGTCCATGGATTTCCTGAACAATTACAGTCATTGCTTGTATTATTCAAAGGAATATGTAAATTTGGGCCTCACCGTTTACTTTAGTGTCTTTGGCAGTCAATGTACTGGACATTATGAGGCCATATCATGCTTTTAGGGTTTTTACCTTTCCTTAGAAAGAAAGCCACTCTATTTTTGTAATTGTACAGTTGTTTGATTACTGCTAAGATTTTCACTGGGAGTAACGAAGAAGGACAGGATTAGGAACGATTATATTAGAGGGACCACTCAGGTTGGACGGTTTGGAGACAAAGCAAGAGAGGCAAGATTGAGATGGCTTGGACATGTGTGAGGAGAGATGCTGAGTATATTGGGAGAAGGATGCTGAATATGGAGCTGCCAGGGAAGAGGAGAAGAGGAAGGCCAAAGAGGAGGTTTATGGATGTGGTGAGGGAAGACATGCAGGGGGCTGGTGTGACAGAGGAAGACGCAGAAGACAGGAAGAAATGGAAATGGATGATCCGCTGTGGCAACCCCTAACGGGAGCAGCCGAAAGTAGTAGTAGTAGTAGTAGTAGTAGTACAGTTGTTTGATTACAATGAAATTTGTGTTCTGCATTTAATCCATCCTATGGTATAACAGCAGTGGGCAGCTGCAGCGCCCGGGGACCAACTCCAGTTTTTCTTTCCATTGCCTTGGTCAGGGGCACAGACAGGAGTATTAACCCTAACATGCATGTCTTTTTGATGGTGGGAGAAAACCCACGTAAACATGGGGAGACCATGCAAACTCCACACAGAAAGGACCTGGTAAAGCCTGTGTTTCAAACCCAGGACCTTCTTGCTGTGAGGCAACAGAGCTAACCACTGGGCCATCATGCTGCCCAGTGTGTGTTACATAGCTGGGAGGTGCATGTAAAAGGTCTGCAGTTACAAATCCCAAAGTCCATGTCAAACAGAGTTAGGCCCCAATCAGACAGAATGCATTTTAGCAACCTGGAGCAACTTTTTGTAATTGGTTTCAATGGGAGAGAAGCTTTTTACTCGCAGCTTTTGCATTGCTGAGCACCTCGCATTTTTGCAGGAGCGCCCGGAACACCTCGAGTTGAAAAAACGTCAACTCAAAGCGGAAGAGCGCTCAATGTCATCTGCTCTTTTTTTCCCATTGTCCAATCGAATTGAGAGGTGAGCCTTCTTTTGGTGGTGACAACAACAAGTGGTGACAACATGGAGGACAAACTAGTGGTGGCTGTTGCTGGATACCCGGAGCTACATGACTTTACTAACCGTAGTTCCCATGATCTGAACTTTAACTAGCCAAAACAAAAAGTACAGATCTTTGAGCTTACTTCACAGAAAAATAACGGTTAGGCTAAGGACTGGTGATTTCGTGGCTGACCAACAATTAAAAAAAAAAAGCCAGATGTGCATCACATTGCCATTTTGCTGAAAAACAAAAAGGTAGTGTGGTGCGCCCTCACATTTTGCAGGTTGCAAAATGTGTTCTGTCTGATCAGGGTCTTATTCTCTGCGACAGTAAACACAGTCTGAAACGCCTCATTTTTAGTCCAGCATTTTCTTCCGTTACTGATCTACGTCACTATGTAACACATTTTCATAATCCCTGCCCAGTGGCTAGTTTGGGCCACCCTCAACACCTTAACACCAGCAAGATGATGAGGCGGCACTCACATGGTCTGAATGCTATCCCTCGTCAGGCTTCCAGATGCTGGCCAATCAGAAGAAAGCAGTGGGCTTTTAGGGAGGGGGGCCTTAACTACTACTACTACTACTACTACTACTACTACTACTCAGAGTGGTTGAAAAACAGAGCGGCGACACTCCCATAGGCTCCCATTGTAAAAAATGGCGGAGGCTTTTCCAGCCAGCTTCCGGGTTATGGGGACCATGAATAGTTCCAAACATTGATATTCACAGCATTGCTTTCCATTGCGTATCAAGCCATTTCAGCGGTAAGTTGATAAATTAGGAGGTAAGATTTTTGATAATTCATTCCATTTACTGCATTACCTGTCATTAGTATAGTAAATACTGTTATTTTTATATGTGCTCAACATTAGCTGGTCAATATTTTAACTTAATTATTGTTAACGTAATTACCGAACTAGGTCAGCTACCGGGCTAGCATGTTTTGACGAATTTCTGTCAAATCAGTTTTTAATACATCAAGGAATGAAGGTTAACGTTAAGTAGGAATGTAGGTTTATGATTACAGGTTGTTAATAGGGCTGCCAAAGAGTACTTTTCTTAATCGCGATTAATCGCTGAACTGGCCCTAAGGAAGACAGCTATGTCATTAGAAGAAAGCCAAGAGGTAGCCACAGGGTACTGTAACATCATGATGTTCTAATGTGAAAGTGGCGCCCACTGCGACACCCAGCTGATGAACACTGGACAGTACTCTCGCAGTTGGTGTTACTCAGTAGCTTCAGGAGAGAGGCGATGCACTTGGCTCTTGGTGTCTGGAAGACACAAGATAGGGTTATGCACCATTTTTACTGGCCAGAGGTATGTAAGGATGTGAAGAATTACTGTAGATCCTGCCACATGTGTCAGCTAGTGGGCAAGCGTAACCAAACTATTCCGGTTGCACCATTGAGTCCCCCTCCGGTCATGGAGGAGCCGTTTTCCAGGGTAATGATTGGTTGTGTAGGCCCCCTACCCAGAACTAAGAAGGGGAATGAGCGCCTACTCACTATCATGGATGTGGGTACCCAATTTCCAGAGGCAGTGCCATTACGCAGCATCAGAACCAGACCTGTAGTAGAAGCCCTGTTACAGTTTTTCTCTCAGGTAGGGCTAGCGAAGGAAATTTGGCATGATCGAGTCACCAATTTCACATTAAATCTGTTTCAGGAAGTTGTCTGCCAGTTAGGCATTAAGCAGGTGATGTCGTCTGCCTATCACCCACAGTCCCAGGGTGCAATAGAGCAGTACCCTCAAACACACAAGACTATGATAAAAGCCTATTGCATGGAGTGCCCTGAGGACTGGAATATGGCTATGCCTTTTCTGGTATTTGCCATTAGGGATGCCACTAATGAGTCTACAGGTTTCAGTCCATTTGAGTTAGTCTACGGACATGAGGTCCAAGGACGACTCAAGGTGATGGAGAGGTTGCTCCAGTCAACTCCTCAGAATGCCACTCTGCAGTATGTAGCCACATTTAAAGATAGACTACAGTAAGCTTGTGCAGTGGCTAGGCAGAATCTGCAGGCAGTGAAGGGCAAAATGAAATAGCAGTATCACAAGAAAGTGGTACAGCGCACCTTTGCAGAGGGCGATAAAGTGCTGGTATTGTTGCCAATCAGCCTCAGTTAGGGCTAATATTTTGTGGCCCCTACACTGTGGTCAGGCATGTGGGTGAGTGCAACTACGTTTTTAGCACCCCAGAGCGTAGGCAGAAAACAAGGTTGTGCCACATTAACCAGCTCAAACCCTACTTTGAGCAGGATGCTGAAAGCCTTGTGCGTCTGGTAGTAACCGTGGAGAGTGGTGAGGCCTGATTTTTTTTTTGGGGGGGGGGGTCCTGAACCCTCAGAACCAGTATCTGCTCGTTTACTCAATTTGGGATTACTAGCCAATCTTAGCCAGCACTTAGAGTACCTACAGCCTGAACTTGCACAAGACATCATGAAACTTATAAAGAAGTACCCAGGTTTATTCAGGGGAACCCCCGGTCTCACCAATCTAGTTTCCCATGATGTAGAAAAAGGGGAGGCAGAACCCTTATCGAATTCCACCTTACAGGAAAGATGCTGTTAAGGTTGAGCTGCAGTACATCTTAGAGATTGGGGCTATTGAGGAGGAGACAAGTGCATGGAGTTTCTCTGCTGGTACCAGTTCTTAAGCCAGATAATACTTGCGGCCCATGTGTCGATTTCAGAAAGGTCAATAGTGTAACTAAGACAGATGCCTATCCCATCCCTCGGTTAGAGGATTGCATTCATCAAATTGGTCAGGCCAGCTTCATATCCAAGTTTGATCCTCTGAAAGGATACTGGCAGGTGCCATTAACTCACCAAACGAAGCAGGTGTCGGCTTTTTATACTGCCAATCAGTTATACCTGTGTCAAGTGTTACCCTTCAGCATGAAAAACGCCCCAGCAACCTTCCAAAGGTTGATGAACACCATTACAGTGGGGTTAGCAAATGTGGTAACCTACATTGATGATGTTGTTGTGTATAGCTTGTTATGCACAAATCGCGTTGTGCATATTGATCAGCTTTTTGAGAGATTGGAAGCCGCTGGCCTGGTTATGAATCTCCCTAAGTGCGAGTTTGGAAAAGGCCAAGTCACTTAACTATGCCACTTAGTAGGGAGAGGATCAGTGAGACAGGCTAAGGTACAGGCAATTACAGATCTCCCCACTCCCACAACAAAAATGCAGTTAATGCGCTTACTCAGGATGAGTGGATTTTACTGGCATTTTGTACCCAACTTTGCCGATGTGGTAGCTCCCCTAACCAACCTCTTGAAGAAAGGTGTAAAGTTTGTGCAGACGCCTTAGTGTCAAAGTGCAATAGAAAAGTTGAAGGCTATCTTGTCATGCGAACCAGTGCTAAAGGCCCCTGATTTCTCTGTTCCATTCAGGCTGGCAACTGATTCTTCAGACCTAGGAACTGGGGCTGTCCTGCAAGCAGATTCACAAGGAATAGAGAAGCCCATAGCCTATTACTCTAAAAAGTTGAACTGTCATCAGCAGCAGTATTGCCAGATTGGGCTACTTTTTATTTGATTGGGCAGGTAAAAATGGCTCTGATAAACATAATTATCATTACATACATACACCGGACGGACAGAGAAACCTTCTAATAAACGCAGTAAAAAAAGGGGGGGGGGCTATTTTGGGGCGGGTTCAGGGCTCTGATTGGGCTATTCAAATCTGGTGCTATTCAACCATCGAAAAGGTTGAATAGCGCTAGATTTGAATAGCGCCAGATTAGCCCTGGTATTAGACATATAGTCAGAAGGAGTTGTTGGTAATATACAGACCATAACCCCCTTGTCTTCACTGAGAAGTGTAAAGGGAAGAACCAGAGGCTATTTAGCTGGAGTTTGGTGTTACAACCCTACAACCTCGTGATACAACACCTGCCGGGGAAGCTGAATGTCATAGCGGACACTTTGTCCAGAGGGTGAACCTCGCAGGCAGTATCCAGGATAGTTTGGTGAAGGAAAGCTGCTCTAAGGCAGGGGACCAATTTATTAAGGTGATGACCGATAGGACTGGTGGTCTTTGAACAGAGTTCATTACCTATACTGTCGTTATATAGGGGCATTTGTGCCATAGATAAGACAGCTAATCATGGCGAACTTCGCTTAATCTCTTCATGTAAATGTTTGTGTGTGTGTGTGTGTGTGTGTTTATATATATATATATATATATATATATATATATATATATATATATATATATATATATATATATATAGTGTTAGATTTGTCTCTAAAAGACTCTTGTAGTTTAGGTCTCCAGTAGGCAATTTTGTAGTTCTAGGTTTAATGAAGAAAGACCAGGAATTAAAAAAAAAATGCTTTATTATAAAAAGGTAAAAAAAATGTCAGAAAATAAACTTTGTATATTTATCTTTTTAGGGGTTTTTGGAGGTTTTTTTTCTCTTGTAAGGGGGAGGGACTGTTACTGATATGTTTTGGGGCCTTTCATTCCCCTTCCGTTCTCTTTTGTGCAGAGCTGATTGTAAACATGAGATGTCACAGCTATGCTTATTACTGTGTTGTATGCTGTGTGACGCCTGGGAGATTAAAAAAAAGAAAAGGAAAACTACAAATCCCAGTGCAGCAGGTTCCCTGAGTGTGACATCACGTCCTGCCCATTCGTTTGGCGGGAATGGTTGATTGATAATTGGTCACTTCCGGCCGGCCTGCTGAATTAGGGGACTGTATGGCACACACTCAGTGGAAGGAACAGCGTTTCTACGCACCTCTCTCTCCACTACAAACAAAACTTGAACACGGTCTAAAACGAACAGGACTAGCCGCTCACGGGAGCTGAGATTGCATTCTTCGGACCACAGAGGAGACATCCTCACAGGTTCCCGAAGCAGCTGACGGCTGCAGTGACGGTAAGCATAGCTGCCAGTTTACTTGCCTCTGTTTTCATATCAGCTCTGAGTTTGATTTTCTCTCTTCATTTCACGCTGTGCTACTGCAGTGGTAAGTTCCAGTTGTGTACTTGTCGCGGCTGTACCATAACACTTGCCTTTCTTGCTTTGTCTCCAAACCATCCAACCTGAGCTGTCCTTCTAATATAATCGTTCCTAATCCTGCCCATCTTTGTCACTCCCAATGAAAATCTGAGCATCTTCAACTCTGCCACCTCCAGCTCCGCCTCCTGTCTTTTCATCAGTGCCACTGTCTCCAAACCATATAACATAGCATATAACATAGAGGGGGGACCTAAAGAGACCGCTAAAACAAACTAAAATGCCTTGTTTCATACAGAGGATTAATTGAGGGGCTGCATGAAGGGCCAGTATAAGGTACATACAGATTTTTTTGATTTTTTTTAACTGTGAATCATGCAAAGCTACTCTATCGGAGCCCCAGGATAAAGATATAGAGCTGGAATGAGCATGATGTTATTAAGGCTATTTCGGAAGTTTTGGATGTAGTTAGACTGTTTTGGAAATATCAGTGTCACCTTATTTTTTTGTTTCAGATTATACGCCTTAATTTATCGAACTCTCCAAAGTGCCTTGCATTTACAATCCGGTGGTCCCTGACTGGTCCCTCTAACCACATATGATTGCAAAATCATTACATTCAAAGAAAGGTCTCTGGATGGAGCCACGGGGAACACTATGTCTGAGTGAAAATCATGACTGTGTGACAACTACCCCCGACTCCCTTACAGTGGTCCACCCACACCCTCCTCCTCTCTCCATGTACCTGTCCTTCCCCCCGCATCCTTCAGCAGCTGTCACTTCACCCTGCTTTTTGTAGTGCACTCCAACAGCCATTAACAGAAATGAAAGTGTCTTAGCTGTGTAAGAACACAACTTTTATGTTTCTGTCTTTACGATTTTGTCAGCATTATTTATACGAGGAGAGAGTAAGAGGACGAGAGAGAACAAGAAGAACAAGAGGGATAAATAGACAGACAGACAGATAGAGAGAGAGGGATGAGAAAATGAGAGACAGAATAAGAGGAAAAAGGGATGGGTGGGGTAAGTAGGCCACAATGCTCCCAACTCATCCTTCAGGGCTGGCACAATCATGTGAAAGTCACCCTATGCTGGGAATAAACCTTCTTCTCTTCTGACAGGACCATCATGAGGGAACATAAAAACCTGACTGAAGTTTTACCTTCACAAAGCTCTCGCCACACTCTCTAACTCCCTTCACAAAGTTTTATGTGGAATTCGATGTTAATTCTTCATTCAGTGAAACAAATTCTTCGGGGTAGGAGCCACAGAGGGGGAGAGAGAGAGACAAATTGAGTTGCATACGCTTGTATTTCACAGCTGAAAATACAGTACACAGCAAAACAGGCCAATGCAACAAGAGCTGCCAGTGACAGTATTGACTGACAGACTGTCTTCCAGGGATATGAAACTTCTGTACATAAATACTGTATGATGCCTGAATGTCAAAGAAAAAGAAGGAAAATGAACAAACGCAGGTGCTGCAAGCTGCTGCAAAATCGAGTTTTGGGAGAGGAGTGTGTGCCCCCCCCCCCCCCAAGGTCAATGAATAATTAAGAGGTTTGGATGAGCAGATTTCAAAGGTCTATAGAAACCGAAACGGATGAAAACGTGAAACAAACAGGTAATGAACTCCTAAAATGTAAGGGAGTATGGAAAGAGGAGGGGAGATGCTGAGTGGGACAAGCCGATTGGAGTCTTGGCGCTCCTGAACTGTCAGATCAAAACCCCTTTTTGGGCATCAAAGGCACCTGCAGCAGCAGTGTCTCCTGTGATAAAGATGCCACTCCCCCCCCCCTTAATTACAAATATTTATAAGCAGCTTAACTGCATGGACAGGGGCTTTTTACCAGGGAAGGGTGTGGGTGTGTTGGGAAGTGTATCTACGCAGCTGTTGGGTACGATAAGATTATTTACCTTTTTTTTGTTATTTTGTTTATTTCAGTTTTAATTATTCATAGCAACCACCGCTCTCTCTCTCTCCGCCTCTGTCTCTCTCTCTTTCTAACACACACACACACACACACACACACACACACACACACACACACACACACACACACACACACACACACACACACACACACACACACACACACAGAGAAATGCATTTATCAAACCCTATTTCTCCTGCTTAATACATTTAATGAGGAGCGGCATAAATAAATATGTAAGTCTATGGGATAAACATTCACCCTAAAAGCCTAGAGGATACACTTCCCTGCCTGGAAACAAGGCTGTCTGACGACAAGGAGAAATCTCATTATATCAACTCATTATGGATCCTAACCCCTTTATTGGCTTCCAAGGTATGGGCGTACTCTCTGCTGATATTATATGTTTTGTCCGCTTTGGCACACGTCACATAAACATGGGTGAACAGCAAAGCTCGGTCTGACTCACTTAAACGTACCTCTGAATGAATCGGCTAAATCAATCTCACCAGAGTATTTGGACTTAAAATGGGAGAGGGAGAGAGAGAGAGAGACTGTTGAGAGTAAGTACTACTCTTGCATTTCTCTCCTTTCAACCTCTACGGCACATTACAGTCAGGGAATTCTAGGAGTCGCCTTGTAAGAGGGGAACGAGAAAAAAAGACGGGGAGAGTGCAAGAGTGAAAAAGAGAGAGAACAGCATTCTTCTTCATAGTGCACTTCAGAAACAAAGTACATTGTTTTCCACTGAATAGGGTTGAAGGGGGTTGAAGGCTGTGGGTGGAAGGAGTTGGGGGGGGGCATTCATCTTATTGGATTCATATCTCCACTTGACTGAGCACTTCCAACATTGACTGGAAAGTTTCAGAAAAACTATTCGAATATCGATGTCACAAAGCCCCCTGTAATTCTATTTTTGATTAATTTGAGCAGTGATAGGAGAGCACCCGGTAGAGCTAAGTAGGGAGGTTAAAGGCTCACTCCAGGGTTTATTCTCCTCCCAGTGCACAGTGTCCCGAATGGGAGAGCAGGGGGTTTATTTGTTTTCAAATCAGATGTGGATAGTAATTACATTAAGCCTCATTAGCTGTTCTCCCTTGACTCTTCATGGTCATCAAGTTAATGTATGTGGCCCTTCCTGTTTGGGCGAAAATGGATTTGTGCTGCATTAGCTGATGAGACAGGTAAATTACATTATGTTCCCCAATGTGATCTTAATGTCAGTCATTCTGGGATGAATCACCCTGTGGACAGCCTCCGACTTGTTAGTGTGTGCCCATTCGCCAGTCCATCTTCTGCCACAGCTCAATGACTGCAATTTCACAGAGTAAAGAAAGAGGGGCCCCGCACTCAATAATTCTTTGCGATATCTGCCTTTGTTTTTGGGCAGAGGTAAAAGTAGCATTATTGAGATACTGCTACTCAAAAGTGTAGCCATAAAGAATTAAAGATTTGAAGATCAAATACTGCTCAGAAGTACATTTCTGTATAATGGCTGCTAAGATACATGGTTGAAAGAAGAAAAAAAACAGTCTCCTCTGTTGAGATTGAAAGAGGTGGGATTATCAGTCATTCTATCAGTCCATATGCTATTATGAAACCCCCAGAGGTCTATTGTGTCCTTGCACAAAGAGATCCCTCACTAAACGCCGAAAATGGTTTGAGATGAATTCATCCCTAGATGGGCCCAGTCCCAATTCCCCACCTTGGCCCTACCCCTCCAATTTGCATGAACACATAGGGTAGGGTGTCCCGTTTCGTTTGGGGATTGAGGGGTTGTGGTCATCTAGCCCACCAAATGGCTCTCCAGAGTATTTTCAGATGTAGACTTCAAACGGAGAGGTAGAAGAAATTTCCCAGAATGCTTTACGAACTGGAGCAGTGTAACATGGAACATTGGCTACCGGTGCGGGGAAAGAAGCCTATAAATGAGTATATCTTCGTAAACAATCACGCAAAAAAGTTAAAATCAATTGGAATATCTTAGTTTAATGTAGATGCAAAGGAATATGTAATTGGATCGTTAAAACAGGCACTTAAAAGAAATCACTATTCACAATGTCAATAGAATTTCGTGTAAATGATGATTTGTGAGTGATAGTTCATTCCCTTGTATGAAGCTTGAAAAATAATCCAGCCACAAATTTTCTGCACTTCGCCAAGTGGAAAAAATGAGCGGCCCTACACTGATATCAGTGCAGGGCAGGGTAACACTTTATTTGAAGGGATGTGCATAAGACTGACATGACCTGTCATGAACATAAAGGAGTCTTTATGAATGTTTGACTGTTGTCATTGTCATTCCATCAATTACGCCATTTTCAATGCAAAGTTGACATTGTTTGAGATGTCTATTTTCGAGCTATAGGTGTGCAAAGGATGGTGGTTCTAGACCAATTTTACTGGGGGGGGGGCTGGGACCAGTTGTTTTGTCAGAGGGGCAGGGCACATTTGACCTGGGACAAAAGAGACAAAGTCAGTGTTGAACACAAAGAGCCATGGACATCAATAGCTCTGATAACGACTCCAAAGAGGATAAATATCTGAGTTTCATCACCAGCCAGTCAGACTAACTTGGTCTAGTCAGAAAGGCACGAACTGATGAAGCCTCTTGGATGAGAGGCGAAACGTCTTCACGGATATAAACCAAGTCCAGTTGCACTTGATTCAGTTCCTTTGGATAACCATGACCTGGATGAATGAGAACATTCGCAGACAGTCAGTGTTGAAGCTTTCAACATGTTTAGTTCAGTAATAAAGTAATAGGTCAGGACATAGACATACCATATGAGCTGTAATTACACTGCTTTACGAGCACACAAATATTTTTTCAGCATCACAAACCTGATGGTCCGGGGCTTGTGAATGCATGTCTCACACTCTGCTTGTATGTCACTCTCTGCATCACTCTTGGGATCTTTATATGCCTCTCCTTCCTGCTCTGTGCCCTCACTTCAAAAGCAAAATCATATATATTTTTTTAATAGTCAAAAAAATTGAAGTGTGCCTGAAATGTGTCTGTATTCAATTACTTGTTTTCTAGTGGGGCTGAGCGGGGATTTCCTAAATTGGAAGGTCATCTAAATGCATCACAGCTTCTTGGTTCAGCACTAGTGGTATTGCTAGGCTTTCATTGAAGCCCGAAGCTGCAAACAGATTACAACTTTGAGTGACCATATCAGCCAAACAAATTTTGATGTGTAGTGACAGAACATCCCAGGGACCCTGTGACGTATCAGTGCTAGCCCGCAGTGTCATCATCAACGATGAGCCTGAGCCTTTGGCGGGTTGTGGGCGAACTACGTGATGATGGAAAACGTAATGGCCGCCACATTCTCATATACTTTGTGTGCCTTTTTCAAGGCGACCATTTGGAGACAAAGAACTAATTAATAGAGGAAGACCTACACCTAAATTGGACGGGCTTACCAAGGCCAGCAAAGGTAATTTACATGTTTAATTTTTCTTACTAACTGATAAACTTGTGGCTATACTTTATTGAATTTGTTGAAGTTGCGCGAGTGACTGATGAACACTGTTAAATCAAATGTGGAAACTTTCTTGTTTTGTGCCATGTGGTATGTGTGAGCAATCTGGTTGTGGAGTGACATAAAGGAAGATCTGATGGTGATGCTGCAATACCTGCTATAGTGCACAGTGGTATGTGTGTTCGTTGTGGTTGTTGAATATCAGCTGTCTTGTTGGTGTTGATTCAGTGGTGCATATTTAATGCGTGATAGTGTATTTTGTGTGTGGCTGTATTGGTACCAATGTGAGAAATGTGTGTGTGTGTGTGTGTGTGTGTGTGTGTGTGTTGGGGGGGGTGTGCAGTTCATTACTGAAGGCCCTGATTGAAACCCCACGGTATGCTACTGGTGTGTGCGTGTTGTGCATACATGCACAAAAAAAACAAACAACAGTTTCACACACTGTGGCAAATGTAAATCTATCTAAAAGTAAGCAGCAAATGGAAATTCTTGGAAGGTCTGTGATGCTGAAAGTCAAACAGTATTCAGCTCTCATAGAGTTGGAGCTGGTGAGTGTTTCAAGTCAATTTTATTTGTATAGCCCAATATCACAAATTACAAATTTGTCTCAATGGGCTTTACAGCAATACAACATCCTGTCCTTAGACCCTTTTAACAGGGAGAAAAAATAGGGAGAAACCTCAGGGAGAGCAACAGAGGAGGGAACTCTCTCCCAAGATAGACAGACTCGCAATGGATGTTGTGTGTACAGAATAAATCACAATTTGCGGAATATAACATTGAAAGAGGATAGCAGAATTATAATGGAATTATAAGATATAACAACAACAACAACAACAACCGAGTTTTATGCAGCGCCATTCAAGGAACCCAAGGATGCTTTACACTAGATAAAAACAACAACAAAAAAGATTAAAACAGATCAAAAGACTACAGACCATAGGCCTTAGTAAAAAAGGTAAGTTTTCAGTAGTCTTTTAAAATTGTCCAAAGAAGCAGTATGGCGTATCTCTGCTGGAATAGAGTTCCAAAGGGTGGGGGCTGCCACACTAAAGGCTCTATCCCCAAAAGTCTGCAGGCTGGTGTGGGGGATGGAAAGCAAACCCGTGTCTGCAGACCACAGATTCCGGGTTGTAATACAGGGGTTAAGGAAGTCTGATTGGTACTGGGAGGGGGGGGGGTAAGGGCAAGGAGGGATTTATAGATTTATAGGTGAGGGGAAGGATTTTATAGAAAATGCAGGATTTGACCGGGAGCCAGTGAAGGTGGACAAGGGTGGGAGTGATGTGTTGCCAGGGCTTGGTGCAGGTGAGCACCCTGGCAGCTGAATTCTGCACATACTGAAGCCTGTCTAGGGCTTTGCTAGGTACCCCAGACAGGACTCCATTGCAATAATCCAGACAGGAGGTGATGAAGGCATGGATGAAGGTCTCTGCCACGGAGTCTTGAGAGTAGTGGCCGGAGTCTGGAGATGTTTTTGAGCTGGAAGAAAGCAGATTTGGTGACAGATTTGATGTGTGACTGGAATGAGAGGGCTAACTCCAGAATGACACCAAGGTTATGGACTTCTGGGGATGGGCAAATTGAGCAGCTGCCCATGTCGAGGAGAAGATATCCAACCTTTCGGTGCAGCACCTTTGGAGCAACAACCATGACCTCAATCTTATTGCTATTTAGCTTGAGTAGATTTGATGACCTCCAGATTTTTATTGGAGGCATGTACAAGGAATTGTGGGGGGAGCTGAGAGGATGGTCTCGTGCTGCGATAAAGCTGCATGTCATCAACATAGCAATGGAAACTTAAACCGTGGTGGCGGATGATCTGACCAAGGGGGAGCATGTAGATAGTAAAGAGGAGGGGTCCAAGCACGGAGCCTTGTGGCATGCCTTGGTTGACTGGGGCTAGGGTGGAACTGGAGTCTCTGATGGTGCCAACCTTTTCCTGTTGGCGAGATATGACTCGCCAACAGGCCTCACTGGTGTAGCTCTCTTCTCGAGAGAGCTACACCAGTGAGGCCTAGGTATTCAGATAAGTGGTTGAGGAGAATGGTGTGGCAAACAGTGTCAAAGGCTCCAGAGAGGTCCAGGAGGATGAGAATACTGATGTGGCTGGAATCAGCACCAATAAGGAGGTAATTGGTGATTTTTGATAAGGGCAGTCTCCATACTGTGGTGTGCGCTGAAGCCAGATTGGAAGGATTCATAGAGCTTATGGTTGGACATGTGCTGATGGAGTTGGGCAGCAACTGCTCTTTCCAAGATTTTACTGAGAAATGGAAGGTTGGAGATCGGCCAGTAGTTAGTGAGGTCATCTGGGTCCAGGCCTGGCTTTTTGAGGATGGGGGTGACTGCAGCCACTTTGAAGCTGTAGGGTACTGTGCCAGATTCCAAAGAGTTGATAATGTCCACAATTATGGGGCACAGGCTAGGTAAGCATGCCTTGACCAGGATGGTGGGCAGGGGGTCCAGGGAAGAGGTGGAAGCCTTGGCCATGGTAACCAATTTAGCAACTTGGGGAGCATACACAGGGCAGAAGGGGAGAGGCAGCACTTAAATAGGCACGCAGCAGGGGGAGCAACATCCTGCAACTGAGGTGCATGCAGGGGGGAGGGGGCAGGTACCAGAAGCTGCTGGTGGATAGAATCCACTTTGGCCTGGAAGAAGTTCAGGAACTTGGAGTAGAGGTCAGGGGCACCTGAAGGGTGGGGGGCATCAAGAAGGTGAAGTAGACAGTTGATGGTGGTAAACAGAATTCTGGGGTGATTATGCTGGTTGCCAATGATAGTGGAGTAGTAACGTATTTTGGTCTGGGAGAGAGCTTCTTTATAGGTATTCACGTGATCTTTAAGGCCCTCAAGGTGGACAGTGAGGCCAGACCTTTTATAGAGCTTCTCCAGTCGATGACCAGTGGCCTTCATGATGCGGAGTTCGGTGGTGAACCAGGGGGCAGGATGGGAGAAGGAGACAGACTAGGTTTTAAGGGGGCAAGAGAGTCGAGGCTGAGAGATAAGGCTGCGTTGTAGTAGGCTACCAGGCCATCCATCATGGTGTCAGGGCGATCTGAGGTTAGATTGGACACTATCATGTCGGTCAGGGCTGGGGATCTCACTGTCTTGATGTTCCTGAACATTATGGTACGTTTTGTGTGTTGTCTGGGAAGGGGGACAGGAACAGCAAAGTGTATGGCATGATGGTTGGATACAGCAAGGTCCAGGCACTTCAAATGGAGGGGAGTTGTACCAGTAGAGCACACCAGATCCAGAGTGTGACCTTTGGCATGGGTGGGACCTTGAACATGTTGTGCGAAGTTAAAGCAGTTCAGTAATGATAGGAATTTAGCAGCAAACGTGCAGCTACTTGAGTCCACATGGATATTGAAATCACCTAACAGGAGTGTAGATGAGCAGACAGAAGTGAGTAACTCAGATAGCTCAAACATGAAGGTAGTGGAGGCTTTAGGGGGGCATTAAACAAGGATCACCTGAAGCTGTGCTGACCCAGCTAGTGTGAAGGCAACACACTCACACGAGGAGACATTGAGTACTGGAAGTTCTTTAACCAGAATGTCAGCTCGATGTATAATAGTCAGCCCACCACCACGACCCATGGAGCGAGGTTTCTGTATGTACACATAGCCTGGGGGTGTGGCTTGATTTAGTGTCACAAAGTCTTGCTGATTTTGCCATGTCTCAGTTAGGCATAGAAAGTCAATTTTCCAGTCCATGATTATGTCATGGATGAGTAGTGCTTTATTATTTAAGGAGCGAGTGTTCAGTAGCATGAATGTTGCAGTGTTGTTCATAGATGCTGAGGCAGGCGCTGTGAGAGGAGTGACACTGTCAACACAAACCAGGGGCTTCAGATTGCCAGAGTGAATGAGTAGTTTGTTGTGATGACATCGACGTCGCAGTGCAATATAATGCCAGTCAGACAGCACAGATGGAATAGCATGAGCAGAGTAAACAAACCTACATCGGGAGGCCCTGTGGACATAGCGGGGGTGAAAAGAAAAGTTCGGGGGGAAGTAGTGTCAGCAAGGCAGTTTAGAATGATGTAGTGGCTGAGGTTCGCATGTTCCAATGCAAAGTATTTTATGAATGCCATGTCAGCAGCAGAGGTGCAGCAGCTAGCTACTGAAGCCAGTAGCCAGAGAGGAGGCACTCTGCCCTGGACCACAGCAGCAGCGCAGCCAAAACAGGATGACTGGTCCAAAAGAGAGGGCGAGGATAGCAGTCCTGAGATAGTGGCAGAGAATAGCCCAGTCGGGGTGTACCAGAGGGGATAATCCATGGTTTGTTGAGTATGCCAGTGGATCGCTAGCATGCTAGCAGGCTAACAGCTGGTCAGCAGAGTAGGTGAGTAAATAACCTGCAGGTGTACAATGATCAGCTCTTAGCAAGACAAAAACTAAAAAAATGTTGGGATAAAATAGGATGTGAAAGTCAACAATCCACGACAGATCCTATGTGCAGTGAAAAGCAGAAATTGATTCAGATTGAGAAGCAGCAACATACACACCAGTATTCTCTCTCTCTCTCTCTCTCTCTCTCTCTCTCTCTCTCTCTCTCTCTCTCTCTCTCTCTCTCTCTCTCTCTCTCTCTCTCTCTCTCTCTCTCTCTCTCTCTCTCTCTCTCTCTCTCTCTCTCTCTCTCTCTCTCTCTCTCTCTCTCTCTCTCTCTCTCTCTCTCTCTCTCTCTCTCTCTCTCTCTCTCTCTCTCTCTCTCTCTCTCTCTCTCTCTCTCTCTCTCTCTGAACACTCAGCATTGATTGACAAAAAACCTATGAAATATATGATGAGGAGGATACCAAGCAGTGTCCAGATGCCACCAGAACAGCCTAGGACCTGAACCACGCAACCACCATCACCATGTAGACCTGACAGGAGGACAGACTACACATGCACACAGGGGAGACTCACATCACACCATTCACATACACGGTAGAAGAGACAAGAAAAAAAACATTACTCACATATCGGGGAGAGAGCGAAAGATACAATATTGAAACAGGATGATAAAATATACAGATTTATAAGATATATCAAGAATGTGATGAGGATGATGCCAAGCAGCATCCAAGTGGTCACCACCGTCACCATGGAGACTTGGGAGGAGGACAGATTACACATGCACATGGGGTAGGCTCACATCACACCATTCACATACATGGGAGAAGAGACAGGAGAAGACACCATTCAGAGAGAGAGAAAAGACATACGTATGACAGAACAATTTGTAATGGTCAATAGTCTATTTGCTATAATCTCTAGTGTTTCTGACTGTTCACGTCGATCTCACTCCTTTTAGTTTTTCTTTGTTCCACCAGTGACAGGGGCTCCCTTAAACAACAGAGACAAAGAAAAAGGTCCACTTGCCATTTTAAGGGACTGGGGTCATCCCACCACTCTACCAAGACGAGAGAACATTTTTAATGCCTCCATGCAGACGTTCATACATTGAGATCCAACCAAGGTCAGTGAAAGATTTGCCGTCAAGAAATGTTTGCTCATCATTGCTAACTGCAGTGCCTGCCACGGACAACAGTAAACTAAAAAACAGATAGTATATTCCACTTAGAGGCATTCTTGCATTTTGGCTCTGTAAATAACAGAAAATGTATACAATAAAGAGTTGATAAGGGAACAGTAAATAACAAGCATGTTTGTGGAAATGGTATGAAGAATGGAAAAAAGGACAGTATGTCCGGGACACAATAATTGCAGGTGCCACACACACATTAACACACTCACACACAAATACACAACCACAGGCATGACATCACAATAATCAGAGACAGGGATGGCTACTTATAGAGTAATTGCTTCACAGTATGTAATCACTCAGTCCATTCATCATTAAATACCCAGTCTACATCTACTCCTTATTGAATGCTAGTCACAGAGTAAGAAATCTCAATTTTGCTTGTTTGTTCATTTGTTCATAGACATGCATTCCCATTTCTACATTTGTGTCTCGGCTGCTCAGCTCGATGATGAGGCATGTATCTCAAACTCAACCAAACCTTACTTACAGGTTTGTATAGATGTTTACAGGCCACTGTTAAATATGTCTCACAGAAAAAGTTTAGAGGAAAAAAAGCAGTAAAAGGACATGTTTGTCCTCCAAGGGCTTTATTTTGCTCTCTCCTGCCTCCAACCAGAAGAAGAGATTGACTTCAATGCGCATGGGAGGACTGTAATGTTGTTTCAGCGTACGCGCCTGCGTGGTATGGTACCCTCAGGTGGAAAACCTCTCAGACAGTGCACATGACCGCTCCAATTATCAACAGCAGGAGTGCCCTTTCATTTCTCTTCCCCATTTCTTCTTTTCTTCTCAACACACACTCCCCTACATTTGCCTCTACACTTATCAAAGCCCCCAGCTCCTTCACCTCTAATTGTCTCAACACTTTTTCCCCCAAGGTCCTGTCTCAACATCTGTACCTTTTCCCACTCCTCAGCTCAATACAGGCGTAGATTTATTAGACCTATAATTGCAGTTTAAACAGAGACAATTTTTTTTAATTCATTCTATTGGGCGCTACCACACACTTCATTCAGCCAGAGAGGTTTAGATTAGATTAGATTAGATTGTTTTATTAGCCACACGACCAAGGCTGGTGGAATTTGTTTTTGGTACACATTAAATTCTGCAGCACAATATATCCATGAACAACAGCAGACACTCCATATATCACGAACAATACAGTTACACAATAGCAGAAACAAACATATTATGCACAACAATTAGGGGAATGGTAGTATGCATGCCAGTGGTGTGTGAGGACGGGACTATAGGGAGGAATTCAGAGTCCCGATAGCTAGGGGAAAACACTTTGTGAAGCATTTAGTCTTAGTGGACAGTGACCTCTAGCCCCCCCCCCCCCCCCGGGGAGCTGGAAGAGGTGATGAGCAGGATGTGAGGGGTCGCAGATGATCTTGTTGGCTCGCTTTACAGTCTGGTTAGTACATAGGTAGAGATTCAACTGAGGGGAGTGGATTGCCTATGATTTTGGATGCCTTGTTGACAATCCGCTGCAGTTTTTTCATGTTTGACTGTCCGTGCCGCCATACAATACTGTAATAGAAGATGTTATGATGGACTCGATAATGGCTGAGTAAAACAGAACGAGAAGTTGATGTTTGATCCAGTATTTTTTAAGCTGCCTAAGAAAGTAAAGTTATTGTTGAGCTTTTGCAATGATGTGTTCAGTGTTAATTTTCCACTTCAGGTTATTGCTGATGTATGTTCCAAGGAATTTAAAAGAGTCAGTGGTGGTAATGGGGTCTCCATTCATTTGTATGGTTGTTTTGCATGCATCAGCTGTCAATGATGAGTTCTTGGCTTTTGGCTTTATTAAGCAGAAGGTCGTTGTTTGCGCACCAAGTGACAGCTTGGTCTACTTCAGTGCAGTACTGGCTTTCATCATTGTTGTCGGAGATGAGGCCTACAATGGTTGTTTCGTCTGCATATTTTATTATTTTCACAGAACTGTCTGTGGGTGGTGTAGTGAGAAGAGCCAGGGCGAGACAACACACCCCTGACGAGCACCTATTCTGAGGGTACAAGGGTGTGAGGTTAGGTTATTAACCTTCACCCTCTGTGGCCTGTTCCACAGGAAGCTCCGAATCCAGTGGCATATGGCTGGGTCCGTGTTCATATCCAAGAGTTTGAGTGGGTTGATGGAGTTGAAGGCTTAACTAAAGTCTATGAACAGGATGTGTGTGTAGTTGTTTTGTGATTCCAGGTGTTGCAGGGCATGGTGGAGGGCTATGCTAACTGCATCCTCAACAGACCGGTTGGCTTGATAGGCAAATTGATATGGGTCCACCATTGGGGAGGTGCAAAATTTCAAGTATGACTGAACGATACACTCAAATGCTTCCATGGCAACAGTTGTTAGGGCAACTGGTCTGAAGTCATTGAGGCAGGTGATCTTTGAGCACTTTGGCACAAGAATGATGGTAGAGAGTTTGAAGCACTGTGGGATTGTACATTGACTTAGAGAGGTGCTAAATATGGTGGAAAATATTGGGGCCAATTGTGCTGCACAGTGGCTCAACAAAGCAGCAGTGATACCGTCTGGCCCTGCTGCTTTCCTAATGTTCAGCTTCTTGAATTTAGCTCTCACCTCATCCTCCTGGATGCAGAAGGGTGGCACTGAAGTGAGAGTAGGGGTATGGCTGGTGGAACAGGTTTTTCAAACCTTGCATAAAACACATTTAATTTATCTGGGAGGTTATGTTCATTATCTGGAGGGGAGCAGGGGCGTTTTTTGTAATCTGTCATTTCCTTAAGATTTTTCCATATTGATCTGGAGTTACTGGAAGAGAATTATTGTTCCAATTTTGTTGCATAGCTGGACTTTGCTTTTCTTATTGCAGCACGCAACTTGTATCTTAATGGTCCATAGGCGTGTAGTTTTTATCCAACCCACTTTAGATCAAACCTCTGTGTGATGAAAGCTCTGATTGACTAGCCCTAACCCCACCCTAACCTAAACCAATCAGAGGCAGGCATTCCCGAAGTGGGTCTGGCTCAGTGCACTCTGTAGGGTAGGTAGGCTTACTGCGCATGAACGGAGTCGCTCAACATCACCTCATCAGTACTAGCTATTGATGGAGACAGATGATGGATGGAGAGTAAGTAGTTTGATTATAATCTAAGAGAAAGACTTGGTTTGTCTTATATCTTCTTGTTGACTGTAAAAAGGTTAGAAAAAAAACAACAGACTGCTTTCCCTTGTGTTCTCATCCAGAGTAAACTGTAGGCATGTCTATATGGACATATACTTGCTATCTGGGTAGCTAGTCAATTAACAAGCTTTGCCATGAGTTTTTTTTTTTTACTTTAATCCCAATTTGTATGGTGGTCTCCCTTAAATAAACCTATTTCATGCATGTTTGTGATATAGGAGGTGTGGTAACATCAACTCGAACCAATTTAGAGCTCATGTAATGAAAAATTCATCTGTATAATCATACCAGTGGCCATTGGATATTTTCTATTCCATTTTGACCAAGTACCGGTAATAGCCTATGTCTGTTTATTCATATTTTCTTTATTTCCTTAGAAACTCCTCTGTGCTGTCCTCTGTGATGTGTGGATTCAGTAAAGTGCAAACAGATGTCTGCCTATTCACTGAGTGACAGCATAGTACATTTTTTAAGCCTGCTTGTCTAGTTCTCTTTATTTCTTTATATTTTGAAGTCAGTTTCCTTTTCTTAGTTTCCTTTTTTGTACGTATTTTTATACATATATTGTTCAGTAAACCCATCCTTTTTTATACCGTCAACCCTATCCGCTGAGTGCTTTCCTGAACACCCCCTTAAGATGCCTGATCCCATCTATCTTTGATTAATTTTGATGAACTCTCATCTATCTTTGAACACATGATGGTACTTTACAGCAAGCGGAAGTCATTATCAGGAAGATGTTGCACACATTTACAAGATTTTATTCTGTTTTTTGTTCAAGCTATGAGTAAAAGTTGTTTAAAATGTTCTTGCAAGGATAGGAAAATGTTTTAAGCACACCAACATTAATTTGTAATTATTGTACACTATTATTGACCAGAACACCAAGGGCAGTCTGGCAGCGGCCTCACCTAGCATTGATTGGGTTTTTAGTGTCGTCGTGTGGCGTGTGTGGGGGTGTCTGGCTGGGAGAGCTAGTGTTGGATCGGCTGAGGGAGCCTGGTCTGCTGCGTCTGGTGGGCCCAAGGACCACGGCCCTGCCTGGAGCTGCACCCAAAGAGGAAACACAGAGGGTGGTCTGACAGGATGCGGAAGCGGGGCAGGCTAAGCTAACTGCCCACCCATGCAACATTTTTTTTTTTTGCTTAGTTTAGATATATGTGTTCTTAGTTTGGATATATGTGTTCTTGTAGTTTTTGAATATGTGTTTTTGTCTTTGTGTTGCACTTCTGTGGGCTGGGGGAAACAATATTTCATTTCATTTCCTGTACGCAAGTACAGGAACTGAAATGACAAAGTGTTCCTGACTGCTGATCTCTACAAGTAAATCTGATAGATCAGATGCTATGTAATAACGCCATTCAGAATATAACGTATTAAGTAACGTTTAGAATAGAAACAAGACCCTGTGATGTATTGCTTTGATGTCCCCGTCAGATCTCTATTGTAGTTTGTTTATAAAATTAACCATATTATAACCTCAGGTTTACCAGGTCACCTCAGGTTTACCTCGCACCTACACACCCCACCCATACCTATGCCCTTGAGCGCAATGTAACCCATTGCCTTCCTGTCACTACCACTGATGATAGACTTACTCTGTTTGGTCACTGCCATGATACAGCCGGGAAATTTACCTCTAAATTGGTGCATATTGTACTATGAGGGTGACCACATTGGAGGAGGAAAAACAGAGGATTCGGCTGTTGTTTTCTCGGGCAGCGGTCTCGCTACAAAACCGCACTCAACAAGAAATGTATAACATATAAGCCTTGAATCATTAATCCACAGGCCAGTTTCATCAATCCCCTCCGCCCCTTCTTTACCTCACTTTCCCTCAAGTCCCTTGCTCCTTCATTTCTTATGCTTTGATCCTTTACTCGTTTCTGTTACTCCTCATCAGTTCCTTAAACTGTCTTCCAATTTCTTCTCATCTCCCAATCATCCAAAAACTATCAATTTTTTATGTACGCCGTTATTTTCCCACTTTTACTTCTTTGTCATTTGCTGCAAAATCAAAGTGCAAATTCTCTCGCTCCTTACCACTTTTACTCTTTACCTGCCGTCCGCCCCCAGTTTTAAAATCTATATCAAGCAGCCATCCATTATTATTCTTTAATCTCCTTCCATGATTCTTTTTCTATTTAATATCCATTGATGAATACAATTTCTAACAATAGCTCCTGGAAGATAGCGTACTAATCATTAAATAGCAGCAAAACAAATTATTTGTTTTCGATTGTCAATCGTTTCATCATTTTTTGATAATTAGCAAACTGATAACTGCTTGTTGACAACTAAAACAATTGTTTATATTACTAAATACACTCCATAACCTACCTAACAGCTGTTCATAATTTCTCAATGGAAAAACTGTCTGTTACTATTTACCACTGAAATATAGCATATAATCCAACTGTGGGTAAATTGGAGCCAAATGAACTGCTATAGGTGGCACGGTGGCGCAGTGGTTAGTGTGGTCGCCTTACAGTAAGAAGGTCCTAGGTTCAAGCCCCGGGGTAGTCCAACCTTGGTGGGTTGTTCTGGGTCATCCTCTGTGTGGAGTTTACATGTTCTCCCTGTGTCTGCATGGGTTTTTTTTTCCCGGGGGCTCGAGTTTCTTCCCACAGTCCAAAGACATGTAAGTCAAGTGAATTGGCCATACCAAATTGTCCCTAGGAATGAATGTGTGTGTGTGTGTGTGTGTGTGTGTGTGTGCGCGCGCGTGCGTGCCCGGGCCCTGTGATAGCCTGTCCAGGGGGTGTCCCCATCTGCCGCCCAATGACTGCTGGAATAGGCTCCAGCGACCCTGAGAGCAGGATAAGCGGTTAAGACAATGGATGGATGGATGGATGAACTGCTATAATTCACTTAAAGCTGCTATGCATGGCCTTTTTATAATTAAATTATCCTCGAATATCTTGTGTTCACACATATGTTTGTCTGTAGAAAAATGAGACGGTCGTGGTAAAAAAAATTGGTTTATTCTGCATTTAATTTTCACCCTGTGTCCCCGGGCCCAAACACCACATAACGTGTTGTTGTTACACCAAAAGCTGTGACCCGGCAGATTATGCGACCCTTCTCTTGAAGCGCATTATTGCAGCTAGCCCCCCCCCCCCCCCCCAGATGCGTATCCTTATCTTAGCCACACCAAACCCAAGTCTAAAATTAACTGTCTCCAACCTAATGCCAAAGCTTTATCTAACTACTGTATCCTGACTGAAATATGCTGTTTTAAAAGCAGGGTCACATAATCTGAATCCAGTAAAAACAAAAACAACAGCTGTATGACTTCGTTGCTTGCTTCCTTTGGAGCTACGAGTAGTTAATATGACAGACGTGAGGACAGCAGAAACCTCAACAAGGAAAAGGAAGACACCTCCATGAGAGTAAGCTAAAAAAGTAAGAAGGAGAGCGATAGGGCCCAATCGAAAACGGGAATTAATCTCAGATGGACTTTCACTTGTTAGCAAAAACTGAAGGGGTGCAAGACCGTGGTGGAGCTGGCTTTTTTTTTTGTACTAAACATGTAAGTGAAATACCAATGAGGATATTAGATTTTGTTTCTGAAGCCTTGCAATATGTTTTTTCTGGACCAGTGTTGGCCACGTCTGTGGTTGTGTGTGAGGGCATAGTTTATTTAGCCGGGTCACCAACCAGTACAGCTACTTAGTTACGTAGCTAACTTAGTTATGTTACGTGCGATCACAAGCTATTTGAGGATGATACAGTTACATTAAAAGTCTACAAATTACAGGTTTAAAGTAGGAGTAAGCAATCCTGGGTAGACGTTAGCAAGAACGAACTATATTTTCAAAACATACTGCAAAGCAACCCCCCTCCTTATTCCTCCCTAAGAGTCTCAGGGATGCGCAAACTGATTGACAGCACAAGGAGACCAATGGAGATGCTGGATTGCAAAGGACTCTCCTGATTGGCTGATAAGAAGTGGGAACAGAGCAACGCCCAATTCCATTTCATCATACTTGCAACCAGTGTGCTCTGAGGACAACCAAACAGTGGGGGCACTTTTTGATGACGTCACATACCAAACTGCCTTAAAGTAGTGGAAACCGTGAAAACGAACCAGCAAAAATGCTCAACATGATAGCGTCACTGTTAGCGGTCATGCTGACCAAAGTAATTTGCAACATCCATCATAATATCTCAATATTGTAAGACAACTTCACTCAATGTAAAGTTTCAGTCAACAGTCACTAGTCACCTCCCACATGCTGACGCTGTTGAGGTTATTGTCTTTTTTAATGTTTCAGTTCGCCACCAGCAGGTGCAACCTATCATAAGTCACAAAAGTGATGCATTAAGGGATGTATACCTAGCATACAAGACCGGATTGGACCAGTATTAGCTGAAGGGCACATCTAAAGAGCGTAGAGTTTCTTGGATCGGGACACTACACACTTGATATCTGAGACAGCAACGTGCAGTTAAGACAGCAATACCACAAAGCGCCGGCAATTGGAACAGACCCAAAATTTTCTGTCTCTGAATTTACTTACTTGATAGCCGTTGGAATGTAGAAAGAGTTTGAATAAAAGTGTTCTAAGTGGGTGTCCGGGTAGCGTAGCGGTCTATTCCGTTGCCTACCAACACGGGGATCGCCGGTTCGAATCCCCGTGTTACCTCCGGCTTGGTCTGGTGTCCCTACAGACACAATTGGCCGTTTCTGCGAGTGGGATGCCAGATGTGGGTATGTGTCCTGGTTGCTGCACAAGCGCATCCTCTGGTCGGTTGGGGCGCCTGTTCATGGGGGAGGGGGAACTGGGGGGCATAGCGTGATCCTCCCACGTGCTACGTCCCCCCGGTGAAACTCCTCACTGTCAGGTGAAAAGAAGGGGCTGGCGACTCCACATGTATCAGAGGAGGCATGTGGTAGTATGTAGCCCTCCCCAGATTGGCAGAGGAGGTGGAGCAATGACCGGGACAGCTCGGAAGATTGGGGTAATTGGCCAGATACAACTGGGGAGAAAAAATGGAGGAAAAAATCCAAAAGAAAAAAGTGTTCTAAGTTAAAATCGCTAGTATCCACTTTAACATTAACGTTTTCATTAATGTTAACAGCTCATTTCTCTAAAATGCACAGATGCAAGCTTAGTTACAGATGAACACACACACACACATGTGAGGTTTTCCCATACTACTATTACATACGTACTACTGAAGATAACAGCCTTGAAAAATGTACTGCAAAGTGGTTCAGCTGGAATTGACAATTCATGAGAAATGCCTTTTAATCCGTAAAAACGCAACTTGCATTTCAATTTAACTTACTAACAAATCCCAAATTATTTTAAATTAAGAATCTCCATTGCTAAATTGTAGTGAGATTCTCTTTTTATACAAATTCATGTCATTATACTGAGCCTTGGCAGTTGGAAATTTGGCTGCCATTTTCTGCCTCACGAGATCAGACTGGTGCACCGAAGCAGGCCTATCACCTAAAGCAAAATAACCAGTCATATTTAGAGTAGAGTAAACATTTGTTGATACCAGTGGCTGATTTATGAGAGCATATTGCTGACTTATTGGAGCATAGCTTGCTGTGACAAGAATCTCCATCTCTGAAATTACAATTTGCTGTCGGTGACATTTGTTACTCAAACCTCAGTTTGAAGGGACAATTACAGGGGAGAGATGAGCTGGTGAGCGAGGACATATTGACTTAGTCAGACTTTATCGTGTAAATAAAATCATCAAGGGTTAGAATAGCAATGGTGATGTCAATAACAACCTATCAACAAATTGGAAAAATCTTCATAGCTGCATGTCAAATGGCATTGAATTTGGGCGTCACTGTCTTCTGGCACCGAGAACGAGTTGGAACTCGGGGAGAATATTAATGACCCACTCAAATTTAGTAGATGTGATGACACTGACTCCAATTTACTGAGACAAAATGCATGTTATTTCTAAACTCTTTGAAAACATCAAAGGTGAACAAAGAAAAATCACTGTTGACTCAGATGGCATTCCCAGAGGGAGTAAGTATAGTATACTTTTTTCCCCCAATTTCTCTCATCCTCTATCTCTCACACACACATTTACTGCCTTCCTCTTGCATTGCTTGATCCGTTTTCTCTTTGCAGCGTACTCGCACCATAGTTAATGTGAAGAAATAGTCATGCTGATGTGTTTAAACTGCTGATTCTGGAGGGCACAGTGTGGTGACATTATCTTGGCCAGCCCTGGTGGCTACCTTAAATTCCTCTGTGGGAGAAAGTGACAGCCTGCATTGTGACACTGTCACCGTTTAACCCACCTATACGCTATTGATATTCTGCTTGTATGAAGCTCAGCCTACCTCAGCTGTATTTTTTTTCCCTGTGTGTGTCAAGCATAAAACACTGCACCAGAGCACCTTCTTACACAGCAAAAATGAGTTTTTCAGATGAAAATAACACTGGAGCCCAGCTGTAGCGAGGCCTGAAAACTCCTTAGCATTTCAGATTATCTTACTTTCTTGACTGTGACTGCACAAGTCTGTTTGTGATACAAAATATGTGCAGTGTGCGCTTCCAGTTACACCAATAGTTCCAGAGTCACAAATGCATGCAAAATACTTACTTTGCCCTTTGCCGTACAGTAAACATCTTGTGAAGCTATTGTTAAACACATACAATTTGTCATTTTAGCAATTTACCAATTGGGTGGGTGCTGAGAGCGGTGACTGATAAAATAATGAACTCCTTGTAGCTGCAAAACTTAAAGACATGATTCATCATTTTGGCGATCCTACTATATCTCTCTTTACTTGCCCACTGGGGATACTTTGTCTTCCCATTATAATTTGCATCAAGGCTCATTCTGATGAAAAGTCAGCCAGCAAGGGCACTTGGGGAGGGTGGAGTCAATATTTCTCCACTGCACATTTTAATATGGAAGTGCAGACTGACTGACAAGTCATTTCAACAGAGCCTCATTTCCCGCTTCCCATCCCATCCTACACAATAGTGTGTTGTGGAGTTAACCGACAAAAAGCAGCTGCCTCAGAATGACCTCCAACACACTTTTGAGGACTAAGATAACTTCTAAAACAGGGCCTTGCAGTCATGGCCTTATGGATGGATGTTAGCAATGCTGTTGCTTATCGTACTTCCTTATAGTAACTATGGGAAACAGTGATCAGATAAATTTACATAGTTCTAAATAAATACTAATTTCAACGACAATAACAACAACAAGAATGACAATGATAATGGTAAAAAGTAAAACTCTTTTCAAAGATTTACTGTGAAGAACAATTCTCCAAGTACTACAGGAAAATTTATTATAGAATAGAATAGAATAGAATACACTTTATTTGTCAATGTACATGCATACAACAAATTTCATTCTCTGCATTTAACCCATGGGCAACTGCTGTGCAGCGTTCGGGGACCAACTCCAGTTATTTCTTCATATCGCCTTGCTCAAGGGCACAGGCAGGAGTATCAACCCTAACATACATTTCTTTGATAGTGGGAGGAAACAGGAGCACCTGGAGGAAACCCACGCAGACACGGGGAGAACATACTCCACACAGCAAGCACCTGGGACTGCCTGGGGTACAGTGAAAACCACTGGGCCACCGTGCTACCTGGTGCATGTATGCATGTACGGTGGTGCTTGAAAGTTTATGAACCCTTTAGAATCTTCTATATTACTGCATAAATATGACCTAAAACATCATCAGATTTTCACACAAATCCTAAAAGTAGATAAAGAGAACCCAATTGAACAAATGAGACAAAAATATTATACTTGGTCATTTATCTATTGAGGAAAATTATCCAGTATTACATATCTGTGAGTGGCAAAAGTATGTGAACCTCTAGGATTAGCAGTTAATTTGAAGGTGAGCTTGGAGTCAGGTGTTTTCAATCAATGGGATGACAATCAGGTGTGAGTGGGCGCCCTGTTTTATTTAAAGAACAGGGATCTATCAAAGTCTGATCTTCACAACATATGTTTGTGGAAATGTATCATGGCAAGAACAAAGGAGATTTCTGAGGACCTCAGAAAAAGCTTTGTTGATGCTCATCAGGCTGGAAAAGGTTACAAAACCATCTCTAAAGAGTTTGGACTCCACCAATCCACAGTCAGACAGATTGGGTACAAATGGAGGAAATTCAAGACCATTGTTACCCTCCCCAGGAGTGGTCGACCATCAAAGATCACTCCAAGAGCAAGGCGTATAATAGTCGGCCAGGTCACAAAGGAACCCAGGGTAACTTCTAAGCAACTAAAGGCCTCTCTCACATTACTAATGTTAATGTTCATGAGTCCACCATCAGGAGAACCCTGAACAACAATGGTGTGGATGGCAGGGTTGCAAGGAGAAAGCCACTGCTCTCCAAAAAGAACATTGCTGCCCGTCTGCAGTTTGCTAAAGATGACGTGGACAACCCAGAAGGCTATTGAAAAATGTTTTTTGGATGGATGAGACCAAATGTGCAGGTCGAAGAAGGTGATGGGGTGAGCAGTAAAAAAATTTTTGCAAGGAATGCTTAATCAGAAAAGTATATAAAATACAGTAAAAAGAATAAAAGAGCACCAGCGATTGTTCCAGCCTTAGTGAAGTAATCTGGTAGTTCTGTACTGTTGTCTGATTTTTTTTTCAAGGTATGGAGTTAATAAAATCATCCTTTGATCTATTCTCAATGTTAAAATATGGATCCTGTGCCAACTTTATGAAAGCAGTAGTATCTTATAAATACATCTTTTTTAAATGCCCTTTATTACTACTACCACTAAAGCAAAAGCCTTTTGCTTGTTTAAAGAGCACAACACTGACATTAGCTACATTTCAAGGTGTCTCCATCCAGGCGATATGATCCAGCCTAAGTGTTATTTTCAAATCTATCTCTTGTCAGTGATTTTCTGACGCTTTCCATGAAGATGGAGGGTTCATAAATCTCCCAAAAAGTTGGAGGCGAAAATGTTAGAAGTGATTGAAATTGAAAACCTTGCCCTTTACGAGACAAATGAACGAAAATAATACCAGATAAAGCAGCCGACATCTTTACAGTGCCACCACAGCACTGAGACACGGCTTTATGGAGGTGTTGCCAGTAATTTGGTGGTATATATATATATATATATATATATATATATATATATCCCGCATGGACTCCTTGCCCTCTTGGTGAGATGTGGGGCTGTATGCTGCTGTACTGGTGGCACAATGCCTCTTCCATCCACTCTGTTTTTTTCTCTGTTCTGCCATTTTAATATGTCTGTGAGTATAATGAAAACAAATAGCACAAAGTATCCACTTCATGGGCTTTGAATAATGAGCGAGGGAGGAAATAAAGGATGGCGTGCTGTAGTTATGTAAAGGTAACACAACTGGAGCATCTCTTGTTTTTCCTCTGAAGGTTACAGAACAACAAGATTAAAGGAGTGTCAGTCGGCAACCTTAAATGGCTGGCAGTGAATGCATCTCTCCTGCTAGGAAAATGAGCAAGCGACTGAGAGTGAAAACGAACGAACAGCGGCGGGCGGGGAGGGGGACTGAGGTTGGCTGAGATAGTGAAAGAAGAGGAACAATGGAGTGAAAAGTGAGAGATATTGGGGGAATTTGGCGAGACATTTAGGAGAAGACGACAGCGTGATGATGGGTGAGAAGGCATGTGATGGATGAGATGGAAAGGGAGGAGAAGAAAAGAGGAGAGCGGGAGAGAGGGAGGGGAAGAGAGCAATTGTGCTGTTTCTGTTGAGGTGCGCTGCTGACACCTCCATAGAAAACGCCTTGGCAACCTGTCAGTCAGAAAGGTTCGCATGATTGATTTTCTCCTCTTTTCAATCAGCATTTCACTTTGCTTCCTTCTCCTCCTTCAGAGCATGCCCTGATGCGAACAGTCTTCCCATTTAGCTCTTCTGTACCACACTCTGGGTACAGAAGATTACAGCCACTACTACAACTATAGAGCTGCAGCACCACAGAAGAAGATTAGATCTGTGTAAGTGTCTTCTGGTTAATATTAGCTTGACCTGGCAAATCAGGTCACAAAAAAAAATCTGTAATTACTGTAACTTGTAATATCCTTTGATACACTTAACATACTGTGTGTGGGGAATACACTTCAGGTAAACCAGCAGATGTTAAACATGTGCATTGTAATTTCAGTTGTGAATCACCTGCAAGCCGCATAGCCTTTTATTAACAAAAAGCTACCACTAATCAGTTGCAATAAGAGTTAAACTACCCCATTCGGGTAGCATGGCGGTCTATTCCATTGCCTACCAACACGGGGATTGCCGGTTCGAATCCCCATGTTACCTCCGGCTTGGTAGGGTATTCCTACAGACACAATTGGCCGTGTCTGGGGGTGGAGCAACAGCCGGCATGGCTCGGAAGAGTGGAGTAATTGGCAGGATACAATTGGGGAGTAAATGTGGGGGGAAAAATTTAAAAAATAAAAGCGTTAAACTACCACCAAACAACCAATAAATCATTCACAATATCCCTGGTGAGGCATGCCTCTAGAGCAATATTTTGCTTCACACCATTGTAAACAGTGAAGTTCTACAATAGCACCAACTGTAGGTGATAAATGATGATCACTTCTCTGTGATGGCTGTGTAAAGAAAAAAAGCAGCTTGTGTGGTGAGCGTACCTGCCTGCACAAATAAATATGCAAGAGAGTAAAGGGTATAAATCAGCAGGGGGAAACATTGAGCACAGTAACCTTTTCATTGCCATCTAAAAGGTTAATGAGAAGTCAATAAAGCCCGGGGTCCAAACCCACAAGTACAAAACCGAGCAGCCGGTATCAGTAACAGCTATCCAGCCATACACCAAACCAACTTGCCCGCCATCCATCCAGCTGTCCCTATAATCTGAGGATGAATAATTTCAAAATTATTCTTGTTTAATATGAGAGCATTATATATGTGAAACTTGGAATATTGTAAGAAATGATAGGCCGTTCCCTTCTGATGTTATCATTTGCTGTGGACTTGATCCAGATGACAGTTTTTAATGCAGCAGTGGACATTAGTGCTCCTTCTAATCTCTGCTTTGCACTACAGCTTGCTGACTCAGATAGAGAGCAGGTTTCTCCAGGTAAAAATGTGAGCTTGGACAGCAAGGGCGTGCCCGAGGGACAGAATCCATTGATTTCCATGCGGATGGATGAATAGATTAATCGCTTTTGCTTTTTCTCCTCAATTCCCCCCGGGTGTCCAGGAAGGCCATGGCCAATCAAATAGCGACCAATTGTTTTGGTTTTTCAGCAGAATTGTTGGCCAAGTGGGGGCAGGTTTTTATATTAATCAGAGAGAAAAAAATGGGGGAAGGCATTAGGGACACATCTTGGGAGAGAAATCCTGCAGTTTGAAGTGGAGGGGGGGGGTCGAAGGATAACCAAACCAAATGTGAGGAACAAATAGGCAGGATAAATACTAAAGAACAGCTCACACCATGTTAGAGGCTCAGGCTTGGTAAATAGGACAAACTGCCTGCAAATAATGAAAGATACCTGCATTGCCTGTACAGGCAAAAGCTGAGATAAATAAAGAGCTAGACAGAGGAAAAAGGAAGCATGCATGTACACTACCGTTCAAAAGTTTGGGATCACATTGAAATGTCCATATTTTTGAAGGAAAAGCACTGTACTTTTCAATGAAGATAACTTTAAACTAGTCTTAACTTTAAAGAAATACACTCTATACATTGCTAATGTGGTAAATGACTATTCTAGCTGCAAATGTCTGGTTTTTGGTGCAATATCTACATAGGTGTATAGAGGCCCATTTCAAGCAACTATCACTCCAGTGTTCTAATGGTACAATGTGTTTGCTCATTGGCTCAGAAGGCTAATTGATGATTAGAAAACCCTTGTGCAATCATGTTCACACATCTGAAAACAGTTTAGCTCGTTACAGAAGCTACAAAACTGACCTTCCTTTGAGCAGATTGAGTTTCTGGAGCATCACATTTGTGGGGTCAATTAAACGCTCAAAATGGCCAGAAAAAGAGAACTTTCATCTGAAACTCGACAGTCTATTCTTGTTCTTAGAAATGAAGGCTATTCCATGCGAGAAATTGCTAAGAAATTGAAGATTTCCTACACCGGTGTGTACTACTCCCTTCAGAGGACAGCACAAACAGGCTCTAACCAGAGTAGAAAAAGAAGTGGGAGGCCGCGTTGCACAACTGAGCAAGAAGATAAGTACATTAGAGTCTTTAGTTTGAGAAACAGACGCCTCACAGGTCCCCAACTGGCATCTTCATTAAATAGTACCCGCAAAACACCAGTGTCAACATCTACAGTGAAGAGGCGGCTGCAGGATTCTGGGCTTCAGGGCAGAGTGGCAAAGAAAAAGCCATATCTGAGACTGACCAATAAAAGAAAAAGATTAAGATGGGCAAAAGAACACAGACATTGGACAGAGGAAGACTGGAAAAAAGTGTTGTGGACGGATGAATCCAAGTTTGAGGTGTTTGGAGCACAAAGAAGAACGTTTGTGAGACGCAGAACAAATGAAAAGATGCTGGAAGAATGCCTGACGCCATCTGTTAAGCATGGTGGAGGTAATGTGATGGTCTGGGGTTGCTTTGGTGCTGGTAAGGTGGGAGATTTGTACAGGGTAAAAGGGATTCTGAATAAGGAAGGCTATCACTCCATTTTGCAACGCCATGCCATACCCAGTGGACAGCGCTTGATTGGAGCCAATTTCATCCTACAACAGGACAATGACCCTAAACACACCTCCAAATTGTGCAAGAACTATTTAGAGCAGAAGCAGGCAGCTGGTATTCTATCGGTAATGGAGTGGCCAGCGCAGTCACCAGATCTGAACCCCATTGAGCTGTTGTGGGAGCAGCTTGACCGTATGGTACGCAAGAAGTGCCCATCCAACCAATCCAACTTGTGGGAGCTGCTTCTGGAAGCGTGGGGTGCAATTTCTCCAGATTACCTCAACAAATTAACAGCTAGAATGCCAAAGGTCTGCAATGCTGTAATTGCTGCAAATGGAGGATTCTTTGACGAAAGCAAAGTTTGATGTAAAAAAAAATCTTATTTCAAATACAAATCATTATTTCTAACCTTGTCAATGTCTTGACTCTATTTTCTATTCATTTCACAACATATGGTGGTGAATAAGTGTGACTTTTCATGGAAAACACAAAATTGTTTGGGTGATCCCAAACTTTTGAACGGTAGTGTATGTACAAAGGAAAATTGAGAGCACAAGAAGAGCAGGCAGAAGAAGCAGGACACCACTTAACATGGAGATATTTGCAATTTGCCCTTCACAGCCACCCCAGCATAATAAGGTGATAAAATCAGACAGCTTTGCATGTTCCTTTTGTGGTGTCATCTATCCGTCATTCAACATGGATCTTCACAGCTTCCAGAAATGCCAATCACTCCATCCTTACTTCAGTCAAACATCCCAGCAGCACTAAATATACTGACCACAAGGTGAAATCAATTATCTAGTACTCTTTGCTCCCTAAGGCCCTTGACCTCACCGCTTTTTAGCGTCTTCCATAAACATGGAATTAATTATATAGATTCCATTCCTGATTATTGCAGGAACAGAACAAGTGCTTTCATATCATCATCTCAGTCCGTTTTCCTTGTGCACAGTGAAAAATAGGTAGATGTAATCGGGGTCCTGTAGCAAAGGGGTCCTTATTTAGTTTGTGTGTGAAGATAGCAACAGGGAAATGAAAAACCCTGTCTCATTTCCTGACTGCTACAACCGCCATAAGGTTTCAAAGCACAAAATATTCCTTTGGTGATGCATATCGCTCAGCCCTAAGACTCTAGCCGTAAACTGCACATAAAATTACTTTTTCCCCTCTCTTCCCTGGCCACCACGGAAGTCTGGGAAGTGGAGGGATTAGAATGTGGCGCATTATGCAAAGAGCCATGCAATTCACAATTTCCTTTTGTTCTCAGCAGATAGCCAAGTCCTGGTAACCTGGTTCATTGGGGTCACACTCATACTCGCCACTCCATTACTAATTAGTCCAGCAGAGATAAAGTAGCATTCGTTGCATTTTTGGACTCTGTCTGTAATGGATATGGGATTTATACCTATAATCACTTTTCTCATATCCAGAGGGTTTTTAGAAATGAAAGGAATCCTTGGCGATCCTGCATGGTGCACCATGCAGTTCCTCACATTGCACCCCCATGGTGTGTCTCCATGGGGCCCCAACAGAAAAGTAAGACGAGTGACCCTTGAGGGGCTTCACCAGCGCGCTAAAGTTCTCCACAATTCCCCTTGACTGAAACATTTGTTGATTGCCCAGAGCCTGAGCGGGGCCCATTGGAGACAAAGGCCAGCAATTAGGACTGAGAACTCGGCTCCCTTGTGAGGAGAACACATTGCTAACAAACAGTGTCGCTGTGGACATTCCCCCTGGATCGAGGAGCATACTGAATCACTGCCTTTTACGAAATCTTTTCAGTCCCCTAATAGGTTATTTCTGAAACTAAGAAGAAAGGACAGAGCAACGATTTTCATATCATACTGACAGCTGGTCATCCACCTCCCCTCTGCATGAAACGTCTATAAATCCCTGAGAGTGATAAAGGATACATGAAAATCAATGAGGGCAAATGGAAATTGAAAATCCACTGAAATGTCACAAATGCGAGCCATTTAAAAATGGCTAATGAACAAACAAAACAGGAGAAGCACAAAGCCGTTTTTCTCTAAAGTGATGTATAATGCAATTTGGCAATGTCTGAAAATGTCACTTGCTACATGGTGAAGCTCTGTGCGGGCGACACCACAAGGTCAAGAAAAGGCCACACACATTTACTTTGTCATTATAATGACTGTCGTCATATCTCGAAATCAACCTTTGGTTGTGACCTAATCCAATACTTCATAAGGGTGAAGATCATTATCAAAAAAGGTGTGGCTTGAAATTGTGGTATTCCTTTGAAATCACCGACGAGAGTACCAACGTTATATTTCAGCACCTAGGATGTGCTGTATGAGCTCTCCCACTCACAGCTGCCCTTCCACTGTCTCTTTCCAGTCCCATCCTCGTACGAATCCAGGTGGATGAGCTAGAGATGAGCCGCACACCCCAATTTGAGTTTTCCACCACATACAATGGAAGCCTACAGTAGCACTATGTTTGTCCCTGTAAATCCACTTGATCCTCCACAAAATCCAGTCTTGACCAGAGGAGAGCTCTTCCTGCGGCCCAAGGCGAGCCCCAACAGGTGGCATCTAGGATTTTTTTTGTTGATACGACTGCTACAGAGGAAGGAGGGGGGTCCAAACCATGTAAATATTGTTTCAGGGATCAGATACCCACATAATAAATAACGGTCTCACTCTCTAACTTACTCTTCCTCTTCTTTCTCTTTACACAGCGTGCTGCCATATTGCTTTACTCTCAACCTCTGTTACCACATCGTTCGTCAGTGATCCTGTGTGAATCACTGCAGCAGGGACCCAAATCGCACTGACACAACTGTGTTTTGAAGGAGAGCTAGTGGAGAGGAAGCCAAATAACAAAAAGATACCGCAAATATTTGCAAAACTTACAGGGATATATCCCTACATTACAGCTACCTTGTTTCAGTTATCTGAAGTTCTGAATCGCATTACAGACAAGAAAGGTACATTTTATATATCAATAATAAAGGGCTGACTTAACGTATCAGTGTCTCGAGTTTCTCACTGTCCCAAGATTATAAATGCACTTTGTCTCATTGTCTTTGTTTGTCTAGCAAATGATAAGGATTTATTTCTGCCCTAAACTCTCACAAAAGGAACACAGAAGCTTACTGCATGCTCTCTCTCTCTCTCTCTCTCTCTCTCTCTCTCTCACTCTCTCTCACTCTCACTCTCTCTCTCTCTCTCTCTCTCTCTCTCTCTCTCTCTCTCTCTCTCTCTCTCTCTCTCTAATGCTGAAAACTCCATTGTTTTCATGGTATACATATGCACAAATGTGCATGAAAGATAAGTGTCCTGGGTAAGAGTACGCATGTGTGCAGGTTCAGTCATGCAGAAATTTCCAGCCACCATCATAAGACTCATCAGCACAAGGGGCGATCACTGGTTGAACCCCCCCAGTGCCACAGATGTGGCAACAGTGACACCCACAGGAGCAGAAATAGACCCTCTGCTCAGCCACAGACAAACAAAATCCCACCATCATCTCTGATATTGTGGAAGTGAGCAGTTCATAGAGACATATTGGGCAAGGACAAAACAATAAAATATTAACGTTCCCCCATTTTTTTTTTTATCCCTAGCTTAAATCGGCCAGGGGGGAAACTTTCTCAACAGGAATATTACAAATGATGTGATATGCTACGAACCGTGGCTTTGTGTTCCACACTAGTGTTTGTATGTCTCCCCACGTGAACCTGTTTGCTTTCCTCTGGCATCAGTATCACTACAAGGAAAATTCTTGAGAAGGAAATCCCTTGAGGAACATTAATTTTTATCTCTTCTATCGTTTTCACATCTTGCAATATCTTGGGAGCTAATAAAATGATCATTCATATCAATAAATGGTCTTGCTTTGAGGGAACGGGAGGGACTAACAGTGAGAAACATGCATACTAAGTTATACCCTACAGCTCGGGGTTGTAACCATGTCGAGCAAGACCCCGAAAAGCAGTAATCTCTTGGAAAGTGCCCGGGAATGGAGAAATTCTCATTTGTGGATGCGGCTTTTATGACGTTCCTACGGTTCCCCCGTATTACACTCGGTACAACTTGGCTTTTTGATCATGTTTTAAATGTCAATTCATTAAAAGCTTACAAAACACAAATCAAACTTCAGCTTACCCTTATTATAAATGTTAACTGATGGAATATTAATAAAGGATCTGGAATACGATCAGGTACAGAGGGACAGAGATGAAGTGAATCATCCATCAATCATTTGATGGATTAGCATCTGCAAATGGCAAATTTTAATGCAAATGGATCATCAGCGCTCACCTGCCATCCACCCAGGAACAGAAAAGCACAAGGGCCCAGATGTGTACTGTTCGGATAGTAATGATCAAGACCGCTCACTGAAATAAATAACATAATCATCACCATGGCCATGGTCCTCAGCCAACACTTCTAGTCAGAGTCAAAGCTATTTTGCAGCACAGCTAGTTTTGCTGACTAAATGTCCAGCCAGCTTGTTGAATCGAGTAAATATAGTAGCTATGGTGATAAGCCGATGGCCAGTTTTCTCAGTAGAATCATCTAAGGAAATGCTGCCTTTATCTTCCAGCTTGTTCCCGTTTACAGCCTTAAGCCCCCCATTTGAAAGCTTGCTATCGACACCCACACCAAATCTTGACATAAAGCCACAATGTTCGCAAGTTATAAAGACTACAGTTTTTGACACCCATAGATTTCATAGTCTGTGTCTATTGACTCAAATGCTCACACTGTCCTAGCACAACCTCTGACCTACTTTGAATGTGCATACGTGTCTTTCTTTTTAAATATTAAGATGTGAGAATGTATGGCAACGCTAGATGAGATGGATTTCCCTGGACAAATGCCATGCAAGGTTCATGCATTTCTTAAATTAATCATTCTCAATGAATATGGTTTTCAAAGGCACTTGCAGACAAGGCACAGAGCGTGCAAAACCAAGCACAGCTGGACTGTAACGACACTGTGCTCTCCTCGGTTTCATTTGCTCCCTCTCAGCCTAATCACCTGGGTTTTACTGTTTGTACTTTGCTAAATTGTGCACCTGTGTTCCTCAGCGGGGGGAACCGTGTGGGGGTGAGGGTTGCCCCATCTCTCTATCTCCATGCTCATCTCTCATTGTGGGGCGACATCAACTGAAAGGCTGTGGTCAGGGACCTTGGCTCTTTTCTCACCACAGGTAACAGCATCACCTGTGGAGAGAGTTAGTCTGCTCCATATGCAGCCCCCCCCCCCGGAGCATATAGGCCTGTTTAACCATGTACAAGCACTTTCTGATGCACAGAAAGGCAAATAGGGCCACACAAAGAAGTAAAGTAGAGGATACGTTGGATGTAATCCAATGTTGAGTCAATGTTTTAAAAATCGAATCGCATATCCATCCCACCTGTCAGTAAAAGTCCAATGCTGAATCATATCACAATATAGCATATTTTCTGTATATTCAATGAGTAGTTTCTATAAAATGACCACATGGTAAGGCTTATTTCTTAATACATTTTGAATTATATACATGACAAATAAAAGGTGCTTACTCATATTTGACTATTTTTCTTCTTTTATTTAGAACCTTTGCACAAATTTTCAATTAAGCATGTAACAAAATATAAAACATTGTAGCGAAGTCGTGGGGGCAGTCCGGGACCGTCACAGCCGGGACGCGAACCCGTGGCTCCCACTCCACAAAGCGATAACAAGTCGACTAAAGGATCCGATCCGTTAGTCAAGGACCAACGTGTTTACTTATCCATGCACGTTACAATATTGTCTGGGGTTTTGTTTTGAGCACTCCATTGTGCTCTTGCGGTTCTCGTCTGTAGACTCTCCGTACTGTTCGACATGATTCTTGCGTATGTGGTACAAGAGGCTAGTGGTGTTCGAGTCTGTCGTGGGGACCTGCGGCATATTTTGCAAAGTACGGCTTTCTGGTCCGTGTCAGACTTTTCATACCCAAACCACGTCCATACGATAGAAGCAGCCCCTCTTTTAGGTACAAGCTTTTCGTGTTGTCCTTCTGTTCGGAATTGCCCCGTTCTGCGTCCTCCATGTTTGTTTGTGTTGCCGTCATGCGAACGTCCTGCCCTGCTGCGCGGTGCTAGGCGCAGAAAGGGTCGTCCAAATGACGATGAACATTAAAGAGTGTGATTTGCGACACAACTAAATAAACGATCGAGAGAGCTTAACATGAAACGATAGACGTTTTCTATCGTCACACGACATATATTGTAGTGGATTCAGGGAGGGCAGTCCAGATACCGCCACACCCGGGACGCGAACCCGTATTTCCCACTCCGCAAGCGATAGCGTTAACCAGCCGACTAAAGGGTCCGACCCCGTTAGTTAAGGACCAACGTGACTACTTATCCATGCACGTTACAATATATAGATCGTCATATCTCACAGCTCTAGGCCAGGCGATCTGTTTTTATCCGACGGACATTTTCAAAAAACAAAAAATGTGTGACACACAAAGAACCTACTGAGAATCAAAGCAAATGCAGTACCGAAAAGAACGATGACATGTAAACAACCCCCCCCCCCCCCACGCACACACACACACACACACACGTACAGATTTATTTGGAAGAATTTAACACAACCCTAGAGGGTCTTGCTTGCCCTTTTGGTCTTGCTCTAACTCTACACACCACAAATTAAATGCGAGGTGACAGAAAGAGACGTTAAATATGCATAGCCTCGGTCTGAGTAGGCATATGTGCGGACATTCTTCTAAATGTTTTAAAGTAAAGTAAACCAACAAGCATGCTGCAAAATGCGTTCCAATTTTCTGCCATATGAACTCTCGCCAACTTCTGTCACGCACATTTAGTTCCTCTATCCTGTATAAACAGTTACTTTAACCTCACCACCCTGAAAGAAAAACTAAATAAAACAGCATGCACACATTCACAGTCACATAAATGCAAAGGCTGGAAGTGGGGCATAAAACAGCGTAATAAAATCAAAGACAAAACTCATTAGAGAAATCCTTACACAAGGTGCAAGCAATAGCATAATTTTTAATAAATAAAAAGCAGTGGTACATTTACATGAAATTTCATATAAAAAGGATTCAGTGATATCACAATATCATTTTTCAATAAATTAAGATTAGGGATTATTTAACTATGACCTGGATTAATGAGAACATTCACAGACATTAGGGATTATATTTCCCAACACCTCCATGGTTTCCAGTCTCCTGTAGGCCCCTTTCTGCAGTTTGTTTGAGTGAAAAAGCATCCTGAGACACAAGAGTGTAGCTACATGAAAGTAATAATAGTGCTAGGTGTTCCTTCAGTGGGGTACAAACACAGAAAAGCTGACAAGGGTGTCCGCCTGAAAATACACACACACACACACACACACACACACACACACACACACACACACACACACACACACACACACACACACACACACACACACACACACCACTTCACAGATTTTTACTGTAAAAAGGGATTCTACACAAAAAAAAGTCTAAACCATTTTGACCCTGTCTAAAATGATTCCCCCCAAAGTGCATGGATTGATTTCTCTATAACAGTATGCTATAAATGCCATCAATTTTTAGTCAAGGATATTTCGTTTTGGGGCATCCAGGTAGTGTAGCAGTCTAGTCCGTTGCCTACCAACACAGGAATCCTGGTTCGAATCCCCATGTTACCTCCGCCTTGGTCGGGCGTCCCTACAGACACAATTGGCCGTGTCTATGGGTGGGAAGCCAGATGTGGGCATGCGTCCTGGTCACTGCACTAGCGCCTCCTCTGTTCGATCGGGCACCTGATCGGGGGGGGGGACTGGGGGGAATAGCATGATCCTCCCATGCGCTACGTCCCCCTGGCAAAACTCCTCACTGTCAAGTGAAAAGAAGCGGCTGGCGACTCCACATGTATTGGAGGAGGCATGTGGTAGTCTGCAACCCTCCCCAGATCGGCAGAGGGGGTGGAGCAGCGACCGAGATGGCTCGGAAAAATTGGGTAATTGGCCAGATACAATTGGGGAGAAAAAGGGGGGAAATTAAAAAAATAAATAAATAAATTCATAATACTGTTCAAATTGTACAGACTCTCAACCACAAATGTTGATTTTCCCAACTGTTACCCATTAAGGGGTGCTGGTGCCACTTGTTTTTGTGTTGACTCTAACATGGTAGCCATTGTGAATCTGGCCTGCATCAACCTTATATTAGGTCTGCAATTGTCACTGCAGCCAACTCTCTCAATCCAGAACTGAAAATTATTAATTTTTGGGAGTTTCTTAATTGGATATCGCAGAGCAGTGCCTCCATATTTTACTACTGCATGCAAGAAAAGGAAATCATAAAGCTTAACTTTTACAATGGCTACATTTGCGCAAATTCCACCGAGCTACAGTTAACACAAAGATTCAGCATCCTCCTGTTAGATCAGAGAATACAAGCTCATTAAAAATGTCCTCCTATGTTGTCCTAAACACAAATGAAGTTAAGCAAGGCAATATTTTAGAAATGCGTGGGATGATGTGCGAGGTAAATTGGCTCGTTTGTGGCATAGTGCCTCTATATTGAAACCTGGAGAGTTAATCCTCCCCTTTTCAGGTGTTTGGAACAAGCATTCACTCATCAAATCACACCATTATGATCCGAACGTTCAACAAAAGCGCTAGACACAATCTTTGCAAAGAAATCCTTGAAACAAAGTTTTGAAAACATTGTAAACAGTCCTGGATGTAAAACACACAAACAATAACTTGCAGTCAAACAAGGCTGTGATGATAAACTGGACTGTTCTTAAAATCCAGTGGGATTCGGTGTGCATATTTTAACTCTGTTTGCAGTAAATGACGTTAGTGTTTTTGTCCCGTATTGGCATTCACCCAGCTGCTCTGGAGTTGTACTATGCCCTCCCTGGAGGTGGGGAAGTAAACCATTGATTTTCGCTCTGGCTAAGTATCGCATAATGGAAGTACATCAGATTTAAGGATCACAGCTAACATTTGTGTTTTTCACCCAAAGATGACGAAGGAAATGATAAAGTAAAATAAGAGAGGATGTATGGTAACATTAACTGCTGTCAGTATGGAGACCAGCATGAATAACTAGTTTATTCCAGAGCACACTGCTTTCTGAGAAAGGATACCACAATTATTTAATCACAAATTATACACAGTCACCAGTTTTCCTGCAGTCTTATTAGCTACACCATAAATGACAGTTAATGCTGAGACGCAAGAGGGTTTTTGTTTGTTTTTTTACTCTGTACCAGAACTCAACATCCGTCCATATTGGCTGGCCGAGTTGCCCGCACAACACTGTCAAAGTCAAATTCCTCATCTGGGTGAAAAGGCACTTCCTCTTCACTTTCACTCTACAAGGCCAAGCAGGTACAGAAAAGCTAATGAGCACTACTGGTTTTCTTAAAATCTTACTGCAGGCTTTAGATTCATCAGTCCCCAAGGCCCTGCCCCCAGACCTCTGACAGCAGGGGTCAGCTGTAGCTGGGTCAGCTGACAGAAGGAAGGACCATAGGACTCTGCATCCACTTCCATCTCCCCTGGAAGGTCACTACCACCTTAAGAGACAAAAAGGACAAGAGGTATACACAAAAGGGCAACGAGTGGAGGCGAGGCTTTCGAAACTTCTCCTTTGCCATTTATTTTCTTCTTTTGTTTCTCACTTGAGAGGACGGGTGAAAGCAATATGGTTAAATACATTATGTGTAGGCGGGGGAGATTTAATGCTTTCACCTCCAACCAATCCGGGTCGATCTGCATGAGTATAAATGAAGCAGAGCAGGGAATAAGGGATAATTAATTGGATTCAGACAAGCACACTGAGATATGGAATGAGAAAACCGTTATAAGTCCTTTTCTAGTCATTCCGATCTTTGCCGGTGATGCTTCATTGGTTTAGTCTGATTCAGAATGACAGCCTCTTACCTGCATAGCAAAGCTGTTGTATTCCTGAAGATTAAAATAAGTACAGCATTATACTGCAAATGATTATCCCATTGGCTTTGTGTTGTGTGCTCATCAAACACAATTCAGGAGTGTGACAATCAAATTAGGGGAAATGAGAGCTGACTTGCTGTTCAATTAAAATCAGGCTCCAGTTATTCTGAAAGGGCTGCTTGTCAATATAATTGAATTGTATCACTAGGAAATCGTGCATGGAAATGATAATTTTAGGAAGTACATTATTTTACCCCACCTATTTCCAACAAGCAGACATTAGGTGTTTATAAGTTTGGTAACCTTTTGGAATTGGAAGTGAGTGAGCGCTGGCGGGGGGCTGACACACAGCATTTTTGTTTGACAGAATCTGCCTCTCAGCTCCACCCACAGCACTAGCAAATGGCACTCTCTCGATAAGGGGGGGGGGGGGGCAAAAAAAGCCAGTATGCCTGGACCGAAAGAGAATTCCATCAAAATGAAGGCCCTTATTAGTTGTGTCAAACACCAACATTTATCATGGCAAAGTGCACAGAATATAGACAATCAACAAGGATATGATGCAGAGTATATCAACAGCTAGGAAAAATACCCCAGACAATAAGCTGAGAGGTGGTGCAATGGCAGGCATATAAAAGACATCACAGATGATGGCTAATCTGTTTGGGGAAAAAAACAAACAAGCTGGCTGTAATCACCCCTCTGCCACTGTGTTAATTAAATTCAAAGGTGGCATAACCGACAGAGAGGTGTGTGTGTGTGTGTGTGTGTGAGTGTGTGTGTGTGTGTGTGTGTGTGTGTGTGTGTGTGTGTGTGTGTGTGTGTGTGTGTGTGTGTGTGTGTGTGTGTGTGTTGCGGGGCAGTTAAATACAGTGCATCAACTTCAAAAACCACACTGCTGATAACAGTGTCCAGACAGAAACATCAGGGCTATTGCAACGACCCAGACAGCAGGCTGGAAGGAGGGCGCAGAGGGCAACTCACAGAAACAGACTAGTTCAGTGGTACTCAGACCGCAGCTCTTTTGATACTGCAGCTCTTTTAAGTCTCCAATTTTACGTTTGTTTGTTTTTTCACCACTTTTTAGCCGAATATTTCACTAGATATTGTCTGAGACACTTGCAGCAGTAACGTTGTTGTTGTTGATGGACTTTTTTCTTCTTCTTCTACTACTGATGAATTTGTGGCAGACTAGACACAGAAAAGGCATATTGCTGCCCTCCAAAGGTCATTTGTAAAACTCCACTGAATGAGCTAAATCCTTAAATCCAGTGTGATGGAGAAAATTAATAACCGTTCTTGTTGTTTCACAATGTTAGCATTGAGGATTGATTTCAATGAATGATCTGTAACTGATTTCTGACAGCTCTTGCTTGCTTGCATGAGGCTTCTCTCTGGGTGATAGTTGGTGCACTCCATCAAAGTGTGAATCAGTTTCCAGCAGTAACGTTAATAATCCAATTTTCCAATAAGTGCAATCTATGTCCCTATGAAGGTTGGGTGAGCAGGCATATTTTGTAATGTGGCTTTTTCCAAAAACTACTGTCAACGTGGTTTCTGAGTTGGCCAAGTCTGAGTACCGTTGGACTGGAGCATATGATTCCGCATCAATGAAAGGAATTTAAATCAATTTAAAGAAGTGAAGGCCATTAAATATTGAACATTTCCTCCTCCCACTTTGCTAAACCTTCCTCCTCTTTGGTTTGGCAATCACAGAGCCAGTGTTGATCTTAATTAAACATCTAATTACTCTGACTGTGCAAGTGACACTGTGGGAAGAGAGAACATGGTGAGAAGAGGCTGGGGGGCGAACCTGAAGGACATTGAAGGAAAACGATGCATGGGTTGATTAGAGGACCACAGAGTGAGGAAAGGCAAATCAGTGCCTGTTGGAAAACAAGCTGAAATCCCACTTGTGGGCTTAAACTATTCCTTGATTGTTACAGAGTCGATTTGCCAAAGAAATTTATCAGGGGTGATTCAGGAATTAGTAAAATTTATTGAATTATTTAAGTATTTTACTTCAGTAAGATATAATATTCTTGTTAAGCAGTGGACTAAATCTCTCCGAGTAGCAAATATGGACCAATACAGTGTAATGCCAGATGCTAAGCGGTCATTGAGCCTGCAGTAAGGCAATTACAGGCCACTCAGTGTCAAAGAGACACAGTCATACCCCAGAACACTTCCTTTCAGTCTGATTTCACAGCCACCATAGCATATTCATAATTACACATGCTAATCAGGGTGGGAGTTCACAGTCAGCTCTTTCATTATGTCAGCATCTCTGAGTGGCAGCAGGAAGACAACAGCCAAATCATTTTTATACTCTTTGGCAGAGACCATGAATTTGACCTCCAGCACTCCCCATAGATTGCCTACCACGTCACTGTTAATAGCAGCCTTACATCAGAGTGCAAAAATACTGGAGGGAGTAATTCAAAATTACCATTATTCTCTAATGTCTATCTCAAACGTAAATCAGAAAACATGTTCTTGCCCATCCTGTGTGGCATGCACAAACATGCACTTACATACACATGCACACAAACTCACGCACTCACATTAAAACACACACACACACACACACACACACAAAACAATGAGGACACATTTGCAGGGTTGTTCAGTCAAAGAACAAGGTTAGGGCAAAGACCTTATTGCTGAAGAGGGTGCTTCGAAGGGGGAGCGCATGAAAAAGTAGGAGAGCTGACGCCCTCAACACTGGAAACAGCATGGCCAAGCAATTTGCATGTGTTGAAGATGCATAAAAATGCTAATGTGAACTATTTAAAGCAAAGGAAATTATTTCCTTAATCACAGAAATAATATGCACATAATTTTATCTAAATTCTATTACATGAAAGGTGGACTTGTAAAAGCTTTTTCTCAGACCAACTAAGGAACTTTATAATATATTAGCTTCATATTTGGATTAAGCAATATTTTACTTTTATTGAGTTTTCCCCTTTTTGGATAAAATGTGAGAACTCTGAGTGTAATTTGTTGTCAAAGAAGCTTCGATTAAAGGAACCATTCTCCATGAAATAGCATTGTAGCGGTCTGAAAGCCTCATATCAATACTGAATGGTAAAATTCTACCACTCTAATTCCAGCATGATCACAAAAGATTAGGATAAATTGATATTAATGAGGATCCGTACACGCAATTAAACAGCCTTATTTTCATATAATGGGAATGTCATTACTTTGCTTTTTTGAAGGAACCCATTCCATAATTCGGTAATGTGAATTCTGAAAAGGTAGAGGAGTAGGCAGAGTGCAAAGAACAGATTGTTTGCACCTGGATCAGCATTGGCATCCTCCGACATCCATTTTAAGTCTCCAGCTGCTAGATGGTTATCCGTCTAGATAAAACATAAAAGTTGTGTTAAGCAACTCCTTTTCAATCACAAATCCACACACTAAATACCTCTACGTATAGTAAAACTATGGCCAGCAAGCACTTGTCCTCAGAAGGATTCACATGATGACTCTCTAGATTTCTCAGGTTAATCATGCTTCTTACTCTGACTAAGCTTCTTAGTCAGAATAAAGAGGATGCAACCATTTGTCAAAAGCTTTTTATAGGAGGGCCATTTTTTCCACATTTAATCAAATGTTTTAGTGCCAGTATTTAAATCTGAAAATGCAACAGGGATATGGAAAATGTGGGGGGAAATGCAATGTGCAATATGTGATCGACTTTAACCAGCATATCACATAAACACAATATATCATATGAATAACATTTCAATATCTAGTTTATCAAATAGCCCTTATACTGGAAATATTACCAGGTGTCCAAGAAAGACTACGGCCCTGCCTTCAATTTTGAGATTGACAGAAAGCCGATTTCATTCCCACATCTGCCAAATATCACACCAGCAGCACTACAGTTCATTAGAATAAGATAATAAGACATTCACTGCGAGAGAAGCATGAGGAGAATATCTTTCATTGTGATCTTATCAGACTCTTAGGGAAGTGTGCTGTACTACATAACATTCAATCACGATGACCAAGTACAGCAATTGACTGAAGTTGTTACAGCCGGGCCCAATGTGTTTGGACAGTTGAGAGCCTCTCATGCTGACCTGCATTCATGTTTAAGGATCTTGTGCTCACTCAACTGCCCTCTAATCTTCAAAATAATCAGCCGCATGATTAATTGGAAACCAAATATGGGCTCCTATCTGCAGCCATCAGTTTCACTGTGCAGTTTGCTGATGTATCATATTGATTGCAACAGAGAGCCCTCTAATCAGAATCATGGTAAAATCAATAGCTGGCATAGCCTGAGGTCCTGTTCATGCTCCAATGTACGCATCTGATGTAAACTCCCATCTGCTGAAACAATCCAGCCATTTGCCTTAAGAAAATCGAGAATCACAGTAAAAGGGATATAAACCAGAGGCGACAGGCATAGAGAAAAGGAGAAGACCCCTGAGACAAGTAAATGGATGGAGGACAAATAAACTAGTGCCTTCAACGTGATTGAAACCTGCTGAGTTTTTTTTCACCTCTCTCTCCGAAAGGTTCGGTATATCAAGCCTACAGGACAGAGAGAAGCAGCCAGGTGCCACTGACCTCCTGATCAGCAGGCAAGATGTGGTCACCAGCTTGTCTTTCAGTTGGCAGCTATCTCTTCCTCACGTTGTCGACTGTTCCATTCCCCCTCTGGCTACTCTCTCCTGATCTTTCTATCTCCCATGGGAAGGATGGCAGTTGTGGGGCCACAGCTGCGTGTTGATTCCTTAGATTCTCTGTTGAGCAAAAGTGGATGACAGCATGGGCATAGGGGGCGACCTTCGGCATGTAAGCTTAAAACATGCCTGTATGTTGTCTATTCAACATGTTACAACCACAACCTGTGACCTACAACACAATCCTGAAGACAGATGAGTGAAGTGGACCAGGAAATGATCAGAAGACAGCTCAAAGGAGCCGCAGTAGGACTTCTGGGCTTCTACTGGCAGCTGGTGATAGTGTGCCAAGGTACCTGAATCCCTCTTCACCCCTGGCATCCTGCCACATAGGAAGGCAAACATCTACACAGAAAAAAAACAACAGTTTAATGGAAAGACATTTTTGGATGCAGGGAAAATAGAACAGGAAACAATTGGAAGACTAGGAGCACAACAGAAGATAGAGACAGACTAAGAACTGGGACCCCATACATAAGGACAAGATACTGTATGAGGAGGTGAGGAGGAGAGAGTGTCTTGGAAGAAAGATATTGTGCAAAAGCTGAGCTCTAGCATTATGGGTCAGGTGTCACAAGCTGATTAATCTCTATTAACACACACACACACACACGTATATATATATATATATATATATATATACACACACACACACACACACACATATAGTATATACATACATATATATGTGTGTGTGTGTGTGTGTGTGTGTGTGTGTGTGTGTGTGTGTGTGTGTGTTTATATGTATATTTGTGTGTGTGTGTGTGTGTGTGTGTATATGTGTGTGTATATATACGTATACATATATATGTGTATATTTTTTTAATGATTTTAATGCATTAAAATTAATTAAAAGCATTAAAATCTTTTTTCCTGTATCCATGTTGATATGTGTGTGTGTGTATGTATGTATGTATGTATGTATATGTTTGTGTATATGTGTGTGTGTGTGTGTGTGTGTGTGTGTGTGTGTGTATATATATATATATGGACAAAGTATTGGGACACCTGGCCATTACACCTACAGGAGCTTTTATGACATCCCATTCTAAAGCCATAGGCATTAATATGGAGTTGGTCCCCCCTTTGCAGCTATAACAGCTTCCACTCTTCTAGGAAGGCTTTCCTCAAGAGTTTGGAGTGTGTCTGTGGGAATTTTTGCCCATTCATCCAGAAGAGCATTTGTGAGGTCAGGCACTGATGTTGGATGAGAAGACCTGGCTCGCAATCTCCGTTCTAGTTCATCCCAAAGGTATTCGATGGGGTTGAGGTCAGCACTCTGTGCAGGCCAGTCAAGTTCTTCCACACCAAACTCACCCAACCATGTCTTAATGGACCTTGCTTTGTGCACTGGGGCACAGTCATGCTGGAACAGAAAAGGGCCCTCCCCAAACTGTTACCACAAAGTTGAAAGCAGAGAATTGTTCAAAATGTCTTGGTATGCTGAAGCATTAAGATTTCCCTTCACTGGAACTAAGGGGCCTAGCCCAACCCCTGAAAAACAACCCCATACCATTATCCCTCCTCCACCAAACTTTACAGTTGGCACAATGCAGTCAGGCAAGTAACGTTCTTCTGGCATTCACCAAACCCAGTCCCATCCATCAGACTGCCAGATAGAGAAGTATGATTTGTCACGCCACAGAACACGTTTCCACTGCTCCAGAGTCCAGTGGCAGCGCACTTTACACTACTCCATCCCACACTTGGCATTGTGCTTAGTGATGTAAGGCTTGAATGCAGCTGCTCAGCCATGGAAACTCATTCCACGAAGCTCCCGGTGCACAGTTTTTGTGCTGATGTTAATGCCAGAGGAAGTTTGGAACTCTGCAGTTATTGAGTCAACAGAGCGTTGGTGACTTTTACACACTATGTGCCTCAGCACTTGTTGACCCCGCTGTGTGAATTTACGTGGTCTGCCACTTCATGGCTGAGTTGCTGTTGTTCCTAAACGCCAGTGTTGTAGTCGAGTCACTAAACCTCGAGTCCGAGTCGAGTCTCGAGTCCCCAGTGTTCGAGTCCGAGTCCGAGTCCCCAAAGAAGAGTCCGAGCCCGAGTCATCAAGGTTGAGTCTGAGTCAAGTTCCAAGATGGGCTCCAGTGCTCCGCTCTGTCACCGTAAAAAAGCTGACATACAAATAATTGAATAATGTTACAGTATTAACATAGCTATCAATATCTTATGTCAAATTATTAGGGCCCATTACAAAAAAACTAACAAAAACAAAAAAAGTCTTTATCAATTAACAAGTCTGAGTCCTCATTTCCTACTTCCGAGTCTGAATGTAAGTCAATGCTAGAATTCAAGTCCAAGTCATCAGTGCTCAAGTCCAACTCGAGTCACAAGTCCTGAAAATTTGGACTCGAGTACTAAAACACTGCTAAATGCTTCCACTTTTCAATAATACCACTTACAGCTGACCGTGAAATACCTAGCAAGGAAGAAATTTCACGAACTGACTTATTGCAAAGGTGGCATCCTATGACAGTACCACGCTTGAATTCACTGTGCTCTTCAGAACGACCCATTCTTTCTCAAATGTTTGTAACTGTAGACTGCATGGCTAGCTGCTTGATTTTATACACCTGTGGCAATGGGTCTGAATGAAACACCTGAATTCAATGATTAAGAGGTATGTCCCAATACTTTTGTACATATATATATATATATATATATATATATATATATATATAAATCATCGTGAGAGATGATTTAGGCTCTGGGTTCTGAGATTGCAAGCTGATAAGTACCGTGTAGCAGCAATATTAGCCTGGGTGAGGTGGAATTACCCTGTTGGCACTCATATCCAGTCACCCCAAGGGGAACAATTACGACGACATTAAAGAGTGATAAACACAGCTACATGATGATCGTCGGAACATCAGAGCTGTCATGGCAACATCCGTCAAAACTCTGCTTCAGGGGGGGAACAGTCAGGTAGTGAAACATTACAAGGAACAGAAACAGGTGCAACCGTAGATTCTAATTACTCTGTTCTATCAATTATGTACAAATCCCTGCATGGCCTGGGGTGTGCTGTGCACGGCTCTGCCTCCTACACACTCTGCGCCAACCCAGCTGTAGCTTCATGGCATGCAGTACTTTTGACAGTTCTTTGTGATGTTGCCTTGAGGTGACTAGAGGTTTAGGGCTGAAAGAAATGGTTGTTTGGATAAAATAACTCTTAACATGTAAAATATTGGATGTAATAACTCAACATGTGTGTGTGTGTGTGTGTGTGTGTGTGTGTGTGTGTGTGTGTGTGTGTGTGTGTGTGTGTGTGTGTGTGTGTGTGTGTGTGTGTGTCTCTCCCCGTCTGCCACCAAATGACTGCTGGGATAGATCCCAGCGTCCCGCGACCCTGAGAGCAGGATAAGCTGTTTGGATAATGGATGGATGGATGGATGGATATATAGTTTGTGTGTGCGTATGTGTGTGTGTGTGTGTGTGTGTGTGTGTATGTATGTATGTGTGTGTATATATATATATATATATATATATATATATATATATATATATAAGTGTGTGTGTGTGTGTGTGTGTGTGTGTATACACGTATATATATGACAGCTGATTGCTTATGGCATGAAACAAGCTTGTACTGTCTCATAAAGAATTTACTTGAATTACTGGATTACTTTGCTCCTTATTTGTTGAGCACTTTTCCTATCGTTGAGTGTTTCTTTAAACAAAGTTAAATATATATATATATATATATATATATATATATATATATATATAGTTGGTTTTTTTAAACTGTCAATGGTGTTGATAAAACTGCTCAACAAATGAGCGAAATATCTATCTATATATATATCTATCTATCTATATACAGTGCATCTGGAAAGTATTCACACCCCTTCACTTTCCCCACATTTTGTTATGTTACAGCCTTATTCCAAAATGGATTAAATTTCTTTTTTTCTTCTCATCAATCGACACACAATACACCATAAGGACAAAGTGAAAAAGGTTTTGTAGAAATTTTTTGCAAATTTATTAAAAATAAAAAACTGGAATATTGCATGTACATAAGTATTCACACCCTTTGCTATGACACTCAAAATTGAGCTCAGGTTCATCCTGTTTCCACTGATCATCCTTGAGATGTTTCTACATCTTGATTGGAGTCCACCCGTAGTAAATTCAATTGATTGGACATGATTTGGAAAGGCACACACCTGTATATAAGGTCCCACTCTTGACAGTGCATGTCAGAGCAGAAACCAAGCCATGAAGTCAAAGGAATTGTCTGTGGACCTCCGAGACAGGATTATATCGAGGCACAGATCTGGGGAGGGTACAAAAAAAATTCTACAGCTTTGAAGGTCCCGAAGAGCACAGTGGTCTCCATCATTCATAAATGGAAGAAGTTTGGATCCACCAGGACTCTTCCTAGAGCTGGCCGCCCAGCCAAACTGAGCAATCGGGGGAGAAGGGCCTTGGTCAGGGAGGTGACCAAGAACCCGATGGTCACTCTGACAGAGCTCCAGCGTTCCTCTGTGGAGATGGGAGAACCTTCCAGAAGGACAACCATCTCTGCAGCACTCCACCAATCAGGCCTTTATGGTAGAGTGGCCAGTCGGAAGCCTCTGCTCAGTACAAGGTACATGACAGCCCGCTTGGAGTTTGCCAGAAAGCACCTAAAGGACTCTCAGACCAAGAGAAACAAGATTCTCTGGTTTGATGAAACCAAGATTGAACTCTTTGGCCTGAATGCCAAACGTCACGTTTGGAGGAAACCAGGCACCTCTCATCACCTTGCTAATACCATCCCTACAGTGAAGCACATTGGTGGCAGCATCATGCTGTAGGGATGTTTTTCAGCGGCAGGAATTGGGAGACTAGTCAGGATCGAGGGAAAGATGAATGGAGCAATGTACAGAGAGATCCTTGATGAAAACCTGCTCCAGAGTGCTCAGGACCTCAGACTGGGGCGAAGGTTTATCTTTCAACATGACAACGACCCTAAGCACACAGCCAAGACAACGAAGGAGTGGCTTCGGGACAAGTCTGTGAATGTCCTTGAGTGGCCCAGCCAGAGCCCAGACTTGAACCCCATTGAACATCTCTGGAAAGACCTGAAAATAGCTGTGCAGTGACGCTCCCCATCTAACCTTACAGAGCTCAAGAGGATCTGCAGAGAAGAATGGGAGAAATACCCCAAATACAGGTGTGCCAACCTTGTAGCTTCATACCCAAGAAGACTTGAGGCTGTAATCGCTGCCAAGGGTGCCTCAACCAAGTACTGAGTAAAGGGTGTGAATACTTATGTACATGCAATATTTCAGTTTTTTATTTTTAATATATTTGCAAAAATTTCTACAAAACCTTTTTCGCTTTGTCATTATGGGGTATTGTGTGTAGATTGATGAGAAGAAAAAAAGAAATTTAATCCATTTTGGAATAAGGCTGTAACATAACAAAATGTGGGGAAAGTGAAGGGGTGTGAATACTTTCCAGATGCACTGTATATACACACACACACATACCGATCAGCCAAAACATTAAAACCACTGACAGGTGGCACCTGTCAAAGGCTGGGATATATTAGGCAACATGTGAACAGTCAGTTCTTGAAGCTGATGTGTTGGAAGCAGGAAAAATGGGCAAGCGTATGGATCTGAGCAACTTTAACAAGGACAGAATTGTGATTGCTAGACAACTAGGTCAGAGCATCTCCAAAAAAAACAGGTCTTATGGGGCGTTCTCCAGTATGCAATGATCAGTACCTACCAAAAGTCATCCAAGGAAGGACAACCAATGAACCGGCGACAGGATCATAGGCGCCCAAGGCTTCCTGATGCATGGGGGATGTGAAGGTTATCCCATCTGGTCCGATCCCACAGAAGAGCTACTGTAGCTCAAAACGTTAATGCTGGCTATGATAGACAGGTGTTAGAATACTCACTGCATCACAGCTTGCTGCATATGGGGCTGCATAGCCTTAGACCAGTCAGAGTGCCCATGATGACCCTTGTCCACCGCCAAAAGCGCCTACAATGGGTATGTGAGTGTCAGACCTGGACCATGGAGCAGTGGAACAAGGTGGCTTGGTCTGATGAATCACGTTTTCTTTTACATCATGTGAACAGCCGGGTGCATGTGCCTCCTTTACCTGGGGAAGAGCTGGCACCAGGATGAATTATGGGAAGAAGGCAAGCCGGTGGAGGCAGTGTGATGCTCTGGGCAATGTTCTGCTGGGAAATCCTGGGTCCGGCCATTCATGTGGATGTCAATTTGACACGTGCCACCTCCCTAAACATCATTACAGACCAGGTACACTGCTTCATGGAGACGGTATTCCCTGATGTCAGTGGCCTCTTTCAGCAGGATAATTGGCCTTGCCACAATGCAAAAATTGTTCAGGAATGGCTTGAGGAACATGACAGAGTTCAAGGTAGCCTCCAAATTCCCCAGATCTCACTCCAATCGAACATCTGTGGGATGTGCTGGAAAAATAAGTCCGATCCATGGAGGCCCCACCTTGCAACTTACAGGACTTAAAGGATCTGCTGCTAACATCTTGGTACCAGGTACCAGAGGACAACCTCAGAGGTCTTGTTGAGTCCATGATTCAATGGGTCAGCGCTGTTTCGGTGGCTCAAGGGGGACCCACACAATATTAGCAGGTATAAATATATATATATATATATATATATATATATAGAGAGAGAGAGAGAGAGAGAGAGAGAGAGAGAGAGAGAGAGAGAGAGCGTTTTTATCCAAAACCGTCAATGGTATTGTGAGTGCTCGACAAACGAGGAGCGGAATATCAACATGACATGGATACAGGAAAAAAGATTTTAATACATTGCAGTCCAGGCCTGTTTCGTGCGTCTCGCACTCATATGTACGAGACGCACGAAACAGGCCTGGACTGCAATGTATTAAAAAAAATTTCCTGTATCCGTGTTGAGATATATATATATATATATATATATATATATATATATACTATATAATCAAGTGAGTCAAGTAAATTCTTTATGAGACAGTACAAGCCTGTTTCATGCCATAAGCAATCATCAGCTGTCAAGTGGTGTGTGTGTGTGTATATATATATATACACTACCGTTCAAAAGTTTGGGATCACCCAAACAATTTCGTGTTTTCCATGAAAAGTCACACTTATTCACCACCATATGTTGTGAAATGAATAGAAAATAGAGTCAAGACATTGACAAGGTTAGAAATAATGATTTGTATTTGAAATAAGATTTTTTTTACATCAAACTTTGCTTTCGTCAAAGAATCCTCCATTTGCAGCAATTACAGCATTGCAGACCTTTGGCATTCTAGCTGTTAATTTGTTGAGGTAATCTGGAGAAATTGCACCCCACGCTTCCAGAAGCAGCTCCCACAAGTTGGATTGGTTGGATGGGCACTTCTTTGAGCAGATTGAGTTTCTGGAGCATCACATTTGTGGGGTCAATTAAACGCTCAAAATGGCCAGAAAAAGAGAACTTTCATCTGAAACTCGACAGTCTATTCTTGTTCTTAGAAATGAAGGCTATTCCATGCGAGAAATTGCTAAGAAATTGAAGATTTCCTACACCGGTGTGTACTACTCCCTTCAGAGGACAGCACAAACAGGCTCTAACAGGTACTATTTAATGAAGATGCCAGTTGGGGACCTGTGAGGCGTCTGTTTCTCAAACTAGAGACTCTAATGTACTTATCTTCTTGCTCAGTTGTGCAACGCGGCCTCCCACTTCTTTTTCTACTCTGGTTAGAGCCTGTTTGTGCTGTCCTCTGAAGGGAGTAGTACACACCGGTGTAGGAAATCTTCAATTTCTTAGCAATTTCTCGCATGGAATAGCCTTCATTTCTAAGAACAAGAATAGACTGTCGAGTTTCAGATGAAAGTTCTCTTTTTCTGGCCATTTTGAGCGTTTAATTGACCCCACAAATGTGATGCTCCAGAAACTCAATCTGCTCAAAGAAGTGCCCATCCAACCAATCCAACTTGTGGGAGCTGCTTCTGGAAGCGTGGGGTGCAATTTCTCCAGATTACCTCAACAAATTAACAGCTAGAATGCCAAAGGTCTGCAATGCTGTAATTGCTGCAAATGGAGGATTCTTTGACGAAAGCAAAGTTTGATGTAAAAAAAATCTTATTTCAAATACAAATCATTATTTCTAACCTTGTCAATGTCTTGACTCTATTTTCTATTCATTTCACAACATATGGTGGTGAATAAGTGTGACTTTTCATGGAAAACACAAAATTGTTTGGGTGATCCCAAACTTTTGAACGGTAGTATATATATATATATATATATATATATATATATATATATATATATATATATATATATATGTACCACTGTTCGAAACTGATGCAATTTTTCCTCTCTACCAAGAGGGGTAACTCTCACTCTCCTCCTCTCCTTCACACTACCATCCAAGCATCAGCTTAGACACAGGTGCTCTGCTGTTTTGTTTTCAAGTTGTAACGGTCTTCCAGGCACTTGCGGTTGCAGCCTTTGTTTTGCACACTCCCTGAGTTTTCTCGCAGCCAGTGAACACAAAATCACAAGAGCAATATGCTAATGAGTGGGTAGACATCTGTTCGTACCTCAGTGTTCATCGAGGGGTTTAACCACGTGGATGTGTTACTTAGTCTACACAGTAGGCTAGTGGTATACAGGTTTAGGCTACTCTTTTCATCCAATAGTAAAGTAGACATAACAGGCTAATAGTGGATGAATCTCAGATTGAACTAAGAATCAAAAGGAAATCATGAATATGTATAAATGATCTATTGCTCATCTTCCTTTCTCTTCCTTCATAAAACTGCATAATGTCACACGGGCATTAGTTTCAGTGTACTGTGAGAAGCCATACACTCACTGACTGTACAGTACATAGCACACCACAAAATATAACTCCGGTGTCAAGGACAATTATAGTGTTCATGTTGATGCAGGATACACCTACATCTCACTTGTTTGGGTACAAGTATGGACTTTTCTAGCAACCTTAAAGTTGCTAGGCTATATGAAGTATTTGGACTTCCCTGAGGCATGACATTTGATACTTTTCCTACGTTTCGATACGTTTGATACGCTGCCTATCAGCAGGGGTTGCTGAATGGTACTGCTTGAACCAATCACTCAGACACCATGAGCCCAGTCTGGTGATATCTCGACTCTTGAGAGACACAGTAGGTTCATACAGAGCAGCTTGCCTGTCCATTTAGCCATGAGCAGTGTCTGCAAGGGGGGAAAAATAAGATTTCTCAATGGAAAGAATGTTGTTCTCCAATAACTTATTGTGCCTTCACCTTGGCAGCTTATCAGTGATAATCACACTGAGGTAACTTAGTAAATGCATTGAGGCAGGACACCTGACAGTGAGCAGCAGTCACAGACAGTTAGCATCAAGATCTGAAAGTCTTTGAGTCAACGAAGCATCACAAGCTCTGTCACCCACTGTCTGTCAAACTTAGGCAACATAAAGAACACTTTAGGACAGTCCTTCTCCTTGTTAGAGTACCACCAGAGTAAACTGAAGCGCTGCATCCTGTTCCTGACTATAAGGTAAATAATATTAAAAATATTATCCTGATCTCGTTTCCTTTCAAATACAAGTAAACAGAGTCTGTATGGCAGTTAAACGACGTCATTCATATAATAACATTAACCCTTTTATTATTATAGTTAATATGTCGCGAACGTAAATGTGAAAACCGGAGTACTTAAATGAGAATGTCCTTATCGTTTCTGGTGCCTTGGACTGTGTGTTCATTATTTGTTTAGTGGTACAGAAAGATGTCTGTGAATGTTCTCATTCATCCAGGCCATGGTTATCCAAAGGGATTGAATCGAGTGCAACTGGGCTTGGTATACTGCATATACACCAAGTCCAGGCGCACTCGATTCAATTCCTTTCGATGGTACAGTAAGGCTCTCAAAGTGAGAGTGCAGAGAAACAATACAATAGTTTGCACCTAAAGGCCTTCACACTCGCCGAGTTTTGATACATGACGGTACAGACAACACTTATTCAGAAACCATATCCATATGCCCAGCATACCATCCGGAATATGTCACAGCGTTTAAAATGTGTATCCATTTTAAGTCTCCTACTCAACAGCGGGAATACTTCAGCAGAGTCAGTGTTCGTGTTGCATCGCGCATCTCATTTCTAAATGAAAACGTAAAAACTCGTGTAAATGATGAGTTGCGCTGCAGAAGATGTTCGGTGGACCAAGCCTTAACTCATCTCTGCACGGGATGACATCTGTCCAAGACACGTCTATTACACAGCTTCCTGGCTCGTTATATGCCTCGAATTTACCCGATCAACGTTACGCTTTGTCAGAATGTTAAACTAACATTCCGACCATCTAACTGCATCCTTAGCTAACTAGTCTGGCATTAATCTGGGGTTGAAGTTGCTTAACTTTTTTTTTCTCGCACTGCGTTGGACGAACGTCAGGCTAGTTTACTAACTATCCACTTATCTGACAGCTTGCGAACAAAGGAGCCGTTTTGCTAATTGTCCAGCATAAATACGTCGCACCGTACATCACACTAGTAGTCAGCTGAGGTAAACTTTGCGGGGCGGTCTGTGTATCTGCTAGTCTATTTTATGAGCTAGTTTGCAAAATAAATAATACTGAAGCTAACTGTGATTAGCTACGCGAGCGTGTGTCCTCACCTCCCCGTTGATCCCTAGCAACCGCTTGGCGAGTTGGCTGATGGGTAATGGTGTTTTATTGCGACCAACATCAACGGAGATTGACAGTAGTTCTGACGAATCTCTGCGGTTGCTTATAGCTATTACAACAACAGCAACCCAATAATAATGATAATAATAAGTAACTCTTCGAACTTGAGAAACTGATTCTGCTGTTGACAAAATGCCATTAAATTACTTTTTTGCAAACTTGGTGTCCTTGAACTCTGCCATCCCATACGAAAATGGATTACAGAAAACCACAACTAAAATTACTATTGTATTACTTGTATTTTTTCCCTCACATTAGTAGCACGACAGTGCAATTAAGTATAGTATTTTCTGTGGGATTATTTTGTTATATCAAAGGTTTTCCTATGATCTTACTATAGAAAGGTTGTGTTTTACAGTGGTTACAGTGTTATACTACAGTCCATTTTCAAAAGGTTACTTAAAAATAAAAACATGTGCAAGATGCTGAATGAATTCTCAGACATCATTCAATTGTAGTTACCTGCGGTTCATTTAAATACTGCTGCTCTTTCATTTATAATGAAAATGAGATATGGGTTTAAAATGCCTATATTAAAACAAGCAATAGCTAACTGATATCACTGATTTTGTGTTATTCTGAAGCAGGTGGCTGTTGAAGAATGTCCCTAAAACCATTAACTCCAGTGAACTGTGCCAGCCTTCTACAGCCTGGGTGCTCTTTGCTACAGCTGGATGGTGAGGCTCTTCTGTTTGGCCAGAAAGGCTGGCCCAAGCGTTTCTGCCCAACTGGAATATTTGGAGTCCGACTAAAAGATGGGGAGCTTAAGTTGAGGCCAATATCTTTCTCTAATGACTCCTGCTACCTTCCTCCATTGCGTTGTCCTGCTGTTGCCCGCCTCGACCCCTATGATGGCTTTCCAGAGAGCTATCTCATCCATGGCGGCCGAACCCCTAATAATGAGATCTCAGCTAGCCTCTATCTTCTGACCTTGGATAGCCGTGGCTGCAACCGCAAGTTGACCTTGCGCTGCCAGGAAAAAGAGCTAGGGGGAGAATTACCCGGGGCCCGATACGGTCACACTGTCAGTATGATCCAAAGCCGGGGAAAGGAAGCCTGTGTGCTATTTGGGGGGAGGTCCTACATGCCTGCTGGAGAGCGGACCACCGAGAGCTGGAACAGTGTTGTTGACTGTCCCCCACAGGTGTTCCTTATTGACCTGGAGTATGAATGTTGCTCTGCTCACAAATTACCAGAGCTTAGTGATGGACAGTCTTTTCATGTGGCTCTTGCGAGAGAGGATTGTGTCTACTTCCTTGGTGGTCATTCACTTTCCTCAGACTCCCGCCCACCTCGACTTTTCTGCTTACATGTTGAGCTTTTACAGGGCAGTCCCATGCTCTCCTGCGAATCCCTTTGTATTGGTATGTCCATCTCCAGTGCAATCACGCTCCGCACGGGTCCTTCTCACAAATACATTATTTTGGGAGGGTATCAGGCAGACTCTCAGAAGAGGATTGAATGCAGTACAGTGGTCCTGGGTGATAGCGGAATCCATATTGAGTCCTTAGAACCACCGAGCTGGACTGCAGATATCACTCACAGTCGCACGTGGTTTGGTGGGAGCTTGGGGGAAGGAAGTGCCTTGATAGCAATTCCATCTGAAAGAAGGTCAGCCCAGTCAGAAGAACATTATTTCTTCCAGGTTTGTTTTGAGAGGCAGGGGGGAGGTGAGGGGGAAGAGGCAACCCTGGGCTGTAGCCAAGAATCCACAGACTATGAGGATTCTACTCCACTTGAGGACTCTGAGGAACTGTACTTTGGCCGTGAGCCCCATGAGTTACAAGACAGCAGTGGTGGGGAAGAGGATACTTATCATGAGGAAGATGAGGAGGATGAGTCCCAAACAGGCTATTGGATCAAATGTTGCCTTGGATGCCAGGTAGACCCCAACACTTGGGAGCCTTACTACTCCACCGAGCTCCACCGGCCAGCCATGATCTTCTGCTCTAGAGGGGAGGAAGGCCACTGGGTCCATGCCCAGTGCATGGAACTGTCTGAGATCCTACTGCTGAGGCTGTCTGAGGACAACAGCAAGTACTTCTGTCCGGACCATGGAGGTCTTCCCCATCAGGAAATGACTCCACCTCGACATGCGCTGCCCCTAAAACGCAAGCCCATGAAAATGCAACGTAAGAAGACACCTCCTTCAATGAGGATGAACCCAGCCAAAAAAAGTGTCTTTAGAAGGTTGTTTAGGTGATGCATAGTTATCTCAGTGGGGAATATGTGTGCTTTTATTTTGAGTATTCTGTCTGATATGACATTAACAGGTTTGTAAGGCGGTTTATAATAAAAATATAATACATTTTATTTGTATAGCATACAAATAAAATCAAGGTATACAAACATGCTTTCCATAAGATTGAAAAAAAATAAGAGCAATACACCAAAAACATGTAACAAACAACATTAATCATACATTAAAAAACATTCTGAAAAGGTGAGTTTTGATCAATGATTTTAATGTGGACAGATCGGTGCAGTGTCTGATGCGCTTGAGGACAGTTCCTGGGGGAGGGGCAGCTATGGAGAAGGTTCTGTCACCCCAAGTCTGGTGCTTGGTTCTGTGTGGTGGAGACAGAAGGTTCGCATTGGAGGAGCAGAGGCTGCAGGAAGGAGTGTGGTAGTGGGGCAGGTTGGTGAGGTATGAGGGGGCCTGGTTATGAGAGTTTTGTGAGTGGGGAGAAGGACTCTGAATTTTATCTGTTGTGGGACAGGGAGCCAGTGGAGGTTCTGGAGGACAAGGGTGATGTGGTTACAGGAGCGGCAGTGGGTGAGCAGGCGTGCGGCAGAGTTCTGGATGTACTGGAGTTTGTTTAGGACTGTGGACGATGAGCTATCTCTATCAGTTCTCTATCAGTTTATGAAGTTTGTATCATACAAAGTATGTGAATGTCAAGCTGGAAATATATTGTGTGCATATTTGTAATATTCAAGAGGTGCTATAATGAAATGAGACAATTATAATGACTAATTAAATCAAAACTTCATGTGTGGGCTGTGTTCTGCTAGTGTGATTTCAGAAGTTTCAGTAGACCTGGTGTTACATGTTTCTGTTTTACTTATTCAATAAAATAAATTTACAAAAAGTCACTGTGTCATCAAATATTGAATTTATTCAATTTTTTTTTAAATTAGACATTTGTGAAACAAAGTAATCAGTGTAACTACACAAACATACAGATTGAGTCATGAGTGACTTGAGCCACATTGCTGTAAACATGGTAATAGAGATTGTTTATTTTTATGTAAATGCACAAGGATGTTTGACACCTAAACAACACCATTCAGACACACACATTACATAGTGGATTGTAAATTTGCTTCCAGTGTGCTAATTGGGACAGTTGAAGGTTCGTCACATAACCAGTAAACAACTTGCCTCGTTTTGGGTGAAGTGTTGAAAAATACCAAAGTGAACTGTGCAGAGAGAACAAGGAGATTTTCATGAAACATCCGTCATGCATTTTTTTGTTTTTTGTTTTTTGGAAATGCAATTCACTATCAACAAAAATCAATATGAGATATGTTGCAATACACTGTACTGGAAAACATGAAGTTGTTGCAGGACTGTGGCAACAGTCAAATAAAAATATGACAATATTTCACCGCTGTCATGAGGTAAAAGTTAATGCAGTAAAATCAAATCGAAACATTCAATCAAATAAGAAAACAAAATTGGTTGTCACATTTCAGAATAGTAAAAAAAAGAAGACAATATAATCAATCAAGCAAGCAAATAAAGTCTCAAACAATTCAATTTATATCAAGTTTCTCCTCCCCTCGCCCATCACTCTCCTCTGTAAGTAATGGTAGTGAAAAATAACAGCTATGAAAGAAAAGCCAGGTTACAGGAATCTTCTGATGAATCCCTGCCTGCAAGCAAGTCCATGGGGTATTAAGCTTATTAATGGACCTTACTGTATTTTATGATATCAACAAAAAGGTCAATATGTGCTTTATTTTATGTGACGAGGTAGAATAAGTATCATCTCTCCTCCACTGTGCAAAAACTAAAAGAGAGAAAAAATTTTCAAAATGACCTGGCATCTATTTTGCCCCTCAGGGACACCACTATAAAGCACTAAAGTATTTTTTTTTCAGTGGTTTCTCATGAAACAAAAAGCATTTGGGTCCCTGTGATTCTATTTTGTTCCAGGCCAAATGATATATTAATACAGTGGTCATAAATGTGATCTCTTTAACACAATTTCCTCCCTTGAGTTACCGTGCTTTCATCTGTTTCCATAAATATTCTCTCTGAATAAATTCCTAATGTGTCATAACCCTGCAGTACAATAAACGACATCATATTTCACAGGAAACTGAGGATAAAATAAAGAAAACTTTCTTGCTAAAAGCAAGGCAAAAACAAAACTCTGATACCTCATTGCTCCTGCATTGTCCCTTGTCCCATTGTTGCATTGTCCCTCTTATCATTCGGTCAAAGTATGGTCCAAATAAAAAACACAGGGTGGAAACAACTTTCTGTCACATAAACTTCATAAAATTACTATATGCAGGTAAATTAAAACTGTCATTATAAGGAAGAACACATTTTTTTTTCATCTTAAAATGAGTGTATGAAGATGTTGTGTGGAAGAGCAGAGATATTTTCAAGTTACAACAATAGAAGACCATATACTAACGAACAAATATAACAACTTAAAATCCAAAGGTTTCATTAAAATAATTCATTCGTCCCGTGTTACCTCCGGCTTGGTCGGGGCGTACCTGGGAAGCCGGATGTGGGTATGTGTCACTAGCGCCTCCCCTGGTCGGTCAGGGCGCCTGTTCGTGGTGAAGGGTAACTGGGGGGAATAGCATGATCCACTCACGTGTTACGTTCCCCTGGCAAAACTCCTCACTGTCAAGCCAAAAAAAAAAGCTGCTGGCTTTACACCACATGTATCGGAGGAAGCATGTGGTGGTCTGCAGCCCTCCTCGGATCGGCAGAGGGGGGTTGAGCAGCGACCGGGATAGCTTGGAAAACAGGGTAATTGGCCAAATACAATTGGGGAGAAAAAGAGGGGAAAAAAACCACAAAAAAAATCATTCATTACTTTCTGATCATGTGTAACAAAAACACTATCCAGGAAATGCAACAAATAATACTTCTACTAGCCTGAGTATTTCAACAATGTTGACATGAAATCAGATTTTGCTGTCACAGATCAGGGGCATCAAGAGATACGTTTTCATTGTCCTGATCCTGGATTACCAATGGGTCAATGGTAGCTTGCAATGCTTTTGCAGAGTCCTTGTGAGCATTCATAAATTTCTGCAAGTATTTTGAGGTGTAGAGCCAGTGGTGTTTCAACACATCTTCCAGTTCAAAGGCCTTGGACTGACGAGCATTCATTTTACGAAAACGGCGAAACAGTTTGTTTGCTGACTCATTCCCTTCACTGGCCCAGGCTCCGATGGAGCCATCTCTCTCTATAATTTCAGGGACATGGGCCAGTGTCTTGTGCAGGTAATTGGTAATCTTTCCATTATATCTATATTTAAAGGCAGTGGAAAGGAGATCAGCAAAGCGCTGAGAGTTGAAGCTGTACTGGCATAGCTGGTCAGGGCATTCATTGGTGGGGCAGGTAGCACGCCATACAGGTTTCATCTGCAGGTATAGCTCCATAAGCTCCCTCAGGGCCTCCCTCCTCTCCTCTGTGGGCACTAACTCACATACCACGTCCACAGCCTCCTTGGTCATCAGCCTTCTGGCATAGTTTCCATTCATCCTCATCACAGGCTTAAGCTTCATCTTCCTCCTAAGCTGCTTATCCAAGGCTGCCCTCCATCCTCGCCTTTCCTCCCGGGTAGGCTTGGGCCTTTGGAACACTTCTCCAATCTCATCCTGGAAGATTTTGTAGAACTCTGTGGCATTGCTGATGTCACAGTGTAATGCATCTAGAGTAGGCTGGGTTTCCATAAAGGGCTTGGCAGAGACTCCTTTGACCCGGTCTCGCAGCTCCTCAGCAGACTCAGAGAAGGGATTTGTCCTCCATATCTCGTAGCGCTCCAGGTTCTCACTGTGGCTGCGTGTGATAGAATGGAGTACCATGTTGTGAGAGGCGTCCGCCCTAGTGGAATCGCACAGGGTGCAGATATAAGTGGAACCTGAGGCCTCGAGGCCCTCCATCTCACGCACCATCTTCTCATCATAGCCTGTGCCTCTAAAGTGGAAGCAGAAAGAATGAGGTAGCCCGCCCATAGATAGGATGAGTTGGCTCTGCTTCATGGCGTTTCGTTCCGCAATCACAGGCCCTAGGACAGCCGTGAGGGTTTCGTGGTCAGACTCGTCTACAAACATCAGGCAAAGAGGTTTACAGGACAGTTCAGAATTTGGCTTTGGCTCCCTGAAGATAGTTACCTCTTCCTGCTCTCCATCAGCCAATATAGAGATGGACATAATGGTGAAAGAAAAGCGCACAGCTTTTTCTGGGACAGGAGGGCCTCCACCGTGCTTCTCGCTGACATCACCCATGCCATCGCAAGACTCCTTGATCATAACACTGAAGCCTGAGGTGCAAGCACTGTCTTCAAGACCACACTTGCTCAGTCCCTCAATAATGTCCTCTTCCAGATCTTTGAGGGCCGATACCAGGGCCACGTCATAACGAAACCGGCGAGTGATTGTATCAGCCGGAGAGTCATCAACAGAAGCAACCCACCCAGATAGCCCGTTGATTATGCCCACTTGGCACGATGCAGACACATTCTTGAGGGCAGGCTGCCACTCAAATGGGTGATAGCCAGGGAGGAGCTCCTTTTCCACAGCTCGGAGAGTGTGCAGGGGCTGGAAGATTTGGCGACCACTGGTTGCTTTAACAGTTCGGTACATCTTGTGGTACTGGCTGCAGCTGAGAAAGGTGTTGACGCGAATGGCCAGGCACACAGCAGGATGTAACCCATAGCCTCTTCCTGCAGAGAGAAAGAGGAAGACAAAGGGTTAGACAGAGAGGAAGAGAGCAAGAAAGTGGGATGATGATCAGAAAGAAAATAACAGAGAGAAAGGACAAGAAATAAGACAGTGTGCAACATCAAAATGTGAGAGATAACTTTTTTTTTATTACGACTGCATTGTATAGTACTTCCTTACTTAATTTCAGTGTTAAAAAAATTAGAGAAAATACTACGAGAGAGAATATCAGAAATGTTAAAACCAAATGTGGAAGAATCGCTCTCAAAAGTCCACAAGCCCATTACAGTGCAACACACATTCTAGTGCTTTCTAATTACAAGATCGAATATTTTCTCATTTTCAAATGCTATCAGGAGACAAAAGGGTGAATCAGTGAAGCTGGCAAAAGTGATGTTTTGGCCGCGGATGAAAACAGACACCAGCTGGCATCTATTCCCCTGAGAGGAGGATGATGCTGTCTGTGTAATTTGCAGATACAAGAGCTGATGTTGTTTTGATTCTAACAGCCCCTTGACAAGAGTTGTTATTGTACATTAAAGGGAGCACAAGCATGAGCGATAGAGGGACAGGTCACCATAGAGTGAGAGTGGGAGAGAATCAGTGAGCGGTATGCTACAGAACAAGTTTAATAGACAGAGGCAAGGAATGATAAAATATATTTCAGACAAGTTACTCTGCCCTTCTCGAACACTGAACTTTTCAACTCATTGTTATTTATGAGATGAATGTATTCCTCTGTGGTAGGTGGGAATATTAATGAGCAAACACTGTAGCATTTCTATTCTTTTCTTTTTTTTCTTCCTCTGGTGTGGAGGGGTGTGTGCTAAATCTGAAATTTAGTTTGAATGAAAACATTCTAATAGCCTTTTACCTTGCATTATGACTTCCAGCTCATCTGCCTGCTGGTGCTCATTCCCAGATCTCAAAGCAAGAAGGAATAAAGTCAGGCACACAGACTTTATGTCACCACCTTCCTCTTTGTCTGCAAACATTTTAACCTGGTTCTTGAGGTCCTTCAGTCGATGTTTCTGGGCACGGCGAGTGAGGGATAGCAAGTGCTGGCGAGGTCTCCCTCCTTTATTGATTGGCAGGTAATTGTCAATGGTCTCATTTGGTGACCTCTGGTTTTCATCTTCTTCCTCGAGTTGGTGGGACAGACAGTGAGCCTTGTACGTGTCTAGTCTTACCTGTTTCCCACAGCCACTTCTTGAGCAGAGCAGAGGGACAGAGTGCAGAGCTGCCAAAAAAGCATTAGCAGGGGAACTGAGGTCAGCAGTGGCAAAGGGCAGGTTACAAGCCGGGCAGTGGAGTCCAAGAGTATGGCTATATATCATAATACAACTACGGCAGAAGAGGTGTCTGCAAGGAGATTGAACTGGGTCAGATAGCAGATGGTCACACACCGGGCAGGTGACAGAGCGGAAGAAGTCTTCAGGGAGCTCCTCAGAGATCAGGCTGGTGCTGAGATGGTCTTTCTGACAGTGGATGAAACTCTTCGCCCATTGTTTCTTCTGGATGCTGGGTTTCACCCAGCTTCTGACCACATGACCTGGGTGATGGCCTGATACTGGTTTCAGAGTTTTCTTCTCACAAGTGCCAGTGTTATCATAGTAGTCCCCCTTGAACCTCTTGACCTGCCGTTGGACTCTACAAAGAGGTCTTTTTCTATTTCTCACACTCCATTTGAGTGAGGGCTTCTTGGGAGAACAAAGGAGGCACAGGGAGGAGTGGGGTCTCCACTCAGGGACTCTAGTTTTCGAGAAGCTGCAGAAGCCTCCTCCTCGCATGGCAACCATCCAACATCGATGACAAAAGGACAGAGGGTGGACAGCTTCTGTGTCCCCTGTCACATCCACTTTGAACACCTTGAGAATGACCTCTGGCCAGCTGGTGAATTTGCAGCCCATCCTGCGTAAGGTGTTCCTGCTTGTCTCATCCAGATGGCCCTGCACATCATGCTCTGGGCCTTTGACTTTCCTTAGAGCCACACCACAAAGCCGGCACAGATACCTTTATACAGGAAAAGCAAGCAGTCAGTGTTGCCCTTTGATTACAATTTCTTTGAAGATGTTCACTGTTAAAAGTAGCATCATTAGGTACCCCTTTACAATAAGACTACCCTTATAAAGGTTTATAATTAGGTTATAACTTAGGTTTTAAATACTTTATATGAATCATTAATAAACAATTATAAACAAGTTATATCAGTTTTCGTACATCAATGCAATGAACTATTTGGCAAGTTCAAGTTACTGCTGCACTTTTTATCTATTCTGTTAATATCTCAAATCTTGCTAGTTGCTAGCAGATCTTAGTTGCTAGCTAAGTAACCAATGAGATCTGAGGCCTAAAATTACAGATAAATGTGGGCTTACTATTTGGCAAGCAATAGGGCACTGTTGCCATTTTCATCTCATGTGTTATAACAACTTATTAATGTATAAGGTATTAACAACCTAATGAATAAACTAATTATAAACCATTTCATAAACCCTTTATAAGGGTAGGCTTATTAAAGTGGTACTGTATTAGTTATAGTAATAGCTATGTAATAGCAATAGTAGTAATAACAGTAGCAGCACAATTTACTACAGTATATAGTGTAGCATAGTTATGTGTAGTATAATTATGTATAGTATAGTATCATATTGGATTATGCTGTCTATAGAATTTTTATACTGTAATAGGTGCTCATTCACCGGAGGTGGTTCATGTGGATGTCCATCTCCTTTAGCTTGAGATCCACTCTCTTGCCTGGACCTTCCACATGTTCCTTGCTCTTTCCTCCTAAACACAGCTTCATCACACTCCCTGAGGGACCCACACCATCATCATTCACTGTTGACCGTGGAGCTGAAGAAAACAGGATCTGTGATGAGGCACCTTTTTGGGTTTCTATCTGGCTGGGAAGGGGTGCCTTTTCCATTGACTTCACTCTAAACAGTTTAAACTTCCAGTTGGAGAACTCTGAGTGACAGTGGTACAGCTCAGCTGGCATGGAGGATCTTGGGCCCTCTGTCTCCAGACTCGCCTCTGCCATCATGTGAGGTAGATCTCAGACCCTGGAGAGATGAAATAAGAGAGGAGAGGAGAGCAGAGGAGAGCAGAGGAGGGAGGGGGAGCAGGAGCTTATTAAGATGCATTGCAAAATGTATGAAATAATTTCTGCTGCCTATGAGAAGCCCATTAATGGATATTGAGAAGAGATTTGAGTGTTCAAATCCTCAGATATCCCCTGTGCCTTTTCACCGCTGAGCCCATGACACAGCCTAGCAGCTTTATTTGATTCCTGTGAATTTACTCACCAAGTACTCCAAAATCTCTCTGCAGAGAGTGGGGTACTGAGCCCTAACTTAGAGTGGTGTATTTTACCACAAGTAGTGTTTAGAACATTTGTAAAATCCATGAGCCAAGCATTGGAGATCAATACCATCCCAAAATCTTCATCTCTCTCATCTCCAACCCCATTTGCTCAGGGGGCAATTTTGACTTTTTTTTTTCCTTTGACACAGCAAGGTTGTTAAATGGTGCAACCGTATCCTTGCTAGGCTGTCAATCACTTACATTAGTCAGTCTGTTGACTAGAGGAAGAAAGCGTCCCTTAGGAGCCCTTGACTGATATAAAAAAATGAAGAAATTGAAAAGCTGTTACATAATGCAGTATTATTGACCATACAGGAGGAAAGGAAAACAAGAATCTTATACATCAAAAACAGACATTTTGAAAAATTATTCCCATAAAAGCAATGCTCAGCTGTAGACAAATTTATGTCAGGCAAGGCCTCCTATGTTCACAGTAATACTTAAGCATGGATCTACAGTTTGACAGACGACACCCTCTCAAGTAATGTGATCAGTTTAATCACCAAATCAAACGTGTTGTCTAACTTTTGTAAGTCAAATCAATTTTATTTGTATAGCCCAAGATCACAAATTACAAATTGTAAAACAGTGAAAGTTAAAAAAAAATGTATTGTTGTATCTTACCATTGCGCACTCATTGCAAAAATAACTTGGCATCGTCTCTCTCTCCATCTTTCAACGTTATATCAGTGTATTCTTCCTGGGTGGCTTGAGTCGGGCAGTCTACCTCATTTCCCCCCTGTTCTCTAGCTATTTCACATGCTTAACACTCCTTTGAGACATACAGCTGAGCCTTTGTGCATGTGTGTCAGCTGGGCCCTTACCGTGTTTTTCTGTCTCAGCTGGCGTCAGCTCCCCTGGGGGTCCTCTCCGCATGGGAGCACAAGGGAAGCCCTGGAGCCAGGCACTACGCACTGGGTGTACTGTATGTGTTAGTGCCTGCCACTGTGTCTCTCCCAGCTCAGTGCATGTCCTGTACTAAGTGTGCAAACAGTGGCTGCATACAGTGGGATTGCTCCTATGTCTCTCCTTGTGTCTGGTACTTATATCCTTTTGGTAGGGGATCCCAACAGTCAATTCCTGCCACCTGATGCAGACAGCTGATTAGAAGAAGAAGAAAAAAACAAGGTTAACCCCAAAACACACTCACAAACACACATATAGCTGTGTGTGTGTGTGTGTGTGTGTGTGTGTGTGTGTGTGTGTGTGTGTGTGTGTGTACTCTTGTAGACTCTCTCTCGCACGCACACACACACACACACACACACACACACACACACACACACACACACACACACACACACACACACACACACACACGGAATTTGACACCAAACACAAAACACCAACTTTCTCCCACAGCACTCCAGTTCTCTGCTGCAGACCACACTCTATCACCTCGATCTGTTTCTCAACCTCCATCTACAGGTTCACTTCAACCAGGTGGCCTAACTCCAAGAAACATGCTGTTAATCTCGAGAAAAGGTTACTACAACAGAGATGCAACTGATAATCAGGGGGGGGACTATTTGTATGTACACTGGCAACGATAACAAAGAAAAAAACACTATCAAGATTTTCAACGTGGTGCGCAGTAGACAGGGATTTCTTAAATTCACATCCAACTATCTTTTTTACACTGAAGTGCAGACTAAAGTTCGACCCAACCCAATCCCTTGTGTTGAATAGTAGCGCATATTTTTTTGATCTGTATGAATGCTTTCAGGATGTTCAGGCTGCATCTTTCATGCATCTTTTTGAACACCAGCACTGTCTCCATAAAGAGTGAATTTTAATTAGACGGTGTCATTTGATGTGGTATCCCAGTGGGTAAGGGGAGTGTTTGCCAAAGATCATTCTTGTTTGTAATTATCATGGGGATTAATCTAGTCTCCTCGCTACTGGAGCCTGTTGCTGTTGAGTTCGACATACAAGCCAAGTCATTAGACACACAGTCAGTAGCCACTAAATAACAGTTTGGTCTCTCCCACTCTTATCTGCTTGACAGTGGAGCAGAATGAATGCTGGCAATTTCTGTGGCAATTATGCATATGTCCAAATGTGACCTTGGACAGTAGTAATAGTCATATCTGTGATTAGCATAAACCCAGCCAAAAAAAAAAGGGAAAGCAAATATGTAAATAAGGCCTTGGCATAAAGAACTGGTTGTTAGGGCCTGCTCTGTTCTGTTTCCTGTCTGCTTTTTCTTTTACATCTCTCCCTTCAAGTGACTGAAGGGCAGAGAGGCAGAGCTGGGCAGGTCATCAAGTCTAATGTAGAGGACCTGGGTCGGCTGGTCCAAGGATATGTAAGCTGGCTGCTTTGGCCTTGTCTCCCTTGCTCTGCTTACTCCACTGCCAGTTTGGCTGTTTTTGTTTGAATTTTGCCTTTGGCTGCTTATTCTTTTCCATACAACACCTCCACCGCATACTACTAATTTACTCAAGTCATTTCAGACTTGGGCATCCGGGTGGTGTGGTAGTCGATTCCGTTGCCTACTAACACGGGGGAGCCACTGGTTCGAATCCCCGTGTTACCTCCACCTTGGTAAGGGCATCCCTCAAGGTACAATTGGCCGTGTCTGCGGGTGGGAAGCCGGATGTGGGTATGTGTCCTGGTCACCACACTAGCACCTCCTCTGGTCAATCAGAGCGCCTGTTCAGGGGGGAGGGAGAACAAGGGGGAATAGCGTGATCCTCACACGTACTACGTCCCCCTGGCAAAACTCCTCACTGTCAGGTGAAAAGAAGCAGTTGGTGACTCCACATGTATCGGAGGAGGCATGTGGTAGTCTGCAGCCCTCCCTGGATTGGCAGAGGGGGTGGAGCAATGACCGGGACGGCTCGTAAGAGTGGGGTAATTGGCCGGATGCAATTGGGGAGAAAAGGGGGGGGGTCATTTCAGACTTACACATAACATTGTATTTGAAGTTTCTTTTACACCATTTAATTCATAATAATGTCTTTTTACATTTTTTTGCAAAACTTGTGTGGTCCTCCCCCTCTTGTTCAGCCCAGTGAGCTGGGCTGTGACAACGGGGGCATGGTTTCAAGTATGGTGGTTTATTTTATTGGTCTTCATTATAGCTGTGGCAGCACGGTGGCCCAGTGGCTAGCACTGTTGCCTCACAGCAAGAAAGTCCTGGATTCAAACCCCAGCCCGTCCCAGGTCCTTTCTGTGTGGAGTTTACATGTTCTCCCTGTTTCCTCCGGGTGCTCTGGTTACCTCCCACCACCAAAAAGTCATGCGTGTTAGGGGTAATACTCCTGCCTGTTCCCCTGAGCAAGGCAATAGAAAGAACTGGAGTTGGTCCCCGAGTACTGCAGCTGCCCACTGCTCCTATACAATAGGATGGGTGAAATGCAGGAGACGAATTTCATTGTATGTGTGTACAATGACAAATAATAGTGTATTCTTCTTGCTGTTGTAATTGCCTGCTTTTGCCTTCAATAATTTAAGAATTAGAGCCATAAAAAGGGGAGTTATACTATTGATAGACCAATATAATCTACTGCAGCGTTGTCAGGGACGGTGGATATCGCCAGACCAGCTAATGAATGCACCTGCCTTGTCCATTTGCATGTGGTTGGCACTATGAATGAAGGCTACATAACCTTTGGAAGGTTACTCCATTTGGATTTTTTTTCTTTTTTTAGATCAGTCTGATGTTTGCAAACCTGGCAATTTATGAAAAATGGGCTCTGCTGCAAGCTCATTCCCACACTTATGCTGAAGGCGTAGCCTTGATTAGTCTTCATCGCTTGGCAGTTATTCAAACCCTTTTTCCCATACCCTGATTCAAATTCAGCACATATTTGGGATGTCTTTGTATGTTTCCAAAACAATGCAGCTGTTTCTCCCCATCATGTGATCATAAAAGACTGGAGTATGTCACGACATATCGAGAAACCTTGGAATCTGATTTTGTAAAGATGAAGCAACAGAACTGAGCGGGCTTCAACATGGTTTCCAGGTCTATCCAAAATCATCAGTTGTGGAGCGGAGATTTGAAGTACTGTATATGCATTGCTTGATGCATTACATATCCAAGAGCAAGCAGATGATGGATTATAGCAAGATGTTCCAAGTCTATTTATAGGTAATATTTAGATTGATGGTAGCAAGGTAGCTGCATGCTTCGGAGGTGAGCGACACACATATCTACATGGCAGATAGGGACAGAGCTGCAGATGTCTGTCTAACAAACAACCAGTGACCCCTTGAGACCCTTATCTCTCTGCCTCTGCTAATTGACTTGTTATTGATCAACTCAATGACAGTTTGATTTATGGGGAAACAGAGCAGTGGAGACAGCCACCTGGCACAGAGCTGAGTGTTATGAATGTGAGCAGCAAACCCAGAGAGTTGGAGCTGTAGTTTAGCAAGATATATATTACTGGTGTCGAGTGTCGCGCACCAGCAAAAAAGTAATACCTGTTGGCTGAGGTGTTTTTTTTAAAATTATTACTATTTTTGGTAACATGGGTAATATGGGCCATAGTTTAAACCGTGCATTCCATCTTGAGCTCTTCGCTCTCAAAACACAGGGCTCCTGTGTGGACCCAAAGTCAAAAAGAAGTCAGCTGGTGGCAGGGCCTTTTCCTATCGGGCCCCGCTCTTGTGGAATAACCTGCCTGCTGCCGTCAGACAATCAGAGTCTGTTGAGTCTTTTGAATCCAAACTTAAAACTCATCTTTTTGCCTTAGCCTACAATTAGCCGCCTTTAAGTTGAGTGCTTCACAACCTGTACTGCATGGCGGGTTGGTTTCTTTACCAATCACTGTTCTGCCGACGAGATTATAGCATATAGATTACTGTGAAGCGAACAACAAAGTTCACCTCCGACCCCTCACATCCTGCTCATCACCTCTTCCAGCTCCTTCCCTCAGGGAGGCACTATAGGTCACTGTTAACTAAGACTAAACGCTTCACAAACAGCTTTTTTCCCCTAGCCATAAGGACCCTGAATTCCTCCCTATAGTCCCCTCCTCACACACCATTGGCATAAATACCACCATTCACTTGTTATGCCTGATATGTTTATTCCTGTTATTGTGTAACTGTAATGTTTGTGATAATATGTGGAGTGTCTGTTGTTGTCCATGTATGTATTGTGCTGCAGAGTGTAAAATGGAAAGTGTACTAAAAACAAATTCCACCGGCCTTGGTCATGTGGCTAATAAAATCATCTATCTATTATCTATCTATTGAAAATTTCAAACTGTTCTCTTCTCTCACATGTCTTTTCTCTCTTTCTGAATGACGTCTTTTCCTTTCTCTTTTTCGGTGTGTGAATGGTGTGATGTGAGTCTCCCTTATGTGCACGTGCAGTCTGTCCTCCTTCCAGGTCTCCATGGTGACGGTGGTTGCCACTTGGACACTGCTTGGCATCCTCCTCATCACATTTTCTTTTTATATACCTTATAAATCCATATAATTTTGTTATCCTGTTTTAATGTTATATCCTTCTCTCACTAAGATGTGTGACTAATTTTTAATTTATTTTTTTACATGGTGATGCTGGTCGCCTGGCTCGGGTCCTGGGCTGCTCCAGTGGCGTGTGGACACTGCTTGGCATCCTCCTCATCATATTCTTCATATATTTTATAATTTCATTATAATTCTGTTATCTTCTTTCAGTGTTGCATTCTGTAAATTGTGTAAACATAACATCCACTGCACGTTTTCCATCTTGGGAGACAGATCCCTCCTCTGTTGCTCTCCCTGAGGTTTCTCCCTGTTAAAGTTTTTTTTTTTTTTAGGGAGTTGTTCCTTATCCGATATGAGGGTCTAAGGACAGGATGTTGTGTTGCTGTAAAGCCCCTTGAGGCAAATTTGTAATTTGTAATATTGGGCTATACAAATAAAATTGACTTGACTAGTGTCTGTCCCTTATTTCTGGCCTCCTTTAATGTGATACCTTGTGGATCAGTGTCACCTTGCACCTTATGGAGCCTGCCTCACTGTCTGTCTCTCTCCATCGCTCTCTCTCTCTCTCTCTCTCTCTCTCTCTCTCTCTCTCTCTCTCTCTCTCTCTCTCTCTCTCTCTCTCTCTCTCTCTCTCTCTCTCTCTCTCTCTCTCTCTCTCTCTCTCTCTCTGCACGTACCAGTGTGTTTATATGTGTCTCTGTGTCTGCATTTGCAGGCTGTGTCTGTGAGACAGGGAGACAGGGAGAGTGATTGGAGAAAGGGGAGGACAGGGAAAGAAGAGGTGTGAGAAAAGGTGAAAAACGGGCGAGGATAGAGTGTTGATCTTCTGTAAAGGAGTTGCACAGGATAACAGGCTTAGCTCAGAGTGGAGAACACAAAAGGGCTTAAGGCTGATTGCAGGCTGTGACAAGGGAAGGGGGGAAGAGATCAAGCCTTCCAGGCAAAACTATGTAAGCCAAAGGTCCCAAAAAGACCATCCGAGAGCTTAAGTCACACAGCAGCTTAGGGGGAAAGTGTCAATAGCAGATGTGAGACAGCGGATGAATTCCACTGTGGCCTCAGTATATGCCTTACAGAGATCAAAATGTCAGCATCATCTACATTTTAACAAACCAAAAAAGGATTGCGGCATGATATTTATAAATGTCATGACAGACGGAGGCATCTTCATGAGCGCTAGCAGGGCAGAGAGGGCATTTCCCGCTCACATTATTACCACAGAGTACCAAGCAGATATTGAGAATTCAGGATGCAAACTTTAATTACATTTTCATAACACTTTCCACAACTTCAGTCTCACCCACCCCGCCCAGTTCTTGGTGAATCACCTCCCGCTGTCCACCTCTGCCATCCGTCACTCCACGACATAATTGGGTAAATAAACACTCAAGGAGGTGGACTCCAATGCACGGCCATTTGTCAAAGCTACCTGCCAGAACAAAACCCTTTCCCCACTACTCAAATTGTGCTCAACCGTCTCTTTCTCTAATCTGTCTTTTTCCTTTCCTTCATTCTTGCTTCCCTCATCTCTCCCCTCCCCTCTCACCCTCACCTTTGGTTTTGCTAATAATTGTTTCTGTGATGACTGCAATGAGGTTAATTTATAACCGGCTCGCGCTGTCTACTGACAGGTGAGGGGTTCTTATAAACGCATGTTGACAGCAGGGGGGGGACAGCTGAGTTGAGTGATGCCGTCCTCAGTCCTTGCGTGACCCGATGTGACTCAAATGCATTTGTTGTTGGCTCATCCTGACTGATGGAGCATTAACAGAGAGAGAGCAAGCACACGCACAACATCCCACAAAATACCCCCCACTCCACTATGAAGCCGCTGACAGCCTGATACCACAATTTCTTCGCTGGCTACTCGAGCCTTTGAGAGGGCACTAATTTGTTCCAAGTGTTGCATTACAATTTTTTCCCTGAGGCACTGTGGATTTATTTTGGATTTAGACTGGTTCCATTGATCTCTCTATTCTGGTGAATCAGACAATACAGGGAACAACTTAATCCTGTGCGGCTAAGAGTGTCCATTAAAAAAAACACTTTTATATAAAAACAGGAAATGAAAATCCACCAACGAACGCCTGGCGGAGGTCAATAACATACAGGGATTGAACCAAATGTTTTGAGTGGTGTTGCTCATGTTAATGATATGGCCCTCCATGAAGTAAGGCTTTCGTCTTAGCAGGCGCGCCAGATGGATTTTGGTCCACTCTCCATAAACCACATAAAGTTAAACCTTAAGCCGGATTCAAAAGCACTAGTACAGAGTGGCGAATCCAGACCAGTGTCTCAAGTCAAAATAATAATGCTCTTTAATTCTTTATTTTTTGTCCCCCATTTTTCTCCCCAATTGTATCCGGCCAATTACCCCACTCTTCCGAGCCATCCCGGTCACCGCTCCAACGCCTCTGCCGATCCGGGGAGGGGGGCAGACTACCACATGCCTCCTCCGATACATTTGGAGTCGCCAGCCATTTCTTTTCATCTGACAGCGAGGGGTTTTGCCAGGGGGACGCAGCGCATGGGAGGATCACGCTATTCCCCCCAGTTCCCCCTCCTCCCTTAACAGGTACCCCGACCGACCAGAGGAGGCGCTAGTGCAGCGACCAGGACACATACCCAAATCCGGCTTCCCACTCGCAGACACAGCCAATTATGTCTGTAGGGACGCCCGACCAAGCCGGAGGTAACACATGGATTCAAACCAGCGACCCCCATGTTGGTAGGCAACAGAATAGACCACCACGCCACCCGGACGCCCCTGATGCTCTTTAATTCTGTGTTAATTAAAATGTAGATCTCCCTGACTGTGGAGCATCAACTCCACAGGACCACCACTCACGTTAACATTCGCTCAGTGGATTTGACTTGTGTTTAATCATGTATTAGTCCTCTTTTCCTGAACTGTCTGGTTCTGGTTTACACAGTGGGTTTGTCAGCTGAGGGATCGTATCTCACATACGATTCCAACAAATTCCAATTACTCAGCATTCTTGAGGGCAGGGCCACTTGGCTGGTTGCTAAACTCCATAAGGGGGTGATTATAATTGTTATCTAGATCCTTATTTTCACCGCCTATCTATACACCCTCCTCCCTCTATGAACTGAGTAGGCACTTTGAATAATTTGATTAAATCCTTCAACTTAGTTGATATATGGAGAATACAGCAACCAATGGATAAAGATTACTCATCTTTCTCACATGTGCATAAAACATACACTCGCATTGATTATTTCAGGAATCAGGAACACTTTATTTGTCAACAACACATTGTTTCCCCCAGCCCAAAGCAGTGCAACACAAAGGCAAAAACACATATCCAAAAACTACAAGAACACACTTATCCAAACTAACACATATCCAAACTAAACAAAAAAATCACTGTCCAAGGGAACAAATGCCAGCTAGGATGACCTGCCAGTCTGTATGGGCTAGCAGTTAGCTTAGCCTGCCCCACTTCCACATCCTGTCAGATCGCCCTCAGTGCTTCCTCTTCTTGTGCAGCTCCAGGCAGCGCCATGGTCCCTGGGCTCACAGGATGCAGCAGACCAAGCTCTCCCAGCCGATCCAACACCAGCTCTCTCAGCCATCAAACGAAGACAAAACTTAGATGCAGACATGGACAAAGACACTGCATGGATGGTACTGGGTGAGGCTGCTGCAAACGTGAATTTGCATCGCCATTTCATTTTTGTCATTTCTGCCATTTCATTATTGATTCTAAGTTGATCTCAAATGTATTACAAACAAAATACCAAGGATTCTCGATTTCTGATCATAGTCCTCTTGTCATGTATCTTAATTAGTATTTACCCAAAGCTTTTTATTCCTGGTGCTTTAATCCTTTATTATTGCAAGACGATAATTTTCATGATTATTTCACGATTATATGAAATCAGCCATGGATGATTTTTTTTTCAGTTAATGATAATGCTGCTGTTTCTGATTCTATTTTGTGGGAATCTTTTAAAGCCGTGGTGAGAGGCAAAATCATTGCTTATGAAGCTTTCCAGAAGAAGAAAAGGCGTAGTCACCTCGCCAAAATAGAGGTACAGCTTTCTGAAGCAGAAAAGCATACACACCCTCTCTGTCTATGAAGAATTTATACTGTAGCGTGAAATTAAAAAACGAATACTACACCATCTTGAGTGATCGGCTCAATAACCAAATACTTAAGCTGAGACAAAAGCAATGTGAATTGAATGACAAGCCAAGCCAACTCTTAGCCGGGATGGCGGGTGCACAGGCGAGTAAGTTCATTTTCAAAGTTAAGTCTTCCCCTGGTGAAATCAGAACCAATCCTCAAGCTATAAATAACTATTTCAGAGCTCGTTATGCAAAGTTACATGCATCTAATCGTAAAGCATCTGATGATGATGTAGAGAAATTCTTACATCCTGTTGAATTACCTTAAATAAGCGAATCTGCTAAGGTTGATCTGCATTGTAATTTTACTGTTTGAGAAATTAAAGAGGCAATAAAATCAGTCCCAAGTGGTAAGGCTGCAGGCCCAGATGGGTTCGGTCCAGAGTTTTTTAAGTCCTACAGTGATGTCATCGCCCCCTTGTTATGATTAAACATTGTATTGTCAATAAGATTTTACCACAATCATTTTATGAGGCCGATATTTATCCACTGCTTAAGAAGTGGAGGGATGATTCACATCCGTTGGCTTATAGACCCCTCAATCTTTAAAATTATGATCAGAAAGTGCTAGCAAAGATGCTAGCCACAAGGCTTGGCAGACATTACATCTGTGTAGTGGTTATGGGGCTACATAATTCCCCTTATTGAGCTAGTAGGAACGTTAGTTTACAGCTGCTGTTTTCTCGGTTCGGGTTTACAGTGGTGCACTTCCGCCACGCGGGTTTTTGTTGTTGTTGTAATGGTGGAAGGAATAAATGGTGCACGTTGTGTAGCCGGAAGAGAAAGTTGTCACGACTCCTGCTTGAGCTCCTCTACACTGGTGACCCCGACGTTTGTCTCTTGGTAGTTATCAGAGACAATCTTTCGAACTAACATGGTTGACGAAATCAACGCGGTTTCTCTCAAATTGCCAGAGTTCTGGGAGTCATCGGCAACGACATGGTTCGCTCAGGCGGAAGCGCAGTTTGCTATCCGCAAAATAACGGGCGATGCTACTAAATACTACTATGTGGAGTTAGAAAACAACGAGACAGGAGACGTGAGAGTAGACGTAGTCGAGGTAGTTTACTAGCTCCAACTTTGCATGTCATACGTTCGACAACGACACTGAACTGTGTGCCGGAAACGGAAGTGCATTATCTGACCCCTTAGGTGAATGTCTCTAGTTATATAGATGTGGGTCACCACAACTACGTGGTATCGGCGCTCGGGTGTTCGACTGCAACTAGAGTGGTGAGTCTCCTTACAAATCCCCCGGCGGCAGACAAATACAAGGGGCTCAAAGATCACCTCTTGACGATTTTTGAACTTTCCGACGCCGAGAGGGCCCACCGTCTCTTTTCTCTGCAAGGCTTGGGTGACAGCAAGCCATCTGTTTCAGTAGGCTATCTTATAAAGAATGACACACACACGAGTTGCTCAGTGCAGCCAAGTATAATCAAAGTGATGTAACATGTTCCTGAGCGCGGGTCATGTGTGTCTAAGGTAAACTAGTGGATAGCCGATGGCATCGATCTATCTACACCCGTAACATCCTCCTTTTCCAAGTATAAACACATACACATGAAGTTAGTGCAAAATAAAATTACTTTCATATACGAACAACCAATAACAGTGCAACAGCAGTAAATCTCTTCATATCCCATACCAGTGTAATAACCACAGTAGCGTATGATAACATTTCTCCTCTTTTCCCCCTCTCTCCCACATAGCAACCATCAACATTATTCAGATTACATAGTGAGTTTCAGTGGAGGTTTAGACAGCCGTCCAACCCTTGTGTAAGTGTGTCCATCCGAACGCGGAGCGCCAACAGGAGTAGATGGCGCCTTGGGCATGGACCTGATGGGGCTCGGCTCGAACACAGCCTGAGGGGTCTCAATGACAGTTTCTGTAGCTGGATCCCCGTCCGGTGTGTGTGCCGCAGCGGGTTCAACAGGATCGTGCGCGGCTCGTGCAGCTGGCTCAGCCACTCTGAGATAGATCCTGTTACGACGGTACAGGGAGCCATCAATGTCCACAAGATAAGACCTCGGCGCAACCCTGCGGAGACAAGTTCCGACTCTCCAGCGGCCAGTGTTATCACCTGGCAGGGGCTTCATCCGTACGACTTCCCCAATTTCAAGTGCCGGCAATTCACGGGCAGATCTGTCATAGAAGGATTTGGCGAGTTGCTTCCTGTGGCGCAGCTTTTCAGTGACGCCCACGACAACAGTTGGTTCCAGGAGCTTGCTTGCCGCCGGGATGGACGTCTTCAACCGGCGGGACATGAGGCGTTGTGCTGGGCTGCTGCCCATGTTTTCCGTAGGTGTATTCCTCCAGTGAAGCACGGCTTTCCAGGGGTCTTCACCATCATGCGCGGCCTTACGCAGAAGATTTTTTACAATCTTCACGGCCGACTCGGCCTTGCCATTCGCTTTCGGGTGTCTGGGAGAGGAGGTCAGGTGCTCAAATTCCCACTCAGAAGCGAACCGTGTGAACTGAGCTGTGAACTGAGGGCCGTTGTCTGTAATAACCTTCTCTGGCTGACCATGTCGGGCGAACTGTGCCTTACATCGCTTGATGACTGTCTCTGCAGACATGTCGGGTAGAAGCTCAATCTCCCAAAAATCGGAATAGTGGTCGACTATTAGGAGATAGTCTTTCTGTCTGAAGCTGAATAGGTCCATGCTCAAGACCTGCCATGGCCTGGTTGGTACTTCGTGAGAGAGCATGGTCTCCTTTTGCTGATTGTGGGCGTACACATTGCAGGTCGAGCAGCTGCTTACAAAGTCCTTTATCTCTGACTGCATGTTGGGCCAGTACAATGTCTCTTGAGCATGTCGGTAGCATGCATCACCCCCTATGTGACTTGAATGTATGCGCGTCAACATTTCTGGGCGGAGTGACTTTGGGATGATGACTTTTTGCCCTCGGAACAGAACTCCGTTCTGCACACTGATTTCATCCCTGAAGGGCCAGTACTCCCTAGCGATGAGGGGCGCTTCCTCCTTTACATCTGGCCAGCCCACGAGAACAGTGTTCTTCAGTGCCTGTAAGCATTCATCTCTGTCGGTGTGTCGTCTGATCTGTTCCAGCCGCTGGTTAGTCACATTCAGGTACTCTGCCTGGTTCACGTGCTGTATGTCTTCCTGCTCTTGTTGCAGAGAGCAGATAGCGTGTCACTGATATGCAGTCCCTCTGCCGGAGCATCCAGCCGTAGCTCTGCTGAGCATGTCGCTTATGAACATCTCTGGGCCTGGTTTGTAGATTACCCTCAGGTCGTAGTTCTGCAGAGTCATGAGCATGCTCTGGAGTCTCTTGGGCGCATTGAGAAGTGGCTTGCTGAAAATAGAGATCAGAGGCTTATGGTCCGTCTCTGCTGTGATTGGGTCGCGGCCATACAGGTAATGGTGAAACCTCTGGCAGGCGAAGACGATACTGAGACACTCCTTCTCAATTTGTGCATAGTTTTTTTCGGTGGGGGTAAGAGCCCTCGAGGCAAATGCGATGGGCTGACCTTCCTGCATGAGACAACAACCGAGACCGCTCTGGCTGGCGTCGCTCTGGATTGCGATTGGCTTAGTTACATCATAGTAGCGCAGGACGGGCATGGCTGTCGCCAGCGCCTTAAGCTCATGAACCGCCGCCTCGTGCTTAGGCAGCCAGTGCCAGGGTGTGTCCTTGTCCAACAGGCATCGCAACGGCTCGCAGACAGTAGATAGATGAGGCATGAACTTGGCTAAATAGTTAGCGAAGCCAATGAGACGCTGCACGCCCTTGGCATCTGTTGGGTTCGGCATGTCAATAATGGCTCTCACCTTCTCTGGATCGGGCTTCAGTCCAGCAGATGAGAGAATGTGGCCATGAAACTGCACCTCAGCCACCTTGAACTGCAACTTCTTCAGGCTGAGGCGAAGCTTGACCTCGCGGCAGCGTTCCATCAACGCCGCAAGCTTGACGTCGTGGTCGTCCCCAGCCTCCTTGTCTGTGTCCCCGCAGCCGACGACCAGGATATCGTCTGCAATGGGCTCAACGCCCTTCAGACCGGCCAGGAGCTCGTGCTGCTTGCGCTGATATACCTCGGGCGCCACCGATACTCCAAATGGTAGCTTGAGCCACCGCTTCCTCCCCCAGGGGGTCCAGAACGTGGTCATGAGGCTACTCTCATAGTCCAGTTTGCATTGCAGGAATGCATCCCGAGCGTCCACTAACGTGAAGACTCTGGCCTTGGGCAATTTATACAAAATGTCCTCCAAGGTAGGCATGATGTAGTGAGAGCGCTTTAGGGCTTTGTTCAATGGTTTAGGGTCAATGCATATTCTCAGCTTCTCCGGTTTTTTAACAATCACCATGTTGCTGATCCAATCTGTAGGATCTGTGACAGGCGCAAGGTGGCCGTCAGCCTCGTACTTGTCCAGCTGGGCTTTGACTGCTGCTTTCATTGCGATTGGGACATTGCGAGGGGCACTCTGTACTGCAGCAACACTAGGATCAAGGTCAAAATGGACCTCCCCAGGCACGGATTCCACAGGGGAGTTGAACACGTCACTGTATCTGTTGATAAGCTGTTCTTTAGGTAGGGCTCCTGGTTGTGTGTGTTCCATTTTGAGCACATCCTCTGGAATTGTGAAATGCATGAGCCCTAAGCGTTCACAGGTGGAGCCTGACAGAAGAGGATGTTGGCTGGTCCTCACTATTTCGAATGAGAGCTTGTGTGTTTGGCCTCTCACAGTACAGTCAGTCTCAAAGGTGCCCATAGAGCTCAGTGTTTCCCCCGAATACAGCTTCAGTCTGGTGTCACTCGGGTGGAGAGGTGTGTTTGGGGCCAGCCTTTTCTTGTCTTGAAAGCCCATTACATTGCAGGTGGCTCCAGAGTCCAGCTGACATTGTTGTGGCTTGTCGTGGAGTTTCAGAGTCACAAACCACTTCTTTCCTTTGGTGTGCACTGCGCCGATTGACTCAAACATGTACAGATCATCTGCATCATTACTATGCTCTGGGGGTTCTTCTGTGTATTCCACACAGTTTACCTTGCCCTCAGCATGCCCCTTTTTGCTCTTTAAGCACACTTTAGAAAAGTGATTAAGTGTCCCACATGACCTACATTGTTTCCCGAAGGCCGGGCAATGCTCTCTGCCCCTTGAATGCGAGCTGCCACAATATTTGCAATTGCCTGCATCTCCTGCTGTTCTGGGTGGATTGCTCTGTTTCCATTGGTTTTGTCTGGGTTGCCTAGCAACGGCATGTACTGCCTCCGGCTGCGGTGTTGTTGCAAACTCCATTGCTCTCATACGGATGTCAGTTTGCTCTGCTGTGCGACACATGTCAATACCTGTGACCATGTTCAAATCCTTCTCTCTCAACAGCCTGCGCCTAACGGCCTCGCTTGCAACTCCCAGGACTATCTTATCACGGATCATTTCATCTTTCAACTGTCCATACTCACAGGTTGCTGCCCTCTCTCTCAGTCTCGTCACAAAGGTATCAAACGATTCTCCTTCCTCCTGCTTGCAACTCCCGAAAATGTACCTCTCGTATATTGTGTTTTTTGCTGGCTTGAAGTATTTCCCCAACTCTCTCAGTATGGCGTCAGGATCCCCTTGATCATCTTCTGAGAGGTTCAGATTGTGGCGGTAAATATGCCTGCATTCACTTCCCATCACACTTCTTAGAGTAGCCGCTTGTATTTTCTTGTCCTTGCCAAGTATGCCCGTGACGAGGACGTAGTCTTCATATTCGGCCCGAAAAATGTCCCAATTGACGCTCCAATCGCCTGTGAAGCTCATCGGGGATGGTGGTGGAATATTCACGTTAGCTGCCATTGTATGTGATGCTATCGGCGCCGGTAATGCTAGCGTTAGCTCCTCTGTGACAACGTCTTCAGTAGAAGTACTTTGCTCTGAATCGGAATCCTCCGACATGTGACCTACTCAGGCCTACAAACTTAAACATGCGAGCTAGTAAAATAAGAAATAAGTTCTCCCACTTCTGACACCATGTTTCAGTAGGCTATCTTATAAAGAATGACACACACACGAGTTGCTCAGTGCAGCCAAGTATAATCAAAGTGATGTAACATGTTCCTGAGCGCGGGTCATGTGTGTCTAAGGTAAACTAGTGGATAGCCGATGGCATCGATCTATCTAGACCCGTAACACCATCCGAGCTCATGGACAAAATGGTGACTCTGCTGGGACCGGCGCACACACCTGATTTCCTCTTTGTCCAACTGTTTCTGCGACAACGCCTGCTCAGGTGCGGGCCGCTTTGGCTAACACCAGCATTACCGATTGCTGCAAGCTCGCTGAAGAAGCTGACAAGTTCTTCCTGGCCAGCCAACAGCAGCACTGCGCGTCCGCGCTCACCCCTAACCACCCCCACACGCCACCACCTGGTGACTCAATGGTGGTCGCCGCGGCAACCCCCGGTCGGCGACAGGAGCCCGGCCTGTGCTTTTACAATGCGAAGTTCGGGGCCAAGGCGAAAAAGTGCAACTCCCCGTGCAATTTCAGCTCGTCAGGAAACGGCAAGGCCGGCGCTCACTAGTGGCCATGGGCGTCGGCATGGAGGACAACAGGCTACTTTTCCTGCAAGACTCCATCTCGGGGCGGCGTTTCCTATGCGACACTGGGGCGCAGAGGAGTGTCGTACCTGCATCGAGTGTGGACGCCCTGTCGGGCGCTCACGGCCCTCCCATGGAAGCTGCTAACGGCAACTCTATCCATACGGCACGAGGCACATTGACATGTGTTTTAATGGACAGCGGTTCAGCTGGGATTTTGTCACCGCCGACGTGGTATTTCCCCTCCTCGGTGCAGATTTCCTTTGTGCTCATGGGCTGCTGGTGGACGTCAGGAATCGACGCCTGATTGACGCCGTCACCTTCGCTTCACACGCGTGTGCACTCAGCGATACAGGCTCCGTCAGGCTGTCCAGCATGCTCTCCAACGAGGACGTGTTTCTCCATCTTCTCTCTGAGTTCCCTGACCTCACTCAGCCCACATTCTCGTCATCTACGACCAAACATGGGGTTGAGCACCACATCGTCACCACTGGCCCGCCGGTGCACGCCCGAGCTCGGCGCCTCGACCCGACCAAGTTCTCTGTCGCCAAGGCGGAGTTGGAGCGCCTTGGCATCATCCGTCGCTCCAGCAGCCCGTGGGCTTCACCCCTCCAACATAGTGCCTAAGCCTGGCGGTGGGTGGCGTTCATGTGGTAATGATCTGTGCCCTCTGGCTATGTTAACTTATAACATTAATAAAGCAAGGACGACTTCTCTCGTGCTGGGTGTTTATTCACCGACCGGATTCAGACTGACGTTGTTACGTACATCACGTGACTTTGTTGTGGTGCTACGGAAAGCCGTAAGGGACATTAGCAAATCAAAATTACTAGCAAATATTACATCTCCCTTTTTCTGAAAAGTGCTGCTTTCTCTGCAGGGATACAGACCACGTTGAGCACGTTTATAAGCAAATAACAATCTTAATAAGAAAGAATATGAAAGTAGAACTCTTATATAACTGGACTGCAACAAAGTAGTGCAAAACATTTCCTTCACTGTCTAAATGTGACACCGTAATAACATTTAATCTTTTTTTTCCATTTCATTACTGGTAACTGCAAACATAGCAGGTAGGTACACAAGGTAAGTGAACGCTGTAAACATTTCTTTTCAAAACATAGCAGGTAGGTACACAAGGTAAGTGAACGCTGTAAACATTTCTTTTCATCACAGGTAATGCATGAACATTTCAGGAACAGGTAAGTATGAACATTTCTTTTCCATCACTAGTAGTGCATGAACATTTCAGGAATAGTACAGGTAGGTGTACAATTCTCTCTTCTTCTTTTTTTTTTACATTCATAAGTCAATGACTTGTCTTGGTTTGATCGTGCGACCTGACCTCGTGGTGTAACCAGGCTGTGTGTCTGGTTGTCGCTGATTGTTCATGTCTGGAGGTTCAGCATGCTCTTGCTGATGGGCTTGTGTGTTGTTGTTAGTGTGTGTGTGTAGTGTGAGTGTTAACTCTGCTTTGTCGCAGGTGTTGACGGTTGCGTCGGTAGATCTGACCTTCTTTGGTTTGGATGTGGTAGCTCCTGTCTGTGTTCGCTGGTCTTTCCACAGTTGCAGATCTCCAGGATCCATCCTCCTGCCGGAACCGGATTGGTGTGCCTGCGGGCAGGTGGGGCAGAGGTTTGGCTGTTCGGTTGTAGTACGCCTGCTGGCGCTGTTGACATACCTCTCTCTTTTTGTGAATATCCTCCTGACTGGCGATCTGTGGCTGCAGGTGTTTTGCTGTTGATGGGAGAATGGACCGCAGCCTCCGACTCATCAGTAGCTGTGCCGGTGATTTCAGGTTGTCCACCGGTGTGTTGCGATACTCCAGTAAGCTCATGTAGGGGTCTTTGTTCTCAGCTTTGGCTTTGTCCAGGATGCGTTTGGCCGTCTGGACAGTCTTCTCGGAGAGGCCGTTGCTCTGTGGGTAGTGGGGGCTTGTGGTGGTGTGTGAGAAACCCCATGTCTGTGAGAAGTTGCGGAACTCACCAGAGCTGTAGCACGGACCGTTGTTGCTTATGATAGTCTCGGGGATTCCGTGTCGAGCCATTGCTGCTTTCAGCTTCATGATGATGGCAAATGAGGTGCAGCTGTAAAGTCTCTCTAGCTCGAAGAATCTGGAGTAGTAGTCCACAGTGACTATGAAGTCCTGTGAGTTCCATGTGAATAGGTCTGTGCCTATCACTTGCCACGGCCGCTCGGGTATGGCGTGTGACATCATTGGTTCCTTTGCATTTGCGCTGCGCCGTTCTTGGCATATGCTGCAGTCTGCTACCGCATCCTCGATCTGTTTCCCCATGCCAGGCCAGAACAGTAAGTCTCTTGCTCGGCATTTGCTTTTTTCCACGCCGAGGTGGCCGGCATGGATGCGCTGTATCATGTCCTTGCGAAGCTTTTGAGGGACAATGATTCTCTCACCTTTGAACAGGATACCGTCCATTTCTGAGATTTCTGCTCTGTGCTCCAGTATTCCTGGATGCTGGGCGGGCACTTTTTCTTTGTGTCTGGCCAGCCAGTGAGTGTGGCTCGTCTGAGTGCGGTGAGCTGTGGATCTTGCGCTGTTTCCTGCTTGATTTCTGTGAGTCTTGTGTCGCTCACAGGGATGTTGCTGAGGACTGTATGCACTTGGGCCTCCATCCCTTCCTGTAGGTCACTGTCGTGGTGTTCTATTGACTTGCGTGACAGTGTGTCGGCCACCGGTATGTCCTTACCGGGGCGGTGGATGATTTGGATGTCGTATTTTTGGAGCGCCGGGATCATCCGTTGCAGCCGGGGTGGTGCTGCTGCCAGTGGCTTTTTTAGTATTGTCTCCAGAGGCTTGTGGTCTGACTCCACAATCACTTTTCGTCCGTACATGTACTCGTGGAACCTCTTGCAGCCGAAGACCACAGCGTAGAGCTCCTTCTCGATCTGTGCGTAGTTTTCTTCAGTGCTGTTGAGTGACTTGGACGCATAGGCAATTGGTTTGCCATCTTGGAGCATGACAGCCCCAAGGCCACTTTTGGATGCATCCACTTGGAGTTGCAGCTCTTTCTGCGGGTCGAAATATGAGAGTACTGGACCTGGGTGCTGTGTAATGAGATTCTTCATCTCCTGGAACGCCTTGTCGTGGACTGCATCCCACACAAACTCACTGTCCTGTTTCAGAAGCTGTCTGAGGGGTGAGTTTATCTGTGAGAGGTGTGGAGCGAATCTGGCGAGGTAGTTGATCATCCCGAGGACTGTCTCCAGCTCTACTTTGTTCTGAGGGGGTTGCATGTCCTTGACCGCCTTCACCTTGTGTGGGTCTGGTTTGATGCCTTCGTGTGAGAGCGTGTGGCCGAAGTAGCTTACCTCGGACACGCATATGTGACATTTGTCGGGGTTGAGCCTCACCCATCGCTCCCTTGTGTGCTTCAGCATCGCTCTGAGACGCTGGTCATGTTCCTCTTTAGTCTTGCCGAACACTAGTATGTCGTCCACTATGGCCGTCACACCGTCCAGTCCTTCATATGTTTCATCCACGCGTCTCTGGAACTCGTCTTGAGCGGACACGATTCCGAAGGGCAGTCTGAGGAAATGATACCTGCCAAACACTGTGTTAAATTTCGTCAACATTGATGATTCAGTGCTCAGTTTGATGGCCCAATAGCCTGACCGCGCGTCTAACACGCTAAAGTACTCAGCTTCAGCGAGCTTTGTGGTGGCGTCCTCCAGCGTGGGGAGGGGGTAGTGAGGTCGTTGTATCACTTTGTTAAGAGCTCTGGGGTCTAAACACACTCTAAGTTTGCCTTTCTTTGGCTTCTCAACAACGACGAGTGCGTTCACCCATTCTGTGGGTTCCGTTACCTTACAGATTATGCCGCCTTTCTCCATGCTGTCAAGCTCGTCCCTCAGTTTGCTGCGTAGGGCGATGGGGATTCTGCGTGGCGGGCAGACGACCGGCGTTGCATCTGGTGTGACGCGGAAGGTGCACTCGCCTGGGAACTCTCCTATTCCCTGGAAAACCTCTGCATACTCATCCATTATGCTCTGTGATGTGACATTGTTTTCCTCGCTCACAGCCATCATTATTTTTACCAAGTTTAGGTCACAGCATGTTTTCATTGCCATGACTGGTGGGGCGTTTGTGTCAATGACGTAAAAGTCCAGCATCATTGCATTGTCTCTGTACTTACATCTGAGTTTGCATGTGCCTTTCACGCTCAGCGCGCCTCCTCCATATTCAGTGAGTCTGTGTATTGCTGGTTTCAGTGTCACATTTTTGAACAGCGCCTGGAACAGGTTGGTGGGAATAGTATTGGCCTGTGCCCCAGTGTCTAATTTGAACTTTACCTTCTGTGGAGGTGTGCCTATTCCAACCTCTACGTAGGCCTGCTCGTTGCTTTTCCCGTTATTCTCTATTGAGATGCAGTCTATGTACAGCTCTGTCTGTTCTGCCACAGCGGTGCTCTCCACTGTAATGTTGTCGAAGTACAGTTCTTCCTGCTCTCTGTCAGTGGTGTACTCTTCTGGGTTTTCTCCGACGGCATGTACTGTGCCGCGGTAGTACTTTGTCTGTCCCTGGGAGCTAGACTTGCATACTTAAGCAAAACGATTGAGCTTCTTGCATTTAATGCATTGTTTACCCTTAGCTGGGCGCCGTGTAGCCCTCCACAATAGCTACACGTCCTAGCGGCGGTGCTAACGTTACCCTCCCTTTGTCTGAAGTTAGCATTAGCTGCTTTGGGTGCGTTCGGTTTGTAAGTCTTTCTGCCTATTGCGTGCACCGTTTCATGCGTGCTGCCCTGGCCCATAGACTTTAGCTGTTGCTTTGCTAGCTCGTGTGAGCGGGCTACATCTATGGCTTTTTCTAGCGTTAGCTAAGCTCCCTGGCTAAGTAGCTTTTCTCTCACTCTGGGTGAGTTGGTGGCAAACACGACGCGGTCCCTGACCATCTCGTCGGCATTTGGGTAGCCCCAGTCTTTGACTAGAAGCTTTAGCTCAGTTACAAATTGTTCGAAGGATTCACTCTCTCCCTGCATCTTTTCATGAAATTTATATCTGGCATAAATCGGGTTTGCTTTGGGGGTGATGTACTCAGTGTACTTATCGTAGTACATTTCTAGCTTCTTGGCATGTTCTCCGCTGAGTGTCCAAGTGTTGTGCACATCGCGCCCTTTTTCCCCTATCCAGAGCGAGAGGTAGCTGCATTTCTCCTCTTCGTTCTTCCCGCGCAGGGGGCCCTTGAACATTAGCTCCGTTGTTTGTCGAAATCGTCTCCATGCTTCAGGTAAGTTCGCCGATTCCCAGTCCATCCGTGGAGCTGGAACGCCGTACGAATCCATATTGGGTATTTAAACTCCGCTACTCTGACACCATTTAATGATCTGTGCCCTCTGGCTATGTTAACTTATAACATTAATAAAGCAAGGACGACTTCTCTCGTGCTGGGTGTTTATTCACCGACCGGATTCAGACTGACGTTGTTACGTACATCACGTGACTTTGTTGTGGTGCTACGGAACGCCGTAAGGGACATTAGCAAATCAAATATTACTAGCAAATATTACAGTGACTACCGTCGGCTCAATGACGCAACAACACCGGACCGCTACCCGGTCCCTCACGTCCAAGATTTCTCCGCCCACCTGGCTGGGAAAGTGATCTTTTCCAAGGTGGACCTCGTCCGTGGATACCACCAGGTGCCCGTCCATCCCGCTGATGTCCCCAAAACGGCTGTGACAACTCCGTTCGGACTGTTCGAGTTCCTGCGCATGCCGTTTGGGCTCAAGAACGCCGCGCAGTCCTTCCAACGCCTCATGGACTAAGTGTTGCGGGACCTGCCTTTCCTCTTTGTGTACCTGGATGACATCCTGGTCGCTAGCGCCTCCGTGTCCGAGCACTTATCCCACCTCAGAGCCCTTTTCGAGAGGCTCAGCCTGCACGGGTTGATAGTTAACCTGGCCAAATGCCAGTTTGGTCTGAGCACCATCGACTTCCTGGGCCACCGGGTCACCAAGGACGGGGCGCCCCCCTTCCATCTAAGGTGGAGGCCGTCGCAGACTTTCCACGCCCACACACGGCCCAGTCCCTCCGGGAGTTCATTGGCATGGTGTCCTTCTACCACCGGTTCATCCTCCGGGCTGCCGATCTCCTCCGCCCCCTATATGAGGCTCTGAAGGGCACAGCCCCCAAACATGCCGTGGACTGGTCTGCAGAGAGGGACACGGCTTTTAAGGATGTGAAGGCCGCCCTGGCTGACGCGGCGATGCTGACACACCCTGTGTCTGGAGCGCCCATCGCCATCACGACGGATGCTTCGGACTACGCTGTCGGCGCGGTTTACGAGCAGTGGGTGAGCGGCGCGTTGCAGCCGCTTGCCTTCTTCAGCCGGCAGTTGAACCTGAGAGAGCGCAAATACAGCACCTTTGATTGTGAGCTGCTTGGCCTTTTCCTTGCTGTTAGGCACTTTCGTTTCCTACTGGAGGGCCGTCAGTTCACGGCTTTCGTCGATCACAAACCGCTTGTGTTCGCGATGGCCAAGGTGGCAGAGCCGTGGCCAGCCCGCCAGCAGCGACAGTTGGCCTACATCTCAGAGTTTACCACCAACGTGAGGCATGTCGCTGGGAAGTCCAACCCGGTCGCTGACTGTCTCTCCCGGGCCATCGCTGGTGCCGCCCATTTGGGACTCGACTACAGCCAGATGGCGGCTGACCAGGCCGCCGACCCAGGAGTGCAGGCATGCAGGACCGCCGTCACAGGGCTGCAGTTGGAGGATGTGGCTTTCGGCGACGCCGGCGCTACGCTCCTGTGCGACGTCTCTACGGGTCAGCCCCGACCCGTCGTTCCGACTGCTTGGAGGCGGCGGGTCTTCGACGCAGTCCATGGGCTGTCTCACCCTGGCAGAAAGCCTTCACAGAGGTTGGTGGCGGCAAAGTTTGTCTGGCATGGACTCAAATGGGATGTGAGGGACTGGGCTGACGCCTGTGTGGAGTGCCAACGCTCCAAAGTGCTCCGGCACGTCAAAGCGCCCCTGATACCTTTCACGGTACCTGAGAGGAGGTTCGACCACGTGAATGTGGACCTGGTAGGCCCCCTACCCCCCTCCCGGGGTTTCACATACCTGCTCACCATGGTCGACAGGACCACGCGTTGGCTAGAGGCCGTCCCGCTTTCGTCCACGACAGCGCCTGAGGTTGCCCGAGCGTTCATCGGAACCTGGGTCGCCCTGGAGATAAGCACTTTGTGGTGGAGGTTGGCAGCAGGCTGGAGTGGGTTTCTGTGGACCGCCTCAAGCCTGCTCAGCTGGACTTAGACCGCCCTGTTGGTCTTGCCCTGCCCCCACGGCGGGGGCGCCCCCCGGCCCTGCCCCCCTCCCCCGGCGAGCCGCCCCCTGCTTCCCAGCCCCTCCCTTTCCCCGGTCCAGCTGTGAGGACTCTGCTGGTTTGCCTGCGGTTAACCAGCCCCCAGCTCCTGTTCAGCGGAGCCGTTGGGGCAGAGAGATCCGCCCCCCTCGCCACACTGACTTTTCGTATTAAGGCGAATTCTGGGGGGACGTGTGTTGTGGTTATGGGGATACATAATTCCCCTTATTGAGCTAGTAGGAACGTTAGTTTACAGCTGCTGTTTTCTCGGTTCGGGTTTACAGTGGTACACTTCCGCCACGCGGGTTTTTGTTGTTGTTGTAATGGTGGAAGGAAATGGTGCACGTTGTGTAGCCGAAAGAGAAAGTTGTCACGACTCCTGCTTGAGCTCCTCTACATCTGTTACATTCTGAACAAAATGGCTTTGTATCTGGTAGATGTTCTTTTTTTAACACCCCGTGGTTATTGAATATATTGTATGCTAAACATAAAGTGAACGATAAGCCATTGGTTATCTCACTTGATGCAGAACAGGCATTTAATCAGATTGAATGGTGATGTATGCACACCACTTTGAGACATTATGGTTTTGATTAATTCTTTCTTCTTTTTTTTTAGTTGATTTCCCCCCCTTTTTTCTCCGTCCCGATCGCTGCTCCACCCTCTCGGAGGGCTGCAGACTACCACATGCCTCCTCAGATACACGTGGAGTCGCCAGCCGCTTCTTTTCACTTGACAGTGAGGAGTTTCGCCAGGGGCATGTAGCGCGTGAGAGGGTCATGCTATTCCCCTCCCCTCCCAACAGGCGTCCCGACCGACCAGAGCAGGCTCTAGTGCAGCGACCAGGACACACCCACATCCGGTTCCCACCCGCAGACACGGCCAGTTGTGTCTGTAGGGACGCCCGACCAAGCCGGAGGTAACACGGTGATTCCATCCGGCGATCCCCTCGCAATAGACCGCCACGCTACCCGGACGCCCCTGGTGAATTATTTTCATCGCTTGTTAATTAAGGTGCTCTATGCTCGCCCTACATCTGCCATTCTTACTATCGGTAATGGGTCATTATCTTTTAACCTTAAGCGTGGGACAAGGCAGGGCTGCTGTGCCAGTCCTCTGTTGTTCAATTTAGCACTTGAGCTTCTGGCTATTAGTTAGTATAAGGCAGCATGCTGCTATTAAGGGAATTAAGGTAGGGAATACTGAATGTAAATTATCTCTTTATGCGGACAATTTGTTGATTTTCTTGTCAGACCCCCCCATCCCTCCCCCTCTCCTCTCTCTAATCTGTTGTTTTGATAACGTATCTGGGTATTCCATTAATTGGATGAAAAGTGCGTTCATTCCTCTTGCAGAAAATTGGGACCCTCTTTTTCTTGAGTCTGTTCCCATTGAGACCAATTCACTTACTTGGGCTTTTCTATTCCTGTAAATCCCAAGTTCTTATTTAAGAACAACTTTCGTGTTCAGTAAGACAAGCTGAAGAAAGGTATTGATTTTTGGAGGTCTTTGCCACTTTCACTTTACAGGGTGTGTAAATGCGATTAAAATGGTGTCACTCCACAGGTTTTCTGTATTTGTTTCAAAATATTCCAATTGAGCTTCCGTTGTCATTCTTTAAAAAACTTGATTCACAAATAATGCCATTCGTTTGGGGGTATCATATCACCAAGACTCATTTACAAAAGTCCACAAAACTGGGGGGGGGGGTTTATCCCTTCCAGTATTTCAACATGATTATTGGGCAGCCAATGCCAGAGCCTTGATTTATTGGCAAGATCAGTACCCTCAAACAAGTGAGCTCTCTGATACACCCAAGTGGCCACAGGTGGAGTCTCGTGCAGCGAGAAACAGTTCTCTCTCAGCTCCTGTTTTCCATTGCATTTGGTGGAAGATCGTTTTGTCCTGCAAAACTCAATTACACATGTAGAACAAATTAAAAGAGTGCTCCTGGCACCTGGATTTTTTGTATATTATCCTATTTGTTTCAATCACAGTTGTGTTCCTTCCCAGTCTGATCAAACCTTTACTTACTGGAAGGATAAAGGTCTGACACCCATCGCAGATGTGTATATAAATAATCACTTTGCATGTCTTTACGCATGCTCAGTAATCATCAATACCTGCAGTCAGCTGACACTGAAGAGGCCACTTGGATGAGCGATGAAATGTTTCTCCCACTAAATGTTGTTTCTAGATTAACTGATTCAACTTTCTGTGAGTCACTTTGCATCTATTATGGAGCTGAAGGAAACTTTATCTTTCTCAAGCTAATTTTTTTCGCTATTTACAAGTCAGATATTTTGTTAAGAATATTTTTTTTATTTTAAATTTGAAAGCCCACCCAAGGAACACTCTTTTGATGCTTTAATGAAACAACATCCTAATTCTAAACATCTTTTTTTTCAAAGTTTGTGTTCCTGTTTTCTAACGTTACTGTTGTATCATCAAACCATATCAAGTCTGCCTGGGAGGCAGGTCTTACTGTGGAGTTGACTGAGGAGGTGTGGAGGGAGGTAAATGGAGAGGGATCCATTTAGGGTTCAATTAATTCCAGGGTGGCAGTTGATTCAGTTCAAAGTCATGCAAAATGTATCCTAATGTATCTGTTATTTGTTGCAGATGTAACTTCTCAAAAGGTTTTGTCCTAATGACAGAGGAAGATGCAGAGGACAGGAAGAAATGGAAGCGAATGATCCACTGAAGCGACCCCTAGCGGGAGCAGCCGAATATAATAGTAGTAGTAGTAGTGTCCCTTTTTGGCAGGATCTCTTTACTTGGTGTTGTAAAATGTATGATTTACTGATTGAAGATGATGCACTAATTGCCTTGTTGGGTTACTCCGAAGCTTCTCTTGCATCAACCTACACCGTACAGCAGACTCTTGTGTTTGGTATGTTAGTAGCAAAGAAGATCATTGTCAAGGAATGGGAAGTCTTCTGGCGCTGCTTGTTTTTCCAGATGTTTTAGGGGAACTGGTCTCAGACATATAACTTGAGAGGCTTCAAAGCAATACACTTGGTGTTCATGGAAAATTTGATTGGGAGTACCTGGGGCCCAATTATTAGACACCCTAACTCTCCCATTTGTTAGTTTAAGTCCCCATTGCGTCATATCCAGTTTTGCTATTCTTTGCTATGCGCTTTCTCTTTAATAATAGGCGGATATAGGCTGAAAATTTTATGTATTTATCTCTTTGTAGTCCGACTTTTTCTCTTTTCTTTCTTTTTTTTTTGTGGTTGTCTTTTGATTTTTGTTCTGTTTTTTTAATGTTTTAAGTTTGTTTGTAGATGTTTTCTACACCCTAAGAAGATGGGAGTGCGTCCATATTCTCTCTCCCAAAGTACTCTATAGGGAAAGGGAAACAGCTCCCCAAAAGTCCTCAATCAAAATAATAAAAAGACTGATTTCTCCAGGTCAAATCATTTGTCTTCCCCTTTCTCGTTCCCTCTCTCAGTCCCCTCCATCAGTGTAATGAGTAAAGCATGGCCGCTGGGGATAGATGTGGAGAGAGAAAAAAGGGGGACCCACATGTTTGTCAAAACATGTGAAAATACCAGCGCTGTTGTCTGTCAGATCTAACCCCCGATTATTCCTGGTCTCAACCGACCAAAGACAAGAGGGCTCTGTTCTCACGTATAGACCTGCTTATTCTTTTCCTGTCCTTTAACTAAAATGCCCATTACAGGAAATGCCATGGCAGCGGTGCCCTTTTCCACACCAGCGGTGTCAGAGCTCAGACAAGGGAACAATGGGCACGGTGGCACATGCTGATTTGAGACTAATTTAGAGCGACTGATCTTGAATCCGATTCACACCATATTTACAAAAGAGGTGGACAGAAAGGCTGAGGGGGATAGGATGTGTGTGCGTGCGTGCGTGCGCGTGTGTGAGACCACTTTGAGGGTGGTCCTGTTGTCGCCTAGTGTACCCAGTAGCGCCAGAGAGAGAAATTACCACTGGAGCCAGAAACTGGGCACCACAGTGTTTCATCAGCGGACCGTCACTATGATTCACACAGTCTAGCGGGGAGCCATTGTCACAACAATTCTCACACCAACCTGCTGTTAGTCAAAGTGATGATGCATAGGGTTGTCCTTCATAAGTAATATAGTTTTATGGGGAACACAAGTACAAGAGAGAAATAGCATCCCTGTTCAGGATTCTGCAAGTCAACCTTGTCTCTAGGTGGGAATATAATGAATAGTGGAGTAGAACTGAGGGGCATATGGCACCAGTTCATTGCAGCAGAATACAGAGATGCCTCAGGAATGGACTGACAAACACACGGTCCCTGTGGTTCGAAGGGAGAGTAGCTTGCACTGAATACATAAAGATCACAAATAAATACACCATCCACCTACTTGGAGAGCGTTTTGGGAGCTGATATATCCAAAGTTATTGATACGGTTTTGCATCTGCTAGGCTGCCTGTACAAGTGAGTGTAACAGTTTCTGCATAAGTAAATAAACTCCTGACTGAATTGGGAATAAGGGCGGGGGGGGGCGAGGGGCCTCAGAATGGCCTTCTCATAATAACTATGATAAAAATGCTCTTATTCTATTCAAACTCTCATCCACCCACCCAACCCCATCAGCTCCCCCTTTTGCATCCCCTGGGAAGCACATTTCTCTAACAGACAGATTTTCCTCCCTTCTCTTTTTGTGAGAGACCTGCAGGAGAGACAGAGGAAGAAGAGAGAAAGACAAAGAGAGAGAATGAAAGAGAGAGAGAGATGAAGGACTGTTTATTCAGTCAGATGCTGTAACGTGTCTGGAATAGACTTACTGCCTTCACAATAGCAGTCACTATCGGTTTTAGGAGAGAGTGTGTGTGTGTGTGTGTGTGTGTGTGTGTGTGTGTGTGTGTGTGTGTGTGTGTGTGTGTGTGTGTGTGCGCGCGCGCGCTTATTGTATGCACACACGTGGAAATATGTGTGTAAATGCATGGGAAGATTTTATATGTGTAAAAAGGTGCTCACTGAGATGCCCACTGGGCCATTTTCCTAATGTAGCTCTTGGATGCTCATTTGTTTCATCCTGGATAGCAGCGCTGACACTCCCCAGTCCTCAACACCCCCTCTTTTCGCTGCTCATGCTGTCTCGGGGTGCTTGACTTCGAGCGGAATCCTTTATGCATTGTGAAAAGTTTTTGTGACTTCCGTTGACTCTATTTCCTCCTGTGGCCAGCTTATTACCCCAGCTGGGGGGCGTCTGACAACTGGTAGGGCGTACATGTTGGTGATACGCAAGTTTCTCCACCGCGACAAGGTGGCGAACCGGGAGAAGAAAAGTTCAGCCCGTATGCCGTGACATTGTTTTCAATGCCGTGACCCGGATTCGAACCGGGGTTGCTGCGGCCACAACGCAGAGTACTAACCACTATACGATCACGGCGAGCTACCGGGGCTGTGCCACCACACCTAACATAGAATAACAAGTCTACAACACAACACTCTTCATATCTATGTGTATATATATATATATATATATATATGTGTGTGTGTGTGTGTGTGTGTGTGTGTATATATATATATATATATCCATGAGTCAAGTAAATTCTTTATGAGACAGTACAAGCCTGTTTCATGCCATAAGCAATCATCGGCTCTCAATAAATTATATTATATTATTATTAATACGTGTTATTACTATTATTATTATTATTTTGCTCCTTATTTGTTGAGCACTTTCCCTACCGTTGAGTGTTTCTTTTAACAAAACTATATATATATATACACACACACACACACACACACACACACACACACACACACACACAAGGATTGACTCTACACAGGCGAAATAAGATCTGATAATGTGCAATGCAGTGCGCAAAATAATTTATTAATGTATTATAAAATAATGTAATGTTATTGCAGTTACTATGTCAAGTAACGCGTTACCACTTGATACAATGGTACAATGATACAGTGGTACAATACACCAGGCACGGACGCGGTACGTCACGTAGGTGGGGCGTAACTGTTTTGTTTTTTTTTTGGTTGGACCGGCCAGCGGGGTCTGCCCTTCAAACGCAAATGTCCTTGACTTGTTGTAATTTATGATATTGGGCTATACAGATAAAATTGGCTTGACTTGACTGAGTGTTCATAGTTAGGCCGGATATATACTTGATTTTTAACCACACGTTCACGTAGACAGCCAGCTGCGTCGTGAACGCTACTGTTCACATACTTGCCTGTGTACTTTGCGTATTACTGGAGGATTCCGCTAGAGGGCACACCAGAGTATTAAGGATCAGCGCCGTGACTCTATACACGGCGCTGCTAAGGATATAATTAGGCAAAACACGCCATCATCGTCATCGTACCGTCCCTACGCCTTTTTCGCCGTGCGCGGATTTAAACAGCCTCGGACTTTTTTGTATTATTATTTTTGCTTTATTGAGAAACATTTTTTCAAACAATACATTTTGCAAACACAATTTTGTCATAGAATGAATCTTCTTCAATGTATTGTACTATAACACAGACAAAGAATCAGAACCGACCCAAAAAAGAAAAAAAGATAGTATTTGGATCCATTGGCGAAACGAGAAAACAGACTTGTTTCCATTTATGTTTGCAGGTTTCCACGTCGACTTCTAAAATGGTGCTGATCTCACGCCCGCTATTCTGACAGGCATATTTGTCACTGTGCAGCGGCAATGGCGCATCACCCAGATGCGAGTCATTGCGGGTCTGTTGTCTTCAAAACTTTGTTGTCGCTACTGACGTGCCTACTGTCCCCCACACTATCCCTACCATGTATGTGCGTATTGCATCTTGAGGACGTGCACAACCAACACTCCAAACGGAAGCAAGATACACGAGACAGCCGTCATGGGCACGCGAACGTGGAGTTCATGTGATGGGGAGTGCTTCACTGGTAGGTTGAGTGGTTGTGAATGCAGCTCCAGGCCTGGCTCCTCCCTCGGCCAATCTCCTCATCAGGACCAGGTTATCTAAGCCACCTGTGACCACTTGGGCAGTCCTGTTTTTGGCCTTCTCTCTGCTTTGGTCCCTGACATGTCTAGTAGTTGGTGCTGCAGTTCCTGAACTTCTAGTGTCGAACCCCTGGTGTTTGCTGCCACTGTTGTGCTGGTTATCAGGAGTATTTCCTGGTGTCAAGGTCCCCTGCTAGAAGTGGTTCACCTGCTGCTGTTTTGCCTTAGTTTCTTTTGTTTGCTTTAGTTTATTTGATTACTAACTGGGTTGGCCCTTCTTTAGTTCGTTTTTTGTTGTTGACCTATTTGATTTACTTTGTTAGTTATTTCTGTCAGCAGTCTGAGTCATCTTGTGGGAGGCTAGTCACTTGTGGTGAGGTCCCTTCACGTGTGTGTGTGTGTGCACGTGAGTAAGAGCACGGGGACACGTGTGGAGAGTTCACCAGTCTGCTGTGGGTTTGCTGTGCTGCATGGAAGGTGAGTATGTGTTTGACTGCTCCCTACGCAGGGAACTTAAACAATTTGTCCGGGGTCACCCTACCGCCACTTGGATAGATGTCTGCAATGAGGCCATCAGGTGGGAGCAAGAAGGGATGCCAGGGGGTGGGAGAGGTAGAAGTCATTCTGTCCCCTCTGTAATTGGTTTCCAGCACATAGTCCAGGGCGGCCATGCCAGCTATAGCAAGACAAGTAATACTTTAGTCAGTTCTGAGCTAAATGAACTGAAAGAAATTCTCAGAAATCAGCAAGAGGAGTTGAACCTGCTTATCAGAAGTCTTGCAGCCCTTAATAATGTCCCCAAAACTTAGTTGAATCATCGCAAGAGATGGAACCCCCTTCGGTGGAAGACTCTTCACAGGATGGTGAATGGTTTGTGGTGGTCCAGGAACCAACTCCTGTGCCAGTGGACAGGCAACAAAGTTTGCCGGCTCATGCCACCCCTCTGTTAATCCAACCGAAGATAACTGTGCCCCCTTCACATACAAGCCCACTGACTGATACTACTGATTCTTCAGGCACCAGCGAAACGCCCGGAGAAGAACCACCTGTACCAATGCATGGTGGCACCCAAATCTCCATCTACCCCAGGCAGCAGGGAGTAGAGCAATAGGGGCTACAAACTCTCAGGTATCTGTGCCTATATACTCTGCTATTTTTAGACCTTGGTAGTAAGTGTCAATCGTCGGGACGACGATTTAAGAACGGGGGGGGGGTAGATTGTTGTAGGGAATGCTTCACTGGTAGGTTGAGTGGTTGTGAATGCAGCTCCAGGCCTGACTCCTCCCTCAGCCAATCTCCTCATCAGGGCCAGGTTATCTAAGCCACCTGTGACCACTTGGGCAGTCCTTTTTTTAGCCTTCTCTCTGCCTTGGCCCCTGACGTGTCTGGTAGTTGGTGCTGCAGTTCCTGAACTCCTAGTGTCGAACCCCTGGTGTTTGCTGCCACTGTTGTGCTGGTTATCAGGAGTATTTCCTGGTGTCAAGGTCCCCTGCTAGAGGTGGTTCACCTGCTGCTGTTTTGCCTTAGTTTCTTTTGTTTGCTTTAGTTTATTTGATTACTAACTGGGTTGGCCCTTCTTTAGTTTGTTTTTTTGTTGTTGACCTATTTGATTTACTTTGTGAGTTATTTCTCTGTGGCCTGAGTCATCTTGTGGGAGGCTAGTCACTTGTGGTGAAGTCCCTTCACGTGTGTGTGTGTGTGTGTGCGCGCGCGTGAGTAAGAGCACGGGGACACGTGTGGAGAGTTCACCAGTCTGCTGTGAGGTTTGCTGTGGGTTTCCTGTGCTGCACGGAAGGTGAGTATTGGTAGCACCCCTGGGCACTCCTCAGTTAGTCTGCCTTCCATGTTTGGCCTAAGCCTAGCTTTTCAGTTTGGTTGCCATTATTTGTGTAGGCTGGGTATTTTTTGGTATTTTAAAGTGACTTTTTTAATTTTCTTAATTGTATTAAATGATCCTTTTTATAACGTATTTGTAATAAAGATTCAATGGCTTCATGTTGGTTTTAATCGGGTTTTTTTTATTTCCCTAGCAGCTGCAGTTCCGGTCCTTTCTTGTTTTGATTAATTAAAGTATTGTAACGTACATGGATAAGTAGACACGTTGCTCCTTGACTAACGGGTCGGGCCCTTTAGTCGACTGGTTAACGTTGTCGCTTCCAGTGCAGGAGATACGGACTCGCGTCTCGGCTGTGGCTGCCCCCCGAGTCGCTATCTACTCCTGTATTTTCACAATGTGTGTGTGGTATGTGTCTGTGTGAGAGTCTATAAACGGCCAAACTCAAGCACTTGGGGCCTTGATTCTTTTTGGGGGTTATTGGGGATGATCAGGGGCACCTATAAAAAATAGCAGAAAATTAAAATATAATTATGCAAAATATGCATTTTTCTAAAAATGGCTAAAAACCACTTTTCTCGGCATTTCAGATGATTCTGAGCATCTTTGATTTTTTTCACCTACATAAAAAAAAATTCTGGGACTTCGAAATGTTTTGGCATTATGCAAAATATGCGTTTTTGCAAAAATGCACTTATGATCCTAATTCTTTTTGGAGGTGGTAGGTATTATTCCAGAGAGGACCAGAAAATAGCAGAACATTAAAATATAATTATAATAATTATGCAAAATATGCATTTTCTGAAAATGGCTAAACACTTTTCTCGGCATTTCAGATGATTCTGAACATTTGGGGGGAGGGAGTTGGAGTGGGGGGGGGTTAGGGGCAGGGGGAAGGCGGTTAGCTGGCAGGAAGAAGAGGGGGGAGATTTAGACGGGTGGATAACCAAACCGCTACATTGTAGCGGGGTTCTTCTAGTAGTATTTATATTTTTGAACCACGTCTCTGTCCTTTTTCAGTAGCGAATCTGTTCGCCTGGCTAAGCGTCAAATCCTTAATTCAGGTTTTAAAGAGGAATGGTATTTCCTGGGGTGCAATTCCCCAGGTGGCGTTGTTGGTCCTTTTCTTCGTCTTAGCCCTCCGCCACATTAAAATCAAGTGTATCTCCGGCCTTATTTCGCCTTCCATTCAAAGCCCGAGGGCGGAATTTCCCGGTGATATGTCCAACCGTCCAGGTGCACGACACCGAACAGAAGCAAAAAAACGGAGCTGACCGTTTTTGTTTTTTGTTTTTTTTTCGGTTAGTGTATAGACAGTTGTAAAAACTGATGAGCTATACCAACACATCGAAAGGCTCTGGCAAGTCGACACCCTACCGGCACGAGAGAGAGGTTACCCGGTCAAAGCAGGATCAGCAAGCTGTGGCAATGCTTGAAGCCAAGACGGTCCGTATAAGCGTAGGTGGAACCCTCAGGTATGCCACACCACTGCTGCGCCACGCCAACATGCCGCCCTCGCATGCACCGTGGGAGTGGGTCATGCCCCTGCTGCGTAGCAGCGAGAGGCGGCTCATGAAGGACCCTGAGAAAGCGGACGCCAACAAGGCAGAAATGCAGAAGCTCAACGAAGCAGGAGCCGTGCGAGAAATCAGTCAGGAGACAGCTGACACAGAAGGTTGGTACACCCCCCCCCCCTCTCTTGTCAGCCGTAACGAAAAGAATTGCCTTGTCTTCAACTGCTCACACCAATACCTCGGACAGACCCTCAACCAGCACCTGCTAGCGGGCCCTACCCTCGGTACCCCCCTACTGGGAGTCTTGGTTAGATTCCGCGAGCACCCTGTTGCAGTTAGTGGAGACATAAAAGGAATGTTTCATCAGGTGCGCCTCCTCCCTGATGATCGCCCCCTGCTCAGGTTCCTATAGAGGGACTTGCGAGTTGATGACCCTCCGAGAACGTTCGAGTGGCAGGTGTTGCCGTTCGGCACGACGTGCAGCCCCTGCTGTGCCACCTACGCCCTGCAGCGCCACGTTGTCGACCACAGCCAGCCTGAAGATGACCGGAGATTCTCTGTGGAGAACTCCTTCTATGTCGACAACTGCCTACAGAGTGTGCGTACACCAGGAGAAGCCAAGCTGCCGGTGGACCGGCTCAGAGAACTCCTGGTCTCTGCAGGCTTCGATCTGCGTCAATGAGCCTGCATTGATACAAGCGTCCTAAGCCACCTACCTCAGGAAGCCTGGACCTGTGGCTGGCACAAGATAAGTCCAACCCCCTGGAATCAACACTCTGCCTCAGCTGGAACTGAGAAACCGACTCTCTAGGCTACAAACACAGGCCTGTGGTCTACGATGCCCCAACTCTGAGGAATATCTACAGAGTCCTAGCTTCGCAATATGATCCCCTGGGGTACCTCCTACCCTTCACCACTCGAGCGAAGCTCATCATCCGACAACTATGGAGCAAACAACGTGGTTGGGATGACTCTAACCTGCCCTCAGAACTCCTGCAAGCCTGGTCCAGCTGGGAAGCTGAGCTCGAGTCCTTACCTTTCCGCGTGCCTACACACCTGCAGACGTCAACCTAGAGGGTGCCACCCGCGAAGTGCACATCTTCGCTGACGCCTCGGAGCAAGCCTATGGAGCAGTAGCCTACATGAGGACTGAGGACAAGGAAGGCCGGACGCAACTGTCCTTCATGCTTGACCGCTCGCAGATTAAGTTCTGCTTTAACCCCCCGGCAGCACCACACTTCGGCAGAGTGTGGGAAAGAGAAGTCCATTCAGTCAAGTCTGCGCTCTACACCTGTGTGGGGGCCCAACCCCTGCACGAAGATGTCCTTCTCACGGTGCTCCCGGAAGTTGAGGCAATCCTCAATTCCAAACCTCTGGGTTATGCGTCTGCAGACATCGCGGACGTTGACCCCGTGACTCCAAAAAGTCTGCTCCTGGGCGACCTGATGGATCACTCCCCCAAGTGGTCTATCCCAAGACGGAGATCTTGAGCCGCAGACGCTGGCGGCATTCGCAGATCCTCGCTGACCAATTCTGGTCCCGATTCATCCGGGAGTACCTCCCGAGCCTACAGACCCGACAGAAATGGCGCCGTTGTCATGCTGGTGGACCCCCAGCTGCCTCGGGCCCGGTGGCCCATTGGACATGTAGTCAAGGCTCACCACAGAAACGATGGGTGCATCAGATCAGGTGATGTAAACATCAAGGGACATGTGTATACCCGGTCGGCAGCTCGGCTGGTGGCACTACTGGATCTCCCGTCTGGGGAGGATGAACTCTCGCAGAGCGCCGTCCCCCCTGAACTTGACTGAGCCTTTAGTTGGAAGCAAATGTGCCCTGCACATTTGGGGGCGGCTGTAAAAAAGGCTGACATTTATAGGTGCCTGCCCCTTTAAGACTCTGGCCAGATTCTCCGGTTGTGAGTGACGCAGCCTATGTTCAGTTGTAGTTTGAAGCTAGATGCCTTGCCTAGGGCACGTTGAGACTGTGTTCGTGTTATAAGTGCACACTACATGTAGTTTTCCCCTGCAATACTCATGTCTAGATGTGTAGTGAAGTTATCCTCATTTGTCCTTTGTTGCGATCCAGTTTGTTCTTTGAGTCACTGACTAAAAGTAAGCGTTTCAGTCTGAGTTGCCTCGTTATGTTTAGCTAGTCTATGTAGTAGTTGCTAGCTCACTGCGCACCCGTAGGTTCTAAAATGTGAGAAGATATATTCCATGTTAGAATGTCGAGAAGATATATTCCATGTTAGAATGTCTGTCATAATTCCTTGATTTAAGTGCTAAACTAGCAAAGGTGGTGCCTCGTAAGCTGTTATAGGCTAACGTGCAGTTTATGCCGTCGTGTGTTAGTTTGGTCGTTTGTGTTGATCGCCCAACGTGGACTCCATTTTGTTCTTCATCTCTCCAGCAGATGTCGCCATTGTATCGTATATGATAGTAATAGGTCTATGTAACCCGGTTAAAATTAATGTTTTTATTTTGTTTGAGTATGAAATATCACCAAATCCTGTCTGTGTGCTGTTATTTGTGTTTACTACATTTTATTTTATGTCATTATTTAATTTTATGGATGTTTTACAACGACCGTCATATACGTGTACTGTCGCTTTAAGAGAGGTCTTGTGGGTACACGGAAGAGGGAACGCGGGAGAGGCCATTTTGTTTTGTGGGAGGAGTCTCAAGCAGCAATCGAGCCGAGCCACACGTGTTTCTTACCGTAGGACAGTTTTTTTTGCTGGTTGAGGAGAACGTAACTTTGAGTATCCCTGTAAGAAGATACTGCAAGCTGTGGGATAAAATACTTGTTTATCCTTTCTTACATCGGAGTCCCGTGGACGGTTTCTCCTTCTAACGCACACGAGTGAAGTCCGGGTAGTGGTTGAACTTCGACCCCCACGTCCGTAAGAAACACCGCTCCCGCTGGAGGACTGGACGTTTGTCGAAGAGTTTGAAACCAAAATAAATGGCAAGGTGGGCCAAATAGAGTCCTGTGTGTCCCCCCCTCCTTCTTTGATCATGATGATGATGATGAGAGTGACGGGCGTGCTGCAGGCTGACCAGCATAGGACTGCCCCCGTTACATTGGTGCCGTGACCCTCCTGGATCCTGAGAGCGACATCAGTTGCTCGCCGCGGGAGGCTGCTGTCGTCATCAAGCCCCAGACGTCCTCAGGTATTTCTATAGACTGTACGCTCATGTTACAGTGGACTGGAGTTGAGCTGTGTGGACACTGGACAGTCATAGCTGTGGTTACCATGGACTGGGCTTGTGAACAGGACATTTGTATATATTGAAGGAAGAAAAACACACGAGGAAAAAAAAGGTTAATGTTGATGTGATTGAAGGACTCGTGTGAATAATCTATTGATCTAAACTACTGGATATGTGCATATGTGATTAATCTATTGGTGAATTTGTTGATTGTGTGTGATTGTTTCAATCTCTTAGTGATTTCTAGATTCAATTATTTAAATGAATTGAGCTTTTCACTTTTTTATTTTATTTTTTATTTTATCTGAGTGTTAGAGGTAGGAACATGGCAGAGGGTGGTTCGTACGTAGGTGGGGGTAACATTGCTGATCAGGATCTTTTGGATCGCCAGTGTGCTATGGAGAGGGGGTACCAGTTAGATGTGGGTGGGGGTTTACGGCTAGGTGTAGGTAGGAGTTTCGGGCGGCTCTTAGAGGGCGGGGAACCAGACACCAGAGCACCAGGACCTAGAGACCCGACCACATTTGGCACTCCTCAGTTCACCTCCACACGCTACATAGAACGGGCAAGGCCAGGTATCAGCGAAGGGGCTGTGCTAGGTAACGGCGAGCAGCCAGTGGGTGAGTTAGCCACGCTCATTACTCGGTTAGCAGAGAAGATAGGAGAGTCAATCACTGCTAAGCTGCAGGAAAAACAAATGCTTAGAAACACACACACAGACAGTGCTAGGTCTGCTGAACAGCGTTTGGAGACAGCTCCTAGTGTTAGAGTAGTAATGCAGACAGACGCTAGGGACCCTCCTATTTTCAGGGGCGATAGCTCTGATAAGTTTACAGTTCATGAGTGGGAGAGCCTTATGACTTTGTATTTGAGGAAGCGAGCCATTCCAGTTAGTGAGCAGTCACATGAGATTCTAGCTAAGCTTATGGGGAAAGCAGGGGACGTGGTGAGGATAAAGCTGCGCAACACATCTGTCGACCCCATAGCGAACCCCCACATTATTTTTGATGCACTGAAGCAACACTTTAGTGACCTCACATACTCGAGCATGCCCCTGGCGGACTTTTACAGTACGCTGCCCAAGCCAGGTGAGGACGCTATGGAGTATTGGATTAGGCTTAATAAAACAGTGGAGGTGGCTGACGAATGCTTGAAGTGGCAGGGCCGTAGTATTGAAGAGCCAAGCCACGAGGTAAGCATGATGTTTATCAAACACTGTCCAGATCAGTCTCTTGCCAATGTTTTTAAGTTCAAGTCCGCAGGGAAATGGTCTGCTAGCGAGATCCAGGATAGGCTTGATGAGCACATGCTGGAGAGGAAGTCCCGTGTTGCTGCAGGTGGACAACGTGAAGCAGGCGCGGTAGAGCGTAGGTTCCATTCACAGGTTCATGTCCCTGTTGTCGACATGGCTCCCGACTTGAACACGACCGTGCCGGTGGTGCCATCTCCCGTCCCGGCTCATGCGTCATCTCCTATACCATTTTGTGCAAGGTCTCCTACACCGTCTCCCGCACCTGTCTCTGGCGGTGATGACTATATGAGGAGTTTGGTGAGCTTGCTAGACCGTTTGGTCACAATGCAGACTCAGGTTCCAGTTAGCGCTGCAGTCCGGACACCGACGCTGACTCAACCGCCAGCTAACGCCGCAGGGCGGGTGCCAGACGCACCACAGAGGTTGTGCAGGGTTTGTAAGTCTCCGGATCACTCCACATTTTCCCACTGCAGCCGGGAGAACCGATGTATAAACTGTTTGTCTCCTGGTCATTGGAAGAGGGACTGTCCTCACCCTCAGCCGCCCAACCAGCTCCGTTCTCAGCCTGGTGGAAGAGCTGGTCGTCAGTCTCGTCCGTTAAACTACTAAACCCACACCTAGAGAGGGATGGTGTGGGTAATGTAGATGTATCCCTCACTGATGTCTCCGACCTGGCTCACTTGTATGAAGACAAGTGTGCCAAAGCACCTCAGGGTTCGCGTATGGTCATTCAGGTGACACAGAGGATTCAGGCTTTCAGTGACTTGTTCTATGCTCCTGTTCTTGTCAACCAGAGTGTGCAGCTTAATGGCATGTTGGATACTGGCTCTATGTCATGCAGTATCAGTGAAAATGCAGTAGAGAAGCTCCGCTCTGGGGGTGTTTTACCTGAGAAGCAGCAGCCTGAAGAGAACATTGTCTTGATTGGCTGCGGTGGTCTGGAGACTAGGCCTGATGGTTTTTATGACCTCAACATGCAGCTTTATGGTGTTTCCTTTGTCATACCCACTCTGGTCGTGCCCGGTCAGCATGATGATCTGATAGTCGGCACAAACGTCATTAAACATGTGGCCCATGTACTCAAGAGTGGTACTGAGTACTGGGACATCGCGTCCAGACAGGAACATCCGTCTAGTCCTGACGTTGAACAGTTCTTGTCCATGTTCACGAATGTAGAGCGCTGGAGGGGTGGTGCAGTTCCTGAGAAGATAGGTACTGTTAAGCTCACCCAGGCCGTGACACTCTTACCGAGGCACGAGCACTTAGTCTGGGGCAGACTTCCTGCTAAGGTGCCTATGTCAGCTGGAAGCACTGTTGTTGTGGAGCCGACAGACTCCAAGGCCATGCCACGCAGTGTCCTCGTAGGTCGACTTGTCACACCGCTCTGGGGTGATAGGTGGGTACCCATGACTGTTGTCAATCCATCTGACAAAGCCATCACACTGAAAAGGAACTGCAAGTTGGCTGATGTGTTTCCATGCTTGGCGATTGAGGACTTTAATGTTTTCCAGGGACTGCAATCAGTTGCAGGGAGGCATGAGTCCAACGCCACAGATAGTGTCTGTCCCCCTGTCCAGCCGGCTAGGAGTTTGTCAGAGCTCGGACTCGGTGACATTGACCTCAGCTCCTGTCAGGTTAGTGAGGCATTCAAGTCCCAGCTCACTCAGCTGCTCACCGAGTACCATGACATCTTCTCCAGGGACTCTCTGGACTGTGGCGAGGTCACAGGATACACACATCGCATCCATCTGGTGGATGAGCGCCCCTTTCGCTTGCCCTACAGGAGGGTTCCCCCAGCCCACTATCAGAAGTTGAGACAGGTTCTCACTGATATGGAGGAGAAAGGGATTATCCGGAAGTCCTCGAGCGCATACGCTTCACCGCTGGTTATGGTATGGAAGAAGGATGGCGGGCTTCGGATCTGCACTGATTTCAGATGGCTGAATGCTCGGACCTTGAAAGACGCTCATCCCTTGCCACACCAGTCGGACTGTCTTGCCGCGCTGGGTGGTAACTGCCTCTTTAGTACGATGGACCTCACCTCTGGCTTCTTCAACATCCCAATGCATGAAGATGACAAGAAGTACACTGCTTTCACGACTCCCCTTGGGTTGCATGAATACAATCGCATGCCACAGGGCCTTTGTAATAGCCCTGCAGCCTTCATGAGAATGATGATTGGGATCTTTGGGGATCTGAACTTCACGAAGCTTTTGTGCTATCTAGATGATCTTCTTGTCTTCACGCCGTCAGAGGTTGAGGCTCTGTCGAGGCTCCGCACTGTGTTTCAGAGGTTGAGGGAGAACAACTTGAAACTGGCTCCGAAGAAGTGTCATCTGCTGCAGAAGCGGGTGCGGTTTTTGGGCCACGTGGTTGATGGCGGAGGTGTGTCTGTCGATCCCTCCAAAGTAGAGGTCATCTCCAACATGACAGTGCAGGATCTCATGGAAGGTGATGGGTGCACGCCTTCTGTTCGTAGGATCAAATCTTTCCTTGGTATGGTATTTTACTACCAGCATTTCCTCCCGAACTGCTCCTCCGTGGCTAAGCCCCTGTTCGCCCTTACAGCTGGACAAAAGAGGAGGGGGAGGTCAGCTAAGGATAAGAAGCCCCATGGCAGCTTCCGTAAGCTTACCTCCGCAGACTGGACGGTGGAATGTGGGGAAGCATTTGATCTGTTGAAGACGATGTTGCTGGAGTGTGTGGTGCTTGCCCATCCAGACTTTGAGGTGCCTTTCATTTTGTCGGTCGATGCGTCTTTGGATGGACTCGGCGCGGTGCTGTCTCAAGTGCCCCGAGGAGAGTCCAAGGCCAGACCTGTTGGTTTTGCAAGCAAGTCCCTCAGTGCCTCACAGCGGAAGTATCCAGCTCATAGACTGGAGTTCATGGCGCTGAAGTGGAGTGTTTGTGAAAAGTTCAGCCACTGGCTGAAGGGTCAAAGCTTCACCGTTTGGACAGATAATAATCCGCTGACTTATCTCCTAACGAAGCCGAAGCTTGACGCGTGTGAGATCCGCTGGGTGTCTAAGTTGGCGTCTTATACTTTCGATCTCAAACACCTGCCAGGGAAGAAAAACGTGGTGGCGGATGCCTTGAGTCGCGACCCTTTTTCCAAGCCCGTCAGTCAGAGGCTACTTAGGGAGCCCTACCCGGCCCTTGTTCAGGAAGCCGACGGGGTTGAGGGGGACTCTGTGCAGGATGTTTTCAGACTCAGTTGCCAGTCCCAAACAGTGAGTAGTGCGCGATCTGGGTTTGCTTGTGATGCAGCTGAGGTCAGGGCTTTTTGTCAAGCCAAATGTGACTGGCCTGATGCATCAGTATTCACAGCACTCAGTTTGGTCCAGCACGTTCAGCATCTGTCGGGTGGTCAGGATACACTGCCAATGTTATCCACCGAGGAGCTCAGGTTGAGTCAGGAGCAGGACCCCTGCATCTCCAAGGTGTTGCCCTTTGTCGCTGTTCGGAAGCGGCCATCGAGACGTGAGAGGCATGGTGCTGACCAGAAGGTCCTCAGGCTGTTGAAACAGTGGGAGAAGTTGGAAGTCAATGATGGTGTCTTGTACAGGGTGACAAAGGACCCAGTGTCCAAGCAGAGGAGGTCTCAGTATGTTTTACCTCTGAGTCTGAAAGACAAGGCACTGTCTGGCATCCACGATCACGCTGGTCATCAGGGCCAGGACCGTACTCTCTCTCTTGCAAGGCAGCGTTTTTATTGGCCTGACATGGAGAGGGATATCAGAGCATATGTCAGATGCTGTCGGAGATGTGTGTTTGGGAAGACCCCAGAGCCAGCTGCTTGCGCGCCCCTGGAGAGCATTAAAACCTCCGCACCGATGCAGCTTGTGTGTATGGATTTCTGGTCCGCTGAGGACAGTAAGCAGCGGTCGGTCGATGTCCTAGTGGTTACTGACCACTTCACTAAGCTTGCTCACGCGTTCCCCTGCGCCAATCAGACAGCGAAGCAGGTCGCCAAGAAACTCTGGGATCATGTATTCTGTGTTTACGGGTTTCCGGAGAGAATACATTCTGACCAGGGCACAAACTTTGAGAGCAACCTGATTGCAGAGCTTCTCAGGTTGGCGGGTGTAGCGAAGTCCCACACGACGGCCTACCATCCTATGGGTAATGGCGGGACAGAGCGGTTTAATCGCACGATGGGGAATATGCTCCGTTCCCTTCCGCTTCAGCAGAAGCAACAGTGGCCTCAGCAGATCCATTCTCTCACGCTCGCGTACAATGCCACTGTTCACGAGACCACGGGTTACGCGCCTTTCTTCCTGATGTATGGGCGTGTCCCAAGATTGCCGGTGGATGTTATGTTCAGGCAGGTTTTGCATGACCCTCACGTTGTTGATTATGACTCTTATGCTCAGTCTCTGCTTTCCTGTCTAAGGAGTGCAATGGAGATCGCTCAGAAGCACTCCACGGCTGAGCAGCAGCATCAGGCGCGACAGTACAACAGACATGCCAAGGGCACTGTCCTGTCTGTCGGGGATCGTGTTTTGGTTGCGAACCAGAGTGAGCGAGGGAAGAGAAAGTTGGCTGACAAATGGGAGAACGGAGTGTACACGGTTGTCGGTGTCAACCCCAATATCCACGTCTACAAGATTCAGGATGCAGAGGGGCACACCAGGGTGGTGCACAGGAACCGTTTGTTGGAGGTCAACTTCTTGCCCCTTCCTGAGTTAGATCAGGGAGAGGAGTCCAGTACAACCAGTCAGTTGTTTGACTGCGCAGAGTCCGATGAGGAGGACAGTGCAGATGTCCTGACGGTCTCAGGGGATGCAGTGGGGCTAGCAGTCTCATCACTTGGAGACTCGCCTAGATCTGAGTGGGCAGAAGCGGAAGAGTTCATTCCGTCTAGTCTGGTAGTCAGTCCTGTGGGGGCCACTGCTCAGTCTCCACCCAACACACACGCACCACACAACACACATGCACCACACATAGAGGCATCACACTCACTCGATGTAGGTGTTATATCTCACACTGATTCGCACACAGAAGCACCACACTCACTCGATACAGATGTTGCAGCTCGCACTGTCTCACGCACACAAGTAGAGAGCGATGGTCGGGTTAGGACACGCACAGGGAGGGTGGTGAGGTCAGTGAACAGGTTAATAGAATCTATGGCTCAGATGCCATTTCTACGAAGTGTGAGGGTTTGAACTTTGATTGAGGTTGGAGTCATTCAAACTAGTTTAATGTGAGTTATTAGGTGTCTATCAGACAGGGTTGTTTTGGGCCAAGTGCATGGTGTGGCGTATCAGGCGTCACATTGATCTAGGGGAATACTGAGACTTGATCAACCTCATTATTTTCTGAACCTCGTAACCGAGGTAGCTCCTAAGTTGACTGGAGGACTAGGTCCTTCTTTTCACTTGTGCCAGTAGTCAGTGATGGGCTTTTCCTTTCCTCTTTCTCTTTTTATCCTGCTGTCAGGATGTTGGTGAATTTCAGGAGGGGTGAATGTAACCAGGTTAAAATTAATGTTTTTATTTTATTTTGTTTGAGTATGAAATATCACCAAATCCTGTCTGTGTGCTGTTATTTGTGTTTACTACATTTTATTTTATGTCATTATTTACTTTTATGTATGTTTTACAACGACCGTCATATACGTGTACTGTCGCTTTAAGAGAGAGGTCTTGTGGGTACACGGAAGAGGGAACGCGGGAGAGGCCATTTTGTTTTGTGGGAGGAGTCTCAAGCAGCAATCGAGCCGAGCCACACGTGTTTCTTACCGTAGGACAGTTTTTTTTGCTGGTTGAGGAGAACGTAACTTTGAGTATCCCAGTAAGAAGATACTGCAAGCTGTGGGATAAAATACTTGTTTATCCTTTCTTCAGTGTTGTAGTACTCGAGTCCAGGACTCGGACTCGAGTCCGACTCGAGTCCTGATTTTCATGACTCGTGACTCGACTTGGGCTTGAGCACTGATGACTCGGACTTGGACTCGGACTCGCGAATTTACTGCATTCGGACTCGGAAGTTGGAGACCCGGACTCGTGACTTTTTAATTGATAAAGACTGTTTTTGTTAGATTTTTTTTAAATAATAGGCCCTATTAAAATATATTGATAGCTATATTAATACTGTAACATTATTCAATTTCGTGTAAGGGCAGGCACGTGTGTTCCACCTACATGCGGATTCACGTGGCGTGCATACCGTCATGTTCAGTAGCGCGAAGATGCCTAAAGAGACGCCCCGAATTGTGCGCTTTGCTTACACAGATTTTACAACAAATTCCAGCAAGATCACTGCTAGATGTTCGATATGTAAACGAACTATTGAGGAGAAGACCGGGACAACCTCAAACTTCAACAGACATCTGTCAAGGATGCACCCAGAAAAGTAAGTGATATGCAGTCAGCTGATGATATGGTTGGTGATCAGTTAACGTTAGCTAGCTAGCCATCTAGCTACGGTAACAATAGCCTCTGAAGTAACTCAACCACTGGTCCAAGATGTTGGGTCAGGTCGTGTGGCGGGTATATCATGTCACTAGAACCGTTGGGTTCGGTGGTATGGCGGGTATATCATATCACTAGAACCAAGTGAGATTGTATAGGTAAGTTAAGTAACGTTACTGTTAGAATGCTAATGCAGCATTGCACAGAAAAGTCACAGTACGGTTCGCTTTCGGTACGAGCGTGCCATCGATCTCACTAATGATGAGTTGGTAAGTAACACGCAGCGTCTTCGTGTTATAGGGAGATTAAAACTGATTTTTCTTATTTATCATTTAGCTAATTACCAAGTAGCATACACTTAACGGAAAAAACACACCACTCTGAACTACCGTGTTAGCATTAATCCTAACTAGCAATAACAAATCCGCACATTGCAGATCTCCGCCATGAATATTCTCCAAGTGCGGAGAAGGAAGAAGTCTAGCCTATATGCATCCACAAATAATGTTGATAAAATGTGCACAACTTTACAATGCAAATAAAAATAATTGTAGGCTATCACTCGCTAAATGGACTAATTGAAGAAAGCTAATGTGGATGCCGCCACTGGTTTTCTTGAGAGCTGGAGACGGTACAAGATTTGACGGATGTGGCACCCCCCCCCCCCGATGTACCGAAAACTACCGAACCGTATCGTAAATATGGGGATATTTTTCTTTGCATATATGCAGCATTGGCTGTGCCAAATTCTAAAAATAGACACGCGCGACGTAGCTTTTGAACAGTACTATGAACTGGCTCTATCTTCTAACAAAATCACACCCTCCCTGACCCATACAGAATAAACATACAGACTCACGGAGGATAGAGAGTTAAAGCTCAGCTAGGTAGCATGTAACATACTTAAATCAATAATTAAATGACTGGGTTTTGCTAATTAATCCCTGTCCTGTTAGTCTCATAAATTATGTATCTTTTCTCATACTTTTCATTTATCCAGCTTGCTTACATTAGTTAATCTACTAATATGGTAATGTTAGTTATATAGATAACTAAATATGTAACTTAACTGGTTATGGTTCAAACCACTATGTGTATAATGTGTAACATTTGTATTGTTATTGCATATTGTTATAGCTATAACGTTACACATTTTTTGCTGTGAGAAAGATTACTTGAAACAGTTTGGCATCAGCAAGCTAAAGTGTGTATCCTATCTTCCCCTAGGTTCCAAGAATACCGTGCCTCCACTGCTTCAGATGTGATGCCAGCTGCTCCAGGTCAGAAGACTATCACATCATTTTTAAATGATGGACAGCAAAGGATGTACGACCTCAAACATCCACGTCAGAAGGCTATAAGTGATGCCCTTGTAAAAGATCTAATCATTAAGTGCTGCTTGCCACTCTCCATCGTTGACAACGAGGACTTCAAGCACTTCCTGCATGTCCTGGACCCTCAGTACCGGCCCATAGCAAGATCCACAATTTCCTCTGTGACCATTCCAGGAATGGTGGAAGTCAAGAAAGAACAGATAAAGAACCAGCTGGCAGAAGCATCGAGTGTTGCTGTTACCACAGACATTTGGAGTGATCGAAAGATGCAGTCATTCCTTGGAGTGACAGCACACACAGTGGCAATGGATAAAAAAAACAGGAACTCAGCCTTCAGTCATATCTTCTTTCCTGCAAAAGAGTGCATGGGAAACACTCAGGAGAGAAGATTGCAATGATGTTTGAATGCTGTGCTGAAGAATACCTGATTAAGGACAAGATCAACTTTGTCATAACTGACAATGCATCCAACATGAGAAAAGCTTTCCAGGCCAGCTTTCCCCTAGAGGATCCTTGTGATGCTGAAGCTCATGATCCCAGCACATTTGAGGAGGATGATGAAATATGGCAAGACCTGATGCCAGAAGATCAACAGACAGTCAATGACACTTTGGCTGAGAACTGTAAGATGCAGAGACTATCATGCTTCACACATTCACTGCAGTTGGTCATAAAAGATGGTCTGAAAGACACCAGTGGGCTGTCAAGCACCCTAGCAAAGCTATCCCGTGCAGCCAACCTCCTCCACAGTGGCACCTCGTTTAAAGACTGCTTTGAAGCGTGTTCTGGTGATGCAACAATTCCAACAGCGAATGCCACACGATGGAATTCCACTCTGAAGTAGGTGAAGGCTTATGTGCATTTAGACATGCAAAAGCTGTCCAGTGTGTTGGAATCAGTGGGGCACAAAAGCCTTATCTTATCCCCGCGAGAGTATGCTCAGCTTAAAGAACTGATCGAAGTTCTTGATCCGTTCTTAGAGGCAACCAACCTAACTCAGGGTGAGACTACTGTCACCGTCAGTGTGATTGTGCCCTGTGTCCTCACTCTGCGCTGTTACCTGCAGGAAATAAGAGGAAAAGCCAGATACTGTGGGCCTCTGGTGAGAGCTCTGCAGAGCTCCTTGAAAACAAGGTTTGCAGACGTTTTCAGTGCAGTCAAGATACCAGGATGTGAGCCGGCTGAAGGAAGAGGCCCCACCAAATTTCCTTTCACCAATGCCTACTTCATAGCATCTGTGTTGGACCCAGCATTTGGCTTCCAGCGGCTAGAACATGATGTGCAGCTGGACAGTGACGTCAAAGATGTGCTGAAGACTGAGATCAAAGGTGAGAAATGTTTTGATTAACGTTAGTTAAGTGATTAACTATTTGATTGTTGTGATGTTTATATCATTGAAGGTGTTACAATAAAGCACATAGGCGTGTCATTTGTCATGTAGGCCTAGTCAATAACATATTTGTAATGAGTCCCCCATGCCCCCTCTCATTTCAGAGTATATAAAGGCAGAGGGTGACAAGCAAGCGGTATCAACAGCAGATGCAGCGGAAGCAACAGGACCAGGGGAAGGTGAACTTTTAGAGTCTCCTCCTGAGAAGCAGTTGAGAATGTTCTCCCACTATAGGAGGACTCCCTCCTCCACCGAGAAGAAGCCGTCTGGCCAGGCTCAGTTGACTGCATACCTCAACTTGATCGCTGAGCAGGACTCTGACTCAGTCCCGTGCCTCAGGTTTTGGCAGCAAAACAAATCCAAATTCCCTACCCTCTATCAGATTGCCACACAGGTATTCTCTATCCCTACCTCCAGTGCGCCCATTGAAAGGGTATTTAGTCATGGAGGCATTTTGATGAGGCCTCACCGTGCAAGGTTGAGTAGTTCCATGCTGTCAGATCTTATGTTTTTGAAATGCAACGTGTATGCTTAAAACTAGTGCCACCAGCCTTTTGTTCCTAACTATTCCTGAGAGACAATGTCTTTTGACTAGTTTTTATGAATGTATTGTATGCTGTGGAACTTACTTCTGTATACTGTTTCCACCATTTGCTAATCGCATGCTATTCACAGCTATCAAATGTGTTTTGAAGCACATCCAGTGTTCAGAATGTCAAAGAAATTCAGACTGTTCTAAAAATGTGTGTGTGCGCGCATGCTTGTGCGTGCATGTGTGTGGGTGTGCATTTGTTTGGCTATCGTGTCACAAAGTAAATAAACTCCCTTTGAAATGGTGACAGCTGTGTCATTTTTGTTTAATGTAGACCTTTTTTATTTGTATGTCAGATCTTTGACTGTGCCCGAGTGGATCACTGGAGCCATCTTGGAACTCGACTCAGACTCAACCTTGATGACTCGGACTCGGACTCGAGTAATAGGGACTTGACTCGGACTCAGGTAATGGGGACTCGACTCGGACTCGACTCGACTTTTCTTTGGTGACTCGGACTTGGACTTGGACTCGAACACTGGGGACTCGAGACTCGACTCGGACTCGAGGTTTAGTGACTCGACTACAACGCTGCCTTTCTTACATCGGAGTCCCGTGGACGGTTTCTCCTTCTAACGCACACGAGTGAAGTCCGGGTAGTGGTTGAACTTCGACCCCCACGTCCGTAAGAAACACTGCTCCCGCTGGAGGACTGGACGTTTGTCGAAGAGTTTGAAACCAAAATAAATGGCAAGGTGGGCCAAATAGAGTCCTGTGTGTCCCCCCCTCCTTCTTTGATCATGATGATGATGATGATGATGAGAGTGACGGGCGTGCTGCAGGCTGACCAGCATAGAACAGCATAGGACTGCCCCCGTTACATCTACTCTAAATGTATGTAGCTGGAGGCCACCGTTTCTGATATTGTAAAGCGATTGTTATGTTGAATAACTCAGAACCACTGAATGTATGGACATACCTTTATTATGTTTATTGGTAGCCTAACTCATATCCTGTAATGTTACAATGCTAGTGCCTAATGCAATTCCCTTTTTGTTGTTGTAGAACTCGCTATAATTTATGCTGGATTTCAATACAGTTCAGACAAACAAAGTTCACATCTCCTCTTCATTCCTGTGTTCTAACCGACACACCATCCTGTTTACTCTCTACCTAAGACAAACTAGCCCTTCCAAATTATCACAATAACAACAGTTGAACTGTCAGCAGTGCAGCCTCCTTGTGTGTGTGTGTGTGTGTGTGTGTGTGTGTGTGTGTGTGTGTATATATATATATATATAAACGAAACAGGAGTAAATTCTGCAGAGAAGATAGGTTTCACAGATTGTTTACTGTAACCAGCTACTTACTGCTTACACTGGCGACATATTTTGACATCAGTTTACATACAGAATAGATTTTAATATATGACAGTATTACTTTAATTAAATACAGGTAAATATACTTAACGTTGCCTTTTTACTATAATAATACATTTTATTTGTGGACAGCTTTCAGAGCACTCAAGGACACCTTACACAACTATTACTACTTTTGGCTGCTCCTGTTAGGGGTCGCCACAACGGATCATCTGTTTCCATTTCTTCCAGTCTTCTGCATCTTCCTCTGTCACACCAGCCACCTGCATGTCGTCCTGCACCACATCCATAAACCTCCTCTTTGGCCCTCCTCTTTCCTGGCAGCTCCATATTCAGCATCCTTCTCCCAATATACTCAGCATTTCTCCCCCCACACATGTCCAAGCCATCTCAATCTTGCCTCTCTTGCTTTGTCTCCAAAACGTCCAACTTGAGCTGTCCCTCTGACGTAGTCGTTCCTAATCCTGTCCTCCTCCGTCACTCCCAATGAAAATCTGAGCATCTTCAACTCTGCCACCCCCAGCTCCGCCTCCTGTCTTTTCGTCAGTGCCACTGTCTCCAAACCATATAACATAGCTGGTCTCACAAGCATGTTGTAAACCTTCCCTTTAACAATTGCTGGTACCCTTCTGCCGCAAATCACTCCTGACACTCTTCTCCTCCACCCACTCCACCCTGCCTGCACTCTCTTCTACACCCCCGTTACTTTGGACAGTTGACCCCAAGTATTTAAACTCAAATGCCTTCGTCACCTCTACTCCTTGCATCCTCACCATTCCACTGTCCTCCCCCTCATTCACACATAGGTATTCCATCTTGCTCCTACTGACTTTCATTCCTCTTCTCTCCAGTGCATACCTCCACCTCTCCAGGCTCTCCTCAACCTGTACCCTACTCTCGCTACAGATCACAATGTCATCCGCGAACATCATAGTCCACAGAGACTCCTGCCTGATCCTGTCCGTCAACCTGTCCATCACCATTGCAAACAAGAAAGGGCTCAGAGCCAATCCTTGATGTAATCCCACCTCCACCTTGAACCCATCTGTCAATCCAACTGCACACCTCACCACTGTCACACTTCCCTCGTACATATCCTGCACCACTCCTACATACTTCTCTGCAACTCCCGACTTCCTCATACAATACTACACCTCCTCTCTCGACAGACGGTTAATCAAATCAACAAGTCAGCTATCAGCCAACTGTGTTTGCATAACTAGAGCTGTTACTGGGAAGGTGTGTAGCTAAAAAAAAACACACACCAGCAGGCAAGTTGCTAGATTAGCCTATACTGTAAACATGTATAGCTGACTAGCGCTAAAGTTAAGTTTATTTTTGACCACGATAGTCTTGCTTCTGCAGTCAGTTTAACCAGTTGCTTGTTGCTGCCGGCTTCGCAGAAAGGATGTGCACTCATCAGCTGATCTCTCTGATTGAAATGTCGGGAGCTGTAAACTTTCAAAGAAGTAAAAATGTATTTATGCATGCTCAATAATCCAGGTAAGAAAATCACAGAAAGTTGAATCGGTTCATCTGGACACAACGTTTATTGACGGATACGTTTCATCCCTCATCTAAGTGACCTCTTCAGTCTAAACTGACTGCAGGTATCCCACCCTTATAAACAACACAGTGGCATAATCAACGATCAGTTTCATATGCAAATGTAGGCGTGGCCATTAACTAGAGTTACAATGGCCATGTGGACTAGTCCCAGAGGATTTGGGAATGGTTGCAATCACAGCATTGTAAAATGGTGACAGATGTACTCTAACGCCACACACACACACACACACACACACACACACACACACACACACACACACACACACACACACACACACACACGGTTCAGGGAAGTTCGTGCACTCTTCACACAGTTGGCCTCTTTGACTCCCCGTTCAAACCAGCGTTTAGACGGGAGGGGTCACTTAGATGAGTGATGAAACGTATCTGCCAATACACGCTGTGTCCAGATGAACTGATTCAAACTTCTTGGCGTTTCAAAGAAGTACCAGTCAAGACATGCTCTTATATGTCATTACTGCAATTCAGATTTGGACTGCAGTAATGAAGTGATTTGTTAAAGGTTGTTTTCCTAATCATGCAATAATTAGAGGAGAGATGGTCAATCAGACTGTGTGTGTTTGTGTGTGTGTGTGTGTGTGTGTGTGTGTGTGTGTGTGTGTGTGTGTGTGTGTTGCTTTGGCAACATTGTAATTAATGCAATCATGCCAATAAAGCATCATTGAATTGAATTGAGAGACAGAGACAGAGACAGAATGTGACTGTGTGCTGGGCCGGATTATCCATATATGGCATCGGGCGAGTGCCCGGCGGCACCAGCCAATATGCTGTACTTGGGGGGGGGGTAGCAAATGATTAAGACAACGACTAGACTTTTAAAATAGTTAAAATATATTTCAAAATATGTGTCATGTTGTCTACCGTGGCTACCGCTGCTGTGCATCTTTCAGCACCACGGAGGCGTGGAGGGCAGCGAAGAGAGACACGCCGTTTATTTCAATAACTAGTGCAGTGACCGCTCGGGTGTAATCCCCTCTCCAACCACAATGTGCGTTGCAATGGCAGTGTGGCGCTGTTTGTCCGGTCGCCGCAGGACGGACAGGCAGACAGAGATTACGTCCATTTTATCCATCCATCCATTATCAAACCGCTTATCCTGCTCTCAGGGTCGCGGGGATGCTGGAGCCTATCCCAGCAGTCATTGGGCGCAAGGCGGGGACCCTGGACAGACCGACAGGCCATCACAGGGCTTCCGTTTTAGTAAGATAGTAATAGAAGTACATTTTATTGCTGATAGAAAATATGTTCAAGTACTATTTTAGTAATCCAGCCCCCCCCCCGTGTGGAATAACAATAAGTACTTTTCTGTTTTACAAAGGCGGGGAGGGAAATCGAGTCCTTTTATAAATGATAAATGTTGTATCTGCCGTTTCTGACCAGGAAAACAAAACAAAACAAAAAATGCCTTTTTCGTTTGTGGATTTTGAAATGAAAATAAAATCACTTCTATTTTCATTCCTTTAATTTCTGTTTCTGAAAACAACAGAACAGCAGAACAACCATGATTCCTAATGGCCTTCACGTGGCGATACATTGTCTCAGTGTGCTATTCCCTATACTCCACACCACCTCCCCAGGCGCTCTATGATCATCCAGCCGTTCAGATGGTTGTTATTGGGCTGGTCTCATTTGGTATATGGATGTGATGCTTTTATTTAGACATACTCTGTAATGGTTTTGCATGTAGGCCGCATATGACGTCATGTATAATGGAAATAACATCAGCATGATGTGTTGCATTGGGGTGTGAGTTGCATTCGGATTTGAGCATCAGTGTAATAAACATAACCCAGACATACAGGGGTGGATGGGAAGGGGGGCTACGAGGGGGAGGAGGGGCAGCCACACATGACGCCAGAAGTACTCTCCCACAAATATGTATGTATGGCAGTATGGCATTGAAGGCCCATGTCTATCAATGGTGTATGATTTTTTTTTTGTTGGGTCTTACATTTTTCTGTAGTATATGTGATGTGTTGAGCCTGTGCTTTAGCTACAAATTCATGTAAATCTGTGGTCTTTATACCCATAGTAAATTTCCCTTTTTTATGTGTAAACCGGGAGGAGGGGGGGGCATTTCAAGTGTGGTCACCCTAGGGCACCACACTGTGTTAATCCGGGCCTGTCTGTGTGGGCTGGAGACTGTTTATAAAAAAAAGCCAGGGGAATCCAATTTAGGGAGCTTTGCTACCTTCTCCTCCTGCTTTTTTTCTCTTGTCTTTTCTTTTTCTTTTTCTTTTGAACGGCATGACTGCTCTCTCAGCTTGCATATGTGCTCAGCTGCGTTCAGATTTTGCACCTAAACGAGCTAAGCTAACTAGCTAAACGAGCTATATCGTATTATCTCGTCACATGATCAAATACAGACTTGACATTGGACAATAACATACACGTTACCCACCAGTCATCACTGCATATCTGTATATGACAAAAATACCAAAGAAATAAAGAAATTATTCATTTAATCGAATCATGTTTATGTAGAATAAGCATATAATTTTGTTATAGATTGCTAAAGACTATTTTACCAAAACAAAAACAAAAAACATGACGGAGATGGATTTGCCTATTCGAAGGCATATACGTATATATATATATATATATATATATATATATATATATATATATAATCCAGTGAGTCAAGTACATTATGAGACAGTACAAGCCTGTTTCATGCCATAAGCAATCATCAGCTGTCGCATATACTATATAATGTCATATACATATATATATATATAAAATGTCCAACATTTGTATCAACTCTGCTTCACCGTCCTCCGGTGAAACAGTCGGAGTAGGAGCATCAATAGAGTGGGAGAGGAGGTCTGCTAAATGGTACCTCTTTTTTCCTTTTTTTCTTCTTTTTTTTTTTAATATAACTTGAGTTCTTCTTTGAACAGGGGCGTGTTTCTGAGGTGGCAATCTGAATCACCCACGAAGGCCCGCCCCACGGGTCCCAGCGCAACTGCGCTGTCTGTATGCACGCCATTGGTCCACCGCATCCTGTGTTGCGTGTGGTTGCGTGCCAGCCGTGTTTTCGGAGGCGGGGCATGTGCTTTAAACTGCTACTGAATTAATTAAGTAGACCGTTTTAACTACAAGATCGTGGATAAACATTGATTTGATTGATTTATTTAATGTGCAATGGGAAAAAAAACCAGAAGGATGCGTTGAGGCATTGCATTGCCTCTGGTACAACGAAGTACTTATTTTAACCATTTTAAACAGATTCTACCCGTTTTTGTTTCGTTTGGGTTTTTTCACACAGTTCTGTGTAGTTTTACCTATTACGTAGCGGTCTATCCCGTTGCCTACCAACACGGGATCGCCAGATCGAATCCCCGTGTTATCTCCGGCTTGGTCGGGCGTCCCTACAGACACAATTGGCCGTGTCTGTGGGTGAGAGGTCGGATGCGGGAATTTGTCCTGGTCGCTGCACTAGCGCCTCTTCTGGTCGGTCGGGGTGCCCCCCCCCCGGATCGGCAGAGAGGGGGGTGGAACAGCGACCGGGACGGCTCAAATAGAGCGGGGTAATTGGCCAGATACACATTGGGGAGAAAAAGAGGGAACATTATTAATAATAATAATAGTTGTACCTGTTGGAAGGCCGCACAACCGCACGTAGAGGGGGGAAAATAAACCGAGCGCGCGCGCGGCTTCCGTGATGAGTGTAGCAGCTTCAGTTGATTATAATGGACACTAGCGATGCACGGGTCAGGGCTTTATAACACCCGCACCCACCCGACCCGGTACGAGAGTCAATCCGCACCGCCTGAACCGCTAAACCAGTGTTTCTCAACCGGGGGTCCGCGGACCCCTAGTGGTCCGTGGTGTAATTGCAAGGGGTCCGTGAAAACAAAATATCTTTAAAAAAAAGATCCTATGACATTTATAGAAATAGGATTATTTTACTCAAATGTGACTGAGACCTTTATCTACCTAAACTATAGAGGGTAACAGGACTTCTTTCTCTAATTACATCTGTTTCACAAATGTAATTTATTGTATTTTAATAAGAGATCTCGCTCCCGTTTGCATTGTTAAAAGTTACTGCATAAAAATTCTGTTGTTACATATATCTGAAAGGTACTGAATACATATTCTGTTTTGTTACATATGTCTGAAAGTTACTGCATAAGAATTCTGTTTTGTTAACTATATCTAAGTTACAACTGAAAGCTCTTATTTTTGCCCCAAAGAGTGAATAAATGCTATAATGCAATTTAAAATGCAGTTTCTACTGTTTCTATCAAATTGCAACCCCCTCCCCCAAGATCAGGTGGAGGGGTCCTCAGGGTAGATCAAAAATACGCAGGGGGTCCAGGACCCCAAAAAGGTTAAGAACCACTGCGCTAAACCACCCGATCCCGACCCGATCCACAAAGCTCCAAATTTAGCCTAGACTCCAGCAAAGCGAGAAGTGTGCTGTGTCGTTTTTGTGCCGTTTGCCCAGCATAATGCCCTGATTGCAAGGCATAGCCTTTTGTATCGTAGCATAGCATCTGGGTCTGGGCTACTGCATAAACACACTAATTGCTGCAAACGGTAATTGCTGCAAACACACTCTCTCTCTCTCTCTCTCTCTCTCTCTCTCTCTCTCTCTCTCTCTCTCTCTCTCTCTCTCTCTCTCTCTCTCTCTCTCTCTCTCTCTCTCTCTCTCTCTCTCACACACACACACACACACACACATGCCTCTTCTTCCTGACAAAGAAAATGTTTTGGCGGTGTAAACAAAAGCTACGGACACCACTAAGGGAATAAAGGTTCGTACAGGTGAACCCTCAACACTAAAACACATGCACTGACCACAACCACAAATTGATGATGAAGCTGCTTTCGTGCACGCGCGCACATGTTAGAGAGAGAGAGAGACCTTTGACCTTTAATCAAGCCTTTAATGGTCCAATTTTTCATTCATATCAAGATAACAACATTAACACAAATACTCATATACATAGTGAAAAACACAATAGCCATACACAGTAAAAACAAAAAGATACAGACCTTCCCTTTTTTTCCCCAGAAATTAAGAAGCAGCACTTGGTTTTCTACAGTGCACAGCACATCCTCATGTCCCCAAATAGGAATAAATTCTTCAGACTTTGAAATAATTTTGAAAAACATGAACTCAATTTTCAGCCGAGCAGCAACCAGACCCCCAAATATAAGTGTAGCATCCGTGGACCCTGTGCCTTTCATTTTGTTTCTCCTACTAAGCCAAACGCTCATTTTTGCCTGACCTATCAGAAAATTAACCAAGGTGGCGCACCTGCACTGTGCTGTCGTGTATCTAGGACCAAAGACAAACAGGCTGTCTTTGAGAACCTCTCCTAAACCTCTGAACCACTGCTGCAGTACAGAGAAAGAGGGCTCAACCTGGGACATCTGAGCCATAAGCGCTGTAGAGTTTCATCATCATTACAGAAAGAGCAGTGGCTCCCTGCTCTAGGATCAATGTGTGCCACATGTCTGTTCGTAGCCACAGCCCCATGTACCACCCTCCACTGTAGATCTGCAGTGTGTTTCTCTATGGGGGGTTTGAACAGGGACCTCCAGCTGCCCCTGGGGGATGAACCTGGTGCCAACACACTCAACCACCTCGACTCCTGTATGCCGGCTAGTGATGATCTGTTGAGAACCTTCACAGTGACTGCATACAAGGCCTTCTGTGATGTACTTAAGAAGTCATGTAGTTCTGGCGTTTTGAAAGACAAAATGGCCCCCTTCACTTCCTCCTGCTGCTACACGGATTGACAAAGATGGAAAAACAGGCCACATAGCTGGCTGATCCTCTCCATACTCCGCTCCTAGTGCCTCTCTGAAGAAGCCAGGAAGTGCACTGATCACTTCCTCCAACAACCTCTCAGTTAAACGAAGAGATTTAAAGCCAGTCTCTTGGCTCAGAATGCCAGCCGTCTTCCACTGTCCTGCTCGTCTGAGACACACTAACTTTGTAAGTCCAGCTCTCGTGAGGGATCTCTGTACGCTTATGGAGCTGAGCACCCTGCAGTGTATCAGTGGCTTATGGAACAGAGAGAGAGAGACTGGCAGAGAGCGAGGAAGAGAATGTGAACCAGTAACGCACAGTCTAGCCTACTGCACATGAAAGGGATTGAGAAATTGCCTTCATTAAAAGTTTAGAATAAACCTAAGCGGAGGTCCATGAATACTGGGATGGCATCCAGCGCTTCACCTGTGCCCCCGTCCATAGGGTTAGTGGTTGTGTCAGGAAGGGCGTCCGACATAAAATTTTGCCAGATCATTATGCGGATTGACAAGACCGCCATCGGTGTTGTGCCCTCACAGGGTACCGATGGAAACTGTCGATTCCGCTGTGGCGACCCCTGGGAAACAGGGAACAAGCCGAAAGGAAAAGAAGAAAAGTTTAGAATAACCCCCCCCCCTATTTTTTAGATTGAATACAATGTGGGTTTACACCACCAAGTAGGTAGGTGGCGCTGCAGCACTTCTGGGGATCAGTACGAAAGAGAGCAAAGCTTCCTTAAGCCAGACCGGAAATAAACTGGTGCGAACTTGAGTGACAACATATTTTCATCGTGCCTCTCTTTTTGATTCACAGATCCAAAGTACTATTTAGCCTGTGTATCATTTGCTGCCGCTCCGGATATCCCCTAGGTCTGGAGCCGGTAAAACACACAGTGTTTCTGTAAGTTATTTATACCTTACTCGGAGCACTGCATTGTCACTTTTTCACCCGCCCGCCCGAACCCTTAATATGTTCTAGTAAGTTTTGTGGGTCGACCTGCGCATCACTAATGAACACGTTCTGCTGCAGCAGATGTGCCGTAAATTAAGCGTCTTCTGTTCTTTTAAAGAATTCATCCACACCAGCCACTTCCGCCAGTGCGCCTCCAGAAAAAGAAAGAAAATCATCCCCAAAAATGTCCTGTTGCAGAAATTCGATGGCTGCAGAGTCATGCCTAATCCACACGTACACGGATATTTTTGAAAACGGGGTTTTTCCTCCTTCGTTCTTAAAAAAAAATCCTGCCCACACTCTTTGAAAAAAATCTTCATGCAAATGAAAAAGCAAAACACATGCTACTCAACACAATGAATGCACTGTCAAGAGCATGCCAAACCAACAGGCGGCAATATAACCCTAGCCCTCAAGCCATGTTGGCCAATCAGAAACCTGAAATAAAGCCATCGAGCCAAAAACTCAGTTTTCCCTGTTTACACGTGAACACTAAAAACTGAGTTTCTGAACATCTTGATCCTGAAAGGAGTTTTCCCAAAGGTCCGTTTATAAACTCGGTTTGTGTGTGGACAAAAGGCCAAAACTCATAGAAAAAGACATGGTGTATCATGCACGGATAAATAGACTCGCTAGCCCTTGGCTAACGGGTCCGACCCTTTAGTCGATTGGTCAATGAAGTTGCCTGTGGTGCGGGAGACACTGGTTCGCGTCTTGGCTGCGGCGGTTCCGGGCTGCCCCTCGAATTCGCTACATTGGTGTCAGAAGTGGGATGGTGAGACCATCGGAAGCACGTGTGCCCAGAGGCGTGAAAGCCGAAGGAAGGAGGAGGAGGGGGGTGTATCTTGCACGGATAAATAGACTCACTAGCCCTTGGCTAATGGGTCCGACCCTTTAGTCGACTGGTTAATGTAGTCACCTGTGGTGCGAGGGACACGGGTTCGCGTCCTGGCTGTGGCGGTACTCGGGCTGCCCCTGAATTCACTACAGTATGTTGAATATGTTGAAGGTGTAAGCAAGGAAGATAGAAAGTATTACATGTCGAAACTTACGCTAAGCACTGGAGAAAAACTTCCCGATCCGTTTATGCTTACGGAAGCTCAGTTGTCATGTACTGTAAAGACTTAGTAAAAAAGCGTCTTCACGGTGGGCACTACAGCATCAGGAAAATCAGGTACTGTGCAAGCACTCCTCCCCCACGCACGCAAAGCCTCCATACTTGCATCTTCTTATACATCTTTGGAGGACTGCAATTCATGATGTCACACACTAGTGAAGTTGGATTTGAACAATTGTTCAACAATGATGGTGGTGTCATAGAAGAAGATCCTGCACATGGAGCAAGGTCACAATACTCCACCTCATACACCTCCTCTAAATCTTCCTCAGCAAGCAGGGCCGCAGCTAAGGCTCGCACTGAAGTTGAAGCTGCATATGCTCGTGCCACTTTCGTTCAGCGAGAAGCTGATTTAAAGATGAAAGAGGCACACCTAACTGCCGCATCAGCATTGGAACACGAGAGAGAGAGAGAGGTAGCAGCAGCCTTAGCACAAGCTGAATTTCTCGAGGCAGCAGCAGGGATCGAAGGTAGACAGGGCAGTAGCAGTCACCACGATACAGTTCATATCACCATTCAGCACACCGCGACTATGTCGAACGCCACTCCCAGTTACATCCTAGTGAAGTAGAGCCCCCAGTACTTGAACTATATACGCCTTCTCTAGCGCCCCTCATCAAACCTGATGTCCAATCAGATATGCAGGAACATGCCCATGGTCTCAACAGCAGAGCTCTTCACTTCTTACCCAAGAATGATGTTCATGCAGCACAGCAGCCTAAGAGTTCAACGCCAGTGGTTCATCAACACACCACAAGGGACAATGACAACCATGAGGCACAGCAATCTGAAAGGCCAACGCCAGCAGTTCGTCGTCACCTCCTTCCTAATCTCCCCTCTGCTCAGCCGCACTCTTCCTCCTTCAACAGAGCCTCATTGTAGCCACATACTGATGACAGGACTGGTATGAGTGGCATCGCCAGATACTTGGAATGTCAAGAGCTTGTGAATTCTGGCCTCATCCAGTTCAGTGATCGCCCAGAAAATTGTTGGGCATGGAAGTCCTCTTTCCTCAATGCCACCACAGGACTAAACTTAACTGCCAGTGAGGAGCTTGACTGCTTATAATGTGGTTAGGAAATCAGTCCTCAGAGCATGTCACAAGGATCCGTTCTGTGCATGTCGCCAGCCCTGATATAGGCTTACGAATGGCCTGGGAACACCTAGGGGAGTGCTATGGCTCCCCTGAAGTCATCGAGAGAGCTCTCTTATAGAGGATTGAGAACCTTCCTAAAATCAATTAATTACAAGGATCATTTAAAGCTCAGGGAGCTGGAAGACCTGCTAAGGGAGTTAATGTCTGCCAAATCTGAGGGCTACTTGCCTGGGTTCTCGTACCTGGACACTGCCAAAGGTGTCAACCCTATTGTTGAGAAGTTGCCGCTGGGTCTGCAAGAGAGGTGGTTAGTTCAAGGCTCGCAGTACAAGGAGCAGCACAATGGCTATTTTCCTCCATTTGTATTCTTCACAAATTTCATGTGTGATGAAGCATGCAGAAGAAACAGCTTCACTCTCTCAACATCCCCTACAGCTCCATCAAACAGTTTCTACGGGTTCTTTATGGGTCCATCGAAGCCTGAACGAGTGGAACGGAGATCAGGATACGTCAAAAGTCACGTCTCTGCTCACAAGACTGAAGTCGCATCACATCGATCAACTGCTCTGTCAGACAGTTCAAGTAGCAAGGAAGTAGACGTTGACAGACAATGCCCTATCCACCAAAAACTGCATCCTCTAAAAAAGTGTAGAGTTTTTCGGAGCAAACCACTTGAAGAACGCAAAGCCTTTCTGAAAGAGGATGGTGTTTGCTATAGGTGTTGCTTCTGTACTACTCACCTGGCGGAGGACTGTAAGGCAGCCTTGAAGTGTAGGGAATGTGAGAGTGACGGTCACGTTGCAGCGCTTCAACCTGAACCCATACTCCATACTCCATGGAACATGGGAAACCCCTCCTCAAAGCATGGCGGGGAGGGTGAAGGAGAGACACCTCAGCCAGCAGTCACCTCCAGGTGCACAGACGTCTGTGACAAAGGTAAGGAGCCTAGATCCTGTTCTGAGATCTGTCTGGTGAAGGTCTATCCCAAGGCACGCCCAAACAAAGCCACTAAGGTCTATGTTATTTTGGACAACCAGAGTAATAGGTCGCTGGCCAGGTCTGAATTCTTCAATCTCTTCCAGATTGGAGGGAAAGACTCTCCATACACTCTCCACACATGTGCAGGAGTCACTGAAACATCAGGGAGAAGAGCCACAGGGTTCATGGCAGAGTCATTGGATGGAACGACAAGTGTGATGCTCCCCACACTCATTGAGTGCAATCACATGCCAGACGATTGGTCAGAGATTCCAACTCCAGCCGCTGCACAGCATCATGCTCACCTCAAGTCCATCACTCACAGAATACCACGCCTAGATCCAGAGGCCCAGCTACTCCTACTTCTGGGACGTGACATCCTTCAGGTTCACAAGGTCAGAGAGCAATGCAACGGTCCTCACAGTGCCCAAAGACTAGACCTTGGCTGGGTTGTTATAGGCAACGTGTGCTTGGGCTCAGCCCACAAGCCAGTGGCTATGACTACCTTTCAGACCAACGTGCTTGAAAATGGATGTCCATCTCTCCTCACTCCGTGCTCCAATCATATTCAAGTCAAGGAGAAGTTTAGCACCAAAGCACAGCACTGCACCACTCAGAATCCAGCGGATCATGCTACTCGATCTGTACCTGCAGCCGAGCTCGCTAGCATGACATGGCTCACGGGACCCTCATTCCTGTCCCTACCTGAAGGAGTTCCCACTTCAGAAGACGAATCATATGGACTCATCGACCCAGATTCGGACTGGTGTGTTCTCATGTCACGACTCTTTCTGTTCCTCCATCTAATCGGGGATCTCATTGCGTCACACGGTTGTCCTCCTGGAAGTCTCTGGTGCATGCCATAACATCCCTGACGCACATCACTCAGTCAATCATGAGACCTGTAGAGGCTGGCATCAGTGCAAAAGGTCACACATGGCAGAAGAACTGTCAAAAGCAGAAACTCTCATCATCAGGTGTGTGCAAAAAGAGACCTATAGCAAAGAGTTCACCTGCTTGGCTGGCGGGAAGAATATCTCAAAAGACAGTCCTCTGAGAAAGCTAAACCCCAATGTGGATGATGAGGCCTTCTGAGAATAGGAGGTACGCTAAACCATGCGACACTCAGCGCAGGAGGAAAGTTCCCTCTCATCATCCCAGACCACAGCCCCATCGCAACACTGCTTGTGAGGCATTACCACAAAAAGGTCAAGCACCAAGGTCGTGTCTTCACAGAAGGATCTGTCTGCACAGCAGCATTCTGCATTGTTGGGGCCAAAAAATGCATCAACAGTATCCTCCACAAATGTGTTGTGTGTAACAAACTTCGTGGGAGAACTGTTGAACAGACGATGGCAGGCCTACCATCAGATCGTCTGAGCACCAAGCCACCCTTCACCTATGTGAGACTCGATGTGTTCGGCCCTTGGGCTGTCACCACAAGACGAACCCGCGGCAGTCAGGCTAACAGCAAAAGGTGGGTTGTACTATTCACCTACATGAGCATGCGTGCCATACACATGGAGCTCATCGAGGCAATGGATACATTCAGTTTCCTAAATGCATTGCAGCGATTCTTTGCTCTGCGAGGACCTGTTAAACAAATCTGTTCTGACTGTAGAGCCAATTTTACAGGCGCCTGCAAGGAGTTGCATGTACTTCTCACTGATCCTAAAGAGTCCAATGTTAGGCAGTACTTGGGTGAAGAAAGGTGCTCTTGGATCCTCAATCCTCCTCATTCCTCTCACATAGATGGAGTTTGGGAGCGAATGATTGGCATCTCCAGGCGCATACTCAACTCCATGCTCAAGCAAATCATCCGCCTCACTCATGAGGTGTTGTCACCTTAATGGCGGCGGTCACGGCAATCATTAATGCCAGGCCAATTGCACCTATTCACCTATCTCGTCATATCCAGAGTCGCCTTTTCTCTTGACCCCTACTCCACTCCTGACACAAAAAGTATGTACTTACCCTCCTCCTCCAGGAACCTTCGACAGTAAGGACCTCCACCTCCAGCAGTGGAGACAGGTGCAGCATCTGGCCAATACCTTTTGGAACAGATGGAGACGCGAGTACCTTCCAACACTTCAAAGTCATAGCAAGTGGCAGGATGTACGGCCTAATATCAAGGAAGGTGACCTGGTCCTGCTTAAGGATAACCAGGTGAGGCGAAATGAGTGGCCCATGGCTCTGGCCAGGAAGACATTCCCTGACTAAGATTGGAAAGTCAGGAACTTAAAGTCACAAGATCTGGGTCAACAAAGACCTTCTTGAGGCCTGTCTCTGAGACAATCCTTCTCAAGAGTGCTGAGGAAACGGACTGAATTTAGTTCTACCTGTTGTTCAGATAGTGGTATTTAATCAATACCAGACGGGGAGTGTCGTTCTGTAAAGACTTGCATTTATTTTATTATTATTTTTTTGGTGTTTTCTCCCCTCTGGTGGTCGTTTGCGAGTAATTCATTATTCTCTCCTTTACTCCCTGCTATTGTTCTCATTGGTCATTTTAGTCACATGACACAGCCAGGTCATAGTTCAAAGATTCGGATCAGGAAATGCTTTCGTTCCTTTTCTCGTATGTGGTCAGCTTACAGCCCCAGCTACCTTATTCTTTCGCTCCTCTGTTTCTGCCTGGGAAAGCATTGCTTGTGAGTTATATTTACTTTCACGGTTAATAGTGCACGGGTGTCATGTGGTGTATTGCGGTGTCATGTGGTGTATTGCGGTCAAAGCTAAACTAGCTATGAGTGGCGATGGCGTTTCCCGTTCTAATAGCTATTTGATAGTTTCCTGCTGCAAATATGCCCGTGTTTTGAAGCTGGTGAAGGTCGTGTACATTATTTGCAAGATATTTACGTTATGTACAGCTATTTACATACCACTTTAGTGGGATGTTTGAACATTGTAACCTGTTGTCATTTTAACATAATTTTATAAATGTGGATGTATAATGTGATTTATATAGCATGCAGTAATTGGTCTCATTTTCTGTATCCTTTCAATTTTACAAAATTTACCTTTCATGAGAATGACGACAACAGTAAAGAGCATTCAACTTTACTCCAGCCTCTGACTCGCTCTTGAAGCCGGTTAGCTATCTGTCAATTTGTGTACAGACACACATACATTGAGGACAGAATATCAGTGGACAAGTGATATCACGAAGTTGCCAAAAATTGGCTGGAGGGATGTGACGACTACCTCATAGTCACACCAAGTATATTTACAAAAGAATCAATGAAGGCATACAAGTCTTTAGAAGCATGCAATTACTTTGTTGATGGACATGTCCAAGACTGCTTTTACCATCTGTTATCGAAGGAAAACAAGTTTTGCTTCATCTAATCAAAGGTAAGCCCTCCTAGTTTAATTGTTTCTATGGTTGAATTGTTTGTATTCAGCAAAAGTTGAATTGTTTTTACCATATGAGATCGAGGCTGGAGTCAAATTATGACCTCAAACATCATGACACAAGAAAGCTGATTGAATCGTTGTCAAACTTGAGGAAGGCTAGGCATTAACAACTCAAACTTTGGTTTGGCACTTGCTCTACTAGGACAGTATCACATTTAGAGCTGTTACTTACGTATTTTCAATCACAATACTTATTTGTGTAAGAAACGGATACATACCAGATGTGAAACGTTCTCCGCAAATCTTCGCGTTTGATATTTGCTGTTCCGACCAGTCTTCCAGTCCTCCCGACAGATCGCATGCATCCACACCTGTCTTCCTTTTTCGATTGGAGTTTTCCCTTTCGGCATGTGATAAAAATGCAGATGCTTGTTTTTATAATCTTTACGATTTGTACAACCGACAGCGCAACAACTGTGAGCCGTTTCGTTTTAAATCCATTTCTCCATGATGATCTCTTCGAAATTAACGCGGTAACGTTTACAAACACAAGACTCGTGGCCCCCTTTTGCCTCACAGTCTGCGCACGCACATTTGGCGCATGTAAACAGGGAACACGTCTATAATCCAGGTAAGAAGGTCACATAAATGAGTGATGAAACGTTTCTGTCAATAAGCGCTGTGTCCAAATGAACTATACTCCCTTTACTTTCAGCTTATCAAAGAAAATTACAAGAACGTAATCGTTTGCCTGCCCATCCCTCTTTCCAGGGCCATTCGTTTATTTAATACAAGCTGTGGACCACCACTGGGTTTGTAATGAATTGCAATAAACTTGAGCTTCTGTGCTTTGATTACCCGCTATGAAAAATCATTACCCGCTTCCATTTTATGCCTGGTCGAACTTCTGTGGTTATTTTGATGAAAGTAATGCAAAAGTAGTGTAATCAGTGATGCATTAGTCTACACAGACATTAATATTGTGAAGTAACATATTACTTTCAAATAAAAGTAGCTAATAATGTCTAATGCATTACGTTTTGGAAGTAACTTGCCCAACACTAATAATAATATGAAGAAAACGAAGAAAGTCACTTTATTTTTTTCATTGCACAGTTGTTCGATTACAATGAAATTTGTCTTCTTCATTGAACTCATCCTATTTTATAGGAGCAGTTGATTTTTTAAACCCAAATCCGGTTGATAAATACACTGTGATTATGTTTACTATAAAGTGAAAGTACTTCATATTCAAGGTTCATGTAATGTCTACAGTATGTTATTTATATGACACATACGTTATATATACAGGTGCTTCTCAAAAAATTAGAATATTGTGGAAAAGTTCATTATTTTCCGTAATTTAATTCAAAAAGCGAAACTTTCATATATTCTAGATTCATTACACATAAAGTGAAATATGTCACGCCTTTTTTGTTTTAATCTTGATGATTACGGCTTACAGCTCATGACAATCAAAAATCCAGTATCTCAAAATGTTGGAATATTACATAAGACCAATCAAAAAAAGGATTTATAATACAGAAATGTTGACCTTCTGAAAAGTATGTTAATTTATGCACTCAATACTTGGTTGGGGCTTCTTTTGCAGGAATTACTGCATCAGTGCGGCATGGCATGGAGGCAATCAGCCTGTGGCACTGCTGAGGTGTTATGGAAGCCCAGGTTGCTTTGATAGCGGCCTTCAGCTCATCTGCATTGCTGGGTCTGGTGTCTCTCATCTTCCTCTTGACAATAACCCATAGCTTCTCTATGGGGTTCAGGTCAGGCAAGTTGGCTGGCCAATGGAGCACAGTAATACTGTGGTAGTTTTGGCACTGTGGGCAGGTGCCAAGTCCTGCTGGAAAATGAAATCATCATATCCATAAAGCTTGTCAGCAGACGGAAGCATGAAGTGCTCTAAAATTTCCTGGTAGATGGCTGCGTTGACTCTGGGCTTGATGAAACACAGTGGACCAACACCAGCAGAAGACATGGCACCCCAAATCATCACTGACTGTGGAAACTTCACACTGTACTTCAAGCAACTTGGATTCTGTGCCTCTCCACTCTTCCTCCAGACTCTGGGACCTTGATTTCCAAATGAAATGCAACATTTACTTTCATCTGAAAAGGGGACTTTGGACCACTGACCAGCGGTCCAGCTCTTTTGTCCATAGCCCAGGTAAGACGCTTCTGACATTGTCTCTGGTTCAGGAGTGGCTTGACACGGGGAATGTGACACTTGTAGCCCAGTTCCTGGGCATGTCTGTGCATGGTGGCTCTTGATGCACTGACTCCAGCCTCAGTCCACTCCTTGTGAAGCTCCCTCAAGTTCTTGACTCGGCCTTGCTTGACAATCCTCTCAAAGCTGCTGTCATCCCTGTTGCTTGTGCACCTTTTCCTACCACACTTTTCCCTTCCAGTCAACTTTCCATGGATATGCTTTGATACAGCACTCTGCGAACAGCCAGCCCTTTCAGCAATGACCTCCTGTGGCTTATTGTCAAGAGACACCAGACCCAACAATGCAGACGAGCTGAAGGCCGCTATCAAAGCAACCTGGGCTTCCATAACAGATCATGCAGCAGTGCCACAGGCTGATTGCCTCCATGCCACGCCGCACTGATGCAGTAATTCGTGCAAAAGGAGCCCCGACCAAGTATTGAGTGCATAAATGAACATACTTTTGAGAAGAGAAAAAGAGAACAAATCTCTCTGACCAAGGCACTCCGTGTAATTAAAATGTCTTTATTGGAACTTGGACATATCCAAAAAGGACCTAAAAATGCCCACGTGTAGCGGCTCGGGCCTTCTTCAGGGCAAAAAAATATATTACTTAACTACAGAGAGGACTGAGCACGCCAATGACTCCAAACACATACTTTTGAGAAGGTCGACATTTCTGTATTATAAATCCTTTTTTGATTGGTCTTCTGTAATATTCTAGTATTGTGAGATACTGGATTTTTGATTTTCATGAGGTGTAAGCTGTAATCAAGATTAAAACAAAAAAGGCTTGACACATTTCACTTTATGTGTAGTGAATCTACAATATATGAAAGTTTCACTTTTTGAATTAAATTACGGAAAATAATGAACTTTTCCACAATATTCTATTTTTTTTAGATGCACCTGTATATATGTATGTATGTATATATATATATATATATACACACACACACACACACACACACACACACACACACACACACACACACACACACACACACACACACACACACAGAGCCTTTTACACATCTTACAAGTCCAAACAGCACATATACTATACAGGTAGTTCATACACTATGTACATATATGTATGGTATGGATAGGACCTCTCACACAGCCAAGTATGTGGGCATTTTTATTTTATATCTTTAGATAATGAAGGATAATGCAGGTGTAAGAGCAAGACCCGTCGTTTTGGGGGGAAAAATGAGCATAATGCGATAATATAATATTTATTATAGGTCCACAGTAGTCGGAGCTCCTCAGTCTAAGGTCATATAATCCAGCCCCCACCCCGCTCCACCCCCCGGCAGCATTCCTTATTTTCCATTTCCATTTCAGGAAGTTGGCAACCACACTGCCATCCCTAGAATAAAACAAGAGTGCATGTTTCTGTGTATGGTGTGTGTCTGTGAGTGTTTATTGAAATAAATAAAGTCACTGGCTGCCAAGGCAAAGCGTCTTTAATCTGATTTTCAGAGCTGTAACTTTGCATTTTGGAGATGAGCAAAGAGCGTGTGTGTGAGAGAGAGAGAGAGGGAGAGAGAGACTACTGTTTGCAGCTTTGCCTTTTGTTGGTGCTAATGTAACGTCTAGTGTCGCACCATGCGTTGAAATAAGATAGAATGTGGGAATGAGGCCTTCAGCACGTCATACCTTGCAACCTTTCGATCGGTTCCCCCGTCTCCATTCCTGATACCACCCATGCCAAACACTGTCGTGTTTTGTCGTAAAGACGGCTGCATCTATCGTTTATGCCATCTCCCAATAACTCACGGTGAAAGGGGGTGTGCGACTCCACTGCAAGCAGAGCCCATTATCCCAAATAGGCCAATAAGTAACTTAGTGCCACGTGTCTCCTCTCCACAGCAAGTACACTCTATATGCAAAGCAGAGCTACACCGTTAAAGAAACGGGCACCGAGTGATTATATTTGTAATTTAATTTCCTTGGTCACAGAGAGATAAGGGGAGCCAGCGTCTGCAGCTGTCCGTGGATGAATAGAGCGATGAGAATAGGACTACAGCTTCATTGTCTGGACTGAGACGTCCACGAAGACGGCGCTTTCTGACAATGGTACGAGCGCACAGATATATAGACAGTGGGATGGATACACAACACCAAGCTAAAGGAGCAGCAATCGCAGTAATGTTATCAGAACATCCACAATGTGTGTGTGGGGGGGGGGCGGCCACACTCGCAAATGAAATGGATGAAAAATGTCGTAAACAGCCCCCTGTGCGGGCTCTCTCATTATCCTCCCTCTATCTCCCTCTCTTTGGCTCTTTCTCTATTCTGCTGAACAAATGTAATCAGCGGGGTGGTCTGGGTGGCATGTCAGTCACAAAGAGCAACGGCTCATTGCAGATTCTGCAGGCGAAGGTCCTTGCAAGAAAAAGGGAATGAAGGACACTCGTGCCTCTTCCTTGTGTGTACTCTTGCCAAGTCCTCATCTACCCTTTCTTTTCTTTTTTCCCCCTCCCTCCCTCTACGTTATCTGAAATTGTGGGACTGAAGATATCAAATCTCTCAGGTTTTCCCCCGTTTTAAAGGTCGGCTACTCATATTGGCATGGTAGATACAATGCGGCTGTCGCAGAACCCCCACCAGCGACCACGTCACAACTATTAAGACTATTCTCAGGGAGACGGGGGGAGAATTCAAGAAAATCTGACACAATATAAAGCTAGAGATGGATTTTAGGGACACATAGTGAAACTAACTTGTGGCAACTCTCCGCTTTGTTCTCTTTCCTCATCCTCTCATTTTTACACTGGCTTCCCCCCCGCTGCCATGTCTCTCTGTGTCGTTCCCTTGTGTCTTCACTCTGAACCCAACAGCATTAACCTGTCAAGGAAGTTACAAATGTTCAGACTGAATTATGTAAGCCACTGAGTGATAAAACTACGGGAAAAAAGCATCGAGTTCTCACTTTATTTCATAATTCATCATGCTCCCAATCGAGCAAAATAAAACCTGACTTAGTAAGTAGGCTGGTCCAGTCCATTCAGGCCCCCGAATTTTCTCAAATCTGCCTGAAAATATCAATCACACTCGGTCTCTCTTTCAAATGAAAATATTGCATTACCCCCCCCCCCCCACACACACACACACGAAGACACACACACACACAGAAAATGCAATCTTGATGCACACACCTTTTGTTATGTGATTACTCATCAAATGCAAGCCCTATTTCCACATTCTACTTTATTGCAAGGCATGGCGCAAAAGAGACAATAGACGTTACATTAGCACCACCAAAAGGCAAAGCTGCAAATAGCACACACACACACACACACAAACACACACATGCTCTTTCCCCATCTCCAAAACGCAAAGTTACAGCTCTGAAAATCAGATTAAAGATGCTTCGCCTTGGCAGCCAGCGGCTTTATTTATTATTTCAATAAACACTCACAGAGACGGACACAGGGACATGTACTCTCGTATTATTCTCGGGATGGCAGAGTGGGGTACGGTGTAATTATCAGGACATGGCTATGTAATTGGTCCTTAATTGATATGAAGAGCCACAGAACAGCCCGGACTTTGTTCTACACACGCCGCCGGCTGTTGGCAAGAAATGTTGGTGGGTGACTCAATCATGCTTTTAATATCTGACTGCTGTCTCTGTAGGAAATGCCCTTCATAAGTCCCAGATCTATTCAAGTTAATTTTCATAGCTCTAAATCACACTTACAGTCTCAGAGGGCTTTTATATTCACACAGCTGAAAACAGGTGGCTGCAGAAAAACCACAGCAAGCGACACCCTCTGTCCTTACAACCCCGCGTTGAGGGAAAAAACTGCAAAGGGAAAACGTTTCCAGGACCCCCAAAAAAAAAAAGAAATGGAGGGGGTTATCCGGGTAGCGTAGCAGTCTATTCTGTTGCCTACCAACAAGGGGATCGGTGGTTCGAATCCCCATGTTACCTCCGGTTTGGTCGGGCGTCCCTACAGACATAATTTGCCATGTCTGCAGGTGGGAAGCCGGATGTGGGTATGTGTCCTGGTCGCTGCACTGGCGCCTCCTCTGGTCAGTCGGGGCGCCTGTTCAGGGGGAATGGGGAACTGGGGGGAATAGCGTGATCTTCAACGCACCATGTCCCCCTGGTGAAACTCCTCACTGTCAGGTGAAAAGAAGCGGCTGGTGACTCCACATGTATCGGAGGAGGCATGTGGTAGTTTGCAGCCCTCCCCGGATTGGCAGAGGGGGTGGGGCAGCGACCGGGACAGCTCGAAGGAGTGGGGTAATTGGCCGGATACAATTGGGGAGAAAAACGGCGCGGGGGGGGGGGGGATCCCTCCAAAAAATGGAGGGAACCTTAGAAAGAGCATCAAAGGAGGGATGCGTCTTCTAAACGTAGACTATCTCCATGTCTACTTGGCCGCCTGACTATCACTGCGTAGCATCACCTACTGGGTTATTTCCCCCTTTGACGTCTCACTATCTCTATGCTTCTGCCTTCACATTGGTGCAGCCTGTCTCACTCTGAAATTATCGTCAAGCTCTGGTCTGCTCCTTTCAGGTTGGTGGAAGAGTAGCCGAGAAGGTGTCTGTAGATGGAGGGGGAAAAGAAACGTTTTTGTTGATAACACGGTGAATACAAACCATTGCAAGGTTTCAAGAGCCCAGGGTGCACCTGCTGGGGGAAATGGCAACAATGCTGGATAAGAGGGAAATTGTTTTAAAGTAGTTCTGTTTACCAAAGAAAAACAGGCCACCATCTCTCACACTTACAGGAAAAAAATGTCCAGGAAGCGCTCTTGTGGAAGAGCTTAGCTGTACAGAACCCAAACCCTATCACTGTTGCAAGGCCCAACAGGATACAAGGAGTCTGAAAACATACAGTTTTGGATGTGTTCAAGGAAGAGGTGGGGAATCACTTTACGGCATTTCTGCGCATGGATCGAGTCCTCGAACAAGATGACCTTGAAGGACATTCCACTCATTTGCACAGCAATTAAGCATTAACCTGTTGGTAAATTGAAAAACAGACAAAGATCCTCTGTGGATTTAATAACAAACTCATTACCACAGCCCAACAGGCTGGAACTGCCTTTTAATTAGAGCAACACCTGATTAACGCCCAATTAACAGAGCCGGAGCCAGTTAATTCTCGCCCACTTTGGCAGGATGAGAATGTAAACATAAGCAGGCTTGCATCCTACTCCTTCCTCCCCCTCCTGGGAACGACGGGGAAAACTTAATGTCATCTAGTGGTCTCAGTGCTTGGCAGAGCTTGAAACTGATAGACAGAAACACATCTAGACCAAGTTTCAAACAAACAAAAAAAATGGGAAAGACAGGCAGATGTGGCTGGAAAAGCTTGTCATACTCCTAGTGGGCTGATGTCGGCAAGCAGTCCCAAAAAATTCCTACTTACCTTGCAGGGGAGATACCATGATTAAGAAGGTGGTTCACCCAGGGTGAGGCTCGACCATTGGACTCCGGTTGTGCTGACCCCTGTGAATTCCCCAAATATGGGAATCTCGACTAGATAATTTCAGGTAGTGGGGGACTGCTCATGCTCTCCCCTGTTTTTCTTTTGGTGGCACGGTGGCGCAGTGGTTAGCGCTGTTGTCTCACAGCAAGAAGGTCCTGGGTTCAAAACCCCGGGGTTGTCAAACCTTGGGGGTCATCCCAGGTCATCCTCTGTATAGAGTTTACATGTTCTCCTGTGTCTGCGGTGGGTTTTCTCTAGGTTGCTCCGGTTTCCCCCACCATAAAAAAACAAACTGGCACGTTAGGGTTAATACTCCTGTCTGTGCCCATGACTGAAACATGGCAAGACGAACTGGAGTTGGTCCCCGGGTGCTGCACGGCGGCTGCCCACAGCTCCTAGCTACACAACTAGGATGGGTTAAATGCAGAAAAGAATTCCCCTACAGGGATCAAAATCAAAATGTAAAAAATAAAATAAAATGCACCACCCTGCCCTCTCACAAGGTACTCCATCTCTCTCCACCCAACCCCTTTCTAAATAGTCTCCTCTCACTATTGAGACAGGCCAAACGCCTCGCTTGAAAACTTTTTTTTTCAACCTTTATTTATCCAAGGGTGAAATTGCATGTCAGTTTTCAGTAACATCCTGGTCTGGTTCACATTCATATAGGAAAACAGCACACAGCCGGGAGCGGCCTGATATACAGCCAGTCTTCTGTCATTGGCCACTGATCAGATCTGCTCGTAAACTCGCCATGTAAATGCCTTGTTCAACAAAATCTTGGGGAGTAACTGAGGAGCTGGGGTGCAATTTTTGTATTCTCTCTCGATACTACCATTTGGTGCAGATGTTTGAAGAAGCCATATAGCGGTCTACATTCTAGTCACAAACCTCCAACCTCCAGACAATTTTGGTAAATCTGAGAATCCGATGGATGTTAAACATGGGCAGATCACATGCATTGTGCAAGACGTACTCTATATAGATGAGCAGCTCATGACATTTCTTTGATCAAACTATTCCCCGTTGCTCTTCCTCGCATTACTAGTTGATGTTGTATTTCATTCATGTTTTCTAATTCTGGGCTAATTTCCTGCAAGGCAAACCCCCATAGGAGCATAAATCAGTCATTTTGATTCAATCATTCAGTCGATCATTCAGTTTATTAGTTTATCTTATCACCAATAGAAAGTAAGCAGGGCTGGAACAGGGTATATGATCAAGAGATTTTGCTGATCATATATATTAAAGTCTCCTGAATGTGTTTTGTGAAAGGGCAGGATCCAGTTCATATGAAGGCAAAGTTCAAATTATAAGAAAAGCACGAATGTTTGTGCAAAATATTATCCAGTCTCACCCACATGTACAGGGCATGTCCCTTGTCTGACATACATAATATAGCGGAAAATCCCTTCAGATCTGTTTTCACAACAAATAAACCACATAACACATGGAAAAAGCAACGTTTGCATTTATAATCGAACGATATATTGCAGTTAAGATGTCACTTACAAACCGTGTGACATGCTTAAACACTTTGTTGTGCTGTGCTACATGTTATATTACAAAATCTGTACTTCACTCTTAATCGTTGCTCAAATAGAGCATTGACCAACTAGCCAAGTGGAAATGTAATATTGTCCACAGAGCCTCATTTTGTTCATTACAAAAGGGCTCTGGTTTAATGTGAGGAAAGCACAATGCAGCTCATCCTACTGAAACAAGGCCCTCAGAGAACTGGCTTTGATTTGTGCAGCTGATCTTCATATTAAATCAGGGGCTTCCCAAACATTTTCACGCTTTGACCCACCTGTGGAGACACTTTCTGGACCAGGCCCCACTAACTATGTTGTGCATTAGACAAAGCAAAAGAGTTGCCTACCAACACGGGGCTCGCCGGTCTGAATCCCCGCGTTACCTCCGGCTTGTTCGGGCGTCCCTACAGACCCAATTGGCTGTGTCTGCAGGTGAGAAGCCAGATGTGGGTATGTGTCCTGGTCGCTGCACTAGCGCCTCCTCTGGTCGGTCGGGGCACCTGTTTGGGGGCGGAGGGTGAACTGGGAGGAATAGTGTGATCCTCCCATGTGCTACATCACCCTGGCGAAAATTCTCACTGAAAAGAAGCAGCCGGCGACTCCACATGTATCAGAGGAGACATGTGGTAGTCTGCGGCCCTCCCCGGATCAGCAGAGGGGGTGGAGCAGCGACTAGGACGGCTCGGAAGAGCGAGGTAATTGGCCGGATACAACTAAAGACAAAAAGGGGGGGGATCCCAAAAAAAAGCAATAGATTCTCATAACCTGTCAAAAAGTGAGAAAGTTAACAATCCTCTCTTGTATTGTTCATCCGTAAAATCCTATTTTTAGTCTTCAATCATGAATCATGGCTTGAATGAAAAAGAAATGAAACAGATGAGGCATGTCAACATTAAACATTATTTTAGTGATATTTTGGAATACATAATAACATAATAATAATAATAAATGAATGCATTATTTGTATCCACGCCAAAGTATTTTTCAGGCAATGCATTTGCATGCATTTTTTTTTCTGTCTTCGAACAAAATGTGTTTATTGTGACATCCCATGAGCCACCTGGGCCTCTGCTCAACCCACTTGTGGGTCACGTCCCACAGTTGGAATATCAAATAATGCCCACACAAGCCCTTGTTTGTGTGACCACACTGTGTTCAGTCCCTTTGTCCGTAAATCGGCTCAACGTATTCTGAGAAGAGCTGATGATGACTGGCCCTGAGTAGCCCTCCTGTAAGCTAGTGTTCACTTTCACTCATATTCAGAGCAGATCCTCATTTTATAATTAGGCATTTAAACATAGACAATAAACCGAATGGTGAAATCAAAATGAAACCAACGCTTCCATCCATCCATTATCCAAGCCACTTATCCTAACTAGAGTCGTGGGATGCTGGAACCTATCCCAGTAGTCATTGAGTGGCAGGCGGGGAGACACCCTGGACAGGCCACCAGTCCATCACAGGGCCGACACATTCACACCAAGGGACAATTTAGTACGGCCGATTCACCTGACCTACATGTCTTTGGACTGTGGGGGGAAACCGGAGCACCCGGAGGAAACCCACGCAGACACAGAGAGAACATGCAAACTCCACACACAGGACAACCCCAGACGACCCCCAAGGTTGGACAACCCCGGGGTTCGAACCCAGGACCTTCTTGCTGTGATGTGACCGTGCTAACCACTGCACCACTGTGCTACCCTCGGAGGAGATCCTGATTTTATAACTGGGCATTTAAACATAGACAGTAAACCAGACGGTGAAATCAACACTTATTCTGCTTATATAAAGTAGTTGTCTTCTAGGAAGCAGCGAGGAAGGTTCAGTCTCTCAGCAGTCCAGTTTTTTTGCTCAAATGTGCAGCAGTTGAACTTCCACCATCACGTTCTGGTTTCTCCATATCACTCAGGGAGATGACATGTACCTCTTCAGGTTCATATTGTGACCCTCGTTGCTATAACCAGGATAACACCCCTCGCTGAAAGGCCGGTCCATGTACTTAAGCTGAGAAGCAGCTCTCCACGACGCTATGGCCTTCTCCAGGTCCGGCAGTATGTCTGGAACAACACATTGTTCAACCACGAAGACGGCAGGCAAAACAACCAATAGCAGGACCCAACCCGAAGCCCCGAACCAGTAGGAGGAGCCGAGGCAGGTGAAGTCTTGTCGGATTTGTTCCTGGTGTTGATAGGTGAAGAGAGACCAGCTGAGGAGGAAGAAGAACCCTGCAAACAGAAGAGGGTAAAGAAGAAAGCTAAGTCACATCAAGTGCCATTACTAGAAAAAGTATTAACAGTTCATCTCTCGTATGTACTATGGACAGTCACATAGGGATTATGAAAAACGATATGCAAAAGCAATATTAAAAGCCTCTTTAAAAGCAGCACTCCACTTTTGCAATAGAATGAAGACCATTAGTGCAAATCAACATGTTCTGTTCTGCAGAAAATGCAGAACAGAACATAATAATCACTTTCTCAAAATGTACTTTTCTTTGTGAAGAGGCGAAATAAATCCTCTCTGTAGAGTGCAGCGCTCTATGGAAGCAAAACACACTATTGAAAATGGTTGCTGTTAAAATGCACAAGAGACAAGGAGCGGAACAAACGTTTTTTTTTTTGGGCTTTACCCCCCAATTATACTTGGCCAATTACCCAATTTCCCGAGCCGTCCCGGTCGCTGCTCCACCCCCTCTGCCGATCCGGGGAGGGCTGCAGACTACCACATGCCTCCTCCAATGCATGTGGAGTCACCAGCCGCTTCTTTCTACCTGACAGTAAGGAGTTTTGCCAGGGGGACGTAGCACGTGGGAGGATCACGCTATTCCCCCCAGGCTCCCCGACCAACCAGAGGAGGCGCTAGTGCAGCAACCAGGACACATCCGGCTTCCCACGCGGAGACACGGCCAATTAATTGTGTCTGTAGGGATGCCCGACCAAGCCGGAAGTACCACGGGTATTCGAACCGGCGATCCCCGTGTTGGTAGGCAACAACGAAATAGACCACTACGCTATCCAGACAGTGTATTATATTTTTGAGACTTTCAACTTTTATTCCGCAACATTTCAGAGCAAATATCTGTACTTTTTACTCCACTAAATTTCGAACACAGTCAAGTTACTTTACTTTAAAAAAAAAATCAAGATTTATATTAATATTATATTGATATATTGATGCAATATTGATTTATATTGATATAAAAAAGAAAGTGGACTCAACTAAAAAAACCAAGAGGAATCAATCCACTGAACCAATCAGACAGTTTATTAAAATGTTGTAAAAGTAAGATCAGATCTTCAATTTGATAATTGTTTTTAATGTAACAATGTTTTCTTTTGCCTAATCCAGCGTATAAGTCAACTTGGAGTAAAACATTCTGATTTATAGACTCTTCAGTGTTCACAAGGGGAAATTTGTGGTGGATGTGTGTGTGGGGGGGCGGGGGACTGGGTCACATAGGTTAAAAAAAAGGGACTGAATTTATGAAACTTCTAAAACGACTGCTTATTTAGGATTGCTGGTTAATGCTGGTAATGATTCATCAGGTCCATAGTCCTTTAAATTATAATGACACCACCTTTTTAGAGGAAAACAAAACTCCCTCTGTATGCATGAGCACCCATCTGCAGAAAAAGAGTGTACAGTAGGCACCCTTTAAGCCATATTATAGATTCTGTTATGTCAAGGCAGTCATTATGAGTATGAATACAATTACTCTTGCTAGTAATAGCTTAAGCATATTTAAGAGCAGTACTTAAATATGTTTACTTAACCAGAAATGTCAACGAGGTACTGTCACTGTCGCTTGTGGCAGGTTATTTGTACTTTAACCCGAGTGAAAGGTGTGACTGTGTCTTTCACCGCTATTCACGTGTGAGGGTTGAACAGAAAAGCTACCTGTAGGAGCCAGGACGAGGAGCAGTAGTGTGGTGGGGTAGAGCGCCTGTCCGGACATGAGGAGAGAGCGCGTGTTGGAGTAGGAGCGCACCGTCTCAGACGTCCAGCAGAGGGCAAACACCAGACACAGAGCGCTTGAGCTGACGGCCATCAGGAAGGAGAGAGCTCCGAACACTTGCTCAGCCTCCAGGGCTGCAAAGGGTCAGTGTGAACACAGGAAGACACACATACACCAGCCAGAGATAAGTGTGAGACCACAGACTTAACTATATTTCATTTACACAGCCGCCTCACTCATTTATGGTTTCATTTATAGTTATGATGTTATTCCTTAAGCTATGAATATCATCCAAAAGCCCGCTCACTGTAGGGGGGGCAAACAACACAAAGTGCAGAATCAAGTGGGGCCACGGTCGTCATCTATATCAAAAGTTACTATAATGTTGCATAGGATATTTTGAAGTTAAGGCTGCTCAGGATTCTGCCACACTTTTGTCTGCAGCCCAAGTGCAAGGGCCCTTTCGACAGATATACTGCCTCTGTCTAATAAGCACTTATCGTTGCTACAGGAGCAAGCCCAAACCTGTTTACAACTGAAAAGCAACCTGGTGTTGCAAAAACATTTTCGCCTGAAGATAATTCCATCCATGATACCGAGGTGGGGGGAAAAAAAACACAACATTCTGCCGGTGCCTAATTTCAAATGCCTTCTCAACACCCTCAGCTGCACAGCAAAGATTTGTTTATGCCTAATTAAACATGCTGCTTCCCCAGATGTTCCATGTAAACACACTTGTTATTTAGCATGGTGTGTGTCAATCAAACCGAGGATGCAATCCAGCATAACAGGTTTCAACAAGTGGAAGAATGGGGGAGTGGGAAGAATTATGAAGAAAGGTGTCCAGAGTTGAACGCAGCTGGTTAAGCTCACCATGAAAAATGACGTCATCTGTGTGATCCCCTGCCTGGTATTTCTGAGTGTTGTTCCATCTTGTCCAAAGTCCCCTATCTGCCAGCCAGAATGGGGTCCACACGGAGTAGCTTATACATAAACAGCCTACCAGCCCCAAACAGGACATGGCAAACCTGAACCGATCAATAGAGTTGTCCAGCTTCAGCACCATCATGCTACAACACTGAGAGAGAAACGGAAAAAAAGTGGTATGAATTTTGACGTGAGCAGGTAAACATGCCATATTGACTCGTCTTGATATGGTGTCAGTCGTGTGTATATGGTGTCACACCAGTATACTTAAATTTGTCAAACAATACTTAGTCATAATTAAAATCTTACCTTTTGCGCTGTTGCTGAGAAAGAAACAGGGAACAGACGTTGCATTTGAACTTATTTACGACTTCCTAGATCCTGGACCACAGCATTTATACACAAAGAGAATATAAGCTATGGCACTGGTACAGGAAGTTTGACCACTGTACAAATACATTAAGCGCCAAAACCCTTTGATGAATTGCCACTAGCACTGCCAGAGAACCACAAGCACTACAGAAGTGTCCTACAGAAGTGAAGGTGATATGGAAAACACCGTGGAAGTTTTAGCCTCTTTGGCTATGACTCCGCCCATGATACGGTGGAAACTCCCCCCACACGGAGCAAAGTTCCCCCTCAGACTGTACCACTGCGGCTCAGGGTGTAGAGAAAGTGAAAGAAGTTCCAATGAAGGGGATTCCTTGAGGGTAATGGGATGCAAAACTTTGGATGATTATAGGGCGGCATGGTGGCCATCAGTGGTTAGCGCTGTTGCCTCACAGCAAGAAGGTCCTGGGCTTGAACCTCAGGCCATCCCAGGTCCTTTCTGTGTGGAGTTTGCATGTTCTCCCCATGTCTGTGCGGATTTCCTCCGGGTGCTCTGGTTTCCTCCCACCATCAAAAGACATGCATGTTAGGGTTAATACTCCTGTCTGTGCCCAGGAGCAAGGCATTGGAAAGAAGAACTGGAGTTGGTCCACGGGTGCTGCAGTGGGCAGCTGCTCCTATTGTAAATGCAGAGAACAAATTTCATTGAAACTAAACAACTGTACAATGGCAAAAATAAAGTGGCATTATAACTTTAAGTGGCTTCAAGGCGGGGAACAATACAGACACCACGACCACTGACACTTGCGTGTCATGGAAGGAAAAGTTACACCGCCACCCTCAAACGCCCACCTGTTGGGTTTCCTTTACTTTATTGTCTAGAGATACATACGTCAACCACGCAAACAAAATTTGTTTACTTAAGTCAGAGAAAAATCTTGTGGGTGGTAACAGCAGGTCATGACAACTCAGTTCAGGAAATCCCACTCTTGTCTCACTTCTCACATTGGGCTATTCTGATATGCCTCAATAATGTCCATACAAAACTTAAGCAACTAATTTCTCCCCTTTGTCCATTGTTAAAATCAAAGATTTACTTAGCCAAAATCAGCCAATATTACAATGATTTTGTAAGACAGTGGTGTCCTAAAAACCAATATAAATCACCACATCTTTTTCTACATGTATCCTCTAGCTGAAAACTAGGAATTCATCAGTAAACATCCATCCATCCAGTATCCAAGCCGCTCATCCTACTCAGGGTCACGGGGATGCTGGAGCCTATCCCAGCAGTCATTGAGCAGCAGGTGGGGAGACACCCTGGACATGCCACCAGGCCATCACAGGGCGCACACACACACATTCACACCAGGGACAATTTAGTAAGTCTGATTCACCTGACCTGTATGTCTTTGGACTGTGGGAAGAAACCAGAGCATGGGGAGAACATGCAAACTCCACACAGAGGACGACCCGGGATGACCCCCAAGGTTGGACAACCCCAGGGTTCGAACCCAGGACCTTCTTGCTGTGAGGCGTCCGCACTAACCACTGCGCCATCGTGCCACCCTTATCAGTAAAACAATCAAACTATTTCAAATGAAAGCCTGGAGGAGATATAGACATTACTGTAATGTATTTTATTTACAAGCAACTTCATGGAAGGCAAAGTGCATCCGATAACAAATAAAGTGCATACGAGATCATATATAGTTATAGATTATGTCTTTGAGGAAAAAACAACAACTGATTTTGGTCAATTCACATTTGGTATTGATTTAGAACAGTCAAAGTAAACAAACTTTGTAATTTTGGCTTACAAAATTCCAAGGCCATCTTCCATAATAACATAAAAATAAGGCATCTAGATGTATTTAAAAAGTCATTCCTCTAAATCTCACATCTATTTGTTACTTAATACTTGTTACTTAATACTGTCGTATTCTTCCATCTTGATTGTGTTACCTGCTTTATCTTCCCCCTGGGTTTTTTAAGCCCTATCTGGGCTGCCTCCTTTATATTCCTCTAAGATGAACATCAGGTTTGAGCAATCCCAGGTCAGGTGCAACCCAGATTTGCCTTTTAATAAAAACATAGAGCAATAATAAATCAACTAAAATGTTGTTTTTCTACTTCCATCGGTCCTAACCCTACTCCCGAGCTCTTTGCAACAGGTCCTTAAATACATCAAGTAACTCTGGGTCCTCCCCGGCAGACAGCTCTGGAGTGTTTTTCTCCAGCCAATCAGTGGAGCGGATCTGCTGTTTCAGAGTGCCAATCAAAGAGTCCAGACTCTCTGAAGGTTTGGATGTTTGGCAGTCCACTAACACAAACTCCTCACCGGCCAATGGGGTGGCGTCAAGGGCAGGACTTCCCTGCACCTTCAGCTGGTCTGGTGACTTGCTCTGAGGAGATGACACTGAATTGACAATCACAGCATTGTCTGACTCTGCACTGTCCCTTTTCAATGCCTTTTTTGTCTCTTCACTTGTGTCGCTGGTAAGGCCTGCAGCAGGGCTGGCCATTTTTTCTTCAGTTTCTTTCAAAGCTTTCCTTATTCGCGCCACGCCTGTGAGAAAACAAAACAGGCATAAACAACATTCAAGTATAGTTTTATAATAATATATTATACGTATTAGTTTTTGATATAGAGATCACCGTATACACAGTGCAAGATACTAACTTATGGAAATTGTAGTCATTAAGCAAGACTGAATATTCAATTTGACCATGAAAGACTATTCTATTGACACTACAACGGTCTGTCGATTGAAAAAGAGTGTAGACTGACCGAGCTGCAAGTGATGTTGTTCGTGTGTGAAGACAATACGAAACCAGCCAGGTGTAGAGCAGGAGAAGGCCTGACCACAGCTCAGCACCACCTTGTGTCTAAGGAAACACCTCCACAGACTAAGCTCCTCTACAAATGAAGAGTCTCTGAGGTACTGACAAGACAAAGAGAAAATGCAGCACATCAAGCACTCATACACTACTAACAGGATATGGCACAATGTGTTATCTATAGCCCAGTGTAGACCAGGGGCGTTTCTAGGGGGTAACGAGGTCCGGGGCTGAGCCCAGACCAGCTGGGGCTGAGGTCAGGGTGTGTGCAAGCGCAGAGCACGCGCTGATTTATTTTTGGGTAGTCCCTGCTGTTCTGGCTGGAACACTACTGTCTAAATTTCATTTAATTTTACTGATTTTTTTTCTATTTTCCATTTCCCCCCCTTTTTTTGTCCCCAATTGTTTCTGGCCAATTACCCCATTCTTCCAAGCCATCCCAGTCGCTGCTCCATCCCTTCTGCCGATCCGGGGAGGGCTGCAGACTACCACATGCCTCCTCTGATACATGTGGAGTCGCCAGCCGCTTCTTTTCACCTGACAGTGAGGGGTTTTGCCAGGGGGACATAGCGCATGGGAGGATCACGCTACTCTCCCCAGTTCCCCCTCCCCCTGAACAAGCGCCCCGACCGACCAGAGGAGGCGGTAGTGCAGCAACCATGACACACACCCACATCCGGCTTCCCACCCGCAGACATGGCCAATTGGGTCTGTAGGGATGCCCAGCCAAGCCGCAAGGTAACATGGGGCTTCGAACCAGCGATCCCCGTGTTGGTAGGCGACAGAATAGACCGCTACGCTACCCGGAGGCCCTAATTTTACTGCATTGTATGACTACTGCAAATATTACATTTCATTTGAAATGTAATTTGAACAGTAATGCTAAGACAATTGCCCTGGACAAAATGGAAATCTGCAGGGCAGCTGAGAATTCTTAAACCCTAGTAGCAGTGTTTGATTGCTACTTTACTTTGTTATTCTTTTTTTACATTTTTGTTTGACTGCGGTAATGTTTGGCACTTTACATTGTCCAAATAAAATAAACCAGCAGCCTGGTGACAGTAGATTGAATTGAAACACTTGTTTATTTGTACAAGTATTTAGGGAATATCAGGTGTTTTGAACCTCTCGCTTTTCTCCAAATTGTGTTACCAACTCCCCAAGTATCCTATATCCTTTAACTCATGTCGTCTGTGCTTACATGACAAAATCATGTATTACCTTGAACATTGTTCCCATAAAACGTTTTTCATATTCACAAAATAATCAATCTTACAAATTGTGCTGTATATAAGAATTTCAGGGATATTTCCAAGATATAACATGCGTATCTTTTGGATCACTTTGGGAAGTCTGCATTATGCAATTGGTGCATACACTACCAACTTGTGTGTGGACAATAAAGGCTATTTAAGATTGTTTAACATAATGATGCGGGTTGGTTGAAATTACTAAATTTTTCATTTTTTTTTTTACCAAGTGTTTAGCACAATATAAGCACAAACATTTACTTTCATAGATTACCCATCAAACCAATTTAGGCAAAACAAAAAACTATATGTATGCTAGTATGTCAGTTCATACTGCCATTTAGTGCAGGTGCGATCTACAGCAGTGTTTCACATGGTTCTTGTGAAGATTAAAACAGGTCCCCAAATTACCAGGAAGCATAATATGAAGCCAAAGCCCTCTCAAGTCTATCGAAAAATAGACATTTTCAATAAAACACTTTAAACTGGTAGTGTTGTTACTGCTGCTGTGTGAGCCCGACAGCCGAGCAGAAGCAGCACTACACGTTGCGTGTCCATGCCAATACAGGGCTGCAGATGGACTGACTGAGCTTGTATACAAAAAGACATTACCGAGCCTCGCCCACTCCCTAAGTGTCTCTACATCCACACACAGGCAGCAGCAAAGGTTGCAGGCGGTCGGGAATTAAATTATTTACATTTCGTGATGATTATAGATTTTTTTCCTCTGTCAGAAAGATTCGGAGCTAGTCAAAAAACATTCCTGGCTAAAGCCTCGGAAGCCCGATGTTGACGACGCCAATAGTGTAGACCAGCGGTGGCACCTGGTGTGGATTCGGGTTGGAACGAAAACCTACATACACATGGCTCTCCATGGCACATGGTTAGCCACCGCTGGTGCAGACCATGATTTTAGCCCATCATATTTTTGAAACACAGAAAAATATGTTGCATCGTGGGCAAAATCCTAAGTCAGACATGTTTTTTCTGAGTCTTAGCTCTTTCAATATGACAGGGGGTTTACATGTGCCAATTTGGATGTGGTCTGTGGCTGTGACAGTCCTCTAGCTGTATCAGTGTTTTTTAGACTCATTTGTTCATGTAGTTCAGCAGGGAGTATGCAATAATCAGTGACTGACCAACTGGAACTTTTACTAGAGAAGATGTCAATTCTGCCTGCGGAATATCACTGTAAACGTGAATGCAAATTGTTGAAGAGGTTGGCTTTCCTCGACCTGGAGTGATGTCATCTTTTCTTTTTCTATGTTTTTCTTCTGCACAAAACACTACCAGCACTCAGCAACAGCTTGCTGCTGTGCACAGGCCATACATTACACCATGGTGTAATCATCCATTCAGTGTGTCATCAGAGTCTCTGCCAATTGTGCAGTTTGGCCAGGGTGGATATCAAGATACTAATCACATCATGTCGCACAGTGTGACTGTAGTAATTGTAAAAGGCTGGCGCAGTGTGATCACAACTTAAGAGAGTTAAACGGCAGTGCTGCCTCCATTAATTGGGACTTTCAAATAAACTGTGGTCAAGAGAGTGATGAAACATTGCGGTACCTGGCTCATCCGCCCATCCTAACAGCTTAAGATGATGCCTATTGAAATACCTTCCTGAGGTCTGCCCATACATAGAATCCAGCAGGCCTGTGTAGATAGGGGATACCGATGCCCTGCAGCTCTCCTGTCAGGTAGCTGTGAGCAGCTTGCAGTCTGCGTCTGTTCTCAGGCAGAAATTCTTTGCTGATCCAGTCTAAGACAATAGAGTGGTGTGCAGCAAAACATTTGTGAGGTACTTCAAGTTAAGTACTAAAAGTCTTTAAGCAATGTGATGTATAGGGCTGTCCCGAAGCCTTTTTTGAGCTTCGAATATTCGGCAGCAAGATTTCAAAGGTATTTGAAGCTTCACCATAGGTAGGGCAACTGTGCAATAATCAAATTAAATAAATTACAGCCTTAGACTATAAAAACTAAATTGCTCGTATGTTTGCTGTTATTATTAATTGATCACGACTTCATCACATGATATCATTAGGCTGTTATTGTAATTAAGTATTATGCTATTGAGAGACAAAGGCAAAATCGGAATTCAAAGTATTTCCTTTTTATGGAAACTAAGACAGTGCCCATTCCAGTGTAACACTCCGCCCCTTCTGATCACAATGTGGGTTGCAATGGCAGAGTGGCACTGTTCATCCAGTCACTATGGGAAGAACTGACTGACTTACTGACCGTCTGTCTTTTGATTTTCTCGACAATCGCTCATCTAAACAACTTCACACTTGACACTGCACTTCCTTGGGTCGTTACCACAAATTGTGAAGTCGATCGGATGAACGATTGTCAAGAAAAGCGAAGGACAGACAAGAGAGACAGAGATTCCTTCCGTTTTAGTTAAGAGAAACTGGCTACAAAAACACTTTCAATGTGAAATCGGTTGGTCATGAAAATAAAAAAGAAATAAGGCTTTTTGTTAGTGTAGACCGTTAAATGAAATCTTGAATAATTAATGCTGCGTTCACATGGTCACCGTTTTTCCCATTTATTGTTTCCCAAAAAAAAATAAAACAGTTTTCAAATACTGATTTTGCCATTGATTACAATGGCAATGATCGAAGGCTATGCAGCTTCAAAGCACTCGGGTCAGCCCTGGTGATGTACAACAAAATTTAAACAGTTTCCATGCACAGTTTGTGCATGGAAATGTTTGTGTGCAGAGCCACACCTCGGTCATGAAGCAACTGTGCCACCTGGTGCTGTGTAGGTCCAGGGACACCATGAAATGAGGCCAGCTGGTCCAAAGCCTCCACTAGGTCTCTATTCTCTGTGTACAGAGTACCAACTCTGACCCCTGCCATCGCAAAGTCCTAGAGAAAACAAAACACTGTGAACTACAGACAAAGAGACCTCACATGAGACCAGTTCTAAGACAAACAAACATCATCAGTATTATAATGGGCTTCCACCAAAGCACACTCAACCACTCAGAAAATACCTTGCTGATCCCCCATAGTACATGAGTTCTCTGTGGACTGGGCAAACTGAAATGACAGCACATTATTAGTTCACTATAGGTGTTGACAGGAGTGTCTTCAAAGCTTGAGTCAGAATATTATGGGATATTGCTAGGGAGACAGTTCATACAATACCTGTCAAAACTGAGGACACTGTGAAACGTTAATGATTCGTCGAAGACTGTTAGCATGTACACCTCATCAATGATAGCATGGAGCTCATGTCTAAAGCAGAAAATAGCAGGGAGGAAACAAATAGAAAATGTTTACTATGCATCTACCCCAGTTACATGATTGTTAAGATTATTTATAAGAAATACAATACAAGCCGACAGTAAGATATTCCTGTAAGTGACTATCTCCAGAGTTATGCAAATGCATTTCAGTTTATGGTTACAACAGCTCAGTGCCTGCAAGGGGCTATGGAGCAGATAACTCCCGCAAGGTCACTTAGAAAATGACATGGTGTGGGGAGATTCCCGGACAAACGACTGCACTTCACAATGTGCTGATGGCTAAGATGGCCAACAAAACTCCATCAAAAGCAATTCCACACATGAAACAGAGCTCTCGGCTATCAAATAAAGGAGTACATGCCCGGAGCTATAAGCAGTACCTTGGCAAAGTGCTTAAAGGAGCAACAACATTACAGACCTGGAGGACTGGAGTGGTAGAGGGCATAGCATGAGAAAAAGGGAGGGGGAAACAGACCTTTTGGCAAACTCCAAAAAGCCAGTCATCTCCTGGGGGGTATAGACATCAGCCAGCGGGTTGTGGGGGTTCACCAGGATAACAGCTCTGATAACTACTCCCTGGGAGGCAAAGAAACAGCGAATTCCTAAGTAAATAGGACACAGCATATAAGCAAACCTTTCAAGATAGAGAGAAAAAATATAAAGTCCATTGGATAAGAAAAAAAAGAAGAATCCAGAACTAGCATTGTCTGGCAAAGTGCATGTTATGGTCTTAAGAATCTCCGATCCTTTGAAGGTAAGTGATGATGAATATGAGAATTTATGAACACCTCTCTCTTTGCCCTTCTTAAAGCTTCTTCCAATTTGGCCACGGTGAGGTGGAAGGGTCGACTGTCCTCGTCACCACCCTATAAAACAAAAAATGGGCAACATTTTAAAAAAATAAAACAGACCAAAACTGGACAGCTGAACATACAACTTACTAAGCTACTAAGCCCCTGGCTACAAGTAAACATGGACAGTGTCCATGAGAGCTTAACATACGCATCAAAAACCTGAAATCAATAAAACACAGGAGGTGTGCAATGGACACAAATTTTGAACGCAAGCATTTGGCTACTGCAAATGAGGTTGGTTTGGGGATACCTACCTTACAGTCAAGAGGAACATGAAAAAGTTTGACACCGCTGTACAGGTGCACATCCTCGGCAATTACACCATAGAATGGAGTAGGAATTAAAATGGCATCTAAAGCAGGAAAATACAACAGACATATCTAAATATACACTATTATTATCACATCATCCACTATCTTACAAATTAACTTGGATGAATTGCAAATCAAATATTGTATTAAGACATATATTTGACTTGTAATTTATTTGTATTTTATTAGCTAGATAGATAGATATCTTCTTTTGGCTGTTCCCGTTAGGGGTCGCCACAGCGGATCATCCGTTTCCATCTCTTCCTGTCTTCTGCATTGTACTCTGTCATGCCAACCACCTGAACATCCTCTCTCACCACATCCATAAACCTCCTCTTTGGCCTTCCTCTTTTCCTCTTACCTGGCAGCTCCATATTCAGCATCTTTCTCCCAATATACCCAGCATCTCTCCTCCGCACTCGTCGAAGCCAACTCAATCTTGCCTCTTGTCTCCAAACAGTCCAACCTGAGCTGTCCCTCTAATATACTCATTCCTAATCCTCTCCTTCTTCATTACTCCCAATGAAAATCTTAGCATCTTCAGCTCTTCCACCTCCAGCTCCACCTCCTGTCTTTTTGTCAGTGCCACCATCTCCAAACCATACAACATAGCTGGTCTCACTACCATCTTGTAAACTTCTCCTTTAACTCTTGCTGGTAACCTTCTGTCGCAAATCACTCCTGATACTCTTCTCCACCCACTCCACCCTACCTGCACTCTCTTCTTCACCTCTCTTCTGCACTCCCCATTACTTTCGACAGTTGACCCCAAGTATTTAAACTCATCCACCTTCGTCACCTCTATTCTTTGCATCCTCACCATTCCACTGTCCTCCCTCTTGTTCATGCCTATGTATTCTGTCTTGCTCCTACTGACTTTTGTTCCTCTTCTCTCCAGTGCATACCTTCACCTCTCCAGGCTCTCCTCAACCTGCACCCTACTCTCACTAGAGATCACAATGTCATCAGTGAACATCATAGTCCACATAGACTCCTGCCTGATCTCGTCCGTCAACCTTTGCATCACCATTGCAAACAAGAAAGGGCTCAGAGCCAATCCTTGATGTAATCCCAGCTCAACCTTGAACCTATCTATCATCCCTACCGCACACCTCACCATTGTGTCACTGTCCAAATACATATCCTGCACCACTCCTACATACTTCTCTGCCACTCCCGACTTCCTCGTACAATACCACACCTCCTCTCTCGGCACCCTGTCGTATGCTATCTATAAATCCACATAGACACAATGTAACTCCTTCTGGCCTTCTCTATACTTCTCAATCAACACTCTCAAAGCAAACATCACATCTGTGATGCTCTTTCCTGGCATAAAACCATACTGCTGCTTGCTAATCATCACCTCTCCTCTTAACCTAGCTTATATTACTCTTTCCCATATCTTCATGCTGTGGCTGGTTAACTTTATACCTCTGTAGTTGCTACAGTTCCGCACATCACCCTTATTCTTGAAAATCGGTACCAGTATGGTTCTTCTCCACTCCTTGGGCATCCTGTCACTTTCCAAGATTGTGTTAAACAATCTAGTTAAAAACTCCATACAAACATTATATATACATATATACATACACACACACACACATACACACACACACATATATATATATATATATATATATATATATATTTAGCGTTTTTTTTCCCCAGAAACCGTCAATACATAGCAGTACACGCTTGTTTCGTGTGTTGCGCACCCATCAGCTGCTAGTTTTTTCCCCCACATCTATATCGATATTATACATATATATACACACACACACATATATATATATATATATATATATATATATATATATATATATATAAATCCAGTGATTCAAGTAAATATTTACTTGAATCACTGGATTATTTTGCTCATTTGTTGAGCACTTTCCTACGATTGAGTGTTTCAGTGTTTCTTTTAACAAAGTCATTTATATATATATATATACACTACCGTTCAAAAGTTTGGGATCACCCAAACAATTTTGTGTTTTCCATGAAAAGTCACACTTATTCACCACCATATGTTGTGAAATGAATAGAAAATAGAGTCAAGACATTGACAAGGTTAGAAATAATGATTTGTATTTGAAATAAGATTTTTTTTACATCAAACTTTGCTTTCGTCAAAGAATCCTCCATTTGCAGCAATTACAGCATTGCAGACCTTTGGCATTCTAGCTGTTAATTTGTTGAGGTAATCTGGAGAAATTGCACCCCACGCTTCCAGAAGCAGCTCCCACAAGTTGGATTGGTTGGATGGGCACTTCTTTGAGCAGATTGAGTTTCTGGAGCATCACATTTGTGGGGTCAATTAAACGCTCAAAATGGCCAGAAAAAGAGAACTTTCATCTGAAACTCGACAGTCTATTCTTGTTCTTAGAAATGAAGGCTATTCCATGCGAGAAATTGCTAAGAAATTGAAGATTTCCTACACCGGTGTGTACTACTCCCTTCAGAGGACAGCACAAACAGGCTCTAACAGGTACTATTTAATGAAGATGCCAGTTGGGGACCTGTGAGGCGTCTGTTTCTCAAACTAGAGACTCTAATGTACTTATCTTCTTGCTCAGTTGTGCAACGCGGCCTCCCACTTCTTTTTCTACTCTGGTTAGAGCCTGTTTGTGCTGTCCTCTGAAGGGAGTAGTACACACCGGTGTAGGAAATCTTCAATTTCTTAGCAATTTCTCGCATGGAATAGCCTTCATTTCTAAGAACAAGAATAGACTGTCGAGTTTCAGATGAAAGTTCTCTTTTTCTGGCCATTTTGAGCGTTTAATTGACCCCACAAATGTGATGCTCCAGAAACTCAATCTGCTCAAAGAAGTGCCCATCCAACCAATCCAACTTGTGGGAGCTGCTTCTGGAAGCGTGGGGTGCAATTTCTCCAGATTACCTCAACAAATTAACAGCTAGAATGCCAAAGGTCTGCAATGCTGTAATTGCTGCAAATGGAGGATTCTTTGACGAAAGCAAAGTTTGATGTAAAAAAAATCTTATTTCAAATACAAATCATTATTTCTAACCTTGTCAATGTCTTGACTCTATTTTCTATTCATTTCACAACATATGGTGGTGAATAAGTGTGACTTTTCATGGAAAACACAAAATTGTTTGGGTGATCCCAAACTTTTGAACGGTAGTGTATATATATATGAAAATAAATGATAAAAATAAATGATGAACCAACCTATCATTAATGACCCAGTATATAATAGGTCATTTATTAGTGAAAATTTGCCCGACTAACCTTGTAAGCAAATTATCTCATAAACAAGATTTGCATGCTAAACAATTTAGCACTGACAGATCGTGGGTAGATGATACTAGGTTACTTTTCAAACACATGACCATTCACACTGAGCCAATAAGTAATCTCAACATTGTATAAAACCAGGTCTGATTTGCACATTGCATTTGAACAATATGTATGACAGTTTCTCAGTTCCTTAAATAATATGTTGCCAACAAAGTGGATCTATTGTCTTTGTATGAGCATAACTGTTTATGAACCTACCTTCAGGGTCACAGATTACTGCAGCAACAGATGAGAAGAGGGACCCACACCCATTCATCACCACAATCTGAACAAATACAAACATTCAGTTTTATGAAGGACTTAATTAATTGACAGACTAAGGCCTAATAAATACACCGGAAATGTGTTCTTCTGCTGGAAAAGCCATTTACTGTTTTCACAATTAAGTTGGTTACAGTCCCTAAAAATGCCATATTGGTCATTTTTGTAATGTTGGGTTGTTTCACAGTCACTAACTAAGTTGATAAAAATCAGTTAATTAAGTTATGAGCGTCACCTTGTTTCAGTTTTTTAAGTTAATTGCTATGGTCCAGAATGTTTATATGTTGCAGCAATATGGAACAGCAAATGGTTCATGGATGCCGACATTGTACAGAGGGTTAGAAACTTATTTAAAACGTCAGACTAAATATTATCTAAATGAACATGTTAAAACCAAGGCAACAAAAAAAAATATACCAGTTCTTCACATTTTTTAAAATGTTGTAGGAACTTGACTTTTGATCAAGTGCCTCCATTCCAATGGGATTCGATTTAGTGGGGTTCTGCTAATTAGTTAAAAACAAAAGCTTCACTCACATTGTCAGCAGCCAGTGGGCTCTGAGAACCACAATAGTGAGACAGGAAACTTGCAACCTCATTTCTCAAGCTACAATGAGAGCAAATAGGGAGATGTAATAAATAACTTCTGAGGGACCCTTGAATCATTACATCTACTCAAATTGTTGTCATTATACATTTTTCTTCCAAAAATTGAGGAGCCAAAAGAGTCAGAGTTATCTCTTACAAGTTGTGTCCCTTCCAGTCAGGATACTGCAACAAAGAGGGTTCAATATGCAACATGTCAGGCTGGGTCAGCTGTAACCGAAGGGAGAAAGAACTGGTTCAGAGTGACATGTGGTGACTATGAAAGACGATATATGTTGTGTGGTATAAATTTTAAAAATTACAATAATTCTGATCACAGTGACAGTGCTACAGATAAAAACACCAAGAAGAGAGCATTAACAATCACATAGTAATTATTACTGGAATGAATCCATATAGTCCCACTCACCCGTTTATGGAGAAGATCATAGCATAGTTTGTTCTCACTAGTACCCATGTTGATGATACCCTAGAGATGAAGAAGGGCAATGTACCTTATTAATAATCAGACAACAGAGGAACTGCAATCTTATTCGGAATGCTTCACAAGGGTTATTAGGGATTTAATTGGCATCAAAAAGACATCTCCTGTCTTGGGAGTCTTTGCACTGGTTACCACTTGCTTTTGGGATAGATTTAGAAATTATTTTATTGATTTCAATGGAAACACGCTGTCAAATTTAAATAAATCAATAATGTTCTACCAAAATATGTTTCCTCAGAGGATCAGATTCTCTTCTTTAAGCTGTTTGAAAAACAACTGGCAAACAAGAGACAGGAGGCCATCTTGAAGGTCTTTCAACATAGAATACTAATTAAATTGGTTAAGGTTTTTGATTAAAAAAATACCCTTATAGCATTGCTTTGACTAAGTGACCATTTTTTAAATTGTGCTGATAGTCTTTCTTATATTTCTTTAATATAATCTTATTTAGTTGATTTAACAAGTAATGTTTTAATCTAACCAGTGATCTTTTCATCGTGTATACACTTGTAACTTTTTCTTATATATAAATCACTTCACATTACATCTTAATGAATGAACTGTGTTATGAAAGTATGAATTATTGAGTTTGTTATCACGTTACAGCCCAACACATACTGGGTTCATCGTGTTGCTATACCTCTTATTTACTATATATAAACTCACACATAACATGTTACAGACTCACATTAGGGTTGTCCGTGTCATGGTGTTTGTCTGCATGATATTGGGCGTAACCCTTCTGGAGAATTCCTTGATGCTGGCGAATACTGTTGCCACGGCTAGACAGGTAAACACTATGGCCAGGTGTCTCTGCACCTCTAAGTGTTGCTGAACCATTTTCATCTGGTTCACAGGCCTTGTTAGGTGTAGGTGGTGTCGCGTTTAGTGACTCGGCATTCAATGGAGCTTGTCTACCTGGAGCCTCGCGAGGAGGCTGAAAAAGAGATGATGAGGTAGAGGGGACATTTGTGGTCATCAGTGAAGCTGCAAGACTGGCGAGAGTTGATACAGAGGAGTCATTAGGCCCTACTACAGAGGGGGGAGCACCCTGTTTGACTGCAGCAAATGCTCCGGCAAACACACTGAGCAAACGGAGCTCATGCTGACGCTCTTGTTCTGCCCTCCTCTCCTCCTGCTGCTCCCTACGCTCCTCCACCTGCACTTCCTTCTCTAGCCGTGCCTCTTCCAGGGAGAGGAGGCGCTCTTCTGCCGACTGCTGCCAGCTAAGGAAGCTTGCTAAGGCTTTGTCCAGGCCCTTCTGACTGCAAAATCTAGCACCTCCGCAGGCCCGTGACACTCTACCACCCCGACGACGCTTTCGCTGTCTCACAGGAGTTGGGGGAAGTGCACCCTCTTTACTGGCCTGGTGGACTGTTTCCTGCTGCACAAGACCACCGCCAGCCTTGGTGGCTGCTGCAGAGCTGGCCATGTTCAAGTCACTGAAACCTGGGGATTTGAGAAACAGGGAAAATGAGTTTGCAACCAACTATCACTGTCTGATACAAAAAACACTGACCTGTGATTTAGCATGAACAACCTGGGGGGGAGATCCTTGCATTAGCTGAGCTCTCTACTTGCCCCAATGTGTCCTCAGGCTCCAGCACAGACTGGCCATCAGTTTCCTGGTCATCTCCTGACCCATAATACATTTCTGGTGCTGTAACACCTGAGTTCAGTATTTTGTCCTCAACATCCTCACATTTGATATCCAGTAGTTCGGCAGATTTTGATGGATGGCCAAACAAGAACCCGCCCGTAGATGCAGGGCCAAAAGAGCTTGCTGGGGCTCCTTGCATGTATGTTTCTGGGCCACAGGGGTTTTGAAATACCTGTTGAGCTACGACAGCTCCACCTAAAGAAGAATAGGTTATCGCCGGCCGGTTTGCTAGGACCCTGTCCATCACATCGTAAAACTTCCAAGACCTCAACTTGTGGTTGTCCTTAATTCGGCGATATTCCAGCTTCATCTTCTTGATCTTCTCCCTGCACTGATCGCCGGTGCGATAGATGCCCTTCTCGCGCAGGATGTTGGCTATGCGGTCAAACACACGTTGGTTGCGCAACGAGCTCTCCAGCTCGATCTGGACCGACTCATCAGACCACAGCTGGAGCAGCTCCACTATCTCTGGATCGGTCCAGTTGCTCCCTCTCTCATGCCTCCTACCACGAAAGTCCATTCTCTAAGTTACAAGATGTATTCTACAAAAAACAAGATGTTGTAAAAAGTACAAGTGTCATCTGTCCATGCAATCCAACTTCAGACAACCAGGCTGATTATTTTTATATGAACGTGTGCTCCGAAACAATGCATTTGCTTACAATTACTTCAACCCCCCCCTCCCCTCCCCTCGCCGCCGCCGCCGCCGCCTTATTTCAGTTAAGTTTATGATTTAACGTTGATATAATAACGCGAAGGCAAATTGAATGCATATGCGTGCGTTTCTTTCTCACCTAAAGTAAAAAGTGATGATCCTCGTTTGGAATTCTTATGGTATTGTCACTTAGCTGTGACACAAGGAAGGTGGCCGGCATCGTGTCTGTTTCACCCAGTTCGCTCTGGTTAAGATTGTCAAAGCCTTGTTTTGTGAGTGGTAAAATATGCGCCTCATATTAGAGCCAATTTGTCACAACTTGCTAAAATGGGGGAATGCAACCGCAAAAATCTACATCCGGGTTGACGGCACATGCGTGCTGTCCTTATTCCGGGATAACTTTGGTCCGTGTTTACAACAGAGCTGAAAGCGGGCTTGATTTTACTTATACCAGGCTATCGCAGGGTAGTGACATCCTTGGCGAGACGGGATGGGAGTTTTGCATTATGGCACCCTCTACCGTACAACAGTGTTGTGTTATTTTTATTGTAATATATGTATTTTTAGAAGACGTCCGATAGATGGTGATCTCAGACAACTGTGGAGATGGAGCGAGCTAAAAGAAAGGTTCGCGTGGTTTATTCATTCAAGTAGGCCGAAATCTGTGGATTTGTCTCTGGTCGACGGAAAGAAGTAACGCCCGCCTCCTCGGTGAATTTTGTAAGACATATCATGCGCATGCAACAACCGAGAGGGCGCTTTCCAAGGCGTGACGTATTTCCTGGAGGATGGGATCTGTGGCATCGTGCTGCTGTTATCCCTCAATCCCTTCAACGTTGAGTTGTCAATCTTTGAATATCATTGCACTTTTTACCACAGTACTTTTATGTCAGGGCGTACGTACCAAACGCCAAAACAGTCAGAATTATTTTTATTTAAATGTCATCTTGACTCTAAGCCGAAACCGTCAAAATGACTGTACGCGTTGAAGTTGAAAAAAAAACCCGACCACGCCAATGAGTTGAGCGGGTGATGACTAAAGGGAACAGTTGTATTCGCGTTTGTTTTGGTGGGATTTTTTTTTTGGTTTTTTTTTTATTTAAAAAAATGAGCGAATGTGAAGTGTTTATCTCTGAACCGACGGTTCATGTCAGGAAAAAGGTTCCGATTCAGTAAAGTTGTGAGGCAAGCCGCAGGAAGGGAGTATCAACGCCCGGACAGAGGAGGATGAAGCATCGTAGTGCGTCTCGGTTCTTCTCGGCGTTTGATGAAGGTAGGGTAGACCAAGTCGCACCTTTGTTTGGAGGGAGTAGTGCCCCGGTCTCATGCGAGTGACAAGAGTGGGAGGGAACAATAGGAGTTATAAGGGAAACATAAGCTGGCAAGCTAATAGTCTGTCACCGCTACCGACGGCCCCCACTTTTCCAGTCTGCCAATTTGGGTCTTTCCCAGTCTGGTTAACAACGTCTCCCAAGTAAAATTCAGTCTTTCGTGAGCTGGACATACATTTTAGCCAGATAACTGACCGGCCTTAATCACCACCGCGTTCTCAACCAAGTTCATTCTGGGTAAGATCTAATCATTTTATGGCAAAATGCAAAATTGTCCCTTTGTCGTTCATAGGTGTTGATAATGTTTTCTGCCGCATGTCACGTTTTACATTGTAAATTGAGTTTTGATTTCCCTCTTCGTTTGCTCTCCCCTCTCCTTTTTACAGTTTATTGTCTGCATTTTATTTTTCCTCATACTTTGAGGTCTCCAGCTTGCGTGCTCTAAGCTGATGTCACACATACTGCCGTCACATTAGTAGGCTATTTAAAAGAGCTATACAAAGCGTCACTATGATGTCCTCTAGTAATTGCTCATGTCAATATGCCCATTGTATTTTCAGAAGGGGGAAGTCAAGGTCATTAACTATTGGGACAATCATCACGTCATGAAGCTTTTGGGCTGGGGTGGAATTCTGCTGTTTTGGATAAAAGTATTTCACTACAGCTAAGGGTTATCTTACTAAGTAAAACTTTTGGCTCTCTTTAGACTTGCGCTTGATGTCTTTCCTATGCCAAAGCGGGGATCAGAGTATCTGTATTGCGAGTACATAGAAGTTGGACAACTACAGGTTAAGTAGCAGTTATAAAGCTTCAGCTAGTCGTTCTCAACTGCATACCATTTGGAAACATGTTGCAAAACAGGAACGCAGCTGAACGAAAGGGAGCTAAACATGTCAGCAATTCCCCGATAGATCGTTGGGAATAGAACAAAACATTTGAAGGGACGGCTGACACAGGGGAAAATGGCAAGATTCAAGTGGTTCTTCATTAGAAACAGGATTGGAGTATTGCATGGAATGTTACTTGTAAAAGCGATTTGTTCCTCTGGACAAAATCCTCTTGTCCCAGACAATAGGTTATCGAGCGCCTCCATCTCTGCAGCTTGCAGAAAGATCAGACTTTATTGGTACTCAGTCATTGCATCTCTACTGACTTGCCTCAGACCAGATGCAATCCTACATAGCTCACTGTAAGATGTGTTATACTGTGTATGAGCACAACATGCTTGTGCAACTGCTCTGGTTTTACAATTGGCTGCACCGTCCGTGCAATTTCTCTCTCAGGGGATCCATGTTTGGCCTCTTTGTGCTGCCTTATACATGTGTAGTTAAAACCTTTGCCTTGGTTTTCTATCAGAATGTGGCCCAGCACAAATGTTGGTGGAGTTGACAGGCAAGCAGTCAAAAATGGAACTAGGTTGCTTCTTTACCACAGTTTCCTGCACATCATTATTTCCAATGGAAATGGTCTTTCCATTCCTCCAAAAGAGTAGATCTGTTACTCAAATGAGTTACAGGATGGTTAAGTCTCTCCAGCTGTATGTTGCTTTGTTTTTAGGCTCAGCATCTCCAGGTAAAGTTGTCTGAGCTCCCACTCTCTTCTCCTGCAGCGCTCCACGTCCAGCTCATACAGGAACGAGCATTCACACTAGGAGCAGCCCTGAATGCTGCCTCAGTGCTCTTCTGTTCTTGCTACTGAACAGCTCCACTTATTAAGGGCATCATAGTAGCAGTTCTACAGGAAAAGGGAAAGCACTCAGTTTCTTCAACCAGAGGCTTGTTGAAATGTGGTCGAATGCCTACTTCCTTAACCCCTAGGCTGCCATATTATCCAGTTGATAACAGATTGGCAAGGGTTAGTTTTGCTTGGAACTTCTATTCTGCAGAATTACTGGCAGTGCAGTGGCTTTTGCCCAAGTTTTTTTATGATTATTAAAACAACAACGAATACACAATTTGTTGGCATTGCTCTTAAGTGGTGCTGTAAACTTCAACTACCTTGCCACTCAGTGGAATTGAATTGGGTGGGGTCATATGACAGGAGTGATGGTCTGGATAGGAAGTGAGCAGTACAAAGCTGAGTCTTGTAGTGGCTAACATGAAAATTTGACATCGTCTGTGTTTGCGTGTGTGTGGGTAAGTGTTTGATGGATGGGTGGGGGGGGGGTGGCATGTCATCTATGATAGATTTTATTGGACTACGTAATTTACCCCAGCAACACAAAATGAGTGTCACAAACATTCCTAAATTGTCATATGAATTTCAACTAATAGATTTCAGTTGTTTTCCTCAGAAGTATTATTGTGATTTCAGAAGAACAGCCCTGTCATAGCCACTCTGTTTTTCAGAAAGCATGAAGTGTTGTTGTGAACAACTGGGTGTGATCCACTTTTCTCTCTATCTTTATCAGCTTTAGTTGTTGAACCACACCTGGGGGCCTATTATTTGCTTGAAACAGAAAAGACTGAATTAATGACTATCAGCGGCCTTATAATTTTATCATAGCACAGGTCACTAACCTATCTCTTGAGTTCCTCTGAGTTTTTACCCAAGTGAAACAGTGCAGCAGTGAGCTCCAAAGAGGATTACTTGTGACTTATTTTCTGTTTCCTCTGAATTTAAGTTAGTTTAAAGTTCAGATGTGTCTAAGTTTGGAGAGTTATCTTGTTTTTTTAGGTCGATGTATACCGATCAGCCAAAAAATTAAAACCACCTGCCTAATATTGTGTAGGTTCCCCTCGTGCCGCGAAAACAGCTCTGACTCATCAAGGCATTTACTCCATAAGACCTCTGAAGGTGTCCTCTGGTATCTGGCACCAAGACGTTAGAAGCAGATCCTTTAAATAAGGTGGGGCCTCCATGGATCAGATTTGTTTTTCCAGCACATCCCACAGATGCTTGATCAGATTGAGATGTGGGAAATTTGGAGGCCAAGGCAACACCTTGAACTCCTTGTCATGTTCCTCAAACCATTCCTGAACGATGTGTGCAGTGTGCAAGGCTCAGCGTTTTCAGTTTTTACCGATTTTCACCGAAAAATACCCAGATTTTTAAACTGATTTTCACCTGGATTTTATGTTTCTACAGATCCAAAATTTGTTCCTGTTTGTGCGAGGTTATGTAACAGTGTCCTCTTGTGGTGAAATTCGGCATGCTGGATGGCTTTGAAAAATAAAAACTGAAAACGCTGAGCCTTGGCAGTGTGGCAGGGCGCATTATCCTGCTGAAAGTTGCCACTGCCATCAGGGAATGCCGTTGCCATGAAGGGGGAACTTGATCTGCAATAATGTTTAGGTAGGTGGCACATGTCAAAGTAACATCCACATGAATGCCAGGACCCAAGGTTTCCCAGCAAAGCATTGCCAAGAGCATTATAATGCCTCTGCCGGCTTGCCTTCTTCCCATAGTGCATCCTGGTGGCATCTCTTCCCCAGGTAAAGAATGCTAACACACCCGGCCATGCACATGATGTAAAAGAAACGTGATTTATCAGACCAGGCCACCTTCTTCCATTGCTCCATGGTCCAGTTCTGATGCTCACGTGCCCATTGTAGGTGCTTTTGGCAGTGGACAGGGGTCAGCATGGGCACTCTGCCTGGTCTGTAGCTACGTAGCCCCATATGCAGCAAGCTGCAATAGCAAGCTGCAATGCGCTGTGTGTACTGACACCTGTCTACCATAGCCAGCATTAACTTTTTCAGAAGTTTGAGTTACAGTAGCTCTTCTGTGGGATCAGACCAGACAGGCTAGCCTTCTCTCCCCATGCATACTAATGAAACTTGGGTGCCCATGACCACTGCATACCGGGAACACCCCACAAGACCTACCATTTTGGAGATGCTGTGACCCAGTCGTTTAGCCATCACAATTTAGCCCTTGTCAAAGTCGTTCAGATCCTTAAGCTTGCCCATTATTCCTGTCTCCAACACATCAACTTCAAGAATTGACCGTTGACTTGCTGCCTAATATATCCCGCCACTTGACAGGTGCCATTATAATGAGATAATTAATTTTATTCACTTACCTGTCAGTGGTGTTAATGTTTTGGCTGATCAGTGTATATGTAGAGGAAGCTGCTTGTTAACTTCACTTTAGAGTACATAGGGAAGATGTTTTTTTCAGCCTTGTTACATGCTTGTTCTGTATGCAATCCTTTTTTTTTAGTTCTCTCTCTCTCTCTCTCTCTCTCTCTCTCTCTCTCTCTCTCTCTCTCTCTCTCTCTCTCTCTCTCTCTCTCTCTCTGTTTTTGTCTCTTTGTACCTCTGTCTGTGTCTTGAGTCTGTCTCTGTCTCTCTCCATCCTTTTTTTTGTAAGTGTGAGAAGTTTGCTCTCATTGACAGTTAGCCCCCCCCCTCAACCCCGCCCCTGTTTGTGTGACTTCAGCATAGCACCTAATGCGCTCACAAGAATTGCTCCACAGGAAGAGGGACAGCCCCTGGTCATGTTTCCGCCATCTCTTCTGCCATGCTCAAATTGCACCCGCTCCTGAATTTATCCTGTATCTGAATCCACAGATGCTTTCCTTGGACTTTCTCCTCTTTCTAAGATTAACAGGCCGACCTTGTTCTGGCGAATTATGGACAATTGAAGGGGGATGGCACCCTCATCATGTGTAAAAGTTAGGCAATTCTTGCCTCTTGTGAAGGACAGTTTTTAAATGGGTAATTTAGGCTCACCTCTTATTAACACCCTAACAAATTAAACATTTCCGAGTATTATTTTCACTGGGCCTTCCAAGTTGTCAAATATTTAACAGGTTCTATATTCCCAAACAGTAGGAAATCAATAGCATTGCATGCATAAAATAAAGAACATATATAATCAAAAAAGATCTCTTTTTTCCAGTATGTTGGGTGTAGCATGGTCCAAGTATGCTGCACTGAGACATAATTAGACCGTAAGATGGCATCATCTTCCCAAAATGTCCCCTGGGGGATTGGATTATTTGTGCCTTCTGTGGTGTGTCTGGTCCACAAATGTAAAACTCATCACTGGAACCTGCCCAGTAAGGATGACAAGACAACTCTAAATGATGCTCAGGACACTGCAAATTCTATAGAAATCACCACAGATTAAGTAGACTGGTGCAAATTTAAGTGGCATGTTTAGCTCCTTTTGTGCACAAAGATCCGGTATGAAGTTCAAAGTGCCAGGGCCCTCTAAACAAAACAGTCAACCATCACATCTACTACCAAACACCACCACCACCACTGTTCTTGCCTCAAGAGTTTATTCCTATAAGTAATTCTTGGGATGACAGATGAAGAACAGAATGTTCTGAATCCTTTAGACATAATTAAATGCGATTGAAAGTGGATAATATTTTTTCCTACAAATTGTTGTAATTTCCATTCTCCAGCTGTGTACATTATCCATGAATTTCTTAGCCATAGCCAAAACATCCATGAAATAGTTTATAAAGAATGGCTTACTAGCAAAAAAATAGACAGTGCAAAGTCACTTCTGAGCTGTGCAGGTTTACATTTTGTGAGTGCAAAAAGATTTTTAGATTGGCACAAAAAGCCACTTATCTGTTATTGCATAAGAGGGGATTGTCGCACCCCAAAATGTGCTGTGAGATTTTCAGTGTGAATGAAGCAGTAGTGGGCAAGCAATCAGCTCCACATATCCTGCCTCTCCTTCCTCCTAAAAATGAACTGATGAGCATAACGGATTCTCACACCCTATTGTTTTTTGAGCCACCATTTTATGCCCCACATACAACATAATCTCTAAAATGTCTGTCTTTTACAGTAGCAAAATCAGTAGATGAATCTAGGATTTTAGCCTTGGTCTCAAGTGCACATTTTGAAGGTATCATTCTCATCTCAGGCTTTACAGCTTAATGAGTCAGACTTGATTCAGTCAAGTACAAGACTTTGTATGATGAGATCAATAAAGTGCAATCGAATCCAATTTGTTTCATTATTATTTGTTTTTGTCTCCTAAACATTGTAAAATTAGAATCCAAAACATTCCTTCCCTGGTGGAGAATAAAAGCTCCAAATAGGTATCAGTTTCATGAAACTTTGACTAATACTATGATGGCAGATGGCAGTAAACAGTCATGGTATTTACTTGATTTTTTTTATGTCCGTTTTTACCTTAGTTTTGACTTCAATAAGTAAGTTATGTACATATGTAAAATGATAAATAGGTACCTTAAGTAAAAATGAATTAGATACATCACACATTTACTTTGTTAACATGTTTATAATTGAAGCTACAATCTTAAACACTTTACTTTCACCTTTGCTTACTGACACCTATGATGATACTGGTAACAGCAGTAGTGTTTGAGCCCTCCAAACCCCAGAGGTCCATGCAAAATTAAATGGAGTTAGTTGCCAATATTGTTGTGTCAGCACCTTCCTCGCTGCTGAGTAAAATGAGACATTTTGTTTAACCTGGGTTTAGGGTTTTGGCTTTTGATAGTGTATTATCTTCTGGTAAAGGTCTTCTTCTAAAATTACTTTGCTTTTGTTTTAAATTTGCTGCCACACTATATGGCCAACAGTACGTGGACACCTACTTGTCTAACATTTCATCAAACAATCATGGGTATTAATGTTAGTGATGGGTCAGAGTCAACTAGTCAGTCAATCAACAGGCGTCTAGTCGACTGTCAAAAAAAAATTTCAGATTAAAAAACTAGTTTTTCTTAATCTCTTAAAGTAATCAAATAGATAAAACAACTATGTAGATTAATCCTATGTTAGTCTGGCAACATCACTTTTTTGAGAGGTAAACACGGAATTCATTACTTACCGTGACACATTATGGTGAAAATAAAACATAGATTAATGATATGTCAATTTTAATACATGCATTTCTTCATTGTTAATATGTCTAGGCCTAGATAACAATCATAATTCTTCAATAGGGCAAGTGGGTCCTGGAAAAGTAGAGCCTAATAAATAGGGTTCCCAGGAGACCGACTAGTTGACTATTCGCTCAGACAACCTCCTGAGTAATCGACTTGGAAAAATATCTACTGCTACTACTTTCGGCTGCTCCCGTTAGGGTTCGCCACAGCGGATCATCCGTTTCCATTTCTTCCTGTCTTCTGCATCTTCCTCTGTCACACCAGCCAGCTGCAGGTCTTCCCTCACCACATCCATAAACCTCCTCTTTGGCCTTCTTCTTTTCCTCTCCCCTGGCAGCTTCATATTCAGCATCCTTCTCCCAATATACCCAGCATCTCTCCTCCACACATGTCCAAGCCATCTCAACCTTGCCTCTCTTGCTTTGTCTCCAAACCATCCAACTTGAGTGCTCCCTCTAATATAATCATTCCTAATGCTGTCCTTCTTCGTCACTCCCAGGGAAAAATCTTAGCATCTTCAACTTGATGATCGACTTGGAAAAATATGACTTCCCTAATTAATACAGAGTTGTTCCCCTCTTTGCTGCTATGACAGCCGTCACTCCTCTGGAAAGGGTTTCCACTAGATGTTGGAAAGTTGCCACAGAGATGTGCTTCCATTCAGCCACAATATCATTTGTGAGGTCGGCCACTGATATTGAGCAAACTTTTAGGCCTGGCTTGCAATTGATGTTCCAATTCTACCCAAAGGTTTTCAGTGGGGTTGAGGTCAGTCAAGGTCTAATACACTGATCTTGACAAACCATTTTGTATGAACCTTGTTTTGCGCACAGGAGCATCGTCAAGCTGAAATGGGAAAGGCCCTACTGAAATTGTTGCCAAAAAAGATGGAAGCGCTAAATTATCTAGAATTTCATTTTTATGCTGTAGCATAAAATGAAGATTTCCCTTAATTGGAATTAAAGGGCCTGAACTATGAAAAAAAGGTCCCAGACCATTATTTCTCCTCTACCAAAACTTTGGTACTATGCATTTGAGCGGTTAGTGTTCTCTTAGTATCCATCAAACCAAGATTCTGTCAGACTGCCAGATGGTGAAGGGTGTGATTCATCACACGAATTGCATTTTCACTGCTCCGGAGTCCAATGGCAGTGAGCTTTATACCACCTTAGCCGATGGTTGGCATTGCACATGGTGATTTTAGGCTAGTGTGTGGTTGCTTTGCCATGGAATTCTATTTGATGAAGCTCATGACAGATAGTTCTTGTACTAATGTTGCTTCCAGAGGCATTCTGGAAATTGATAGTGAGTGTTGCAGCTGATGACGACTGGTTTTCATATGCCACACACCTCGGCATTCTGCAGACCTGTGATTTTTTTTTTCTCTTTTGTGGCCTACCACTCCACTACCACTGACTTATTGTTGCTTTTAGACATTTCCAATTCACAATAACAAGTTGACTGGGTCAGCTCTAGCTGGCATACTATGACAGTGGGACATTGAAAATCTCTGAGCTCCTCACTATGTCGCATTCTAATGCCAGTGATTGTCTGCAGGGTTGAATGGCCGTGTGTTTGATTTTATACACTTGTCAGCAATGGGTGTGGCTAAAATAGCTAAACCTAAGAATTAGAAGGGGTGTCCACATACCTTACATGTTCTTCCACATTTGGCTGTGAGGGAGTCCTACTCGATAGTAGCCCTTAAAATGATCGAGTACAAAAGCCTTGATGGTTTACATATGCATGGATTAGCTTTTATCTTCTTTTTTTCAACTGATTTTTTTATTCAACACACATAATACAGAGTACATACAACTTGAAGGACACTTGTACTTGTTTTAACTTATATTCTTTTCATGTCTGTTCTGAACATTGCTATGAAATAATTCTTCATTGGTAATGATACTTTTCATAATACTTAAACATGAGATGGTGGTGGATTTTGTGAAAGGGATGGAAATGGCTGTGATGAATAAGTATTTCAAGAAGAGGGCAGAACAAAGGATGACGTATAAGAATGGAGGAAAGTGCTCAGAGGTGGACTATATCTTATGCAGGAAGTGCAATCTCATAGAGATTGGAGACTAAGGTGGTGACAGGGGACAATGTAGGTAGGCATCAAAGGATGGTGGTCTGTAGGATGACTTTGGCAATCAAGAAGAGGAAGACAGGGAAACAGCCAAGGATCAAATAGTGGAAATTGAAGAAGGAAGACTTGTGTGGAGTTCAGGGAGGAGCTAAGATAGGCGCTGGGTGGTAGTGAAGAGTTGCTGGATGGCTGGACAACTAATACAGAAATGGTGAGGGTGACAGCTAGGAAGGTACTCGTTGTGTCATCTGGGCAGGAAGGAAGACAAGGAGACTTAGTGGTTGAATGAGGAAGTACAGCAAAGTATATATAGGAAAAGGTTAGCAAAGTCAAGTCAATTTTATTTGTATAGCCCATTATCACAAATTACAAATTTGCCTCAGTGGGCTTTACAGCAATACAACTTCCTGTCCTTAGACCCCCGCATCGGATAACAAACAACTCCCTACAAAAACCCTTTAACAGAGAGAAAAAAATAGGAAGAAACCTCAGGGAGAGCATCAGAGGAGGGATCCCTCTCCCAAGATGGACAGATGTGCAATGCATGTTGTGTGTACAGAATAAAACACAATTTACAGAATACAATATTGAAAGAGGATAACAGAATTATACGATATATGAAGAATATGATTAGAAGGATGCCATGCAGTGTCCAGATGCCACCGGAACAGCCTAGTGCCTTAGCCTAGGACCTTAGCCACATGATCACCATCACCATGTAGACCTGGCAGGAGGACAGACTAAACATGTGCACAAGGGATACTCACATCACACCGTTCACATACACAAGAAAAGAGACATGAAAAAAGTCACACATCGGAGTGAGAGAAGGATATAACATTGAAACAGGATAACAAAATTATATGGATTTATAAGCTATGTCTTGATGCATGCTCAATAATCCAGGTAATAAAATCAAAGAAGGTTGAATCAGTTCACCTGGATACAACGTTTACAACTGGATACAACTAAGTGATGAAATGTATCTGTCAATAAATATTGTATCCAGATGAACTGATTCATATTTTATATATATAATATACGTGTATATATATATATATCAAATGTGATGAGGAGGATGCCAAGCAGTGTCCAGGTGGTGACCACCGTCACCATGGAGACCTTGGAGGAGGACAGACTACACGTGCACATGGGGGAGACTCACATCACACCATTCACATACACAGACGAGAAAGGAGAAGACATCATTCAGAGAGAGAGAAAAGACATGCGAGAGAAGAGAGCAGTTTGCAATAGTCAATAATCACAACAATCTTGTCGGCCTAACAGTGTTTGGTAAATTCATTGAGACAGAAACCGACCCGCCATGCAGTACAAGTCATGAACAAGGCTCAGCGTTATCGGTTTTTACCAATTTTCACCGAAAAATACCCAGATTTTTTAAAAGGAGCAGATCGGTTTAAACTGATTTTCACCCTGATCTTTGCATTGTTATTTTTATAGTCTGATTTTCACCCGGATTTTTGTATTCTTTATTTTTTCAACCAATTTTCACCCAATTTTTAATATTCAAAATAAACACCGATAAATTCCTGGATTTTTTTTTTTAAATAAAAACTGAAAACACTGAGCCTTGGTCATGAAGTACTCAATTTAAAGGCAACTAATTGTAGGTTAAGGCAAAAAGACGAGTTTTAAGTTTGGATTCAAAAGACTCAACCGACTGATTGTCTGACAGCAGTAGGCAGGTTATTCCACAGGAACAGGGCTTGATAGGAAAAGGCCCTGCCACCAGCTGACTTCTTTTTAACTTTGGGTACACACAGGAGCCCTGTATTTTGAGAGTGGAGAGCTTGAGATGGACTGTATGGTTTAAGAGGATCAGACAGCTATAATGGGGCAAATTGGGCAGATTTTATAAGTCAGCAGAAGCACCTTGAAGTCTGATCTAACATGAATAGGAAGCCAATGAAGGGAGGCAGCAATTGATGGAACATGGTCAAATTTTCTAGTTTTAGTTACGATTCTAGCTGCAGCATTTTGAACCATCCAAAGACTTTTAGTGCTAGCATGTGGCAGATCTGAAAACAAAACATTACAGTAATCAAGTGTGGTTGAAACAAATGCATGCATTAGAGTCTCTGCGTCAGCCATAGACAGGAAAGACCGAATTTTAGCTATGCTATGTAAGTAAAAAAAGGAAGTCTTTGTGATTTCTTTAATGTGCTTATCAAAGGAAAGGCTGGGCTCAAACATAACACCAAGATTTTTGGCTGCCACACTTTTTGAAATCATAGAGTTGTCAATGGTTATTGTTACTTGGTGTCTGTTTCTAGCAGGGCCAACAACCAGCATCTTAGTTTTATCTGAATTTAAAGCAGGAAATTTAGTGAAATCCAGTTTTTCACAGCAGCCAAGCAGGCCTCTAAATTAGTCATTTGAATACAATAATTAGCCCTTATAGGCACATACAGCTGAGTATCATCCACATAGCAATTTAAATTTATTCCATGACTGTGTATAATTTTGCCAAGAGGTGAAATATAAAGGGAGAAAAGTAGAGGGCCAAGAACTGAGCCTGGAGGTACGCCATATTTAACATCAGAGAATTTCGATGTAATGTTATTATAATAATAATATTATTATTTGATCTGCAGAATATTATGTTATCATAATATTATTATAGTAGACACACTGTGTTCTTCCAGATAAGTAGGACTTAAGCCAGGAGAAAGCTAAGCCAGAGATACCAAAATTACAATTTATTCTGTCTAATACGATACGGTGATCAGTGGTGTCAAAGACTGCACTGAGGTCCAGCAGTAGAAGCACAGAGGTGAGGGCATCCAGGTAGCTTAGCAGTCTATTCTGTTGCCTATCAACACGGGGATTGCCGGTTCGAATCCCCGTGTTACCTCCGGCTTGGTTGGGCGTCCCTACAGACACAATTGGCCGTGTCTGTGGGTGGGAAGCTGGATGTGGGTATGTGTCCTGGTTGCTGCACTAGTGCCTCCTCTGGTTGGTCGGGGCGCTGTTTGAGGGGGGAGGGGGAACTGGGGGCAGCAGCATGATCCTCCCATGCACTACATCCCCTCGGTGAAACTCCTCACTGTCAGGTGAAAAGAAGCGGCTGATGACTCCCCATGTATCAGAGAAAGCATGTGGTAGTCTGCAGCCCTCCCCGGATTGGCAGAAGGGGTGGAACAGCGACTGGGACAGCTCGGAAGAATGGGGTAATTAGACTAGTACAATTGGGGAGAAAAGGGGGGGGGTTAAAAAAAAGCACAGAGGTGGAATCAGAGTTTATAGATTGTTCACCACTCTGGTCAGAGCAGTTTCAGCAGAGTGAAAGACCCTGAAAGCTGATTGAAAAGGTTTATATAGATAGTTTTCTTCTATATGGGCCAAAAGTTCTTGATAATGGGTCAAAAGTTGTTGTTGCACAACTCTCTCTGGTACTGTAGAAAAGAATGGAAGATTAGAGACTGGTCGATACTTATTAAGAGAACCTGGATCAAAGTGCGGTTTCTTAAGTAGGGGTTTGACCACAGCTGTCTTAAAACTGCTGGCAATAGTGCCAGTAGTAAGTGATAAATTAGAAATGTCCAGCATTGCAGGTCCCAGGAAAGGCCAGAGGATTTTAAGAAGTTTTTCTGGTAAAGGGTCAAGTAGGCAAGTAATGGGATAGTCAGAGAGACAAAGAAAGTTGACAGGAGTAAAAAGAGATGCAGCATAAGGCAAAGAGAGATGTGGCATATTGTGAGGAGAAAAGGACTTATACCGATTGGCTAGACAGAGGGAGCGAGTTGGGAAGGATGTGCAGTAAGTTGGGGTGATGAAGGATAGAGGTAGAAATGTGCTGACAAGCGAGGAGAGTGTGTTGAGAAGGGGAAATTAATACTTTGAGGGGCTGATGAATGAAGAAAATGAGAGCGCGAGAAGATTGGGTGATGTGAGGATAGTGAATCAGGAAGTACGGTGAATTAGCAAGGATGAAGTGAGAGCATCTATGAAGAGTGAAAAGGCAGTTGGTCCAGATGACATAGCCATGGAGCCATGGAGATGTATTGCAGTGGAGTTTTTAACTAGATTGTTTAACACAATCTTGTAAAGTGAGAGAATGCCTAAGGAGTGGAGAAGAACCATACTGGTACCGATTTTCAAGAATAAGGGTGATGTGCAGAGCTGTAGTAACTATAGAGGCATAAAGTTGATCAGTCACAGCATGAAGATATGGGAAAGAGTAGTAGAAGCTAGGTTAAGAGGAGACGTGACAATTAGCAAGCAGCAGTATGGTTTCATGCCAGGAAAGAGCACTACAGATGTGATATTTGCTTTGAGAGTGTTGATGGAGAAGTATAGTGTCAACTTTTTCTGTGTGGACTGGAGTTTGCATGTTCTTCCCGTGTCTGCGTTGGTTTCCTCTGGGTGCTTTGGTTTCTTCCCACCATCAAAAAGACGTGCATTTTTGGGTTAATACTCCTGTTCCTTGACCAAGGCAATGGAAAGAAGAACTGGAGTTGGCCCGTGGGTGCTGCAGCTGCCCACTGCTCCTATACAATAGGATGGGTTAAATGCAGAAGACAAATTTCATTGTAACCTGTACAATGACTAAAATAAAGTGGCTTTCTTCACTTCTTTCTTCTACTTACTCGAACTGAGTAGTTATTTCGCTCAATGTAACCAATATTTCTGTTAATTTACATAGGTAGTATAGGTTGGACCCTTTAGTCGACTGATTAGCACAGTAGCCCGTGGTGCGGGCGACCCGGGTTCGTGTTCCGGCTGTGGCGGATTCTCAGCTGCCCCCTGAATTCGCTACAGTACTGTAGTGACCGGGGGAGGCGGTCGCTCCAACTGTAAGCGGTTCTGTGCGGGTGGAGTGCAATGGCTGATGGGACTGTAAGTGTTACAGTTAAAATTGTGTTTTAATGATGTCATGTTCATGTTGTGGTTATTGTTGTGTTGTGTTGTTTTGGGGATTCAACTCGGAATAAGTAGAAGACTATTTACTGACTGACTGTAGGACCGTGACAGACTGGTGTCGCCAGTTGTGACATGGGGGGGGTATCATTGTGTGTAGTCAGTTCTGGTCTGTTCTAGCCGGTGTGAAAATAAAAGAGCACTCCCGGGGTCGTGTGGTATATGGGGTACGGGGGTTGCAATTGAAAAGAAATCTCTGCCTCTCGACTCATTCTTCCATGCCGGCTTGCCACAGTACCTTTAACCAGCTCTCTTTATACTCAATATGCTGTAGCGAAGTCTGTCTGTCTGTCTCTCTCTATCTCTCTCTTGCTCTCACTCTCGCTCTCTCATCTGTATTATATATATATATATATATATATATATATATATATATATATATATATATATATATATAATGAGTCAAGTAAATTCTTTGTGAGGTGGCCAATTCATTCCTGTTATTCAGTTGCAGTTGTCTGCAGTTGTAGACATACACTGCTCAAAAAAATAAAGGGAACACCTAAAAACACAATATAGACCTCGATGAATGAAATATTTCAGCTGAAAATCTTTATTTATTAGACAGAGGAATGTGTTTAGAGCAAAATAACCTAAGAATGATCAATGGAAATCAAAATCATTAGCCCATTAAGGTCTGGATTCAGAATCATACTCAAAATCAAAGTGGAAAATGAGAACAAAGGCTGATCCAACTTCTGTGGAAATTCTTCAAGACAATTCAAAATGAGGCTAAGTAGTGTGTGTGGCCTCCACGTGCCTGTATGCACTCCCTACAACGTCTGGGCATGCTCCTGATGAGACGACGGATGGTCTCCTGAGGGATCTCCTCCCAGACCTGGATCAGGGCATCGGTCAACTCCTGGACAGTCTGTGGTGCGACATCGCGTTGGCGGATGGTACGAGACATGATGTCCCAGAGGTGCTCGATTGGATTCAGGTCTGGGGAACATGCAGGCCAGTCCATAGCATCAATGCCCTCGACATACAGGAACTGCTGACACACTCTGGCCACATGAGGACGAGCATTGTCATGCATGAGCAGGAACCCAGGGCTCACTGTACCAGCATATGGTCTGACAATGGGTCTGAGTATCTCATCCCGGTACCTAATGGCAGTCATGGTACCTCTGGCTAGCACGTAGAGGTCTGTGCGGCCCTCCAAGGATATGCCTCCCCAGACCATCACTGACCCACCGCCAAACCAGTCATGCTGGAGGATGTTGCAGGCAGCAGAACGTTCTCCACAGCGTCTCCAGACTCTCTCACGTCTGTCACATGTGTTCAGTGTGAACCTGCTCTCATCTGTGAAGAGCACAGGGCGCCAATGGCGAATCTGCCAACCAAGATGTTCTCTGGCAAAGGTCAATCGGGCTGCACAGTGTTGGGCTGTGAGCACAGGCCCCAATTGTGGACGTCGGGCCCTCATACCATCCTCATGCATTCTGTTTCTCACTGTTTGAGCAAAAAACCTGCACATTAGTGGCCTGTTGAAGGTCGTTTTGTAGGGCTCCGGCAGTGCTCCTCCTGTTCTTCCTTGCACAAAGGACCAGATAGCGGTCCTGCTGCGGGGTTGTTGTCCTCCTGCGGCCCCCTCCACGTCTCCTGGTGTACTGGCCTGTCTCTTGGTACCTCCTCCATGCTCTGGACACTGTGCTGGGAGACACATCAAATCTTCTTGCCACAGCACGCATTGATGTGCCATCCTGGATGAGCTGCACTACCTGAGCAACTTCTGTAGGTTGCAGATACCGCCTCATGCCACCTCTAGTGGTGAGGGCACTAGCAAAATGAAAAACTAACCAAAGATCGGCCAGAAAAGATGAGGACAGGCAAATGGTCTGTGGCCACCACCTGCAAATCCATTCCTTTTATAGGGGTTGTCTTGCAAATTGTCTAATTTCCACCAGGTGGAAATTAGACAATTTACCAACAGGTGAAATTGATTCACAAATCAGTGTTGCTTCCTAACTGGACAGGTTGATATCTCAAAAGTGTGATTGACTTGGAGCTACATTGCATTGCTTATGTGTTCCCTTTATTTTTTTGAGCAGTGTAGATATAAGCACCTATTTTGTAATTATAAATAAATCATGCCAATAGACACACCAACCCCCCCCCACACACACACACACACACACACACACACGCACACTGGACCGTTAGCGATTGCGTGTTTTTGAATTTTTGAATGTGGGCACCTCTCCCTTCCCCATTGGATGTTGTGCACGTGATGTGCATGACGAGGCAGTTAATTATGTGTTCTTTCCCGTGTAACTTTATTGACCGCTGATGATTGCTTATTGCATGAAACAGGCTTGTACTGTCTCATAAAGAATTTACTTGATTCACTGGATTATTTTGTTCCTTATTTGGTGAGCACTTTCCCTACATATATATATATATATATATATATATATATATATTAGAATCTGTACGCACCGGACAAGATTTCGATATCAGAAGCGTTCTGGTTTCCGTTTCCGTTTTAGTCTGAGTAGCATTGAACAATCATGTTTGATTAAGCGGCGATATCTACAGGACCATGCTTTGGTTGCATGTTGGTAATAGTCCGTGTAGGGAGCAAAAGAGGTGGAACACTTTGGCCGAAATGTCATCTGGACCTAAAACACTTACAAAAACTATCAATGTTTATGTATTGTGTGTAGAAATGTTCAACTCATGGCAATTACTTGTGAAACAATACGGTCATAGAAATTGTCTCTCAACTCCAGCTCCATTCGTGTCGCAAGTAAATTGCTAATCCGACTGTAAACAATGACCGCATGGAAGAGGAAGTCTTCATAGGAAACGGAAACGAGCAGCCAGCAGCTACAACTGGTAGCCCCGAAGTATTGGCTGTTGTCCCCAGAGCTATTGCTCTCTCTCGCTATATCACACTGAAGTACCAACTGACATCAACCAGACGAGAGGCTCCCTGTCTTTGTCATGATTTGCAGTCCACCTTAGGACATGGAGACTATTCAATGATATATCATGATGGTCATATAATGAGACAGGACAATGACTTGAATGGGTCAATTTAAATCTCAAATCCTTTCCCTTTTTGTCTCTTTGTCCCTGCTTAGACACACATGTACACACACGCACAAATCTCTCTATACTGGGTCAAATACTGATAACGTTTCTTCAGTCATAAACTATAACTCTCCATGTCTCTGTATGGGACCAAATTAATGTGAATGAACTGTTTAACCATTTAGCCATCCTGCCAATATTACTCAGCAGACAATTTCATGAACAACGTTGTAACTCAAATATACCACCCAAAATTAACTGAAATATTAATTTAAGGTTTTAAGGGCATTCTTGCCGTATAACTATACTGCCATTTAGTGACCATACAGTGAATCCGGAAAGTATTCACACCCCTTCAGTTTCCCCACATTTTGTTATGTTACAGCCTTATTCCAAAATGGATTAAATTCCTTTGTTTTCTCATCAATCTAGACACAATACCCCACAATGACAAAGTGAAAAAGGTTCTGTAGAAATGTTTGCAAATTTATTAAAAATAAAAAACTGAAATATTGCATGTACATAAGTATTCACACCCTTTGCTATGACACTCAAAATTGAGCTCAAGTTCATCCTGTGTCTACTGATCATCCTTGAGATGTTTCTACATCTTGATTGGAGTCCACCTGTAGTAAATTCAATTGATTGGACATGATTTGGAAAGGCACACACCTGTCTATATAAGGTCCCACTGTTGACAGTGCATGTCAGAGCAGAAACCAAGCCATGAAGTCAAAGGAATTGTCTGTGGATCTCCGAGACAGGATTGTATCGAGGCACAGATCTGGGGAAGGGTACAAAAAATGTCTACAGCTTTGAAGGTCCTGAAGAGCACAGTGGTCTCCATCATTCATAAATGGAAGAAGTTTGGATCTACCAGGACTCTTCCTAGAGCTGGCCGCCCAGCCAAACTGAGCAATCGGGGGGGGGGGGGCCTTGGTCAGGGAGGTGACCAAGAACCCGATGGTCCCTCTGACAGAGCTCCAGCGTTCCTCTGTGGAGATGGGAGAACCTTCCAGAAGGACAACCATCTCTGCAACACTCCACCAATCAGGCCTTTATGGTAGAGTGGCCAGACAGAAGCCTCTGCTCAGTAAAAGGCACATGACAGCCCACTTGGAGTTTGCCAGAAAGCACCTAAAGGACTCTCAGACCATGAGAAACAAGATTCTCTAGTCTGATGAAACCAAGATTGAACTATTTGGCCTGAATGCCAAACGTCACGTCTGAAGGAAACCAGGCACCTCTCATCACCTTGCTAATACCATCCCTACAGTGAAGCATGTTGGTGGAAGCATCATGCTGTGGGGATGATTTTCAGGGGCAGGAACTGGGAGACTAGTCAGAATCGAGGGAAAGATGAATGGAGCAAAGTACAGTGAGATCCTTGATGAAAACCTGTTCCAGAGCGCTCAGGACCTCAGACTGGGGCCAAGGTTTACCTTTCAACATGACAACGACCCTAAGCACACAGCCAAGACAACGAAGGAGTGGCTTCGGGACAAGTCTGTGAATGTCCTTGAGTGGCTCAGCCAGAGTCCAGACTTGAACCCCATTGAACATCTCTGGAAAGGCCTGAAAATAGCTGTGCAGGGACGCTCCCCATCTAACCTTACAGAGCTCGAGAGGATCTGCAGAGAAGAATGGGAGAAATACCCCAAATATAGGTGTGCCTAGCTTTTAGCTTCATACCCAAGAAGACTTGAGGCTGTAATCGCTGCCAAGGGTGCCTCAACCAAGTACTGAGTAAAGGGTGTGAATACTTATGTGCATGCAATATTTCATTTTTTTATATTTAATAAATTTGCAAAAATTTCTACAAAACCTTTTTCACTTTGTCATTATGGGGTATTGTATGTAGATTGATGAGGGAAAAAAAGGAATTTAATCCATTTTGGAATAAGGCTGTAATGTAACAAAATGTGGGGAAAGTGAAGGGGTGTGAATACTTTCCAGATGCGCTGTAGGTAGTTAAGTCTTTCTGGTCAAACTATATTGTGTTAATTGTGTTTTATTATTTTCTTTTTCATTTTATTGGTGTTAACTGCACTTTCTGCCGTTAATGATGTTTTAAAGAGCTAGTTTTAATTGGTTTTTGTAAGAGCTATTGTTGCACTCTGTCTCCTATAGGGGTGGGAATCACAGAGTAACTCATGATATGATACTATCACGATACGTTGCCCACGATAACAATAGTATCACGAACGATACAGCGATTCTGTGATACTTGATACATTGTAAGACAATCATCTATGATACATCACGATATCTGTATAACTGAAGAAGAAAAGGTACCCCTAAAAAGGCAAAAAGCAGGAATTTTGTATTTATTCACTTCATTATGGTGTCTGTTTCACAGAATTTGACAACTAAAATGAAACAATGTACAGCAAAGTGTATAGAGTCTTAGCTTAGTGCCTCTTTAACACACACACACACACTGACTGCAACTTGTCCATGTCCACGTGTGCCATCATTCCAATGTAAAATAGCCATAAACTGGTAAAACACCTAACTGCCAGAAAGCAGAACAGCTCTGGGTTAAAGTGTTTAAAGGAAGGATACAACTATGCCTCACTAAGATAGTTTCAGTCTGTGCAAATTAACTTTACAGAAAACTAAAAACAACAAGGTGGCTATGCATGTTCGTGGTGTTGCCCGTGTACTTAACTTTCACAAGTCAGTTCTTGCGTATCACGTAGTCTTCGTCGGTTTTGTTTGTCCCATCAGTGTTGTCAAAGCTGAATTGGGCTCAGATTTTCGACTTGAAAGATGACTGTGCCTCTATGATTTGCTTCGTCCCGCTGTCCACGCTGTCCGCCATTTTCCCCCTGTGAGTTTCTTCTTCACCACAAGTTTACCCTCATTCATTTGATAAGTGCCACCATGAGGAGTCATGAAGTAGTTACTCTGGTTAGTCAAATTGGCGGGAAAATACGTTTAGAGCGCCTGCATAATTTAATAAGAAATATCCATATTTGGTGCCAGCGTATCGATAAGGTATTGCAAGAGGAAGTAATACAATATCGATATTTAATACCGTATCGATATTTTGTCCCACCGCTAGTCTCCTACCACATGGCACCACCGGAAGTCCCAGTTTTTATCTTAATATGATAGCGATTAAAAGGTTTGAAAATGTGTGTGCATGTAAATTTGCTTAATTGTAGTTATAATATTTAAAAACATTTTTCTTTCTTTTTTCTTGGCCAAAGAAATGGGAAAGGAAAATGGTTTTACATTTTTAATGCATATGGTGTGAATTCAATAGAAATCTGGGGAAATGGTGTCCAGGCGGCGTAGTGGTCTTTTCCGTTGCCTACCAACACGGAGATCGGCAGTTCAAATCCCCACGTTACCTCTGGCTGGGTCGGGCATCCCTACAGACACAATTGGCCGTGTCTGCGGGTGGGAAGCCAGATATGGGTATGTGGCCTGGTCGCTGCACTAGCGCATCCTCTGGTCGGTCAGGCGCCTGTTTGGGGGGGAGGGCAACTGGGGGGAATAGCGTGATCCTCCCACGCGCTATGCCCCCCTGGTGAAACTCCTCACTGTCAGGTGAAAAGAAGCGGCTGGTGCCTTCACATGTATCGGAGGAGGCATGTGGTAGTCTGCAGCTCTCCCTGGATCGGCAGAGGGGGTGGAGCAGCGACCGGGAGGGGGTGGAGCAGCGACCGGGATGGCTTGGAAGAGTGGGGTAATTGGCCAAGTACAATTTCTGAGAAAAAGGGGGAAAAATAAAATAAAAAAGAAAGAAACAAGGAAATCTGGGGAAATTAATTTGTCAGTTGAAAATTGAGCTGATCATGATTCATATTTTATAGGCTAGAGATGAAATGGTTACCAGTTTCATGATAAAACACAGTAAAATTCCAGACTGTTAGTATTACAATTTCAAGTTTTAATCATCATAAAAAATGTGTGATTATCGCGCTGAGAAAAACTCATGGTCTAACAGTACCCAAAGTTAGCAACAGTCTCCCAGATGCAGGACTTCTTCTTATTCAGAGTTTATTGGCGGTTTGGAAACCAGCTTAGAGATGACAACTGTACTGGGGGTGAATTTTTATTTAAATTATATTGAGGCTTAAAGTTATGCCTAATTAGGGGCGCGTCTGCTCTAAGTGACAGGTGGATCAGGACCTGGTTGCAAGCCATGAACTTGTCAATAATAATAATAATAATCACATTTATATAGCACTTTTCTAGACACCCAATGGTCATCCGGGTTCTAAATGTCTTGGTTCGGCACCGCAGCATGCACACAGAAGTTGTGTCAAGAGCTATGGCAACTTTGCCTAATTTCCAATACCTCCTCTGCCTGCAATGGCATAATGTACAAAACAAGCTAAAAGAAGGAAGACTTTGGAGCAGAAGAGAGAGACAAAGAAAGCTCTAAATAAAAAGAGAGATCAGACAAGGGTCAACATCAGAGAGGTATTTTCAAGATGGCGAGAACTGCGGGAGTAAGGGGCTGAATGGCGATGCAGAGTGATATGAGGCAGCAGAAAGAGAGGTGGAAGGTTTTGCATTTGAATGTTCATGTAGCCTACTGCAGTTTTAAGTCAAAATAATGAGGGAAATTTTGAATAATTTCCCCCCAGAATCCCTAGTTTCTCTACCTAGACTACTAAGGCAAGCCCTATAGGAATAGTGAGATGTTGGTATCCCTGATCTCGCAGCAGTATATCCACTGATGAACCGTATTTCCCACAATAATTTATGTGATAAGTCTTAAAAATATGAGAGGCTTAACAAATAATTCGTCCTTCAGCACAACAATTTCAGTGTCAGTCAAATAATTGATTGCACATTTCTAAACAGTGATTTTTCTTTATCAAAATTTGATGTGGGCGCCGAGCAGATATGAGACATGCTGTGATCTGTGGGTGTGCCATTTTTTTGGGGGGGGGGGTTCTTGTCTGAAAAGCATGTAGCTTGGGTAATGAGGGGCCACTGAGGGACCTATCTATGAGAGCCATGTTTTGTGTTTATAGCAATCTGTCCCCTTTTTCTCTAGGTCACTGTTCTGTTTTGCTGCTGTAAGGTGGAACAGCTCTGCTGTGCCTTGTGAGCAGTGACAGACTGACAGTAGGACTGACAGACCCCTCCGCACCCTGCCTTCCTTTTCATGGATGCCAGGGTGGTCCTGCTGCAGTTGTGGACACTCCATGTCCTGACAGCGCCATTGAAGTGGACTGATGCTGCAGAGGTGTACACCAACACTTGGGCGGTCCAGATTAAAGGGGGCCAAGAGGTCGCTGACTGCATTGCCAGGAAACATGGCTTCATCAACCACGGCAATGTAAGTTGAGTGTGTGTGACTAAGCGTGTGTATACATGCAGGCATCTGTTTCACTTTAACACAGACCTGTTACACAAAGAGGCTGAGCCTTAGAATGCCTGACTGTACACCTCAAGGCTATCCAGCGTGTCCAGCTGATTGCAGGCTGCAGTGGTAATAGTCTTCTGTAGCGAATGACTTCAGCTTAACTGGGCAGACCTGGCTTCTGGCAGACCCATGGGCATTTTGAGAGGGATGGATGGCGGTTATGTTTACAGAGTTATATTTAACAAGACTTGGTTAAAACCAAGTATATGGCTAGACGGTGTCTACATTTATTAAACGACTGTTTTTGAGCGACTATGTTTAAAAAGCGACTGTTTTGACAACGGTTCCAAGTGTTTGTACTGCTTTCACAGTTTTACTCTTTGAGATTTCAAAAGCCTTTTTTTTTAATTAATCAAGGTGTCATGAGGCACAGTTGGCAGATGAGCTGAGAAAGACTATTGTCAGAGGGAAGAATAAATTGGCAAGAGACTAGGAAAGTTACTTTTTTTTTCTATGGTGGGTAAACATACTGAATATTAACATGCCTCCGAGGGTAAGCGTTTTCTTATTTGGGCTCGCAGCTGGCTAAGTTTCTGTTTGGTCCTCTCTTCCCCAGTCACTCTTCTTGAGACCTCACTCCATTTGCATGCGTCTTTTAGGACCCATCTGAGTGCTACACACCCCAGTGAACAGCCCTCTGAATTACTTTTTAGAATTATGCATTGGAAATTCTGCATATTTCAATACAAAACCCTTCCTACCTAAAAAAGAGAGGATTTTCTCCAAAGTGGGCTTGCACATTTAATTTAGATTTTTCTGTTGCTTTTTTTAATTTAGGATGGTGTTTTTTCTTGAGCACAAAGCCAGATGTTGTTGGCCTTCCTGTTAGCAAAGTTGAGCGGAGCAGCTGCCATGCAGACCAAGACGGGGGAGATTAGAAGTGTCTCCTTATTAAATGGTCTTTTTTATCTTCCCAGTCGCATTTAATTGTCTTCGCAGTATGCACAGATTTTAAGCTTGTCAAAGGGACTTGGATACTCAGCTGTAATGTAGAGCTCATTGTACATGGATTTGGCAGCTTGCATTTGTTTGCACTGTAAAACCTCGGTTCTCTTCAGAAGAGGGGTCTTGCATTAGAGGAAGAGGCCTCTAATGCCCTTTTCCCACTGGCCAAAAAAACCCGCTAACATCTGCCTTTTTACATTGACCAAAGGCGGACATTAGCGGGACTTTGCGGGTTTTTTGGCCAGTGGGAAATTAGAGACCTTATTTTGTAACTTTGAATTCTAGACTCATAATCCGTTTTTAAGCTTTGTAAACAAGGGTAACGTGAAACATTTGGTATATTGCTCAGATATCGCCCACTTACTCAGACACTCGCCCAGAAACACCATTCTGCAGAACTGAAAACAAGATTGCTCTTCCTCTGATAGGCCAATTCTTCTTTCTCCTTTTTTAGTTTTTATTTCATGATCAATTTCAGTTCACTCTATTTTACCCCCCCCCTCCCCTCCCTCCTTCATCATTCAAGCCAAAGACCGTTAAGGCGCCTAGGAATTCATTTTGCCTGTTAAAGAGCCAGAATAATGAGGAAGCTATTGGGTTTTTTCCCCCCCCTCCCTCTGTTCATGACTCATTTCATCTGAAGAGCATAACTGGAGGCAGCCACAAGACTGAGTCCTTTTAATCCTGCTGTCTGTCACCAAGGAAGGTCTGATGCCATATGGGAGCCTGTCAATTCAGAGTGTGCCGATGAACTGCTCAGGTCCCAGAGCGAAACAGAGGGGTGCACACCCCCCTATCACACACCCCACCCACTTAATTCTTTCTCTGTTCTTCTGGTTTCAGACTGCACAAACACCACCACACACAGACAGTCCTCTCTTTATCCACGGATGTCTTGCTTCCTGATGACAGCCAGTGATGAAGCTGCCCCACACAGTTTAGATAAGGGAGAGGTAGATTTATATGTAGGTGGAGGGAAGTCTGACAACGAGTGAAACAAAATGGAAAATCTGGATAATTCTCGATTTACCATTGGTACAATAAAAAAGGAAGGGGGAACTAAGAAGAGTAGTGATGGCGAGGAGGGGGATTTACTGGGAGAATCTGGCTTGAGGCAGAGGTGGAGATAATGTAGTATAGCACAAAGAAACTGGAAGGCGGGTTATTGAAAGAAGGCAGACATGAAGAATGCCGGCTGAATTTTTAGTATTACCCGTAGCCTGGAGTAAGATTATGCAAGCCTACATCCTAAATCAGTCATTGTTTCACAGACGCACCACAGTAATGAGGCACAATTGAGCCCCTTTTGCCAAAGAAGGTACAAAGAGAGACGGATGATGTATAGTTTGTATGCAGTCCAAAGTGCCTGCACTAAAATGGCAGTGTGGTTTATTTGAGGGGATGATTTAGGTAAGGTTCTGTATCCCCAGGAATTCTGGCAGTGATGAGTAAACAGCTTAGTCATCCCTCTTTTCTCCTTGGTGGTTGTCCTCCAGGACATTTAAAGAGAGCCAGGGAAGTTGATGTGTAATCAGGAAGTAATGGGATTTTTATCACTAATGAGATTAGGGGATCATCGTGTAACTGATTTGTTCACTACAGTGCTCCCTAAATGACTTATCAGCCTATATTAGATAATATCCAAATGTGAGTTTGCATTAAACCTGGAAGTTTTGATCGTCTTTGTGAGTCAGGTCGTATGTGTTTGTGACAGGGATCTAGTTCAGAGTTAACACATAAATATAATGTTTCTGGTGTGTCTTTGAGCTATATAAAGGAGAGCAGCATCTTTAGATCTTTAGTTCTGTAATGGGTTCAGTAGTGGTTTTGGTTTTATGTATGTATGTATGTGTGGGAGTTTTCAGGCCACGGTTTTGGACTTAGTGAGCCAAGTCAGAGTCATTGTTTTTTGTGCGGTAGGGCAGGCTGTCTGGGTGATGATCAACTGAATCACCCTGTGTAGTAGACATCTATTATCAGTCTGTCTGTTTCTCTCTCTGACTTTCTCTCTGTCACTCTGTCTCTCTCTCTCTCAGTGTCTGTGTTGATATATACTTGCATTTACTTTCAGGGTTTCTTATTTTCCAAGTAAACACTCCGTAGAGACATAAAACATTAGTGATAATTTGCCATTGAATGCCTCACACAAAAAAATACCCATTGCTTTCCTGTCCATCTATTCGCAGTGCTACCCGGCATTGAGGCTCTTACTTTAAAGTTGCTGCAACATACTGCTGTAAACTTGGCATTGCAGAGTGAATTGATTTTGATTTGATTCTGATATTTCATTAATCCCCATAGGGAAATTCTTGCTCTGCATTTAACCCATCCTAGCTGTGTAGCTAGGAGCAGTGGGCAGCCGTCGTGCAGCGCCCCGGGGACCAACTCCAGTTCGTCTTACATTGCCTCTGTCAGGGGCACAGACAGGAGTATAAACCCTAACATGCATGTCTTTTTTGATGGGGGGGGGGGGGACTGGAGCACCTGGAGAAAACCTACCACAGACACGAGGAGAACATGCAAACTCCACACAGAGGACAGCCTGGGATGACCCACAAGATTGGACAACCCCAGGGTTCGAATGTAGGACCTTCCTGCTGTGAGGCAATGGCACTAATTACTGGCCCAGTGTAGCGAATTCCAATGTAGCGATTTCAGGGGGGCAGCCGGAACTCTGCCACAGTCGGGAACCAAACCTGGGTAGCCCAGACCACAGGCGACCGCACTAATCAGTCAACTAAAGGGTCTGACCCATTAGCTAAGGGCTAGCGAGTCTAGTCATCTGTGCTCATTACACTATCCCCCTCCTTCGGGAAGCGCGTCCCCATGCTTCAGCATATACAACAACAGCAATGAATGGGCCTTTTCTAAATGGGGTGGGGTTTAGGGGTTGACCTAGATCAGTTTTAGATTAGCTGATGATACAATATTATTGCAAAGTCCAATATTCCCATCATAATATTCTATCGTGTGTGTGTGTGTGTGTGTGTGTGTATGTGTGTGTGCGCGCATGCGTGCATGCGTATGTGAGTGTGCATGGTTGTAGGGTAATACCATCAGTGTTGATACACAAACGTGCACACTTTGAGAGGGGTGTAATGCAGGTGCATGTGGTGGCATTGTACATTACTCTATTGACAGCTCCTGCCGACTCAATAATGCACCAGCTAATCTCTCTATCTGTGTTTCATGTGTCTCTTTGTCTATCTCTCCAGTACATTTCCCATTTCCAAGAGATTCTTGTCTTTATCAGCTCAACACACCATGTTCACTCATAAAACCCAAACTAAATCATTTTGCTGCAGGCAGACTCATTGCCAGCACCTGCAATTTCCACTGTCTATTTCCCGCAGGGTTTCAAATGTAGAATGACGAGTGCCTCTCCAGAAAAGCTGCAAAGAATTTCCACTGGCACTAATGAAGCTCAAGAGAAACAGTCTGTGGAAGTGTTAATTTATGTTAAATTTGCCAAGAGATCTTCTGTCGCAAGAAAATAGTTGGATGGTTTCTCTGGAGAATGCTTTGCTTTGATTAATCAAACAAGGTTATTAATCAACCAGCTTACATTTCTGGCTTTTCTCCCCTTTTTTTCCCCTCATAATCTCCTCACCTTCCATTCCTCCTTTTGTTTTTGTTTTTTTGTTTTTTTTTTTCTCTCCTGGGTAGATGGAGTGTGTGTGTGTGTGTGTGTGTGTGTGTGTGTGTGTGTGTGTGTGTGTGTGTGTGTGTGTGTGTGTGTGTGTTTTAAACAGGGTTTTTTGGGGGGTTTTTGCCAGTGTGTTTTCTCTTTTGATAGCAGAGGGGAACCGTCAGGGTCTAAAAGATATTATAAAAAAATATTTAAAAAGTCATCAGTTCTAATTTTATTATTAATTCCTAATTTGACAGTCAACATCTAATCAAAATGTTTCTGAGGCAGTAAACCCTTGAAACTTGCCTATTCAGTTTGTGTTGGAATGTGAAAGGTTAAATGAAAGAAGCTCCTTTGTCTCCCTATCAGAATTTTGCTGCCTCTGTAGTTGCTAGGGAGAAAATGCTATGCTTTCAGCTCTGTGTTTGGTTGTCCAGCTATAATTTTAGAGGTCCGAGCAATAGTAATTCAATGAGAGAGTAATTTCAAATGACCATAAAATTAACCAATCATATCTTCCTTTCAAATGGGTGGGCTTTGTTATCGCTAACTTTATGACAAATTTTGCCCACTTTGATGGGACACAAATCACATCCATCATCATCATCCATACCGCTTATCCTGCTCTCAGGGTCGCGGGGATGCTGGAGCCTATCCCAGCAGTCATTGGGTGGCAGGCAGAGAGACACCCTGGACAGGCTGCCAGGCCATAACAAGGCATTTACTCTATATTTTTAAGAAAAAAATCAAGATTATCTCAAATCATGTTTCTTGTTTTAGTGAATATTCCTTATAACAGGTCTTATAATAACAAATCACAAGCTAGCAACAAAAAAAACCCATAAAATGTAGTTACAGGGCTCGAGAGTGCGACCAATTTGGTCGCACATGCAACCAAAATTTTTAAGAGTGCAACTGAAAAAAATTATAGGTCGCACTGGTGCACCCGTTGCTGCTCGGGTGAACACTGAAATCTCTTTCGCAAGCGCAGCATCTCTCTGTGTTCTCCTGACGGTATCGTGGTCTAAACCAATAAGCGACAGAGCTCGGGTGGGTCCTTGCCTCTGATTGACTGTGGTCCTTTTCACTGCTCTAAGTAGTGTCAGTTCAAAAAATGCGAGCGATCTGAGCAGGCTGAGCGCCAGAGAACTTGAATGGGAAAATTGAGCACTCTTTTTATTTTCAAATGTTTTATTTTACTTGAAATGTTTAAATCTAACATGTTCAATATCAGTTCATTGAAGCACTTTAAGCACAAACACTTTTATTTGGAAATGTTTAAATGTTTTAAATGTTCAATTTAAGCTCAGTGTAGCACTTTAAACACTTTATTTTTCTTTATATATTCTTCATATATATATATATATATATATATATATATATATATATTCTTTATATATTGTGTTTAAAATAAAGACAAGCTTTTTCTACACCTTATTGTTTTAAAAAATCATTCACATTATATGACAGAAGAGCGATAAAAAGGAGACCTTTTGGTGTTAAAGGCGATGCAATGAAAAATGTGGGTGCACCTAAATTTTGTGCTGGTGCACCTAAAAGAAAAAGTTTGGCGCACCAGTGCAACCAATGCAAAAAGTTAGTGTAGAGCCCTGAGCTAGCTAATAAGCCTGTTGGTTCATGATGGAAGCCACAAGTAACATTACCGCTGGTGAGGAGGACATCATTGCAAATTTATTATCCACACCGTTTTCAAGATTAACCTCTAATTAGAAGTTGGAGTTAATCAGCAAAGGAAGACCTACACCAGAGTTTAATTTGGTAAATTATTTAAAATCTAATGGGCTGCCATGCCAACTGATTGTCTGGCCGCCATTGCCACTGTTTTGCATGCATATGTTAAGGTTTATTTGGGAAAATGGTCATTATGCATAATTACCGGTCAGTCTGTAAATTTACCAACTCAGTGGTAATTGTGCACCTTTACCGTAACACATATATGTACCGTAACACATAATAGGTCACTGTGCCAATTTAATGATATTATTTATTAACATATTGCTTGTTTATGGTGGTGGGTTCCCAAATTATTGCAGTTCACTGTCCATGGTTCTGAAGTGTCTATCGCTAATGTTTGCGCTATCATGATGTACAAATAAATTTAGGGTTTTTTTTGTTGTTTTTTTTTTTGTGGTAGGAGGGGGTGGCTGTCATGTATTTTGTACATAGTTTTGCACCGCGGCCTGTTGTCACCATATTCCACTGAAGTGCACAAACAGTGTGATGGTGCAATTATTTGTAAGGAGGATTTCATTTTATTTAGAAATTAGCTGTTTTTTTGTTTTGCTGATAACACTCTCGCCGTGCTGTTTGCTCATTGCATTGCCGAGGCTGGACTGGTGTCTTAATTTTTGTTTCAGAGCTGGAATTACCACAGGTAAATTTTGCAGTACTATAGGAGAGGACAAAGAAAGCTACACTAGTGGTTTGCTTTTTTTTTTTTTTACCTGACAAGGGAAGAGTGGTCAGAAGGCCAAGGTTTAAAAGTCATGGTTAGCTACGGATTGTTGTGGGATTTGGTCATTTACGCACCAGTATGCACCCAAGCCCTGGTGATTAGCAGCCTCCTGGCACTCAAGGCTTCAGTGTGTTCTCGCCTGGTATTGCCATGGAGAGAATTGCCAACATATTCCTTTCTGCAGATTGTGTCCAATGTGGTGGTGGGTTTTTTGTCAGTCAATAAAAGGCCCTGTTTTTTCATTTGTGGCAAACAAAAACCAAAAAAAAAAACCAACCACAAGATGGTTCAAAATTGTAGTCTACTCTTCATTTAAGAAAATGGTCCTCTCCCTGCTACCTATGTAAATGATTTTTGGCATTTGAATATCAGACGGTCCAGAAATTGAGTTCCCTAACTGACACTGTAACGTTAACAGCAATGTGCAAGTTTGATGTACATAGCTGTTTTTTATTTTATGCTGTTTATTTTAATTATTTTGTCTGTTTTAGCTGATATTTCTACTTTTTAAAAAAAAAACAACCTGTCACCACCACAAATAGCCCAAAGGTCCCTATGAGAAATGGCCCTGTAAGATTGCCCCTGCTACTGCACTTTACACAGTCTTTTTAAGTCTTACCTTACAATTTCACCTGATCTACTCTTCTATCACCCTCTGCCTCAGATTTTTCCTCCAACCTTCCCATCGCCTCTTTCTTCGTTCATACATAATTTGCCTGTACTTTTCCTCCATAATGTGGCCCTTCCAGCCCCCTTTTTCTTCTGTCCTCCCTCACATCTCACCCTCTGCTCTTTCTTCAGTATCTCTACATGGCACTTTATCTCTGTGTTTACAGAGCTGAGTGAAGTGTACCTCTTGAGTCTCAGAGCTGTCTCCCATGTAAATCCACCACTTCATTACATGGAGCCTGCAGCCACAGACATTTTATCCGTTTCCATAATGACTCATGTAGATGACTTGGTACACTGCCAGAGATCCCCAGAAATAAAACATACTCAAAAAATGCATTACTCAACTGTTTCATGTTTGACTCATAAAGCTCGGGCTCTACTTACACTCACTGCAATCTGTTAATTTTTAAGTTTGCAATCAAGATTTTTTTTGACTGTTGGCAAAGAAAGAGTAAGGTGAGGGAGGAGGTTGTTGTTATAGCAACAAAGAGTGGCTGTCAGGTTAGACAGCTGGCGAACTCGTAGACCAGACAGTATAGATCAAGTGAGTTGAGAGGGCTCAAGCTTATCGGATTGATCTCGGTACCTTTGAGACAGAGAGCCAGTCATGCATCTGTGCTGTCTGATTTAATTTAAGTCTTGTGTCTTAAGGGAGACTTTTCTTTAACTCCTCGCATCCATAAAGTGTTCATTATTGACTTGGGGTGGCCCAAAATAAATTAAGTATGGAACTCTCTAAAGAAAATCCTTTTGTTCTCTTTGACAACCAACTATTAAAGCCTTGACCCCCGTAGCCACTGTGTTGGGTTGAATGACTCATCAAGAAGTTTGTGTTTTGTAGGTAAAGCATTTCACTGTCAAAGGTGACCGACCACTCCTTAGAGGTTGACCGATATGGGTTTTTCTGATTTTGAGAGGGCAATTGGGGCCAATGGCTTATGTGATGTCATTTTTTTTTTGTTTATTTTTTTATTTACCACTGTTTCTCAACCCAGGTAGGCCTGCTTGCTGGGTTCGAATCAAAGGGGAGCTTGGCTCCCCTGAAAGCCTACTTTGAGAGATTTAGGGGGAGCTCTGAAACATCCTCCATTTTTGTGTCACAGGTTATACATTTTTATTTTTCTGTACATTAAGGTCCCTGAAAATGAATAATAATGGAAAAAAATATGCCAATGTTGTGTTTATTCGCTCATCATATTCCAATTTCCGAAATTTTGTCCCCGCTTTAATAAGAATAATGCTGTGTCCTGCTGTGGCCATCCATGTGTGGCAGCGCACTCAAATCCCTACGTTTACGTCATCACTTCAACGAGTCAGTTGTCTAGCTAACAAATGCCCTATAGTCTCTTCTGATTTAAGGTAAGAATTGGGGAATTACATAGATATACTTTAGTAGTCCCTGTGGGGACATTCATTCTCTGCATTGAATGAATGAAATTAATTATTTTGGGTCATACATTTGTGTTCATATACGACAGACAGCATTTAACCCATCCTATGGTATAGGAGCAGTGGACAGCTGCCGTGCAAAGCCTGGGGACCAACTCCAGTTCTTCTTTCCATTGCCTTGGTCAGGGGCACAGACAGGAGTATTAACCTAACATATACAGTGCATCCGGAAAGTATTCACACCCCTTCACTTTCCCCACATTTTGTTATGTTACAGCCTTATTCCAAAATGGATTAAATTCCTTTTTTTTCTCATAAATCTACATACAATACCCCAGAATGACAAAGCGAAAAAGGTTTTGTAGAAATTTTTGCAAATTTTATTAAAAATAAAAAACTGGGTCCGCGGTGACGTAGCGGTCTAAGCATCGACTTGGTGTCGATGCAGTTGCCCACTGGGGACTGGGGTTCGCACCCCGGTCTCGTCAGATCCGACTATGGCCGGACTCGATGAAGCAGCAATCATTGGCAACGCTGTCTTCGGGAGGGGGGCGAAGTCGGCTTGTGTTCGTCATGTGAATGCGTCTCTATGTGTGTCGGAAAAACAGTGGTTCGGCTTGGATTCGCCTTGTCACGAAAGTGGGGAGGCGCTTTCCTTCGAGACTGCCGGCCGGAGAGATGCAGTTGGCGAACGCATGCAATACGAGGGTGGGTGTTTGAATTAAAATAGGGATCAATTGGCCACTAAATTGGGAGAAAAAAGGGAAAAATCAGAAATAAATTAAAAAAAATAAAAAAAAAATAAAAAACTGAAATATTGCATGTACATAAGTATTCACACCCTTTGCTATGACACTCAAAATTGAGCTCAGGTTCATCCTGTTTCCACTGATCATCCTTGAGATGTTTCTACATCTTGATTGGAGTCCACCTGTAGTAAATTCAATTGATTGGACATGATTTGGAAAGGCACACACCTGTCTATATAAGGTCCCACTGTTGACAGTGCATGTCAGAGCAGAAACCAAGCCATGAAGTCAAAGGAATTGTCTGTGGACCTCCGAGACAGGATTGTATCGAGGCACAGATCTGGGGAAGGGTACAAAAAAATGTCTACAGCTTTGAAGGTCCTGAAGAGCACAGTGGTCTCCATCATTCATAAATGGAAGAAATTTGGATCCACCAGGACTCTTCCTAGAGCTGGCCGCCCAGCCAAACTGAGCAATCGGGGGAGAAGGGCCTTGGTCAGGGAGGTGACCAAGAACCCAATGGTCACTCTGACAGAGCTCCAGCGTTCCTCTGTAGAGATGGGAGAACCTTCCAGAAGGACAACCATCTCTGCAGCACTCCACCAATCAGGCTTTTATGGTACAGTGGCCAGACGGAAGCCTCTGCTCAGTAAAAGGCATATGACAGCCCACTTGGAGTTTGCCAGAAAGCACCTAAAGGACTCTCAGACCATGAGAAACAAGATTCTCTAGTCTGATGAAACCAAGATTGAACTGTTTGGCCTGAATGCCAAACGTCACGTCTGGAGGAAACCAGGCACCTCTCATCACCTTGCTAATACCATCCCTACAGTGAAGCATGGTGGTGGCAGCATAATGCTGTGGGGATGTTTTTCAGGGGCAGGAACTGGGAGACTAGTCAGGATCGAGGGAAAGATGAATGGAGCAAAGTACAGAGAGATCCTTGATGAAAACCTGCTCCAGAGAGCTCAGGACCTCAGACTGGGGCGAAGGTTTACCTTTCAACACGACAATGACCCTAAGCACACAGTCAAGACAATGAAGGAGTGGCTTCGGGACAAGTCTGTGAATGTCCTTGAGTGGCTCAGCCAGAGTCCAGACTTGAACCCCATTGAACATCTCTGGAAAGGCCTGAAAATAGCTGTGCAGGGACGCTCCCCATCTAACCTTACAGAGCTCGAGAGGATCTGCAGAGAAGAATGGGAGAAATACCCCAAATATACACTACCGTTCAAAAGTTTGGGATCACCCAAACAATTTTGTGTTTTCCATGAAAAGTCACACTTATTCACCACCATATGTTGTGAAATGAATAGAAAATAGAGTCAAGACATTGACAAGGTTAGAAATAATGATTTGTATTTGAAATAAGATTTTTTTTACATCAAACTTTGCTTTCGTCAAAGAATCCTCCATTTGCAGCAATTACAGCATTGCAGACCTTTGGCATTCTAGCTGTTAATTTGTTGAGGTAATCTGGAGAAATTGCACCCCACGCTTCCAGAAGCAGCTCCCACAAGTTGGATTGGTTGGATGGGCACTTCTTGCGTACCATACGGTCAAGCTGCTCCCACAACAGCTCAATGGGGTTCAGATCTGGTGACTGCGCTGGCCACTCCATTACCGATAGAATACCAGCTGCCTGCTTCTGCTCTAAATAGTTCTTGCACAATTTGGAGGTGTGTTTAGGGTCATTGTCCTGTTGTAGGATGAAATTGGCTCCAATCAAGCGCTGTCCACTGGGTATGGCATGGCGTTGCAAAATGGAGTGATAGCCTTCCTTATTCAGAATCCCTTTTACCCTGTACAAATCTCCCACCTTACCAGCACCAAAGCAACCCCAGACCATCACATTACCTCCACCATGCTTAACAGATGGCGTCAGGCATTCTTCCAGCATCTTTTCATTTGTTCTGCGTCTCACAAACGTTCTTCTTTGTGATCCAAACACCTCAAACTTGGATTCATCCGTCCACAACACTTTTTTCCAGTCTTCCTCTGTCCAATGTCTGTGTTCTTTTGCCCATCTTAATCTTTTTCTTTTATTGGTCAGTCTCAGATATGGCTTTTTCTTTGCCACTCTGCCCTGAAGCCCAGAATCCCGCAGCCGCCTCTTCACTGTAGATGTTGACACTGGTGTTTTGCGGGTACTATTTAATGAAGATGCCAGTTGGGGACCTGTGAGGCGTCTGTTTCTCAAACTAGAGACTCTAATGTACTTATCTTCTTGCTCAGTTGTGCAACGCGGCCTCCCACTTCTTTTTCTACTCTGGTTAGAGCCTGTTTGTGCTGTCCTCTGAAGGGAGTAGTACACACCGGTGTAGGAAATCTTCAATTTCTTAGCAATTTCTCGCATGGAATAGCCTTCATTTCTAAGAACAAGAATAGACTGTCGAGTTTCAGATGAAAGTTCTCTTTTTCTGGCCATTTTGAGCGTTTAATTGACCCCACAAATGTGATGCTCCAGAAACTCAATCTGCTCAAAGGAAGCTCAGTTTTGTAGCTTCTGTAACGAGCTAAACTGTTTTCAGATGTGTGAACATGATTGCACAAGGGTTTTCTAATCATCAATTAGCCTTCTGAGCCAATGAGCAAACACATTGTACCATTAGAACACTGGAGTGATAGTTGCTTGAAATGGGCCTCTATACACCTATGTAGATATTGCACCAAAAACCAGACATTTGCAGCTAGAATAGTCATTTACCACATTAGCAATGTATAGAGTGTATTTCTTTAAAGTTAAGACTAGTTTAAAGTTATCTTCATTGAACAGTACAGTGCTTTTCCTTCAAAAATATGGACATTTCAATGTGATCCCAAACTTTTGAACGGTAGTGTAGGTGTGCCAAGCTTGTAGCTTCATACCCAAGAAGACTTGAAGCTGTAATCGCTACCAAGGGTGCCTCAACCAAGTACTGAGTAAAGGGTGTGAATACTTATGTACATGCAATATTTCAGTTTTTTATTTTTAATAAATTTACAAAAATTTCTACAAAACCTTTTTCACTTTGTCATTATGGGGTATTGTATCTAGATTGATGAGAAAAAAAAGGAATGTAATCCATTTTGGAATAAGGCTGTAACATAACAAAATGTGGGGAAAGTGAAGGGGTGTGAATACTTCCCAGATGCACTGTATATCTTTTATGGTGGGAGGAAACTGGAGCACCTGGCAGGAACCCATGCAGACACGGGGAGAACAAGGAGCTATTCTGTTATTAGTGGTACTTTATGATCTGTGTAGTGTCCTGTAACATCCTGGATGTCCTGTAACTGGTTGTTTATTCACCACGAGCCATACTCTGAAAATGGACATTCTGTCATACTGTAATACAGAGTTTGTACATCATAAATGGAAGTCTTGATCTTTTAATGGGATAAGCTATGGTATCATTGGTGAATTAATTGTAAAGCACGTTGAGTGGCTGTTGCAGTTAGAAAGGCACTCTATAAAATGCAACTTGATTGATTGAACATGCAAACTCCACACAGAAAGGACCGAGGACTGCCTGGGGATCAAACCCAGGACCTTCTTGCTGTGAGGCAAGATTTTCATGGGATCTGTTACCTAACTGTGATGCTACTGGTCTATTCTGTTTGACCGATGGTGCTGCGCAACTGCCGCTGTGGGCTATGCGCTGTGGTCACTCACTCACTCATGGATGACCAGAGAGGGACTAAATATGTGCTCATTAGTCTTTGATATACTAACTACATACATTTCAGAATTTCTCGGACTGATAATAATAGCAGTGTTTCAATTCTGTTTTTGCAAGGTGTTGAATAAAAGTGTGATGAGTACTGTATTATGGTGCACTATCGTATTGACGTTGCCTCCAGGATGTTTTACTATGCGGTAGGTGTTTGCGTGTTGTGTTTAGAATGTGGCTGTTGTCTTGCTAGCCTATGTTTGCTGTTTGCTAGCCTTTTGTAGGACCAACAATTGAAGCTGTGGGCATGTTCTGATGTTGTCACATGATGAAACCTAAGTCAGGTCTGTTAGAAGCATAGCGCAAACCACTGGCCAATTGATTGTGGATTTTTTTTGTTTGTTGCTCGAGTGATATAAAAACATTGCAACGGTGAATGGTTTTTCTGTCTCTGTGTTACCTGCATAGGTAGATTTTCTCTGTATGAAGTGAAACGTTATTGACAGTATTAACTGTATGTAGCAACAGTAGAATGTTTTTCGCAGTAACCCTGCAATTGATCGCGCATGCCCATGTATGTGCGTGCATATGACATGTAGTAGCGCACCGGAAAACAGGGCTCCCCTGAAAGCCACTGTGTAAATCGAACCCTGCCTGCTTGTACTTACTCAGCTAGGCAGCACTTAAATCCGCAGTAGACAACTTTTCAGCTTAACCCCCGTAGCGTTTCCAAGTGGTATTATTGTTTGCGCCGCTTTTGCATAGACAACCAGATCGCTTTCCATTTATTAGCAGCCTGGCTATTGTCCAAAGCAAGAAACAACTTTGAGAATCCCAATTTGAACTAAAACCCCCCAATCTCAGTGCTATTATGAAGGCAGAGTAAAACATCAGGTAGTATTAATTAGTAGGCAGGTTGTGTTACTTACTGATCCAGTAGAAAGAATGCCAACTGAATTTTAGTTTGGAACCCTCTCATGTCCCGGAGCTCTCTCCATCGATCGGATACCTGTCCGAGGTTTACTCTTGTTTTACCTCTGTTTCTATCACTCTCCATCTTTGCTGTCTTTGCCTCCTCCGTCAACAAGGTTTTTTTGCTTGCGGGGTAGTTTCCACTGTCACTTCAGTTGTTCCACTGTTCGCCATTTCCACTACTGGGGATACCTACCAATAGCTACTGGGGAAAACAAACGTGCTATTCTCTTCCAAAGTTGGTTGTGCAATGATTGATGCACTTCCTTTGTACCGTAATTGAGCCTTCATTTTCCTGCAAGATCATACCCAGTGGCAAACAGAATTGCACAGTGAAAGTGAGGCTTAGAGGGAACCAGTCTAAATGTTGATGGTGTGATTATTCCATAGCCATTACACTGTGCAGTCAACATTTACTTCATAATGATAAGTTAAAGCAAAAAAAGTTATCTACTTCCGCTTTAACTATGTTGAATTTGGCAAACAAGGCTGTAGCTATAATACAATTATAATTCATATTATAATTATAATATGATTGGTTGAGTAACTACAATCAGGTCGACCTTTTTGGGGTTAAAAAGAAAATCAGTATCTGCAGGACTTAGGACTTGAGTACTGGGCTTGGAAAAACTATTTTAGGCTATTTAGATTTGAGTGATTATTTTGCCATTATGGCCGAATTGTAACACATGAGCAACAGTTAGGTACTTCTTTTGCCTCACTTTCTAAAATGAATGTTTGTTGACAACATGTCTGTAAACAAATGCATGTGGCACACTACACATTCTGGCTCTGCTTCAGATAAACAAAACCTTGTGGAATGGGGCTGTAGTATGCCAGAATAAGGAAACTCTAGTTAATGGTCAATCCTATTTGCATATGAAACTGATCGTTGGTTTCGGTCATTATGCAACTGCATTGTTTATAAGGGTGGGGATACCTGTAGTCAGTTTAGACTGAAGAATGTCTTTATGCATGCTCAATAATCCAGGTAAGAAAATCAAAGTCATCTCATCTAAGTGACATCTTCAGTTTAAGAAGACTTAACATGTCACTTGTATGAGTGATGGAAACGTATCTGTTATTAAACATTGAATCCAGATGAACTGATTCAACCCTCTTTGACTCAGACTAAAGATGTCACTTAAATGAGCGATGAAATGTTTCTGTCAAATAAACGTATTCATATGAAAAGATTCAACTTGCTTTGACTAGAGCGGCAATACGTGCATAATTGATGTGATTCTCCTCTATTTTTTACACTACGAGCCTCGTTTATATCAAAAACTAGGACACACGGTGTCATACGTACATTCAGTGCTCGAGGCAACTAAGAACTTGTTGAATTTGTGTTAAATGGAGGCGGCTTGTCTAATTCAGGCCTGCAAGAAAGCACTCCTTTTATTTTTGTATTGTTTATGAAAAAATAGTGCTTTGGGCATTCTTGACCCAATGCAGGGGCCTGACCAGACTGAAGAGGTCACTTAGATGACTGATGAATCGTATCTGTCAATAAACGTAAATGTAAATGTCAAATGTATGACCGAAATAAATCATTCATTCATTCATAAACGTTGTATCCAGATGAACTTATTCAACCTTCTTTGAGGGACCCGACCTGTTTTTAGAACGCATACTATCTATATAACTATACTATACTATACTATACTATACTTCCATCCATCCATTGTCTTCACCACTTATCCTGCTCTCAGGGTCGCGTAGATGCTGGAGCCTGTTCCAGCAGTCATTGGGCAGCAGACGGGAGACACCCTGGACAGGCCACCAGGCCATCACAGGGCCTACTATACTATACACACCAAACACCACATTATTAAAGAGCGATCACCTCCCAGTATCGATGTTCTCTGCCCCATTCTCATTTGTGAAAAATGCTTAGAAATAGATGATTTTTGGGTATGCAGGTTACCAGCAAAGACTAGAAAGAGGGAGTGGTTGTTTGGGATCAGACTGTCTAACTGATTATTTGGGGGCAGTAACATTCACATCTATTGTTGCATATGATGTGTCTGTGGACAAAAGTACTTGGATACATAAGCATTTGGGACTACACGCCTATGAAAGAGTGGCACAATGCAGCCAGCTTTTGGCAGATAATAACACTCAACCGCCAGTAAATAAAAGGGAAAAAAATTGCACTGAAAAAGGCCCTTATTTTATAGAATTATGACTTCAGTTCTTTTATATATTTTTTTATGTGCTCCAGTTTTAATGTCAGGTATAGTACTTTGGCTATAGTACTGCCCATGTTGCAGTATTTCGTGGATATGATGGATTGCATTTTAGCATGGTTTGCAAGGTCCTCATACACAACTTCAGTGAAGTGTACCCTGAGCAAAAATAGCTGCGATCATTCTGATTATTCCTGTTTCCCTTGTGCCAGCTGAGACAGCATTCTCTTTCCAGACCAGAATAAAAACGGCTTCAAGATCATGCATCACAATGGCGACGTTACAATGTTATCGTGAGCTATTTCGCGGGGTTGGACAGTTTTCATTTTTCAGCAGGTGCAGATTACTTTGAGCAGGCGAAGATATGACACACAACAATGTAGGCTAAGTTAGAGAGGCCTAGCTTACGTTGTGTTCATGCATTCACTCTTGTTTATAATTATGCTTGTCATTTAAATGTTCATAGGCCTCTTGTTTGCAAAATTTAACATTTGAAAAATATCTTGGAGTGCATGTGACAGACTTGCTTTTTTTTTGTCCCTTTTTAAATTATTTCCACCCCACATAGAGGTGGACTAGATAACCATGAATAAATGAATGAGTGCATGAGTTCCTTTCACAGACTGTATAAGAAAGATGGACTGGCTGCCTGTGACATCACCCATTGGTTGCTGAAGGGGCATTTTGAAGCTCAAAGTTTGGCTTTATGCTTTCCGCCATCTTGTCAGATGTTGGAGCCAGAAAATCCAAATTTGGCCAATGAGGTAGACTATGAATTGAGCTGGGATGAAACCTCGGCAACAGACAGGTTGACGGATTTGTCAATCAAGGCAGACATGCCTCAACTTGCCACCTTTTTAACCGTTAATATCTTAATTGAACAATAATTTTTAAAATAACCACCCCTCACACTGTGTGCCAGACTTGAAATTAATGACGGAGACCCCAACTACTTGCAGACAAAAGATTGATTGACTTTGTATTTGAAGGTAAAAGTTGGGACTTCTCTCATTGACTTACATTGGACCAGATTTTTTTTTGGAGCCAGCCACCATTTTGGCCCAGCTGAAAATGCAACTTAAGGTACTTTGAAATTGGCTTTAACTTATATCCCTGGTCGTTGCCATTTGGTTCCTTTCCAGGTCCATGAGTCGCTTTGTATCTCTAACAAGACTAGGTCAAAACCTAGTATATAGCTGGACCGTGTATGGTAAATGTTCGAAATTGTAGCCAATTTGTTACAGGGCTAGTCGGTGGTAGTGTCTATAATGTGAATCCCTGGATATTAATGTTCAACTGCAATTTTCGGTAGTGGTCCCAGTAATGTTTGTTGTTAAAGTGTACTGAAGTAGCATATCACATGATATGGTTGAGCTATGTTCGAGTAAAAACAAGGCTATGAATTCAGTTGCAAGAACAATACTTTCCACTCATATCTTGGGAAGTTTGATTTGAAAGAGAACTTGTAATTATTACTACTTTAATTGTCTGTTAACTATAACTAAACCCTCTTTCTTTTGTTTCTATCTGCGGCTCTCACCCTATTGACAGGTGAGTTCACAAAAGGATTGCCTGTAAAAATAAGACAGAAAGAAACCGTGTAATTCTCAAAGCACACGCAAAGGGTGAAATGCACCCCTAAGCGCGCTGCCAAGCAAATTGTGTCTCGGTGCTCCGGTGCTATTTGCATATATTTAAAGTAGGTAATACAAAACGTCTGGTGCAAAATTGGCCCTTTTCGATGGAAATGAGCCTCATTGCAAAAAAGTCCAATTCACAAACAGCAGCAGTAATAGCCACATGCAGTTAGATTGAAAATTATTAGTGTCTCCAGAGAGTTGGTAGTACCTGACATCCAGACTTTCCAGTGATCATGGCAGCAGTGATTGTCACCGGGCGAAGGCCTCATCATGCCAGGTATGCACGTGAGCGGATATTTCGCAGGAGAACGTCACTTTTTGATTTAACCGAGACCAAAATCATTTGCAGATAGGTATAGGTTGCCAGGTCAAACAATTCTTGCTATACTTGATAACATCAAGGAAGACGTTGAACCTGCCTACTGTGTTCTTGCAATCAAACGCAAAAAAAAGGGCAGGTTGCACTCAGCAGCAAAACTTTATGGGTATGTTTGCGCTGTAATATCACTAGCCCAATATGTTTTGTGAATCGGACCTTGCGACGGGCTAGATAACGGTTGCATGGAGAGCTGTTTTCTCTCCTACTCTCCTCTCTGCTGGACTGTTAGAGCGCATAACTAGATGGAGAAAGAGCAGCAATATAGGGCGTCGGGGTAGCGTAGCGGTCTATTCCGTTGCCTACCAACATGGGGATTGCCGGTTCAAATCCCCGCGTCCCTACCGATACAATTGGCTGTGGCTGCAGGTGGGAAGCTGGATGTGGGTATGTGTCCTGGTCAGTTGGGGCACCTGTTCAGGGGGGAGGGGAAACTGGGGGGAATAGCATGATACTCCCACACGCTACGTTCCCCTGGCGAAACTCGTCGCTGTCAGGTGAAAAGAAGCAGCTGGTGACTCCACCTGTATCAGAGGAGGCATTTGTAGTCTGCAGCCCTCCCCAGATCAGCAGAGGGGGGTGGCGCTGTGACCAGGACAGCTCGGAAAAGTAGGGTAATTGGCTGGATACAGTTGGGGAGCAAAGGGGGGGGGCAAAAAAAAAAGCAGCAATATATTCCGTTTGTTAGTGAGCTGCTGCAATTCACTTTGGAAGCACAAACTCCCACTTCCATGTTTACCATTGGTCACCTGATTCAGTGGCCCATTCCTGTCAAACTCAGTAAGTCAGTCAGGGGACATTCGTGTTTGTAGGGCTGGCCCGCTTGTTCGGTCCAGCTAAAACTTTAGGACACACACACACACACATACACACACACACACACACACACACACACACTCACACAGGGGCTTGTATGTGTGTGGGGAAAACAAATGTGAGCTCAATCTATCATGTCTACCTTGTGTGCAACTGAGGCTTTTGCTATAGGTCTGTCAGATCAAACGCATAGAAGTTTGTTCTGATCTATTTGCCTGATTTCTGTCATCTGGTATGTAATGCTTAATATTTCTGGACAGTAAACAATTTTTCTTTCATCTGATGTTTTAGCATTTGATATATTCAGTCATCTCATATTCCTTTTGGCGTCCAATAAAATGCTCTTGGTTTATTTCCATGTTTTTTTATAACAAGTCAATGTGGTATGAATATTTCAATACCTTATGAAATGGAAATCAGAGTTCAGATCACGAAGTGTGGCTTTGATGAAAGGAATTTTGCAAGAGATAAAGGATGAGCCTTTTTATCGCATTCACATAACTACGATTTTTCTGTAATTTGGGGAGGAGATTACTGCACAGGTCTTCATTAGAACTGAAATGGATTTCATTTCCATGATTTTTGTTTTGGTAACGTTTTGGGTTAGCTGACCATTGAAAAATGTATCGAGCTTTTCTTTGGTAAACACAAAAAGACAGAATTTCCATGCATGTTGCAGGACAGCGTCTCAACTTTGCTCAAAAACGTAAACTGTGAGCAGATATCATCACTAGTTTTGATTTTGGCCTATATCTGTGTCCTTCTAGTATCTTGTATTTGAAGTAGTAATCAGGCTAGTAAAAAGACATTTTTCACTAAATAGGGTATTTAAAAGTGTAAAATTTTGATTTATATTAAAAAGAAGGTATAAAAACACCATGCCATTTTCACCCCCCCCCCCACCCAATAAAAACGATTTCATAGCACCATTGAAATAACTATTAACAAGGGACTGAACAATTACTTGCTGACCAAGTGCTCAGACCTCCCTGCTACAGAGAGGGGATTTTATTTTTTATTTTTTTGAGAGAGGGAAAAGGATTAGAAAAAAGAGGCATTTCTCCATAGAGTGCCATTATAATGTAAGGCAGTGAAACTGTAATTAACAATGTGGGGTAATGTGGTGTCCGTTCAACATCTAAAATTGAGATAATCAGATTTTGTCATAAAAAGCAAACAGTCCTCCGTTGCCTAGAAATACCCGAAATGATTTTTTTAATCCATTTTATCCATACTACCTTCTGCGAGGGAACGGCATTAAGAGTGAATTTCACAATAAAAGTCCCCCAAATCTGCATGTTTACATATGCTTCATCTACCGTTACTATATGAACATAAACGTGTCCGTTTGTCTACATATTTCTCCTCTTAAAAAGTTTACGTCATTGATCAGCATTTTGTAAACGGTGCTTGAAATGGCATAGGTTGCTTGAAATTGACAGTGCAGTACTTTCTTATCAGTTCTAAGGATTGGGTCACTAGTGGTTTGGGGTAGTCTTAGCATTAGAAACATTAGCATCTAGCATTAAACTAACTTCATCTGCTGCTCAAACAAATGGAACAGAAAATTAATAAAACATCTGAGCCTTTATCAAAGGTGTACTTGCAAAACAAAAACACTAGCAACTGGTGATCCAGTTGTCTTGATGCATGCTCAATAATTCAGATAAGAAAATCAGACTGAAGACGTCACTTAGTTTAGCGATGAATCATATCTGTCAATAAACGTATCCAGATGAACTGATTCAACCCTCTTTGATTGTGATCTGGTTGACAGGCAGTATGTCTCACACAGCGGGGCTCTGCCATTAAAGGGAAATTTCACAGATGGTCTTGTGTATGTGCCATCAGTACTGATGAGTAATGTACTCGACTGAAGCAATAAAGTCCTCACTGTGCACTATATTGATGGAGAAATCGGTGTTCTGCTCACAGTGTCTTTCCCGCAGCACGTACATGTACCAGAAAGCATTGGGCGTAAGCCTGTGTATCACTATCCATGAATGTCCTCTGTGCTAGTGTTTGGGGACATAATTTCCACTATTGGAAACCTACTTTAGCTGAAAGAATGAGGATTTGTTTTTTGAACCGCGTGTTTATAGTAGATTAGAGTATCAGAAACCCTGTAAGGCTGTAGTTTTTCCAGCCGCTAGCTGACGTCACAGTACGTCACTTGGGGAAAAATACTTTCTCACTGTCATCACAGAGATGCAAAAACAATCAGAAACAGCTGCAGGTGTTTTTCATGCGCTATCCCTGTCAGATAGATAAGGTTGAAAAATCTTGTGATTTTTCCCTTTAATGCTGAAGTAAAACCTTGTTATTCTTCTAGTTAAATTTTTCTGCTGCAGTAGTACATTTTCTCTCAGAATCCTACTGATGTCAACATGAAACGACCCAACTACCATCTTGGGTTTAGCCAAAAAAAAATTTTTTTAAAAATGGCTGGAGTGCACGCTAATAGAAACCATTTGTATCACTGCTTCTAGGTTTTAATATGAATTCTATGGTCTCAATAGTCTTACAGTCATGAGATCTTTGGAATTCATTCAATATGTTTTTTGATTGCATTTGTTTGACCTTAGATTTATTGACAACCTAAACATGTAAAGCAAACAAGGAATCTGACATGATAGCTGTCACATGGGTCTGTTAAATGATAAAAATGTAAAAAGTAATGGAAATAATATATGTAAAAGATCTTTTTAACCAGTGATAATAGGAAGGTATGTCAGTAATGGAAAATATTAACAAAAAGTGTACTGATCTAGATGATATTGCACTGATTTCTGATTGTTTTAAATGTGGCATGGAACAAAAGCATCTAGTACATTTGAGTTGTAATGGTGTAAATGGAGTACAATAGCTATTGATATAAACTGACAGTAAATGTTCAACTTGTTATGAATTATGATTTATTAGCCAACTATAGATGTTTGCTTACAAATAAATGACATAGTTGATGGTATAGTTGTATTTGTATCTGATGTTGTAGTGATGATTGGGTAACTTTATTTTATTTTTTCCTCAAAATGACCTGGCATGTAATGAACCTAACCCCCCATCTCTTGGTTCACACCTTTCTTTTGATTTTAATTGCCAAACTTGTGTAGTCTGCAATTATCTCAGCTGCCATCAGAGCTCTTTGCTCCCAGGTTGTGGAGGCTGCCCTAGGAAACCAATTAGCTTGCCTCTTGACTGTCTGCTGACTCAGTGCCATCGTATAAAAGTGTAGACAAAGTTGTGTCATCAGCAAGAGAACTCCTTGGAGTTTTCTGTCATTGCCTTGGCCAGGGTAGAGCAGATGAGAAACCATGCAGCCCTGTGGTGCTGCAGTGGTAAGAAGAGATAAGAACCACAAGGACTTTTTTTCAATATGGCCAGATTGTTCAGTATTGACTATTCCCAAAAATTCCCTCATCACTTCCTTTCTTAAACAGTTTTACTGTATCCCAGTACAGTCTGTTCACTCCTACCCTAACCAGTAGCCCTAGATTGATGGCGACATTCACCTGAGGTTGAGGGAGCGTACCTCTGCTTTTAAATTGGAGGACAAGGAACGCGACAAAAAAAATCCAGGAATGACTTAAGGAGAGTCACCAAAGTCGCTAAAAGACAGTATAGGGACAAACTGGAACATAACTAGAGTACCTGTGACTCACCGCCCATTTGGAGGGGGGCTGCAGGCAATTACAAGCTGTAAATCTAAACCCAGTGTGGCTATCAGCACCTCTGCCTCTCTTCCGGATGAGTTGTAACAACTTTTATGCTCACTTTGAAGCTCTTAACTTGGACCCAGTGACAGCAGCACAGTGTCCACCCAATGAAGTCAATCTATAGGTGACAGAGGCTGATGCAAGTAAAACTTTTTTTTAAAAGGTTGAGGCTCATAAAGCTGCTGGTCCAAACGGCATCCCTTTCCATGTCATCAAGGCATGTTACACTCAGCTATCTCAGGTTTTTACTGACATTTTTCACTTGTCCCTTTTAGTGTGTGTGGTTTCACTGTGTTTAAAGAAAACCACCATTGTGCCTGTACCTAAGAAAACACATCTCTCTTGCTTTAATGATTACTGATCTGTTGCTTTGGCCTCTGTTATTATGAAGTGCCCGGAACAATTGATTATATCGTATATACAATGTAACATTCCTGCTACCCTTGACCCATTACAGTTTGCCTACTGTTCCAGTAGATCTGTAGATGATGCTATCTCACTTACTCTGCATACTGCTTTAGAACACCTTGAAAAGAAAAACACCTATATGTCAGAATGTTGTTTATTGATTACATCTCTGCTTTTATTACAATTGTACCATCAAAACTGGTGTTGAAACTCAGAGGTCTTGGTCTGGGAAAATCTATCTGTAACTGGCTATTTGATTTCCTGACAGGCAGGCCCCAGACTTTGAGAATAGGTAAAACATGCTCATCCACATTAGTTCTTAGGACTGGCGCAACTCAGGGCCGCTGTCTTACTCCCCTATTGTACAGTCTGTTTACACATGACTGTGTTGCCAAATATGACAACAGCAGCATCATTAAATTCACAGATGACACCTAAGTGATTGGACTAACAAGTGACAGTAATGAGAGGGCCTATAGGAGGGAAGTGGAAGATTTATCCATGGTGCCACGATAACAACCTCTCTCTAAATGTCAAGACAAAAGAAATCATTGTTGACTTTAGAAAGATCAGTGGAAATTGCATTCCCATTTCCATCTGTTGAAATTATGGACAGTTTTAGATTTCTCGATTTACACATCACAGACACACTCACATGGTCTCTCAACACCAATTGCATCCTGAAGAAGGCACAGCAGAGACTGTATTTTCTAATGCATCGCAAGAGTTTGATATGAGGACCATAACTCTTATGAACTTTTATCACAGTGCTATCGAGAGAGTCTTGATAGGCTGTATCACAGTGTGGTTTGGCAACCTGACTGCTCAGGACTACAGAACTGCTTCAAAGGACTGTAAAGACAGCTGCAAAAATCATTGGCATGGAACTACCACAACTTCATAATATTTACACCACTTGCTGCAAAAGGAAAGCCCAACACATCATTAAGGATACCTGCCACCCCGCTCATGTTCTGTTCTTGCTCTTTTCATCTAAAAAACACTACCAGAACATCAAATCACACACCACCACCCATCTCAATAATAGTTTCTTTCCACAGGCAGTCATGTTGCTGAACAGCTAACACACCCATATACACTTAACATTGTTGCATTATCGTGTACTTTTCTATATTGTGTATATAATTTTTGAATTCATGTGTACATAATCTATGTAGGTCTGTAGTGTTTTTTGGGATGGTGTGTCCTTTGTGCTTGTGTCCTTTGTGTTAAGGCAGAGAGAGCCAGAGCACTAGACTTTCATTGTACTCGTGACACACGTGACGGGGACGTACTACACTTGACAATAAAGTTTCATTTGAACTCAAACTTGATATTACCGTTGTCTTATAAATGCCGTATCATCCTATAAATACTTCATAATTTTACCTGATGACTGCCTTTCTTTTAAGCCACTTACTCACATCTTGTGATAGAACTGAAGCTGAATTTTTTATTCTAGAAATAAGTGTCATTTTTCTTTTGAGGATAAAAGGAGATGTCATCGCTTTGATATTTAAACCTATGCTAGATTTGCATTGATGTTTTGTGTATCCATTTATTCTCTGTGTCTTTGGATGCTTGACACTATGTGTCATAGAGTTAAGATTAATTTCTAATCACAAAACCTTTACTCACCATTGTATCTTGTAAACTTGGGTTGATTGGCCTGCCTTTGCCACTCATGGGCTTGGTCATCACTGGTGTACTTTTATTGTTAAGGCAATTAAAAGCCTGCTTCCGTTATTTCCTGTATTGCCATCACTCATACAAGCGTTGGTTATAATTTTTTATCGTCTCATGATTTGAACTTGCTGCCAGTCCCTAAAGCCTGACATCAAATGGGTAAAAAGGGCTTTGATGTGCTCTGCTCTCTCTGCATTGAATGCACTACAGAATGAACTGAAACTGCATAGCTGGTCTTCTTAGGTAAATTCAAAGAAATGTTTAAGGGATTGGAGGCAGACTTATTGGGGGAGTCAATGCTTTAATAAGCCCAGTGACTGTTAAAGTTGTGACCCTTTTGCACTGTTGAATGGAGTATGGTTCCTCTGCCGTGATTGGTTCTGAAGCGAATTTCATTGTATTTACCATTGTTATTATGAGATTTTTTTTTCCCTGCATTTGTTAGCTTTTTTTAAAATGTTTTGGTTTTTTTTTTATTTCTTTTTTTTTTACTTTAATCTTAAGTTTTTATGTGCTGCTATTTTCTTGGCCAGGTCTCTATTGAAATTGAGATTTTTCATCTCAGTTGGATTCCTGGTTAAATTAAGTTTTTCGTACAAAAATATAATTGAAATGGTGGCACCAATCGTAAATTTCCCCTCATCTCTCATCATCAGCCGCTTCGCCAGGGTGGGGTCGTGGTGGCAGCAAGCTAAGTAGGGCATTCCAGATGCCCCTCTCCCCAGCAACACCCTCCAGCTCCTCCTGGGGGATCCCAAGGCGTTCTCAAATCATAAATCATAAATTTAAATGAGTAATCTTTCAACTAAACTGTATATAGTGTTTTTGTTTTTTTATTCATCGTTTCTCCATTTTACTAAAGCTAGTTGTCTGATTGTGTAGTTTTGTGACGATAGTGGATCAAAGTATGGAGTATAGATGGAATGCATCGATTAGAGTTTCTGCACACAATTTGGGAAGCTCTAATTTAGCTTCTAGTGTCTAGATTTGGGCTTTTTTTCTCTCTCTCTTAAAGACGAGACAAGATGGTCCGCGGTGGTGTAGCGGTCTAAGCATCGGCTTTGTGTCGATGCAGTTGCCCACTCGGGACCTGGGTTCACGCCCGGTCTCGTCAGATCCGACTATGGGGGCGGAGTTGGCTTGTGTTTGTCACATGAACGCGTCTCTGGGTGTGTCGGAAAAAGCAGTGGTTCGGCCTGGATTCGCCTTGTCACAAAAGTGGCGAGGCGTCTCCTTCGAGACTGCCAGCCGGAGAGATGCAGTTGGCGAACGCATGCAGTACGAGGGTAGGTGCTTGAACTAAAGTAGGGATCAATTGGCCACTAAATTGGGAGAATCAGAAATAGATTTATATGTATATAAAATAAAAGACGAGACCAAGATAACTGCTCAGACGTTCACTTGTGTGGACATACCAGCTAGAGTCCCCCATCTGATCACCACTTTAAAACCCCTGTGTCGCCCACCCACAGAGCAAACAAGGGAGGAAGCAAGAGCAAGGCAGTTTGATAGTGAACAAAACGTTGAGCATTTCCTACTGCTAAATAAAGTATTAAAAAAAAACTGGGGATCCATGATGGGATTAATGAGATAAAACATGTTTCAGTCCACTCAGTTCAGGAATTTTTTTGATTCAGTTCCTCGGTGAAACAGTTAAGTTTTGGGGTCAGCGGAGCCAGAAAAGTCACAAAATCTGGTGACAAAGCTGCCTTGTTGACAAGTAGCTCAGAGTAGGGGGAAAAATTGTGTGGTGTGATCCATCTGAATGGGATTCGAGTTGTTAATTTTTATGTTGCATTTGAAATTGTTAAATGTTTTCTGTAATTTTGCTGTTTTCATGCCTCACTGAACACACTTTAGGCCCAACTTTAGAGCTCTGCCATTAATTCTTTCTAAGCCCCCCTATTCCCTCCCTTGTAGGGATGGACTAGCCAACCATGAATATGTGGATGAATGAGTCCCTTTCAAGGTCCACGAGTTACTTTGCATGCATTAAAGTCTAAGACAAAAGGAAACCCCACTCAACTGAGGGCTTTTGTGCGTGAAAAACAAACATGTGCTCGCCTTTTAATGCCTACCTTGTGTATGACTAAGTCTGTTGCTTTAAGTCTGATCAAAAGCTAAGAAATTAGTTCTGATCTCTTTGTGACCACATTCTGTCATCTGGTATGAAATATTTTATGTCTCTTGACAGCTCACAGTTCTACATTCATCTGATGTTTTAGTATTTTGGTATTTTCAGTCATTTTTTTATTCTGTTTGGTGTCCAATAGAATTGTGCTGAAGGTCATTGTGTCAAATTTGTGCTTGCCCGCTGTCAGATGTGGTTTACTGTTAATCAGGAAGCCACTGATGCACCAGCCGATTGGGGAATGTTTGGCTCTGGAACAACAGTGTTGGGCCTGAAACATACTCTACATGAGTAAACAAAGTCGTACAGGGTTCGACATTGACACTTGTTCACTTGTCCGGGGTAAGCAAACTATGATTGGTGAAGTGAAATGTCATTAGTAGTTGTCAAGTTAAAAAAAATAAAATAAAATAAAAACTGAAGGCTCAGCAAATCAGCTGAAGTTGTTGATCGTCGTTGAGACACATTGTGTTTTACCAACTATATCTGCCTGCTACCAAGGCACGATTTCTGTGTGCCCACACTTGTCATCAGCGGCACGTATCTGATGCACTGCAATTGCTAAAACATCCAAGCCAGTGTTACCTGTTGTGTTTAGACTTGTGAAGATATTCCTCTGGCCTCCTAAACCTGGCCAAATACCAGGGAAGGGTCCCCAAAAGAGGCAGAGAACATTTATAATGAGCTGGCTTGATGTCTTCCCATAGCTCTGTTATAAAGAACAAGAGAGTTGCATTTTGTTCCGCTTGTCGAGAGTTTCCCAGCATGGCAGACCATCGTGACCATGTTTACATGCAGTCAATAACATGATTAAGGTAAATAATCAAATAAAATTGACAATTCAAATAAGGTATCTACATGTTCACAATAATGCAATCTCTTCAATAATCCCAGTTTACAGGACTCTGTGAGTAATCCAATAATGGAATGGAAGTTATGTTGCATGCAACCCCACTTCCAACATGTTTTCGAGATTGTTCGGAAAATTTCCTTTTTTAGCCTGTCCAAAATTTAGGATATTAAGGTTCTTAATTTTATTGGGTATAAATGTTGTTTCAGCCCCACTCCAGAAATGTGGCTGTTTACTGCCACTCAAAAGATAGGAGTCTGTATTTTTGAAGTGCTAGCTAAAAGGATCAGTATCCAAATATTTAGAAAAGGAAGCCGCACACACATTTTATCATGAAGAAGTCAACTAAGATTGCCAAAATGTCAACTATAAATATTTGACAGCTTCCTTATCTTGAACTTTGTCTACTGTCTCAGTGCTGCTCACCATATTGTCCTTGCTCTAGTGTTCCCGAGATCAGATGCCAGTAATGGGAAGCCCTCCATTTTTGGTGCATGGACTGTTATGTCAGGTGCCGTTGAAAGAAGGAGACAACTGCAGGAGTAATGCTCAGGAACTGTTTACTCTGAAAACTGGATAGCTTGTTGCAAGTGATGTTCATGTCAAACAACAATGCCCTATTATCTGAACTTCCTAACTATGGTGGCTGGTATATACAGTGCTGCTTGAAAGTTTGTGAACCCTCCAGACAGGGTCACTGTTTTTGTAAAAAACATTAAAATAAGCTTATTACACATACATCCAAATCCAAATCCCAATTTGTAAAGCACACCTTCCAAATAATGGACACACACACAAAAAGCGATATATTTTCATTATTTAATTCAACAAAGGTGGTTTATTTCACAAAAACTGAAAATGTAACATGTGCAAAAGTATGTGAACCCTTGTATTAGTAGCTTGTGGCTCCTCCTTTTGCAGCCATTACTCCAACCAAACGTCTTCTGTAACCACTAACCAGTCACTCGCATCTGCTTATGGGGATTTTTGCCCACTCCTCCTTGCAGAACTTAGCCAGTTGAGAGAGGTTGGAGGGACATCTGGTATGTGCCAACTTCTTCAGGTCTTGCCACAACATTTCAATTGGATTAAGGTCTGGACTTTGACTGGGCCTATCCAGAGTACGAATCCTCTTTCTCTGAAGCCATGCCTTTGTAGTTTTGCTGGAATGCTTTGGGTCATTGTCTTGTTGCACAATCCATTTTCGTCCCAGCTTCTACTCCCTGACTGATGGCAGGTGATTCTGGTCAAGAATTTGTTGATATGCCGGAGAATTCATGGTTCCTTGGATAATATGGAGTCGTCCAGAAGCAGAAAAGCAGCCCCAGACCTTCACATTTGCACCACCATGCTTCACTGTTGGGAGGAGGTTCTTTTCTTCATATGCAGTGTTGGCTTTTCTCCAAACATGTTGGTTTTGATTGTGACCAAATAATTCTATTTTGGACTCGTCTGTCCAGAGAATGGACTTCCAGAAGGCCTCTGGTTTGTCCAAGTGCTCTCTGGCAAAGTTGAAATGGGCAGCTTTGTTCTTTTTTGAGAGCAGAGGCTTCCTTCTAGCAACCCTCCCATGAATGTCATGGCTATTCAATTTTCGTCTGATTGTAGACGCATGCACATTTGTCCCAGATGCTATTAGAGAGGTCTGCAACTCTCTAGAGGTGATGTGTGGGTTGGCCGTTATCTGATGTATTATTTTTCTGGTGCTTCTGGGTGATAGTTTTGACGGGCGTCCACTTCTAGGCAGAGTTGCTGTCATGTTGACGGCCGTCCATTTGTAAATTATATGTCTTACAGTGGATGGATGGAGCTGGAATCTTTTGGAGATGGTCTTATAGCCCTCCCCAGACTGATGGGCTGTCACTACCCTCTTCTTCATGTCCTCGGATATCACCTTTGCTCTCGGCATTGTTGATTTGTATGGGACCACAGTGGTTTGGTTGGTTTCCTCTCTTTTAATTCGTGCAGGCCAAACCCTTTCCCAAGGATGTCTCATTTCATTGGTCTGCTTAAATGATTAATTAAGCACCCAAATGTGTTTCACCTAAGTCTGTTACCTGCTTGACTTAACCAATGCAGCTGGGGGTTCACTTACTTTTGCACATACCCTAATTCCATGTTTCATGTAGTTTTTGGGCTACTAAAACAAGTCCCACTAAACAAGTAGATGCAATTGATAAACATATATCTGACATTTCATATATAAAAACCGGTGATGATAAAATAAGAAAATCATGGTAAAACAACAGAAACATCTAAACTTCTCAAGGGGTTCACATACTTTCAAGCAGCACTGTATCACCTTTTAGAACAATGCAATTTTCAACTATCTTTTAAAATCATCCATTATACAACACCCCTTCCCCCCACTATTAAAACTCTGGTAGCGTTTTAGGGGAATCCTCAAATGCACTTGGGGTCGGGTTGTCTCTTGAGGAGTCAGAGAAGAGGGCACGGTCTGCCAACTTGGAGGTGACGGGAGTGAGCAGGACCTCTGGCTGACTGTTGTCTGAGGGCCATTTCTCAGGCTTGATGCTTGGAGAACCGCTTAGACTGTCTTCAAAATCCCCACTTATAGGTAGGGGAGGTTGCTCACTTTTTGAGGGAAGTCACCTCCTGAGTTGGTCCACGTGACGCTGGTGCACTTGACCATGCTCAGCTTGCACTCTGTAAGACAGGGGACCCGTGATATCAACAATTTCTCCAGGCACTCATTTTGGTCCCTCTCCACGGTGTCATGTGAACACTGACTCATGAACCTGGAACTACCTCATGGTGTCTTGACCTTTGGCAGCAGCTCTCTGCTGTTTTTGTTGCATGTCTAATCCAAGGTCTGGCTGTAGATGGTCCAAAGCTGTTTTCAAGGGGTGGCCCATCAACATTTCAGCCAGACTCTTCTGGGTCCCCAAGTGAGGCATGGTATGCTGTGCTAGCAGAAACCTGGCAAGGCATGTTGGCCGATCCCCTTGAACAACTCTTCCCAGACACTCCTTAGTTGTCTGTACCATATGCTTAGGTTGCCTATTGGATGATGGGTAATGCGGGGCAGTGATGGCATGTCTGATAGTATTTCATTGCATGAACCTCTTGAATTCAGCTGAGGTGAATGCTGTACCATTGTCAGAGAAAATCACTTCTGGGAGACCATGGGTTACCGTGAGCTTTGCATAATATGATTATCACAGCTGAGGAAGACATGAAGCTCAACCTCTAACCACTTCAAATATGAATCCACCACAATAAGGAAGACCTTCTCATGAAAAGGCCTGCAAAATCACAATGCTGATGGGAGCATCTTCTTAAACTTCCCTCCCTGGGGTTGGAGTTTAAGAAGTTTGGCACCAACGATTTTCTCTACAGACTTAACTGTCCATTGCGTTCTGTCCCTGTCCTGTTTAGTGGCCGATCCAAACCAGACAGTGATTGATGTGCAGAGGACAGACTGGATTATTGCAGTATAGAACTGAATCGGCAGTTCCTGAGGCAGGTTGAACTTCCTGAGCTGGCGGAAAAAGTACATCCTCCTTTGGGTCTTTTTGATGATTGTCTCTATGTTAGATTCTCATCTTAGGCCCTGGGAGATTGTGGAACCCCAGAAATCTGTAGGTTTTCACCACAGACATCATGCTGTTGAGTATGGTGGGGGAGGGGGGCAGTGTTGGGGAGCGCCTTCTGAAGTCCACTGTCATCTCCACTGTTTTGAGCATATTCAGCTCCAGGTTGTTATGGCCGCAGCAGAGGGCCAGCTGTTCAACCTCCCATTTATATGCAGACTCGTCATCAGCCCGGATAAGGCCAATGATGGTTGTGTTATCAGCAGACTTCAGGAGTTTAACAGATAGGTCACCTGAGGTGCAGTCATTTGAGTAGAGGGGAGAGTACACATCCCTGGGGGGGGTGCCAGTGCTGATTTTCTGGGTGCTGGATGTGATTTTCCCCATCTCACTTATTTGTTAAGAAGCATCCAGCAATCCGCTTTGTTGCCAGTGTTATGTTGGGTGCTGTTGAAAGGAGACAACTGCAGGAGTAATGCTCAAGAACCATTTACTCTTAAAACTGGAGAGCTTACAAGTCGCATTCATTTCAAGCAATAATGCCATAATATATAGTTCTTAACTAACTGTCCTTTAGAATCATCCAATACACAACATGTACAAACCAGTTCCTTAAAAGATATCCGATTAAGATGTATACAAACCATGGTAAATCAAATCTTTGATGAAAAATCTTGCTCTGTTATTTGCATTATGCTTGCGCTGATTTAGACCTTAGTTTGACTCGGAAAGTTCAATTCAGGCGTTGACATTCATTCATTATCCAAACCGCTTATCCTTATTCAGGGTCGCGGGATGCTGGAGCCTATCCCAGCAGTCATTGGGTAGCAGGTGGGGAGAAACTCTGGACAGGCTGCCAGACCATCACAGGGCTGACACACACATGGTAGTTGCAATTATCAAATGATTGCATCAGAACTGAAGAAGCCATCCGGATGAATGACAAAATGTTTTCAAACTGAAAACTAACATCCAGTGAACAGAGTTAAATCGCTCCTGGATATTTTATTACCAGGACAACTGAAATTAATCTACATAGACATTAATTATTGCCTTAATCTGATTAATATAACATTTTTAACTTGCATGTAATCACATTATTGTCTGCTAATGTTAATTTGTAGGTTGTATTCAATAAATCACAGTAATTGTAAAAGTGGAGCCATAAATAGTTATTTTTATTAGGACAATATTTTTCATTTTGGTCAAGTAAACTTTTGGTCTGAAGGACAAGTGGCCCAAAAAAGCTGATATCAAGCCCTATCATAACAATCTTGACTTGAGCATTGTAAATGCAGGGCCCGGTTGTACATACTCTACATGCGCCTTTATATCCCTGTTGTAAAAGACAGAGTGGAAGAGAGTGAAAAGCAAAGACTGCTTCATTCTGTTGTTGTCTGCAGTAGTACCCCTCGCTGCAACGCTTGAGACTGCATCTTGCGTCGTGTGGAGAATTTCAGGTGACATATTTCAGAATGCAACAACATGTGAAATAAACTTTGTGTCGCTCAGAGTCCGCACTCACATACTTAGGCGGAGTATTTTTGGGGGCTTTAAACACTGTGGCAGCCGTCCAGGGGGCAATCAATATGACATTGTGTGCCCATGTGCATTTGTGTCTGTTTGCATGTAAATGTGTGTGTAGAGATGGGTGCATGGGTAGCTAGGTGTGTGGTTTGGAGTGAATGCTGAAAAGACCTTATCCAGAGCTGGGAGTTGAGTTGTAATGCATCCGGGTCATTCTCAATCTGCATAATGCAGGAATAGTGCCTACCTTGTGGCTAGATTGGGAACAATAGAGGATGCTCGCAAAATAGTCCCAAAGTCCTCTCTGCATGTTTTATTCTTTTACAGCATGCTTAGTGAACCGACACTCATTGTGGGTATCACATGAGCAGTCGTCCACAACATGGAGGATGCATGAGCGGCTCTTCAAAATTTTCTGCCCTTCTAAAATGAAAGTGACATGAAACTTTGGAATAATCGATCTAGAATATATGAAGGTTTTTTTTTTACTCAAACAGCACTCATATCCCCTGGTTTTTGTAGTTAGTACAGAGTTTGTCTCACATGGATTGAGCCAGGCCTAGATGGGAAATGGGCTCTGCAAGCCTAGTGTATATGGAAGGCTTGAATGCTGAACCTCCTCTGTGTATCACACAAAGTCCCAAGGCCAAGCAGCTCATCCCCTGACTCTATACACTAGGGCAGTCCTGAATGCCTTTTTTTTTTGGGCTTCAAGTTAAATAAATTACAGCCTTAGACTATAAAAACTAAATTGCTCATATGTCTGCTGGCACTCACCTTTTTTGGGGGGGGTCATCTTCACAATTTTTGAAGTTATTCCAGATGCTTGACTTTTTGGACATCTTGCCAAACTAGCTGTAAGTCACATCCTATGACGTTGCACTATGCAACTGAACTTTTAAATCTTGGTTAAAGACCTACCTCTTCTCGCTGGCATTCAATTCAAGTTGAGCTAGACACCGTGATTTTATTGTGGAAATATACTTTCACTCTTATGTTTTATTGTTTCGATTTTAATTCCTTTATTTTACTATGTCTTTTTATATTCATATGTGTTATGAATTTTATATTGTATTTTAAGCTTGTGCAGCACTTTGGTTCAACTGTGGTTGTTTTAAATGTGCTATATAAATAGACTTGACTTGGCTTGGCATAGAAGAGTCGAGAGCTAGCATGCTGCATTCACATGGACACTGGTGTCATTATTGTGGATGAGAGCAAGATGGTAAAATCAGACGACAGCGGCAAATTATGCCAACAACAGCAGACATCACTGCCATCCAAAGTTAAATAGTTAGGTAGCTGTTTTTATTTCTACACAAAGTAACACAATGTTATTAATGTGGTGTGTGCGTGGGTGGGTGCATGCGTGGGTGGGTGCGTGCATGTGTGTTATTGAATAATATAAAACAAACACAAAATAATTTCATACAGCATAATTTATTTTGTTTCTGCAAACAGTACATCACCATAGCAACTCATCGTCCTGTACTGTTTTTTGCTGTCCTGCCGGCTCCATTGCACAGTTTGTTTTTCCCATGCCAACTGCTGTTTACCACCCCCCCCCCCCAAAAAAAGGAATACTGTTTTTGCCGTTTATTACCATGGTAACGATCGAAAGCTTCGAAGCACTCGGGTCAGCCCTACTACACACTTATTTTTCCTCTGTGCTGAAGATGAAACAGTCCTCTATATGTGCCAACTGAAACACACCTTTTTGTTTCAGAGGGGCGGCGTGTGCTTTCATCACTCCTGATGAGAAGAATGTAATGTCTACCCATATTTTTATTTACATTTTTACTGCAAATCCCATAGACTGGAAAAGCAGCCTTAATGCAAGTTATGCTACTGAGTCACACTGAGCAGGAATGCATTTACAATGCTGAACTGTCTCCTCAGTGAGAGCCTGGATTGAACAGAGAGCACTATAAATAAGTAGTCTTCATTATACTGTATATGAAAGATAACTACATTATTTATGTCTACTTTGCGTGTGCTCAGGTAGCCCTTGTGGAACTCCTTCAGCATGCATCTGTTCTCCATATGTGCTGCATTAGCACTGCTGTGGCAGCCGTAACCTTTTCTCTTTCAGATGGCATACAGTGTAAGTGACTGGGAACTCTAAAAAAAAAAAAAAAATCAAATTTTCTAAGCAACATCCCTGTTGGGCATTTGGGGGAAAAACTATGTGCAGCAGAGCATCTTGGGACCAGTGAAGAGTGGGAGTTTTTTAAGTGGCTATATATGTATGCCCGGTATACGAGCTTGCTGCCTGATTTGCCACTCACCAATTTACCGCTTCAGGAAAATTCATGCTGTTTCGTCCCTCCAGGACCCTGTTCACCTATTAGTTTCACATCTCGGTCACTGCTCCCTATAAGCGTTATCCCAGATGTTTGCCTGTTCTCTGGATGGATAACCCAAACTGTACTACGCAGGTTGAGAATTCTGTGCTTTATTGCTTGGTTTTGACCAGATAATGATGCAATGGGAAGGATCTGATATCAGCAACAACTGTATTTACTTCTTTTTAGATGCAAATACACCTTTGAGGCTGCACAGCCTTGTTACCCATGCTCGCTACCTTGTACTTTTTCTTGATTAGAGCCTCGGGTGAATATTGTTGGAAGTTGGGCTAGTCTGTCCGACAGCAAACACAGTGTTGCATAAACCAAGTTGATATAAGAAACCATTAGAGTGTGGGAAAGATGGCTACTGTGAGAGAAAATTCCAATCTAGACATTATTTTCAGCTGCTACAATAGCTGCATGGGAGAAAATAGGTATGGTAAAATAAAGTAAAAAAAAAAAAAACATACAAAGTTTTCAAAATACAAAGCCAATGCTTTGCTTTGCAGAATACTCTTTAATTAATCTGGATAGAAAGGCATTCGTTCCTGAAGGTCCATGCTGGCCATGTGATGTAGTTAAGCAGAAACCTTCGGCCATTTATCATTGGTTTTTTTTAAAGCAATATATTTACATCAAAACAAGTAATAGCACAGCACAGCAAACATTTTCACCCTACCCCCCCATAACCCCGTCCCTATAACAAGTAATACAATTCAAAGCAGGGTTAAAGAAGATAATAAAAATTAAAATTAAATTAATTAAAATAATAATAATTTCTTTCACAGACTGATTAGAGGGTGTGGGGTTTTTTTTCAGTTGCTTTTACGCATATAAACAATCAGATAGAGTTGTTCTACTCCCCCAGAGCTTGTTCTTGCTGAAGCAAGTTACCAACATTAGTATTATGTCTGAAGAAATACAGAAACAATCCCCAGATTTTATCAAAAACACTTTGTTTACGTCTAACAATATACATTATCTTTTCCATTGACATGTTTGAAGCCATTTCTTTAACCCACATACCAATTCTTGGTCCATCAACACTTTTCCAATTAAGAGCAATTACACGTTTTGCTTGTAATATACACATATCTATAAATCTGAACTCATTGCTATGTAGATGTGGGATGGTAGGATATAAACCAAGAATAAAAAGCTTTGGACTCAATGGTAATTTCTTTGACAAAATTTGATCAATCATATCAACAACATCTTGCCAGAAGGTTTTCACTTCCACACATTCCCATATACAGTGAAACAGCGTCCCCCTTGCCTCACTACACTTAATACAGGTATCAGGAATATTGTCATTAAACTTGTGCAATTTAACAGGAGTAATATATATGTACGCATCAGCCATTTATACTGTAGAAGCTCTAGGTTGCTGCTAACTGTCTGTCTCTGGGCCCTTTTATATGCCTCACTCCATTCTTCTAAAGATATTTCCTCCTCTATATCTCCCTCCCATAATCTCAGTTTTGTCTCTGATGATTCATCAGATCCAGATACAAATAAGTCATACATAGTTGAAATTAAACCTTTATCATAACAGTGTTTTGTGACTGCAACTTCTAATATAGAAATGGTAGGAATGTCTAATGAATGGCTTTGACAGGATGATATAAAACTCCTTAGCTGAAGATGTAATTTATCATTGTTATGAGGCCTTTCTTGGGACTTTGCATGAGATTCCTTTATAATAACTGCCCTGCTCTCTTGTGGTTTCACTGGTGCTTTTTTAGATACTGATGCACACACACACCCAGACACAGGCAGCACTTACACTGAAAGTTATGAATGGTGATTTTAGTTTTAGGTCTATTGCTTATTCCATATTCATTTCAATCCGACCGCTCTGCTCTGCTCTATCTTCAAACTCAAAAAGGAATTGCTTGGCTGAATTGTGTTCTTTACCCTTATGAAATAAAGCCCTTCCTAAATCATATTTTAATTAATTCTGTTTTCTCTCAGACGGTTCAGGGCTTCTGCTCTGTAAAGACCTGTCTATAGTGATCTTGCAGTGTTGTGTCAAAATAAAATGCTTGTAAATGTCATGTCCTTTGCAGCCAATGAAAGCCTAGCCTTGGATAGCACAGTAACAAAGCCTACCTGGTGGGGTTAAATGCCAGGGTCGATAAGCCTTCCCTTTTTTTGGTTTAGCGATGGGCTTAAATTTTAGCATGTGAACACATACTTGCATTAGTGGATATGCAGTACTGTATTTGCATTGTATTTACAGGCTTTAGCATGTATCTTCATGATGCTTGTGTGTGGTGGTGACATGTCATGGCACATTCTCTCTACTCGGGGCGGCATGGCTCAGGAGATAGAGTGGGTCGTCTTGTAATTGGGAGGTTTCTGTTTAAAGTTTAAAATGTGCTCTGGGAAAAATACACATTGTTCACTCTTTTTAACCCTTCCATGGATAGCCTACATAGCCTTCTCTACCTTAATGGGAGCAGTGAGTCTGCGTCCAAGAAAATCCAAACTTTATAATATACATCATCATACTTTTTGTTCTTCCTGCAGAGTTCAGATATTTGCTTGTATTGCCCTGACCCCCCCCCCTTTTCTCCCCAATTGTATCTGGCCAATTACCCCACTCTTCCGAGCCATCCCAGTCGCTGCTCCACCCCCTCTGCTGATCCGGGGATCAGCAATTTCCCCTCGGGGATGAATAAAGTATTCTGATTCTGATTCTGCAGACTACCACATGCTTCCTCTGATACATGTGAAGTCGCCAGCTGCTTCATTTCACTTGACAGTGAGGAGTTTCGCCAGAGGGACGTAGCGCGTGGGAGGATCACGCTGTTCCTCCCAGTTCCCACTCTCCTCCGAACAGCATCCCGACCGACCAGAGGAAGCGCTAGTGCAGTGCTCAGGACACATACCCACATCCGGTGTCTGTAAGGACGCCCGACTAAGCCAGAGGTAACGGGGATTCGAACCGGTGATCCCCGTGTTGGTAGGCAACAGAATAGACCGCTACGCTACACGGACAACCTATGTCATCTTTTTTTTTTTTTAAATCCGCTTCCATCACCCTTTATTGCATTTTTGCTTTATAGAAACTTAAACTTTTCCACCTCAGACATTAAACTTTTTTTTGTTGCGGTATTTAGAAGATTTTTCGAAATTCAGGCATTTCCATTCACTTTTTATTCACATATACACTATATTAATCCCCGTGGGGAGATTCCTCCTTATGTGCAACTTCAAATTTCCCAAAAATACACATTGATGGAAACATACCATGTGTCATCATTTGTGCAGGTACGGGGATGGAGAACTCATATGATATCAATATCCTCCAGCGGTTGTTTAAAGGGGTTTAGTGTAAGGTCTGAGCACTGAAACAAACATCACATCCCCTCCAGTCTGATCCCCCATATGTTCTTGACCCCATATGTCTACAACACGACAAGGCACATGTTGGGGTTAGCTACTAAAGAGTGCTCCGTCTTGGCATGCTCACGTGCAGCCTAATTCCATCAGGCTTGTTATTCAAAAAGTTTTGATCAGTCAGAAGGTCAAAACAGGAATAGTCAACATTCAGAGATGAAAATGAGGAATGAGTTGGTCATGGTGTGTGTGTGTATGTGTGTGGGTGTGGGTGTCTGTGGGGGAGGGTGGAGGAATTATAGTGATGAGTGGTGGAAATGGAAATGATTCTCATCCACTGATTCCCAGAAGGCCGGAGTGATGGGGCCTTATGTAGGCGCACCTGACACAATGTACCGTAGGGTAGGCGATTTGGAAAGAAGCGCGCCTGGCTAGTTTAGTATCACTCTCTCTCGAAATGAATAATTTATGAGCCCCGTGCACCATCCCAGTGCTCTGATCCAGGCACTTGTCTGGGGAACTATGCGAAGAGGGCAGCTGGAGGGCAGGAATCATCTGTTTCTACTGAGCCCACCTAACGAAAAGAGTGAGAGACAAAGATATTGATGGGTGAGTGCATTCGTTTGTTGTGTGCGTCGTGCTGTGTGAGCATGTGCGCTTGTCTTTCCTGACATGGTGTTAAAGTGACAGCGCAAGGTGTGTTTTGTTTTGTCCTGGCTTCTGTTTTTGTCGCAGTGGGTCTTCATCTCCTCCTGCTGACAGCTTCCAGCCTTTCCCCAGCCAACCAAGCTGCCTGTGTTATTGAAATTACGGCGGCATATTATGCAGAGGACATTTTCCACGTTCGTTTCCAGTAATCCATCAATGATGCTCCATGCTTTTCCTTAGCAGCCCGTCTTAACCCTAAAGCCCATTGATAAATTGACTGATCTGAGGCCATGAAAAGTCAGTAGGACAGCTCTTTGAGTGCTGTCCTTGTTGATTTTTGATGCACTATATTTACTGTACTGACAAGGACTCGTCTCCTCGCTCCTTGAGGAAAAACACTCATTCAACGCTTTGCAAAGAGGTCAGCAATGTTGTGTAAAAACATCGGGCTGTGATTAAAGTAAATGTGCAAGGGGAAATAAATGTGGAAGGGAGAAGGGAGAGATTGAAAGAGGTTTTTTCTCTTCCACGATTGGGTCAAATTCAGTGAGTCCTTTGTTGTTTTTATATCAATGAAATTGTTTAAAACAATTAGTTACAAATTACAATTTTTTTTTAAATATAAACATTTTTTTTAATTTTCATTTAAAAAATTACAATTTAAAAAAAAGTTACAATTACAGTCCAAAGACATATAGGTCAGGAGAATCGGCCGTACTAAATTGTCCCTAGGTGTGAACGTGTCGGCCCTGCGATGGACTGGCGGCCTATCCAGGGTGTCTCCCCGCCTTCCGCCCAATGACTGTTGGGATAGGCTCCAGCATCCTGCTTGGATAATGGATGGGTGGATGGATGGATGGAAATTGTTTAAAAAAATGTTTGACAATGCAATCAAGGTGACATGCAACCTCCAGGTATAAACTACAGGCCAAGAGCACCCAGTATACTTAGTTCACTGTCTTTATCATTAATATGATACCACACTTCCTTTCTTAAGCAATTTTTGAATGCATTCACCATTTATTATGTTCATGTCCATAGCTATTTCAGATTCATGGTGCACTGGACAATGTTTTTTCAGTCCTTTTCAGCAGCAGATCTGCTCAGATGAATTCTTGTCTATTTTCAAAATGCTCCTGCTGGGGTGTTTCAGAGTTCTCCTGAAGTTGGGTTTTTCCAGATATCGTCAGATCTTCCTCTGCTCTTCTGCATAGCATGTTTTTGTTGCTGTGAAGATAAAATCCATAGAGTAAGAGAGCCTGTGGCCATAGCTGCAGCAAAAAATTCTGTTTACTTGTGGGAGTCTCTCTCTCTCTCTCTCTCTCTCTCTCTCTCTCTCTCGCTCTCGCTCTCGCTCTCGCTCTCGCTCTCGCTCGCTCTCGTAATGTAAGGCTAATAGTACAAGATACCTTTAATGTGAGGAATAACCCTGGTCCACTGCGTCGCCATCGTATTACATGAAGTGGGAGAACACATGGGAGTATGAACTCCCATGTATTCATAAATATTCAATGCTTTAGTATACCAATAGAAAAAAATTGGTGTTTACTAATGTGATTAACATATTTTTTCAGCCCATCCAGAGATTTCAAAACTTCAGCCCAGTGGGAGAAATCACAATTTGAATAGGGCTAGGAGTGGCCTAAATGATTAAGCATTGTTCTTTCTGTCCCTTAAACATGCTCTCTCTTTCTCTCTCTTTGTCATGATGGTCTTGGTTCTCTCTTTTTCAAGGTCATTACTCCAAATCTTTGTGTGTGTGTACACGCGTGTGACGTGTGTGTTTCACAGCCAAATGTGTAAGGGAGTTTGTGTGTGAGATAGTGCAGCGGTATCAAGGTATCACTGGCAATTTTACCAAGGTTCGTGTGTACGTGTGTGTGTACACGCGCGTGTGAGCACAAATTTTGGTTTTCTAGATAAGCACCCCCCCCCAATCCCTGCTTTTCCCTTATCTGCTTTCTGAAAATCACACAACACAGATTGGCTACATCAGCAATGCTACATTTCTCAACATTAGTCTGAGTTTTTATGATGGTTGCAGTAGATGCATGTGACTGTTCTGCTTAGACCGTTGGATTTTATGGCCTAATCTAACTGTAAGCCCACAGAGTATGCACCTTGAGATATGAATTAGATTTACTGAAAACTGTTCATGCATAGACTTACAGAGGGAGACTGTGGACACAAAGTGCAGCTGATAAGGATCACCTAGTAGCTGCCTTTGACAGCCCTTGCAACCATTTGAATATAGTTCGACTGCAGCATCACCCCAGGGACAAGCATTTGTGGAGGATTCAGTTTCTTTTTCTTTGTCCTCTCTGTGACTGATCCCCTATCTAGTTGTTTCCTTCTCACCCTTTCTACCACTCCTCTGGTGCACCCTCCTCTACTTATTTTCCTCACTGCTACCGCACTGTCGTCTTCTTTTCCTTCTCCTCTCTTTATGCTCCACTCTGTCCTTCTCACCCAGTGACCCCCCCCCCAAAAAAAAGAGGCGGGGGGAGGCTTGACTCACCATACATGATGTAAACCTTTTCATTTTCTCAAGGTCTACAAGCTCTTGTTGCAATTGACTGTATAACCCCTTGTTTTTTTAGGAGCTAGATCCCCCCCCCCACCCCTTTTTCTCCCCAGCTGTACCTGTCCAATTACCCCACTCCTCTGAGCTGTCCCGGTCATAGCTCTACCCCCTCTGCCGATTCGGGGAGGGCTGCAGACTACCACATGCCTCCTCCAATACATGTGGAGTCGCCAGCCACTTCTTTTCACCTGACAGTGAGGAGTTTCGCCAGAGGGACATAGCGCGTGGGAGGATCAGGCCAGTTCCCTCTCCCCCCTGAACAGGCTCTAGTACAGCGACCAGTACACATACCCACATCCAACTTCCCACCCGCAGACACGGCCAGTTGTCTCTGTAGGGACGCCCAACCAAGCCGAAGGTAACACGGGGATTCGAACTGACGATCCCCGTGTTGGTAGGCAACGGAATAGACCGCCACACCATCCGGATGCCCAGCTAGAATTATTTTTGAATACCCCACCCCCTCATGCTGCCTTTGTTTTGTTTCTCCACCACTAACAGAATGATGGTATTTATAGTCATTTTGTTTAACCTTATCTGTCAACCTAATAATTTGCTCAAAGCACTTTTTTGCACCGCCGTCTTCCTCAAGACAGCAAGCCCCCTGAAATGGCGAATGTAGTGGAGGCAGGCAGCACACAGAATTAGAGCCAAGATGCAAAAAAATGATTACCCTTGATTTGAAAACACTCAATTAGCCTCCATTTCAAAGGAAAATAATGAGCTTCTCTATATGAGCAGAACCCCAGAGTTAAAGCTGTAATTAGTCCAAAAGAGAGTAGACCAGCGGTGCTATGGACTCCTGACTACGTGGTTGTTTGATTATTTTAACAGCAGCATTATCTCCCCATGGCAGTGTGTGTATCTGGTCGTCTGCTGTGAGCAATGCAATTTTATATGGGCCACTGTATTATAAGACGCAAAGAAAAATAATTCATTTGGAAGGGAGTTTGCAGTGATGTGTTTTTGAGTTGGTAAGCATCATTAGTCATAGGCACAACAAGAGAGGAGGAAAGGGGAGGTAAAAAAAAGGGGGGGAGGGCGATGAGGCAATCAGTCTTTCGTGACTCTGGCATTTTCCTCCCAGTTTAGGAAGAGAAGCTGCCTGTAAGTACTGGTGCACACAAGATGAGAATCGATTTAAATTGCACCTTAATTAGCCAATCCCAGCATTCCGAGGAAACCCCGATCTGAGGTTTGCTTGGGACTAATGGGTTGACGGAGAGTATCTGGTTGTTAGAGGGGATCACTGAGGCAATCTCAACCACCCTGTGGGCTGGCTGACTAATCTGGAATGACGCATGTTTTCTGGGGGAGGGGGGTTCCTTTTTTTTTTTTTAAGCCCCAGGTCTGGGCAACACATCCCCACAACTGCCGGGATAGCTAAGTCAGTTGGAGCATTTTGTTTGACAAGCATCACTCGCACTCATTACTTTAACCTCTTCAGGGGAGAGCTCTTTAACTTGACCTTTGACCAATCACAAGCGCTTTTGGGTGAGTCTTGTGCAAACCTGGGAATGAAAAAAAAAATCACACTGTATGCTACAGTGTGTGAGGCTCTACGACTTGTTCCCCAGAAGACTGCCAATGATAAACGTTGCTTGCTGTGAGACAAGGCAGGACTAAAGAGAAATCAACTGTGAAAAATTACACATGTTGAAAGACTAGACACAGGTACGACAAGCATTTACACATAATTGTTTTTTATTTTCATTTTACCCCTTCATTCAAATATATTATCTCAAGTCTGGCAGCCTGCCTCCTTTTGATTGGTGTCACGATGTGTCATCCACATTCCTGTGAGACTAGAGACCCTGACTTCGGTGACTTGTCAGGCTTCAGCAGAATAGTAATCATTTAGTTTTTAATTCGCCATCTGGTGAGAATGCGTTTTGCAGCAGGATGGGCAAAAAACACCAGTGCAATCTTCTCATTTTCAAAATGTGTTATAGATTTATGGTCTTCTAAAGTGCGCCAGGCTTAAACAGCTCACAACCTTCAAAATGGCAGAGAGCATTGTATGTGTCTGTCTATGTATGTGGTGTATATGCATGGGTGTGTATGCATCAGATTCGCCTGACTTTCTTCATCAAGAAAAGTGCTGCATCCCTAACTACCAATCACAGCCAGCAGGGCTTGGCATTTACTTTTTGAGGCAATTGTCCGTCAGACAAGTGAATTTACCTTCCACTTGTCCAGCCACAAAAGTCACTTGTCAGGGACAAGATGTAGGTTCTTAACAGATTAAGACATAACTTATTGTTTAAGACACAGTAACTACTAATCGACCTGAAGAGGAGCTATAGCTAACTCTGAAATTGGGAGGGGAGGGGCCTTTAAGTGGCATAGGATTTACACACACACTGCAAGATAAAAAATAACATTGAAATAAAACACAAAGGCATGCTTAAGGTAAAGGCATGCATCTATTAAAAAAAGGGCCGAGCCCCTTACTACGCTGTACACCCCTGCACTAAAATAGCTGTGGCCACCTTTACAAGGATGTTCTTTTTTTCAATTTAAATCAATAGTCTCAAATTAAGTCCTCCCAGATGTTTGGGGGAAAAAGGCCATTAAAGAAAACCAGGCAAAAGTCCAATCAAACAAGGCCTAAAAAAAATAAAATAAATAAAAACAACTAATAAAATTCAAGTAAGTAACCTGTCTCAATATCTTAGACTAGGTGAAGCTGCAGTGGCAGTCTGCTCTGCAGGGACACAAAGACATGCATTGATGTTGGTCACTTATGCATTAAATCAACCAGTGTTGACATTCCTATAATCTGGGTATGTAAGGAATAACGCTTGGGACCAAGAAGATATCCACACCAGATATTTCATCGACCCGTTTCTAAAACAGACACACACGGGAGCAGCGCAGTACACAGGGACATCAGTCTCAACCAGGGAGAGCAGGGACACCATGCAGCAATGGAAGAGAGCCATATACCTAATTCACACATGCAGTCTTCCTGCATGGGGTCACATGTGAATGGGAGCAGGGATCAATATTAAGGGAAATCTGTACTCACATTTTCCCACCTCAAGACCATGTATCATTTCAGGGAAAATGCCGGTAAGACTTTGATGCATGCTCAATAATCTAGGTAAAGAAACCCAGAAGGTCAGAACTGTGAGCGGATCCTATTCTGCATGTGTGTGTCTGTGTGTCTGATTGGTCAATCAAGGCATTCTGAGTTGGATGCTGGTTGGATTATCATGTGGCAAAATGCATTTGTTTCGAATCAGTATTCTGAATATATTCATTTAATTAAACTAAATAGCCGAATGATGAGTGGCACATTATTCGGCTATTTAGTTTAATTAAATGAATACACATTATTAAAGACACTTTTTTTTTTAAGACTGGGGCAAGTAAATTTCTCTTGCACTTGCCCTACAAAAAAAAACCCCACTTTTCCTGGACAAGCGGACAAGCCTTGACGTTGAGCCCCTTCAGCGATGGACCCGATTGTCACCAACTCCAATAAACTAGATGTCCCTACGTGCACTTTTGGCCCAAGCCCCATGGAATAAGCCTCATGCGCATTAGACTGGAACTATACCGCAGTCGATATCAACGCAGTGGGCCCTTATGTGTCTACATTAAACACAAAAAATCACACAAACACAAACTGCACCAATCCATAGCTAACTGGAATAAACAAGCACACACGTATATGCAGACATAGTCACGCACGCACCTTCCAGCTACCATTTCTCCAAAAGTTCAAATTCCTTAGACTCTCTCAACAGAACTGCTACTTGAAAAACAAAACAGGTTTTATATTATGTTTTTCGATCATGGATCACTGACACAAGCTCAGAGCTTTTACCACAAACAAAATTCAGGTGCCGCTTTCAGCAAATTGGATTCTTGCTAGTTTCATAAGTATACTTTTTTCTTCTTTTTTTTTGTTTGCCCCCTTTTTCTCCCTAATTATTTCCGGCCAATAACCCCACACTACAGCGCCATCCCGGTCTCTGCTCCATCTCCTCTGCCGATCCGGGGAGGGCTGCGGACTACCACATGCCTCCTCCGATATATGTGGAGTCGCCAGCCGCTTCTTTTCACCTGACAGTGAGGAGTTTCACCAGGGGGACGTAGCGCATGGGAGGATCATGCTATTCACCCCAGTCCCCCCCCCCTCCCGAACAGGCACCCCGACCGACCAGAGGAGGCGCTAGTGCAGCGACCAGGACACATGCCCACATCTGGTTTCCCACCCACAGACACGGCCAATTGTATCTGTAAGGACGCCCGACCAAGCCGGAGGAACGTGGGGATTCGAACCGGTGACCCCCGTGTTGGTAGGCAACGGAATAGACCGCTACGCTACGTGGACACACCCCATAAGTACACATTTTTAACCAAACACTACTTACATTTTCACTTTTGAATAATGCCCGGCTCAAACTACACGAATTCAGGCCGATTTTGACCCGATTGCGTTGCTGCCGACCATTGTTCAGTGTCGGGCCCGAATGTGAACGTCGGGAATGACAAACGCTCTTGTAGTGTGACATAATCTAAGACCAGCATCAGACACCCCACGACCTCGACTCAACAAGTCTAACGTGTCAGAATTTTTTGGCATTTTCCGTCTAGTTTGACACCCCTGACCGACGCTCAAAAACGTGTTCCTTACACTGACCAACAGGATAACAGAATGCTCTCTGGTGCACATAGGTGAACAGAGACGGTGAAGAGAAAGACATGGACACATTCGTTACCTCAAGTTCTCTTTGAAGGACAGACAGCCCATATTATCCTCTTGGTGACACCCAGCGACAGGTCCACAATTGCTTTTTCCTTTGTTTTCTTTTTCTTTTCCGAGCACAAGACCGCTAGCATCACATATAGCGCTTCTTCCATGATTGACACTTCTTGACCCGCCTCCCCGATGACCTATGAACTCGTGTACAGTCGCAATGACGTGATGACGACAGCATGCGATTATGGGTCGGGATCATACTTGTAGTGTGGCCAGTCTGGCAGCCAAGACAGGACACGAATTTATAGTTGTAGTCTGACATGGTGAAATCATGAAAGACAAAAAAATATCGTGTAGTCTGATCTGGGCATAAATTAATTACCTAGAAGATTGCTTAAATACTTGTACTCTCTCACATAATAACATCACAGCTACAAGCAAGGCAGCCTGCTTTCTCTTTAAGGCACTGCTGATTTGAAGGCAATCCCCTCGGGCCAACACTGACTTTATGGCTGTGACAAAAGGTGACAGGAAACTAAGACCGTGTCTCTGGCGTGGAAGAGGACAGGAGAGGATATGATGGAGGACGTAGGAGACACACACAGTGACATCCAGCTCACCTTGGCACCTGACAGCCATCCTGACTGATAAGGTTAGCAGAAGTTCCCTCGTGGACCAGAGGAATGACATGTCCATCTCTGATATGGAACATAACATTGCAAACATTACCAATAGTGTCTTGCAAAAATTGCTTTTGTAGCCCGGCAAATAGGGAGAGAAAGAGAGAGAATGAGGTCGGTGAAGGGCAGCGAAAAAAAAAAAGCTTAAAAAGGAGAATGACACATGGACAAACAAAGAGCAGTGCAGCCAAGGAAGGGGCAGACATTGAGAAGAAGACATATATCTAAATTGGCAACATAGAGCGAGTGGAAAAAGCATGGTAAAAGCAAGAGAACATTAGAGGAGCAGCCAGAGCTCGGTAGATACTGTGCAACTGGAGAATTTATTTGATGTCTTGGGTGCACTCCCAGGCTGATGGGGAGCATTTGAAATGTCATGGGCACTCAAAAGTCAGTCTGCATTGAGACGCCCACATCTCTCTCTATTTCTAGCATGCATGTATGTTAAATGCATGACATTCACATCAGTTGGCTTTCCTTTTTTTTCTCCCTTTTTCTCCCCAATTGTATCCAGCCAATTACCGCTCTCTTCCAAGCTGTCCCGGTCGCTGCTCCACCCCCTCTGCCAATGCGGGCAGGGATGCAGACTACCACATGCCTCCTCCGATACATGTGGAGTCGCCAGCCGCTTCTTTTCACCTGACAGTGAGGAGTTTCACCAGGAGGACATAGCACGCGGGAGAATCACACTATTCCCCCCAGTTCCCCCTCCCCCCAGAACACGCGCCCCGACCGACCAGAGGGGGTGCTAGTGCAGCGACCAGGATACATACCCTCATCCGGCTTCCCACCCGCGGACACGGCCAATTGTATCTGTAGGGACGCCCGACCAAGCCGGAGGTAACACGGGGATTCGAACTGGCAGTCCCCGTGTTGGTAGGCAATGGAATAGACTGCTACGCTACTTGGACGACCTCAACCGTTTCTAATTTTATGCCTAAATTTAACCGCATCAATCTGATTGCCATATCCTGTCTGAAATGGCGTGTTTTAAATGCACGGTCACACAGTCTGATCGATCACAGAAGTCGCGAATCATTGATTTGAACTGGCCAGAGATAAATACAAAAAAGTTGATATTTCTTGTGAAGTAGAGATGACATTCTCATGGGGGCTTTTCATGTTACACCTCGTACTATTCAGGTGAATTAGTAGTAAACAGTATCTTCATGTTTACACATCAAAATATAATTAGATATTGTTACAATGTTACAACTTCATTTAGCAGACGCTTTTCTCCAAAGCGATGTACGTCGGAGAGTTAATACAACACAAGCAAGGATCTAGTCAGGCGGCGACAACTCAAATAAGGTCCAAAAAACAAGGTTCATATTAAGAGCAAAAACTCCAGGGAGAGTGTGTACTTTCAGAACAACAGGCTTTTGCAACAGTAGGCTTTTGTTTTTGGGATAACGGGCTTTCGGACAAATGGGCTTTCAGTCCAATGGGACATTTTTTGGACTATTGGGGTTTCAGAATAATGGTCCGTCGGAACAATGGGCAGTCCCCAACAGGATACTACGGGCTGTTGGAAGACATGAGATGGTGAGCTAGATGGAATTGGATTCTGTTAGCTTTTTCTGAGTTTGAGCTGCTTCTGAGTGGGAACCAATTCCAAGTTGGAGAAATGTCCAAATTTAATAAGCTCTGAGTGAAGGGAATCTCTTACCAAATCCTTTACCTGGCAAACCTCTGTGCCATGGAAAAGGATTTGAAGGAATTTGCCTAAAAGATTCAGTAAGTAATTCAAAAGGATTCAATACTGGATTTAAAGTCAATGAAAGGTTTTCAAAGCTCAACCCTAGAGATATAAAAAGCATAAACAAAGGGGACAAAATGATGGAACAGAGAATGGATGAAGTGGCAACTTCTTTTGCTGCCCAGTGAGGAGTGTAAAGGGCAGTATTCCTCTAATGTGGACTCAGAGCCGAGTGACAGGGTGAGTAATGACCCGGAGTGCTCTCAATTATCAACTCTCTCTCTCACACACACACACACACACACACACACACACACACACACACACACACACACTGTAGTTCACACTGCAGTTCACACACTTGAATATAGAGGAACATGACTCACATGTGTGCATTTGCTACACCAGCTTTTTCATCCCCATCTAAATTTTCCCAAGACAGATGGACCTGTGGGCTAAATGAGGACATCAGCACTCCAGGAAATAGGTCTGTCCCACAGACAAACCAACCCAGCATGGCTCAAATTAGCGCTTTGCTCGACAGAAGTCTTTATAAAATTAGGTCTCATTAACTTCTTGGGTCACACCCTTCATCACTCTTCAATCTTCCTTTACCCATAGGCCATTTACTATTGCATGGCTTTAATGGTATTTTTTGAGACAGAGGTCCCTCTAAGGTCAATTACATATCATGCAGTGTAATTGTGATGTCAACAGGTCACAGCAAAATGACACCTCAGCAACAGGCTCAGTTGGGTCATACATACATATATATAAGTGTAACCCACAATAACTAGCGAGTTTATTAGAGGGCGGTTGCTTTACAAAAAAACACTTACCTCTAACTCAAATGTGTGGGATGTCGATTGGGTTATATCACTCATCTCCAAAGTACCTGACAAACTTGCCTTGTCGCAGTTCTGCCAAGCTAATGGCATAGGGGCTAGCCATCAACTAATACAACCGTTAACACCGCCATGCTAGCATTACTTGTTAGCTTAATTCTTGATTGAATGTTACCTATGCTAATCTGTCCATATATATATATAGTGTTTTTTCCGAAACCGTCAATGGTGTTGATAGAACTGCTCAACTAATGAGGAGTGGAATATCAATACAGATGGAGGAAAAAAAGTTTTAATTTTAAAACTTTTTTCCTACATCTGTATTGATATATAACTTTTTTTAAAGAAATATTCAACTATAGGGAAAGTGCTCAACAAATAAGGAGCAAAATAAGCCAGTGAGTCAAGTAAATTCTTTATGAGACAGTACAAGCCTGTTTCATGCCATAAGCAATCATCAGTTACATTTCGCGTACTCCAAAATAGCTGAGAGGGTTATTGCATTGTGACATCATCCACAATAGCTCGCTGGAAAAAAGAAAAACGATGGAGGTGCATTCCCCGTGCCAATCCCGGACAATATGACCCCCTGTGGTCATATGTCCTCCCACCGACCCCGTATTGGCACGCCCACCGGAAGCGCTATTCCTCTTTCCATCTCCAACTAAATGAGATCGGTCGATGGCTGTTTCTCTCTCGCTGGGACTAAGAGGAAAACTGCAAATACGCAAGTAATCTAGTGATATACTGGTATATTAGATACTAACTTATAGTTAGCTTACCTTTTATCGCCAAGATGTTCGTTAATCCGGTCGATGGGGCCGGATTCTACGCTTGGTGCGGGTGTGTTAAACCGGCGACGCTCCAATGGGACCCCCATCCAGACTGTGTCTCCCATATCCCGCATGTTCACTACACGGGCTACTTGAGGGATGTAGACCTTAATGAGATCGACTGCAATTTCTGTAAAACCATCAGAGGATCGGGGCGCCAAAGGTGGGCTGCCCTGTACTGTCAAAGATGGGGACTTGCAGATCCCTTCGCACCTGCTAACGAGGCGGCTAGCATGGTGCTACCTAGCTATAGCCATGGGGCGGAGGCTAGCAACATCCCTCCGATGCTTCCTAGCTACAGTCACGGGACGGCGGCTAGCATTAGCATCCCTCCGGAGCCAGAGGCTATCCCACCATCCGGGATAGTTAGAGAGGACTGGATCAATGAGATCCTATCTCTCCCTGGTGAATCCGTGGCATGTTATTCGGCGGGTGCGGAACCCGAGGATTCACTGCCTGAGGAAGTAGACGATCAGGGCGTGGAAGACGACCAGCCAAGTTCGTCTCAACCAAACAAAGATGGCGACGCCATGCAACGTGGGTCCAAAACATTCCTCTCCAGTTTCCGCGATCTGTTCGCGCGAGCGGTCAAGTCTGCCGACATCGTTACGGAGCCGGGCAATCCTCAAGATCCGGTGGTAGCCGATTTTCCACGAATGGCAGAGAGGGTCAGGGACTCCACTCTACCACCTTATCCTCACATCGAACGAGCGTTTAAGCGGGCGGAGGCGGATCCGCTACTTAAATCGTCCTCAAAGTTCAGTCAGAAGGGGGTTGACGTCTTAGCAGTCGAGGTTAGGAACCTCAACTACAAAGACTGGAAAATTCCGCAACCAGAGAGGGACGTTTTATCGTTCAACCCTAACACCAAGGTGGGGTCTCGCGATACTCCCAAACACCCTTCGCAGTGGGGCCAACAGGTGGATCGTTACGCGTGTGATGCATGGCACGCCAGTACACGCGCAGCTGGACTCGTCTCAACGGCTGGGATGATAACGGCGTACATGCGCAAGCTCTGCAGCCTATCAAACGTCGAGCAAAGCAAAGCCGCCATCGCTACAGCAGGTATCGACGGGGCCGAGTTCGGTGACGTAGTGGCCAGCGAAGCAGGTTGTGAGTACATCTTGGAAATGGAACGCATAGCTGACTCCCTGGGATCGCTGCTGTATTCTGTTGCTCTAGAGTGCGGTTCTAGCGCAGCTGCCTCCACCCTTTCGCGCAGACGTCTCTGGCTAGAGACAGCCGGGGGAAAAGAGGAATTCTGCAAGGAGTGGATGGCCCACTCCTGCGCAGGGAACCAGGGCCTGTTTGGAACAACCCCGGACATTATCAGCAAATACAAGGCCGCCCAGGCCGAGCGCGAAACCTTGCACAAGGAGCTTCTCCCGATGATGAAGAACCCGCCTACCCCTAAGCCCGCGGTGGGCACAGGGCAGGGGGACAAGCCTGCGCGCAAGCAGAAATGGAGAGAGACTTATCCAAAAAGAGGTGGTAAAGTGGGGCGCGGGCGTGGACAGGGCTCACGTCCAAACTCCCAGTCTTCCACAGATCCAGCGGCCAAGGCGGCCAAGCCGGACAGCACAGACACTTCCAAGAAGGGAGCTGCCAAGTGACGTGTTTCGGCAGGATGTTACGACCCACACCAACAGACTGATTCCAGAGCCGTCTCCGGCGATATAGACGCTTGTTCAGGGGACACAGCGTGCGCAGGGCTAAACACTGCGCCTTTTATTTTGGTTTCTGATGCACAGTCTACTTGTTCTATTCCAAAGGTTGTGAATGTGAATACAAGTTTTTATGTTGATGATGATGGTGATTGCGTTTTAAAAGGTTTGAAACGCAAGTCTGATTGTCTGTCTGAATCTTTAGGTAAAGATGATGATAACAATGTAATAACATCCCTGCTGGAAATATTGGATAATAATGACATGAGCGCAAATGAGCCCCTGGGAGGGGACTATGATGCGACAATGTTTAGTCTCTCTGATGGGTCAAATGGTAATTTGGAAAGGTTCAAAACGCCAATTCCCCCATCTGGGTCTCCTTTACAAGGACGAAGCCCCCCCATGGATGCAGGGCATGGCGGGCGGGGCTTCCCCAGACCCTTTACGCGCAACTTACGCGCGCTACCTGAACAGCAAGGTACAGGAGGCAACGAGACCTCTGTCACACATGTTACACAGGTGGAAGGAATTGGTCCCGTCGGCTTCTGTTTTGGATCAGATAGCCCACGGACACCAAATCCTTTTCGAGAACGGTATTGTACCCCCGTACTTGGGAATAGTGCATACGGAACCGGGGTCGGTGGCCGAAGCACAAATCCTAGACAACGAACTCACAGAGTTACTCTCGAAAGGGGCAATCACGGTGGTTCCTCCCCTAGAAAGAGAAGACGGGTTTTACAGCCGTTACTTTCTGGTCCCGAAGAAGGATGGGGGCATGCGCCCAATCCTAGATTTGAAACCCTTCAACAAGTATGTAGAGAAGATCAGTTTCAAAATGCTACGCACACCGGTTCTGCTGTCAATGGTGACACAGTCCGATTGGCTAACTTCGGTCGACCTAAAAGATGCTTTCTATCATTGTCCGATTGCGGAAAGACACAGAAAGTATCTTCGGTTCTGTTACCGGGGTCAGTGTTACCAGTACACATGCCTCCCGTTCGGATATCGCCTCTCTCCTCTGACGTTCACAAGGTGTGTGAAAGCAGCGCTCGGAGTGTTGATGCGCAAAGGTATGCGCTTGGCATGGTTCCTAGACGACCTGTTGGTGTTGGCCCAGTCGCCGGAACAAGCAATACTCCATACTCAGGAGTTGATGGAATTCATGGAGTACATGGGTTTCACTATCAACATAAAGAAGAGCGCGCCATGGCCTTCGTGCCAGGCAACGTATCTGGGTCTGAGTTTGGATACGGTATCCATGCGCGCAACCCTTACGCAAGAGAGATGGCATTCCACCAGGACCACGTTAGCACATTTCGTCCCGGGGACATATGTCACTTATCGGATGATCAGGAGGCTGCTGGGCCTTCTGGCATCAGCTCACCAAGTTGTTCCTTTAGGTCTGTTGTTCATGAGGAGACTGCAATTGTGGTTCGCAGTTCACTTCTTGAAATACGGCAACGAACGCCGGTACAACAACCATCTTATCCTGGTCCCGCGCGTGGTAGCGCAGGACCTAGACCACTGGAACAGAGCCTGCGTGGACATGTCTGGGGTCCCTATGGGCCCCAGGGGACCCGAGGTAACGATTTATACGGATGCGTCCCTCTCGGGTTGGGGGGCCATCCTTGGCTACAAAACAGCGCGAGGAGTGTGGCTGTCTGGGGAGAAGGTCCACATCACCGCGCGCGAGACGGAGACGATTTGGCTGGCTATCCAGCATTTCGCTCAGGATCTCGTAGGCCGTCACATACTGATAATGACAGACAGCATGACGGCCAAGGCCTACATCAACCGCCAAGGCGGTATGAAGTCCAAGTGTTGCAGAGAGTTGGCCATGCAAATTTGGATTTGGGTCAACAGCAACGCGCTATCAATCAGGGCGCTTCATGTTCCTGGGAAGGACAACAAAGCAGCGGACATCCTCTCGAGAGGCGGCCCGCATGCGGACAATTGGAGCCTCAACCCAGCCATAGTGGCTATGATCTGGGAGAGGTTCGGGGTAGTTCAAGTGGATCTGTTCGCATCGAAACTCAATTACAAATGCCCTCGTTGGTACTCGATGCTCCCGTCCGACCTAGCGCCGTTGGGGGTCAACGCGCTTGGACTAGATCCATGGCCCGAGGAGATGCTTTACGCATTCCCCCCGCGCAGGTGCCTCCTAGACCTGGTGGTCAAGTTCGAGCGCACAGGGGGTCGGTTAGTTCTCGTGGCCCCGTACGAACCGAGCACCCCGTGGTTTCCGCGAATAGTGCCCTGGATAGTAGGCGAGCGGTTCGACGTCCCGGAGTGGGCAGACGCGCTCACGCAAGCAGGAGGGCTGCTACGGGAGGGCCCCTGGATAGGAGGCTCCCGATTAGCGGCGTGGATGCTTACAAAGCCAGGCTCTTAGCTATGGGACTTAGTGCGCAAGTCATTCGTGTCATTTTAGCGGCGCGTAAAGACTCCACGTATTCCAGGTACCAGGGGTACTGGAATCGATTTGACCAATTTTGCGCTGAACGCGACATGGACCCTTTGTCAGTAGGGATTGGCCCTATACTGACTTTTGTGGAGGTCTGTAGGAGTGATAGACTATGGTCTTTCTCCTCGGTCAGTGTCTGTGTATCGGCTCTCACGTTCTTCCGGGGGGAAGATCGAGGGTAGCACGGTTTTCACGCACCCGCTCATGACGCAGTACCTGTTGGGTGCTAAGAAGCTCTCAGCTAAGGAGCTTACGAGAGCTGAAACTTGGGATGCTTCCCTTGTTCTGCGCGCACTAGAGAAAGATCCCTTTGAACCCATGTCTACGGCAGACATGCGTTATGTCTCGGCTAAGCTGGCTGTGCTCTTGGCACTTACCACCGCAGCGAGGGGTTGTGAGCTCACTGCACTCACCATCAAGGGGATGGTGTTTTCTGGTGATCTGATGGTCACGCTCTTTACAGACCCCAGCTTCGTGCCCAAAACTGTGTCTGTCCTGACGAGTAGGGCCCCGGTGGTGATACACGCGTTTCATCCGTCACCAGTGACTAGGGATGAGAAACGCTTGCACCTCCCGTGTCCTGTACGGGCTTTACGCATTTACATGTGGCGCACAGCAGATATTCGTAGGTCTGACAGGCTGTTGTTGACCTACAGAGTGAGCAAACCAGGTTATGCCCTTTCCACCCAGAGGCTAGCACACTGGCTGGTGGATGGTATTACGGAGGCGTATACCAAAGCGGGTAAAACAGCTCCTAAGCTGAAGGCGCATCCTACCCGAGGGACTGCTACGTCGATAGCTGTGTTGTCAGGTATCGACTGGGAGGTCATCCGCCAGGCGGCGGTTTGGAGTGGTGAGACCACTTTCTTACTGCATTATTACCGGCACGTTAAGGTGCGGTCGGTTGCCGACGCTGTTCTGGAGCAGGCCTCTTAGGATGCTCTCATCAGAACGCGTACCCCTTCCCACCAGGGGTTTGAAGGGTTCATTGGACGGCTAGGGAACGGAGGCATGAATCCTGTCGTTGTTCAATGCAATAACCCTCTCAGCCATTTGGGAGTACGTGAAATGTAACTTTGGGTTCGCGAAGCGAACCCTAGTTATATGAACAACGACAAAATGGCTGAGAATAGAGCCGTTCTCCTCCTACCCGGGCCACAGGTGTGGTGCTCATTTAGTTGGAGATGGTTCGACCTACAAAGAGGAATAGCGCTTCCGGTGGGCGTGCCAATACGGGGTCGGTGGGAGGACATATGACCACAGGGGGTCATATTGTCCGGGATTGGCACGGGGAATGCACCTCCATCGTTTTTCTTTTTTCCAGCGAGCTATTGTGGATGATGTCACAATGCAATAACCCTCTCAGCCATTTTGTCGTTGTTCATATAACTAGGGTTCGCTGTCAATAAAGCTACTCGGGAAAGGACATACCATTGGCAGCTGATGACTGCTTATGGCATGAAACAGGCTTGTACTGTCTCATAAAGAATTTACTTGACTTAGTGATGCAATGGTTAGCGCGGTCACCTCACAGTATGAAGGTCCTGAGTTCGAGCCCTGGGGCAGTCCAACCTTAGGGGTCGGCCATATATATATATATATATATATATATATATATATAATGAGGAGCGGAATATCAACACGGATACAGGAAAAAAAGCTTTACTGCATTGCAGTACAGGCCTGTTTCGTGTGTCTCGCATACATCAGCTGCTAATGGGTTCAACAAAGAATCATACAGTTTACATTGCCCGGCGTCACGCCCCTAATTTTGGTTGGACAGCAACCAATCAGATGGGGAAACATTCAAACTACAACAACTAATGGGGTAGGTACTTACGATGCACAGCAACCAATAGAGGAGTAGAAAACATTACAGCCCATGGGCTAAGGGACTAGGGCTTGTTTTGAAAAGCATTTAGGGGCCAGGGCACTGTTGAAATGGCGTACATTAAAAATATAACAAGGTAATTTAAGTGAATTATATATTGGGGTTGAAGTAATACTTGGGGTAGTATTGGTCGAGGATCAATGACCACACCGGGTTATAGAACTCAGGTTTAATCGTGGCTCAGTAGGCAGACGTAATAACCATACATGGTAGTGGTGTAACCATAATAACAGTCCGGGTAGTACATAACACCTAGTGTAGTTCCAGTGGATATACATGGCGTTATATCACTACATCCCCCTGTTTAGTTTTCAATTTTTACAGTATCAAAATACTCTAGAACATTCCAATGTGGTACAATCATTGATCAGCATTGTACAGTCATTACACAGAGGTTACCTTCTCTCTTTTTTTTTCTTTTTAGACAACACACTCAGAATTGTCCATCTCAAAAAACAATAAACATATTCAGAGCCCTCCTTTTGTGTGTGATTGTCTCTGCTCATAGTCCTTGTAGTGAGCTGGTTTGGAAACAGCTCTTCCATATCTTATGCGTACTGTCTTGTGTGTTTCACAGGTTTGGCTGGAAGAAGTTCCAGCTGCATGAGTGTCCCGTTGAGGTTCTGTGAAGCGGGTTCTTGCGCTCCTCAGTGCATGGGGGTGGTGAATTTCCCGCAGGTGGCTCCTGCCACTTCTGAGTTTGTTCCCATTTGATGTTTGCACAATGTAGCTCCTTGGCTCATCGCACTTTTGTACGACGGTGGCTGGATACCAAGTCCCTTTTTCCTTGTTTAGGACAGATACGTGCTGTCCGGGACCGAGTGGAGGTAGTTCTCTGCCGCTGCTGCGGTCATGATGTTCCTTCATGTTTGCTGTTCTCTGCTCCAGGTGGAATCGGTTTTCCTCCTTGCCTGGGTCCCCTCGACTCGGCAGCAGGGTGGTGACTGGCCTTCCGAAGATCAGTTCTGCTGGTGATGGTAGTTTACTGTCGATGGGTGTTGCTCTGACCTGTAGTAAGGCCACTTGTATGTTACCTCCTTGTCTCATGGTTTTCTTCACAATGGATTTGATGTGTCGCACATGCCTCTCAATGAATCCATTGCTTTTTGGATAGTGGGGTGAGCTTGTCACGTGCCTGATTCCCCAGTCAGCCGTGAATTTCTGGAATGCGTGCCCTGTGTACTGGGGTCCATTATCTGTAAGTATCTCGTCAGGCCTTCCAAAAAGAGACATGTACATTTCCATTTTTTGTGCAACTGCCCGGCTGGACACAGGCATGGGCATTTCATCCACTAGAGGGAACTTAGAATATCTGTCCACAATCAGTAAATACTGATGTCCATCGATCTCGAATAGATCAGAAGCTAGGGATTGCCATGGTTTTGACGGTGTGTTGTGTGGGTTGAGAGGTTGCTTTGGATTTGCATCCTGATGTTCCACGCATACGCTACATGACCTGTAGACTCTTTCGATGTCGTTCATTCTGATCCAGTAGACACTTTCTCTCACCAGTCGCCGTGTCTTTTCGATGCCCTGGTGTCCTACATGCAGCTGTTCGAGTATAGAATCAGTCATGGAGTCTGGGATGAGCACCTGTCTGCCTTTGAATATGACTCCTGCTTCAACTGCGAGCTCATCTCTGAATGACCAGTACTCACGTAGTTGTCTTGGTAGAGCTTTGATGTTGTCTGGCCATCCCTGGTGGATCAGCTCTTTCAGTGCATTGAGTCTGGGGTCGCTGGTGGTTTCCGTGCGGAGTGCATCCTGTTTCTCGGGAGAGAAGTTTATCATTGCAACAGTGAGCATCTCTGGATCCTCGACTTCTGCCTCTATTCCGTCAATGCGCTCGTTCAGCTCGATGTTGCTGTTGTTCTCAGGGTTGGGTAGTCGCCTGAGTGTGTCTGCCAGGACCATCTGGTTTCCTGGTCGATACGTGACCTCGTAGTTGTATCCTTGTGTTTTTATCAGCATTCGCTGAAGCCGTGGCGGGGCGGCATGCAGTGGCTTTGTGCATATGATAATGAGGGGTTTGTGGTCTGTAACTACAATGAATGACTTCCCATACAGGTAGGTATGGTATCGCTGCATTCCATAGACTATGGCCAGCATTTCTCGCTCTATGTTGCTGTACCTGGATTGGCAGTCGTCCAGTGTCTTTGAGCCAAAAGCTATGGGTCTTTTGTTCTGCACTAATGCCACGCCCAGTCCTTTCTGTGATGCATCGACCTCAAGTGTCAGAGGTGTGCTTGGATCATAGTACTTCAGGCCGTCATGTTCGTTGATAACTGATTTCAGGTCCTCAAAGCTCTTTTGGTGGTCAGTGTCCCACGTCCAAGGCACGTCACTTTTCAGCAGCACCCTCAGTGTGTGTGCTTTGTCTGCGAACTTTGGGATGTAGGGTGACAGGTAGGTCAGCATCCCCAAGAATCTGCTCAGTTCATCTTTGTTCTGGGGTGTCGGCATTTTCTGGATGTCCCTGATTTTGGCTGGGTCAGATTTGATACCTTTGTCTGTGTACAAGTTGCCAAAGAATGAGATGCTTGTCTGTTTGATTGTGCATTTGTCACTGTTGAACACAATACCTGTCTTGGCTGCTCTCTCCATCAGGTTGGTCAGGTTCCTGTCATGCTCCTCTTCGCTTGCTCCGTAGACTGCGATATCATCGGCTATGCTGACGACACCGTCGAGCCCCTCCAGGATTTGGTCCATCTTTGCCTGGAAGAGATCTTGAGAGACACTGAGACCAAATGGCAAACGTTTCCAGCAGTATCTACCAAATGGAGTTCGGAATGTGGTTAGCAGTTGTGACTCTTCCTCTTGGTGTATTGACCAATATCCAGCTTTTGCGTCAAGTTTGCTGAATATTTTTGCATTTGCAAACTTCGGGTTCAGTTCCTCCACAGTAGGAATCTTGTGTGGGCATCTCCTAAGGCTGGCATTAAGCTTTTGGGGGTTTAAGCATATGCGAAGGGAACCGTCTTTCTTTGTGCTGTATGCCAGACTCGAGCACCAGTCTGTGTGCTGTTCTACTTTTCTTAACACATCTTGTTCGACTAGATTATTCAGTTCATCTTTCAGTTTGTCTTTGATGTGAATGCTGCACTTACGTGGTGGGTCTATGAATGGTTCAACATCCTTTTTCAGGAAGAGCTTGGCCTTTCCACTGAAGTTGCCAATTTTGTCAAACTGGTCTGGGTATGCTCTCTTTAGGTCTGCACTGTTAGATATGGTCATTTTGGGTTTTGTCTGTCTTGTGTTGACTTTTTTCTGGTTTGCATGTCCTTTCTCGGTCACTGCATCTACATTGACAGTCACTAGGTTTAACAGTTCACATGTTGGCAGCCCAACTATGGCTGGCCCTGGTACGTCTACAACATAGAACTTTGTATTGATCCATTTGGATTCTTTGTACTGGCATGGAATGTCAATGGTGCCTAGGCAGGGGATGGCGTGACCACTGTATGCAGATAGCCTCCTGTTGGTTTTTTTCAGTCGTTTCTGGGTGCATGCATTTTCACCGTACATCTGCTTGAAGGTACGCAATGGGAGTGTGTTGCCTGATGCACCTGTGTCTATCTTCAGACGTAGTGTGCATCCACGACCAGGTAGGTCAGGTGGTGTCACCTTCAGGACTGTGTACGCCTCCTCTCTGGCCGGCTTGCTGTCTATGCTATGCATGCACTTTTCACTGACAGTTATGCAGTGGAACTGTTTCTGGTAAGTACTTTCGTTCTCACTGTCTGTTTCACTGCTATTCTCTACAGCATGTATGCGAGTCCTGCTCTGTTGCTTTTTGTCTATATAGGTTTTGCGCTTGTGCTGTTTGTCTTGTGGTGTGTGGGACTTACTTCCCCCGCTCCTGCTCTGGCTGGAGTGTTCCTGGCGCTCTCATTTGGCCTTCCTGCAGCACCGCTCCCAGTGACCTTTTGCACCACACGCATTGCATTCATCATCATATGCAGGACATCGACGTGGTTTGTGGCTTCTCCCACAGTTACGACATATGCGGTCCCTGTCCACAGCATGGATTCTCTCATTGTGTGACAGGCTAAGTTTGTCTAACTGTTCATTGCATGCTGTCAGGGCTTCATATTTTCGTCCCTCGGCCAGAACCTCTGCTAAGGAATATCCTTTTGGTTTGCTGTATAGATCATTCCTCAGGGCATCATGGGGAGTGCTCGTAATAATAAGCTCAATCATACGCTCGTTAAGCTCTTCGTCTGAAAACTGACATTTCTGTGCTAGTGTTCTGGCTCTGGTCACAAAATCATCAATATTCTCATCTGGTTTCTGTCTGTGTTGCATCAGTTGCAGTCTATGGATTCTGAAATTTACGTTCAACTTTAGCTGTTTTTCAAAGAAGTCCCATAGTTTGGCAGGCTTTTTCTTTTCATCATCAGTGAGACCACTGGCGTTCAGTCTTTTTAATCCTTCATCTCCGATTCCACGACATATTTTCCTAGCTTGTTTAGCTGCGCCATTTATTTCTTCATCTTCTGAATACAGAGTCATTTTCTGTTTATACAGTGAAATTGCCTCACCCAGGTCCGGGTCTGACCAATTCATCGTCGGTAGATGCGATGCCATGACGTCTCCTGTTGCTAGCTAGCTAGTTAGCTTTGCGGCTAGCTCAGCTCCTGCGCACTCTTGCTTGAATGATGACAGAAATTATCCACGGACAATTTTATCAGTCTATCTTCATTCTTCATAGAGAGTACTTTACCGCTGCCACCATGAAGTAATACTTTGGGTAGTATTGGTCGAGAACTCAGGTTTAATCGTGGCTCAGTAGGCAGACGTAATAATCATACATGGTAGTGGTGTAACCATAATAACAGTCCGGGTAGTACATAACACCTAGTGTAGTTCCAGTGGATATACATAGCGTTATATCACTACAGGGGTGGTGTTAGAAACAATGGACTAAAAATTTCAATTGAGGCTAACAAAAAACAGATTGACTTCCTCGACATCTCATTAGACCTTAGAAATGGTACATGAAGCCAAACAATATACTGCAATACATCCATAGAAAAAGCAATCATCCGCCCTCCATTTTGAAAAATAACCCAGTGAGCATACAAAAGACTCTCATGTTTATCATCCAGCGAAGCCATCTTTAACGAAGCAGCCCCGCACACCAGGAAGCCTTACAAACATGTGGATATGATTTCAGACTTAAGTACAATCCACCACCAATTAGCGACAGCCAGTAACAACAACAAAAAAAGCACAGCAGAAGGCGGAACATCACCTGGTATAATCCTCCCTACAGCGACACCGTGGCCTCTAATATTGGGAAAGAATTTTTCAAGCTCTTGGATGAGTGCTTTACCCCAGACCATCTACTGAGAAAAATATTCAACAAAAACACAGTCAAAATGAGCTACAGCTGCATGCCAAATGTTCAGCAGGTTATTTCATCCCACAACACAAGCATCATGGCCAAGGCACAGACCCCCTCACCGCAACCAAGCACCTCCAACTGCAATTGCCATGTTAAGGCATTGTGTCCTCTAGAAGGAAAATGCCAGATAGAGGGAGTCATCTACCAGGCATCGGTGACAAGAGAAGACAACTACATGTGGACACTTATGTGGGATTAACAGAGGGCCCTTTTAGAATTAGGTTTAACACCCATATGAGTAGCTTCAGAAACGAGCATGCAAAAAATGCAACAGCCTTAAGCCGCCACGTTTGGTCATTGGTAGACAAGAATATCAGTTATTCTGTCTCATGGAAAATCCTTGCAAAGAGCAATGCATATTCAGTTAGGGGCAAAAGATGTAACCTGTGCTTGGCAGAAAAGTATTTTATTATTTGCAGACCTGATATGTCCACCTTGAATAATAGAAACGAATTGGCCACCAGCTGTAGACACCAAAAAAAAAAAAATCTCCTTTGTAACTATAAGTAAAACGTCTTTACTATCCCCCCCCAATTAGATGATACAAATATGACATTATTTGAGTTTTTTTAAATATTCTTTTAATATTTTAACTGCCTGTCCTTCCAACTGTGCCCCAGAACCACCCCAATATATAATTCACATAAATTACCTTGTTATATTTTTTAATGTACGCCATTTTCAACAGTGCCCTGGCCCCTAAATGCTTTAAAAAAAAAAACCCAGTCCCATTGGTTGTAATGTTTTCTACTCCTCCATTGGTTGCTGTGCATCATACGTACCTACCCCATTGGTTGTTATAGTTTGAATGTTTCCCCATCTGATTGGTTGCTGTCCAACTGAAATTAGGGGCGTGATGCTGGGCAACGTAAATTGTATGATTCTTTGTTGAACCACATTAGCAGCTGATGAGTGCGAGACGCATGAAACAGGCCTGTACTGCAATGCATTAAAACTTTTTTCCTGTATCCATGTTGATATATACACTACCGTTCAAAAGTTTTGGATCACATTGAAATGTCCATATTTTTGAAGGAAAAGCACTGTACTTTTCAATGAAGATAACTTTAAACTAGTCTTAACTTTAAAGAAATACACTCTATACATTGCTAATGTGGTAAATGACTATTCTAGCTGCAAATGTCTGGTTTTTGGTGCAATATCTACATAGGTGTATAGAGGCCCATTTCAAGCAACTATCACTCCAGTGTTCTAATGGTACAATGTGTTTGCTCATTGGCTCAGAAGGCTAATTGATGATTAGAAAACCCTTGTGCAATCATGTTCACACATCTGAAAACAGTTTAGCTCATTACAGAAGCTACAAAACTGGCCTTCCTTTGAGCAGATTGAGTTTCTGGAGCATCACATTTGTGGGGTCAATTAAACGCTCAAAATGGCCAGAAAAAGAGAACTTTCATCTGAAACTCGACAGTCTATTCTTGTTCTTAGAAATGAAGGCTATTCCATGCGAGAAATTGCTAAGAAATTGAAGATTTCCTACACCGGTGTGTACTACTCCCTTCAGAGGACAGCACAAACAGGCTCTAACCAGAGTAGAAAAAGAAGTGGGAGGCCGCGTTGCACAACTGAGCAAGAAGATAAGTACATTAGAGTCTCTAGTTTGAGAAACAGACGCCTCACAGGTCCCCAACTGGCATCTTCATTAAATAGTACCCGCAAAACACCAGTGTCAACATCTACAGTGAAGAGGCGGCTGCGGGATTCTGGGCTTCAGGGCAGAGTGGCAAAGAAAAAGCCATATCTGAGACTGACCAATAAAAGAAAAAGATTAAGATGGGCAAAAGAACACAGACATTGGACAGAGGAAGACTGGAAAAAAGTGTTGTGGACGGATGAATCCAAGTTTGAGGTGTTTGGATCACAAAGAAGAACGTTTGTGAGACGCAGAACAAATGAAAAGATGCTGGAAGAATGCCTGACGCCATCTGTTAAGCATGGTGGAGGTAAGGTGATGGTCTGGGGTTGCTTTGGTGCTGGTAAGGTGGGAGATTTGTACAGGGTAAAAGGGATTCTGAATAAGGAAGGCTATCACTCCATTTTGCAACGCCATGCCATACCCAGTGGACAGCGCTTGATTGGAGCCAATTTCATCCTACAACAGGACAATGACCCTAAACACACCTCCAAATTGTGCAAGAACTATTTAGAGCAGAAGCAGGCAGCTGGTATTCTATCGGTAATGGAGTGGCCAGCGCAGTCACCAGATCTGAACCCCATTGAGCTGTTGTGGGAGCAGCTTGACCGTATGGTACGCAAGAAGTGCCCATCCAACCAATCCAACTTGTGGGAGCTGCTTCTGGAAGCGTGGGGTGCAATTTCTCCAGATTACCTCAACAAATTAACAGCTAGAATGCCAAAGGTCTGCAATGCTGTAATTGCTGCAAATGGAGGATTCTTTGACGAAAGCAAAGTTTGATGTAAAAAAAAAATCTTATTTCAAATACAAATCATTATTTCTAACCTTGTCAATGTCTTGACTCTATTTTCTATTCATTTCACAACATATGGTGGTGAATAAGTGTGACTTTTCATGGAAAACACAAAATTGTTTGGGTGATCCCAAACTTTTGAACGGTAGTGTATATATATAATCCTCCTCAAGTGATTCTTTAATTGACAGTACAAGCTTGTTTTATGCCACAAGCAATCCTCAACTGTCATCTACACACATATATACTATATATATAACTTTGTTAAAAGAAAAACTCCACGATAGTGAAAGTGCTCAACAAATGAGGAGCAAAATAATCCAGTTAGTCAAATAAATTCTTTATGAGACAGTACAAGCCTGTTTCATGCCATACGTAATCATCAGCTGTCAAGATATATATATATATATATATATAGACTTATTACAATGGCACCTGTCAAGAGGTGGGACATAGTAGGCAACAAGCGAACAGTCAGTTCTTGAAGTTGATGCGTTGGAAGCAGGAAAAATTTGGCAAGTGTAAGACACTCAGCAACTTTGACAAGGGCTAAGTTGTGATGGCTAGGTGAGTGGGTCAGAGCATCTCCAAAATGGCTTTTCTTTTGGTGTGTTCCCGGTATGCAGTGGTCAGTACCTATGAAATGAGGTCTAAGGAAGGACAACCAGTGAACTGACAGGGTCATGGACGCCTGACGTTCACTGATGCGCGTCGGGAGCAAAGGCTAGGCCGTCTGGTCTGATCCCACAAAAGAGCTACTGCAGCTCAAATTGCTGAAAATTTTAATGCTGGCTATGATAGACAGGTGTCAGGACACCCCAGTGCATTGCAGCTTTCTGCGTATGGGGCTGCTTAGCCTCAGACCGGTCAGAGTGCCCATGGTGACCCCTGTCCACTGTCAAAAGTGCCTACAATGGACACATGAGTGTCAGAACTGGACCATAGAGTAATGGAAGACGGTCGCCTGGTTTGATTAATCTGGCCAGGTACATGTACATGTACCTGGATGGCCAGGTACATGTGCATCATTTACGTGGGGGAAGAGATGGCACCAGGATGCACTATGGGAAGAAGGCAGAGGAAGTGTGATGTTCTTGGCAATGCTCTGCTAGGAAACCCTGGGTCTTGGCATTCATGTGGATGTTACTTTGATAGTACCACCTCCCTAAACATTGTTGCAGACCAAGTACACCCCTTCATTGCAACAATATTCTCTTTACCCTGATGGCAGTGGTCTCTTTCAGCAGGATAATGCACCCTGCCACACTGCCCACATTGTTCAGGAATGGGTTGAGGAACATGACAAAGAGTTCAAGGTGTTGCCTTGGCCTCCAAATTCCCCAGGTCTCAATCTGATCGAGCATTTGTGGGATTAGCTGGAAAAACAAGTCCAAGCCATGGAGGCCCCACCTCCCAATTTACAGGATTTAAAGGATCTGCTGCTAACATCTTGGTGCCAGATACCAGAGGTCTTGTGGAGTCCATGCCTCGGTGGGTCAGAACTGTTTCGCTGCCACGAGAGAGACCCACACAATACTGGACAGATGGTTTTAATGTTTTGGCTGATTGGTGTGTGTGTGTGTGTGTGTGTGTGTGTGTGTGTATATCTGTATGTGTATGTGTGTGTGTGTGTATTTATATATATATCAACACAGATACAGGAAAAAAGTTTTAATGCATTGCAGTACAGGCCTGTTTCGTGCGACACACACTCAACTGCTAATGTGGTTAAACAAAGAATCATACAGTTTACGTTGCCCAGCATCACGCCCCTAATTTCGGTTGGACAGCAACCAATCAGAAGAGGAAACATTTAAACTATTAACACATTTAAACATTAAACATAGTTTAAATGTTTCCTCACCTGATTGGTTGCTGTCCAGCCAAAATTAGGGGCGTGACACTGGGCAACGTAAACTGTATGATTCTTTGTTTAACCACATTAGCAGCTGATGAGTGCGCATCGCATGAAACAGGCCTTTACTGCAATGTATTAAAACTTTTTTTTCCTGTATCTGTGTTGATATTCCGCTCCTCATTAGTTGAGCACTTATAACACTATTGACGGTTTTGGAAAAAAAAACACTATATATATATCCCCCCCCCCCTTGGGTTGGTGCATTGATTGAAGCACTGTTTATCTAGGAGCTTACTTCCCTATATTAATATCAATAATGATGTGTATTGCTGTCGATAAGGAAATTATTTTGCTTGCTTCTAGCCCCAGGAGGGGAAAGACCCAATTCAGCTTCGGGACAATGGCCTCAGAGCTGATAGGGTTACCTGAGGAGAGTTTAGCAGAGTGAATACTTGCTTACACAGAGATTTAATCCCAGGTTGTTTTGTTAAAGCTCTTTCTTAAACTCGCCAGGTCACCTGCTGCCCACTATTGCGTGACTTGAACAAATAAACTATTTCATAACAGTCTGGAGAGGTCTAGCTGAGAGTAGCGCAGAGAAATAAATGAGCATTTTCTTGCACTTGTCTTTAGTTAGAGAAGAGAAAGCAAAACACTGTATTTTGTCATTGTATTCTGACAAAAATTGTATTGTTACAACGAATTTGTTCTCTGCATTTAACCCATCCTATTGTATAGGAGCAGCGGGCAGCTGTAGCGCCAAGGGACCAACTCCAGTTCTTCTTTCCATGGCCTTGGTCAGAGACACAGACAGGAGTATTAATCCTAACTTGCATGTCTTTTTGATGGCGGGAGGAAACCGGAGCACCCGGAGGAAACCCACCCAGACACGGGAGAACATGTAAACTCCTCACAGAAAGAACCTGGGACAGCCTGGGGTTCAAACCCAGGACCTTCTTGCTGTGAGGCAACAACGCTAACCACCGGGCCACCGTGCTGCCCCCAGCCATGCTTTAGTGAGAGACAGGCCCAGCAGGGTCAGAGGCCAGGCATAGTGAATGGTAACAAAGCCTTTAGAGCCTGTGGTTTCAGTGGCTTCGCCATCAAGCTTAGTTAACTTTATTTATAGTAAACCATGTAAAAGTCAATCTTTTTGCTAAAAGAACCATGCTCAAATCTTACACCCATAATAAATGTGTGGATGCATAGCTTGGAGAAAAGAAGAGATTTTTTTTGGCATATCAAAGAGTATCTCTGAGCTATATGACAGATCCATAGTCTTGTTCTGTTTTTTTGTGAAAATATTAATAAGTGGGGATTTAAAATCAAATCGTTATTACAAAGGTTTGACAAATGAAGTCTGCTGGCTGGAGCCAGGCTCTCACTCTGAGCCAGGAAGCAAAGCTCTATATCAGTGCTGCCAGACTGGGCCTCTGCACTTCAGTCCCTTCCCGGTCAGTCTGCTAGCAGACAGCCAGCCTGCAGAATCAGCCTGTAGCCCCTGGAGAGCCTTTCAACCTGCTGCGTCTGCTCTTCCTCCTCACATGCATCCATCCTACACAGTCGGCCTGTCAAAAAAGCCTGCCTTCTCTCTCTCTCTTGCTTGCTCGCTCGCTCTCTCTCTCTCTCTCTCTCTCTCTCTCTCTCTCTCTCTCTCTCTCTCTCTCTCTCTCTCTCTCTCTCTCTCTCTCTCTCTCTCTCTCTCTCTCTTCCTCTGCTCCACTGGGCTTGTGAAGGTGAGCTGATCCCCAGTGACTGTACTGTACAGATTGGAACACTTCCTTTTCAAATGGCTTCCGCTCGCCCATGAATACCTATGTTAAGAAAAGGCCGGTCATTTTTTTTCTTCGTACTTTTCTTTTCTCCTCTCCCTGACTATTCTTATTTCTCTCATCTACCTTGTTATTAATCTGTCCCCCTTGCTGCTTCTGTATTACTAAGACACCATGTAGCATACGCATCAACCTTCACTAATGAGGGAAATGAAAAGAGAGCTGTTGAAGTCTATTACCAGCAGTAAAGACGGGGGATGACTTAAAGGGATATTTCACCAATGGTTTTGTGTATGTGCAAGGCAAATTTATTTGAATAGCACATTTCAGCATCAAGGCGATTCATAAAACAAAAGGCATTAAGAAAAGCAACATAAGGCAATAAAAAGACATTTAAAAAACAAAAATACGGAGTAAAAGTTACAGTGCAGTGTAAGATTATAATCAAATGTTTCAAATTTTATTTAATTGTAGGCAGCGGCAAACAGGAAAGTCTTCTACCTTGATTTAAAAGAACTGAGAGTTGCAACAGACCTGCATTTTTCTGGGAGTTTGTTCCAGATATGTGGTGCATAAAAACTGGATGCTGCCTCTCCATGTTTAGTTTTCAATCAGTACTGATGAGTAATGTAGGTGGTTATAACAATGAAGCTCTAGCTATGTACTGTATCGACGGAAAATCGGTGTGCTCCTGCTTAGAGAATCTTTTCCACTGCATGTACACATACCAGAAAGCATTGCTGCATGTTAGCTTCTGAATAATGGTCCATAAAGTCCTCTGCCCTAGTGTTGTGGGACATAATTTCCACCTTTGGAAACATAGTTTAGTCAAAGAGATTGAGGATATGTTTTCTTTTTTGGACAACATGTTTAGAGTAGATTAGAGTACTTGAAACCCTGCTAGGCTTTAGTTTTTCCGACCACTAACTGACTTCATGATACGTCACATGGCGGCCGGAGGGGGGGGGCTGTTTCCCTGCCGCCCCCGAAATGCAGAAACAATCAAAAACAACTTCGGGTATTTTTCCATAGCTCTCAAGTCTCACACATTGAGACCCCATCTCACGGTCTCACATAAATTTCGAAATCTCATGCATCCCGCGAAATCTCACACATTCCATCCAGAACTCGTTAGCTACACACATAGCAAGGGAAAAAGCTCTCAAGAGGTTATAAACATGTTAACGAAATAGCCTATACTTTAGTTTATTACTCGGTTTGATTTGTTAGTGTCAGAAATGCATGAACAAGGCAAAATCTACACTCACTGGCCACTTTATTAGTTACACCTTGCTAGTACCGGGTCTGACCCCCTTTTGCCTCCAGAACTGCCTTAATCCTTCGTGGCATAGATTCAACAAGGTACTGGAAACATTCCTCAGAGAGTTTGGTCCATATTGACATGATAGCATCACGCAGTTGCTGCAGATTTGTCGGCTGCACATCCATGATGCGAATCTCCCGGTCCACCACATCCCATAGGTGCTCTATTGGATTGAGATCTGGTGACTGTGAAGGCCATTTGAGTACAGTGAACTCATTGTCATGTTCAAGAAACCAGTCTGAGATGATTCGAGCTTTATGACATGGCGCGTTATCCTGCTGGAAGTAGCCATCAGAAGATGGGAACACTGTGGTCATAAAGGGATGGACATGGTCAGCAACAATACTCAGGTAGGCTTTGGCGTTGACACGATGCTCAATTGGTACTAAGGGGCCCAAAGTGTGCCAAGAAAATATCCCCCACACCATTACACCACCACCACCAGCCTGAACCGTTGATACAAGGCAGGATAGATCCATGCTTTCATGTTGTTGACGCCAAATTCTGACCCTACCATCTGAATGTCGCAGCAGAAATCAAGACTCATCAGACCAGGCAACGTTTTTCCAATCTTCTATTGTCCAATTTTGGTGAGCCTGTGCGAATTGTAGCCTCAGTTTCCTGTTCTTAGCTGACAGGAGTGGTACCCGGTGTGGTCTTCTGCTGCTGTAGCCCATCTGCCTCAAGGTTCGACGTGTTGTGCGTTCAGAGATGCTCTTCTGCATACCTCGGTTGTAATGAGTGGTTATTTGAGTTACTGTTGCCTTTCTGTCAGCTCGAACCAGTCTGGCCATTCTCCTCTGACCTCTGGCATCAACAAGGCATTTTCGTCCACAGAACTGCCGCTCACTGGATATTTTCTCTTTTTCGGACCATTCTCTGTAAACCCTAGAGATGGTTGTGCGTGAAAATCCCAGTAGATCAGCAGTTTCTGAAATACTCAGACCAGCCCGTCTGGCACCAACAACCATGCCACGTTCAAAGTCACTTAAATCACCTTTCTTCCCCATTCTGATGCTCAGTTTGAACTGCAGCAGATCGTCTTGACCATGTCTACATACCTAAATGCATTGAGTTGCTGCCATGTGTTTGGCTGATTAGAAATTTGCGTTAACGAGCAGTTGGACAGGTGTGTCTAATAAAGTGGCCGGTGAGTGTAATTGGTTGAGCATTACTACATCTAATTGGTTGAGCTAATCAGACGCGTTCCTCGATCTTGCTCCTCAACAGCGGGCTTACGGCTTGTGCTTGTGACAGCTAGCAAAATGTCGAAATGAAATTTAAGCGGTGCGCACACATATAAAACCAAATTCAACAGTGAATGGATAAAGTCATCTCCTGAATATGGATGCATTCATCGAGACAAACTGGACGTCTTCAAATTTTTCTGTGATTTGCAAAAGTAAGCTGTGCTCACCAAGGACGGACAGATGTTGAACGTCACATCAATGGTGTGGAGCACAGAGAGAACAAGCCATGGTGGGTATGGCTTCATTGCAAACCTTCTTGTTCCCAAACACTTCACCATTGCAAGAGAAGATGACCAAGGCTGAGGTTTTATTTTCTAATTTTCTCATGGAACACAATTTACCAATCGCCACAACAAACCATATTGGGCCTTTAGTCAGAGCTGCCTTTCCAGACAGTGAAATCACTAAAGGTTATGCCTCTGCTGAGACAAGGACATCCTGTATAGGCTAATTAATGATGCACTACCACCATATTTCCTTGCACCTACTATTGCATCAATGAAAGAAGGTCCATATTCAATGGGCATGGATGGGAGCAACAACTCTGGTCTCAAAAAAGTGAACCCAGTGACTGTACGGCTCTTTGACATAGAGCGTCACACTCGAGTCTCACACGAGTTTTTGAACAAGTGCTCTACAAATGCTGAAGATGCTGAGACACTTAACTCCAAAGTCAGCAATGTAATGACAGAACATGGCATCCCCTGGAGTAATTGCATTTCTTTTGTAATGGACAAGGCATCGGTCAACATGGGGTGCCGAAATTCCGTGAAAACCAGGCTTCTGCGGGAAAATCCAGACATCTATGTAGTAGGATGCCCTTGTCATCCACCCAGCCATCCATTATCCAAACCGCTTATCCTTTTCTCAGGGTTGCAGGGATGCTGGAGCCTATCCCAGCAGTCATTGGGTGACAGGCGGGGAAACACCCTGGACAGGCCACCAGGCCATCACAGGGCCCTTGTCATATCATTCATAATGCAGCCAAGAAAAGGGGTAGTAGGTTTACTAAGTGGATAGTGTTTGATGTTGAAGATTTAGCTATTGATCTGTTCTATTACTTTGACAAGTCAAGTAAGAGGAAGAACGGGTTAGCTAGCTACTGCGAATTTTGTGATGTTGAATACAGAGCCGTTCTCAAACATGTCTCAACTCGCTGGCTGAGTTTGCAAATTGCGATTGAAAGGGTCCTAAAGCAGTTTCCTGCCCTGAAAAGTTACTCTGCCTCTACGAACGGCCTAGTGCAAAACCCACGATTCAAGAGACTGTAACAATTTCCAAAATCATATGTCGGAAGTGTATCTACTCTTTTACCAGGCTGTAGTAGCGTCATTCACTGACTTGAACTTATTTTTTCAACGCGAGGCCCCCTGCATTCATGTCATGCATAGTCAGATGGAAAATATGCTCAAAATATTGATGCAGAAATGTATTGATCCTGTAGAATTACAGAAACATGGCAATGTAATGCACATCGACTGCAGTAAGGTCAAGCCAAACATGCAGATATTCATTGGCTTTACAACTCAGTGCAAGCTGCCAAATCTGATTGAAAATGGTGGCGTCGGTGACACAGATGTCAGTAAGTTCTACAGTGCCGTGATCTCTTTCTACGTGGCAACTGCGGAATATCTCAAGACAAACTTTCCACTAGGCGATGAGCTGTTGCCACACGCTCAATTCATTGACTTTGATCACCGGGCCTTACATGGATTTGAGAGTGTGCAGTTCCTCACACACAAATTCAAGATGCATCTACAGTGGGTTGACAGCGCCATTGACAAGCTGTGGGAGGAATTTATGGACTATCAAAGTTTGTGAAAAGAGGAAATTCCACAGCATGTGTGGAACGAAGCAGAGATGAAGCTGGAGACTAAAGATGGTAGCACCACCGCAGTGTACCATCGGATGGATGTGGTATGGGCTTTTCTATCGCAAGTAAAAGTGCCAGGATCCACTATTAATCGATTTGTCTGCCTATTGCAACTAGCACACTTGTTGCTTGTGATTCCTCACAGCAATGCAGACGAGGAGAGACTTTTCAGTCTAGTCCGTAAAAAAAAAAACTGACTTCAGAGCCAGCCTTGACTTGGACAGCTCAGTGATTACGGTCAAGGTCAGGTTTAAATTCGCACCCGATTAAGAACTTCTACAAAAGGCTAAGAAATGGGAATATAATAACGCAAAAAGCTCGACCACAGCGATAACATCCACTTCAGTGTCCATGCAGCCCTCCTTATTATAGATCATGTAAGTAACTCAGCTCTGTTACTCTGCTGCTATAGCTTATTTACTTGGCCATTGTATGTTGTGCAGCACGAAGGACACCTTGCGGTCTTATGCTGGTACTACGCATTATGGTTGTACTGTGCGTACTCTGTCTATGATGCAGTTTTCTCTGAATGTACAGACTGTTTTTATTGTCTAAATGTTTGTGTAGTATATTTAAGTTAATAAAAATACATAAATAAATCCGTAATAATAATAATTTTATTCTTCGTTTTTGACCACCCTGTCTGTCCATCCAGCCGTCTGTCAACAGATCTCACGCACTGGAATTCTGCAAACTTGAGAGCTATGTATTTCTCGTATTAGCCCTGTCGCAGATAAGTAAGGTAGAAAGGCAAGATAAATAAGGTTGAAAATAGGTAAATTTTCCCTTTGAAAGAAGCCCTCCCTGTAGGATTTAGGGCCTGTTTGGTCAAGGTCTGTCACTCATTACCATGTCTTTGAAAGCTGAATCATGAGCAGCAGGTGTGAAGGGGACAGTGACAAAAGTATGAGGGATGATCTGTTGTAGCTTCATAACAATCTTTTTTCCTTTAGTGGATGCCTCTGATTATTTCTGATGGATAGTGGCCGTCTGCAGTCAGGTGTAATGGATGTCTTTGTCTGTGTACTTGTCCATGACTTCTGTGTATATCTTGGCATATGTATTTGAGTGTATTTATTCATATCTGAGTGTGTATGAAAAAAGCACTTGTCTTTGACATTGTTGCCGGTCCTCGCAGGTGTGTGATGTACAAGTGTTGTCTGTGTCTGAAGGTAATGTAAGAGATGTCAGTGTCTTTGTAAGCATTGCCATTCAAATGGATGTGTCCGTCCTCAGCTCTCTATGAAATGAACCCTGCATCTGTGAGAGTGTATGCATGCAGTGGCGCCTTTGTGAGCATATCTCCACTGATTGATGCATCTCTTGGCTTTTATCCGGGCATCCTGTGTCTGCAAGTGAACTCACTGTATCCATCATTGTGTTTTTGCAGGTTTTTGGAGATTATTATCACTTCAGGCATCATGTGGTGGAGAAGAGGTCCCTGTCTGAACACAGGGGAATCCATATCAGACTGCACAAAGAACCACAGGTAAGCCTGCTGCTCTTAATTTTGTCAGCTTGCAAATAACCCAAAATAATGTTCCACACTAGCAACAAAAGGCCAGAGACTGATTTGACTGCATAATGAAGATGTGGAAACTGCAAAAGAATTAATTGCCAGCATGCGTGACAGCTTGTCAGACTCTTTATTCTGTACCATACCACGCCATCTATTAATCCATCTGCTCATTTGACCTATCCTGTGGTACCAGGTAGTTTTAAATATACAAACCCCAATTCCAATGAAGTTAGGACGTTGTGTAAAACGTGAATAAAAACAGAATACAACGATTTGCAAATCCTTTTCGACCTATATTCAATTGAATACACTACAAAGACAAGATATTTAATGTTCAAACAGTCGTTCACAAGCAAGGATGGGGCGAGGTTCACCACTTTGTGAACAACTGCGTGAGCAAATAGTCCAACAGTTTAAGAACAACATTTCTCAACGTACAATTGCAAGGAATTTAGGCATTTCATCATCTACAGTCCATAATATCATCAAAAGATTCAGAGAATCCAGAGAAATCTCTGCACGTAAGCGGCAAGGCCGAAAACCAACATTGAATGCCCGTGACCTTCGATCCCTCAGGCAGCACTGCATTAAAAACCGACATTATTCTGTAAAGGATATTACCACGTGGGCTCAGGAGCACTTGGGAAAACCATTGTCAGTTAACACAGTTCGTCGCTACATCTACAAGTGCAAGTTAAAACTCTACCATGCAAAGCGAAAGCCATATATCGCCAACACCCAGAAACGCTGCTGGCTTCTCTGGGCCCGAGCTCATCTGAGATGGGCTGACGCAAAGTGGAGAAGTGTGCTGTGGTCTGACGAGTCCACATTTCAAATTGTTTTTGGAAATCATGGACGTCATGTCCTCCGGGCTAAACAGGAAAAGGACCATCCAGATTGTTATCAGCGAAAAGTTCAAAAGCCAGCATCTGTGATGGTATGGGGGTGTGTTAGTGCCCATGGCATGGTTAGCTTGCACATCTGTGAAGGCACCATTAATGCTGAAAGGTACATACAGGTGTTGGAGCAACATATGCTGCCATCCAAGCAACGTCTTTTTCAGGGACGTCCCTGCTTATTTCAGCAAGACAATGCCAAGCCACATTCTGCACGTGTTACAACAGCATGGCTTCGTAGTAAAAGAGTGCGGGTACTAGACTGGCCAGCCTGCAGTCCAGACCTGTCTCGCATTGAAAATGTGTGGCGCATAATGAAGCGCAAAATGCGACAACGGAGACCCCGGACTGTTGAGCAACTGAAGTCGTACATCAAGCAAGAATGGGAAAAAATTCCATCTACAAAGCTTCAACAATTAGTGTCCTCAGTTCCCAAATGCTTATTGAGTGTTGTTAAAAGGAAAGGTGATGTAACACAGTGGTGAACATGCCCCTGTCCCAGCTTTTTTGGAACGTGTTGCAGGCATCAAATTCAAAATGAGTGAATATTTGCAAAAAACAATAAATTTTATTAGTTTGAACATTAAATATCTTGTCTTTGTAGTGTATTCAATTGAATATAGGTTGAAAAGGATTTGCAAATCATTGTATTCTGTTTTTATTTACGTTTTACACAACGTCCCAACTTCATTGGAATTGGGGCTTGTAGAAGACAAACAGGGGCAAACAGTAGGAGGGGGGACAATGACATTCGTGCATCTGTTAATGAAACACAAGAAAATGAGCCGTGCTTGAATATCAGTTTCATTTACACAGCGAATTCTAAAGCCAGCCTCACCTGATATATTGGAATGCTGCAATTAAGTTTAAGTCAATAAGGACAACACACATTAATCAATATTTCTGTCGATGTGCCAGTGTTAGCCAGCCAGCTAATTTTCCTGCAGTCCTTTGGCGAGATGTTTTAAAACCTCCCTAACATACATGTCTTTGATGGTGGGAGGAAACCAGGAGCACCTGGCAGAAACCAACACAGACACGCAAACTCCACACAGAAAGGACATGCGGCAGCCAGGGATTTAAACCCAGGACCTTCTTGATGTGAGGCAACAGTGCTAACCGCTGGACCACAGTGCTGCCCAGTGGAATTAATAGAATTGATTCTCCACATCAGTCTGTTCTGAATATATTGCAAGCATGAAGAAAAGCAGGCATACACTTTGGAAGGTTTTTTTTTTCTCCTCCAAAGTCATCCAGTTACGTGACCGAAGCTGCAGGGGATGTAGTTATGAAGTGAGAACAGGCATGAGCCATATGTAACAAGGCAGGTCTGCTTGCCAGAGCTAAAGGCTGCACTCTGTCTAGCTATCCCTGTGTCCATGTTCAGCTGGCTGAGGTGTAGGCCGATGTAATATGACAAGCCCACAGGCACGAGGACATCATTAGCGAGAGACAGTGACATTCATGAGGTCTGGTAGTGTCAGGGGTCAGGCATAACGAATGGTAACAAAGCCTTTGGAGCCTATGGGTTCAGAGATGTCTCCATCAAGCTGGGGGCTCAGCAACTACCAAGACATGCCGACACAAATAACGTAAGCTTTGAAAACACCAAGATCAATACAATAAGAACAGCATAATGAAATGCAGCACTGCATATGTGTGGTGATTGAGCTGAGGTTTTGGCCAGTCTCATTGAGGCGGATTCAATCATGCACTGCACAGCAGTGGATTTAAGATTTACCATTGTATTAAGGAGTGCAGAGTGCAGAGCAAGCTGTAGGCACGGTATAGCCCTAATAAGAGACAGCTTAGCCAAGGTTGATGTCTTCTTGATCAGAGGGCTGGCAAAGAATAGAATTAATCTGGAAACTTGAAGCTGAGGTTTACTATGTGTCAAAAAGGGGGCCCAGGGAGCAGTCTATTAAAGGGCAATTGCCTTTTTCTATACTGGTCACTAATAGTCTTCTCTCATTCAACACCTACGGTGATAGGGGAAGAATTCTTGGATAAAACCATGGTTTTCCTTATTCATTGAAATCCATTGAGAGTCATCCTGCATCTGGCCTTTTGCATGCACAGTGTCTCACCCTCCATTTCACGGGTCCTTCTCAGCCAAGAGGTCAGTAGGTAGAGTTAATGCCAACTTGAACCGCCCACAGTCAAGGGATATCAGGTTTCAGGCTAAGAAACAACAATTTTCCTGGGCAGCCTTCCCTCCCATATACAAATGGTAACAGACCTAGCCTCAGGCGAACCATGACCACAGGCATGGAGTTACCAGGGCTGAGGAACTGCCAAGAACATTGCAGAATAAGAGACCTTGTGTTGGTGTGCATGTGTTTGTTCATGTTTCTGTTTGTGCATGTGTCTGTATTTCTCAGTGTGCGTAAGAGCATCTGACCCATGAAGGAATATGAAATAAGAGGTTTAGGGAGAACAAGGTTGCCAAGCTACAAAAAAACATCACACACAATTTTGTGTCTGTATGTATGTCTCGGCAAGTAACTCTGTGTGCATATGAACCATTAGTTTGTGCCGCAACTGTTTTTACAGAAAACACCTTTTAAAAGGCAAGGAAAAAATAATGGCAGGATTTGGATAAATCTATGCTAAGCCCTAAGCTTGTTTTGGTGTTTCATTTCTATAATCCGGCTCCTGTCTCTCCCTTTACTTTACATTGTCTCCATTTTTCAGCCCTGTGGTGCCAACACACCGCTTATCAATGTCCCCTTTGACAAGTCACAAAATGGAAGAGTGACATTGGCAGCTCCTTAAGCCTTTAATAATATGCATTATGAGGGTGTGTTTGCAATCTTCTCCCCTCAGCTTCTCCCTTATATGGAGAATGCATTTGTTTTTAGAGCAGATGCTCTTGGAGTTTAACAGAACTTAAGGCAAGCGAAGTTACTGCCTACTGTAATGCAGAGGGTCTTTCCCATATCTCCCTCACCCTCTCTCTCCATTTCTCTCTCCCTCTCTCCCTCTTTTTTCCCCTACCTCTAGCTCACTCTAGCTCTCATTTTCTCCTCTTCTCCGTAAAGTGAGTTTGCGGCTGGACTGAGTCCTCAGGCACCATGGCTTTATGGATTATGTATCTCTTCTCTCCACCAGCCATGGAGTTTGTGAGACACAGATCACAGAAGAGGTTGTCTCTTTACTGGCCTCTCTGCAATAGGAACAAGAGCAGAATCACATCTGCCTATCCCTCCTCTCCAAACAGGAAAAACTCACAGAAAAAAGGGGCAAAAAAATTGAACAAATGCTTTACAGTTAGAGCTTTATAAATTATAGACCCAGGCCGTGCACAGATTCGTAAGCGACCTTTTATTCTCTTACGCTTATGCTTGTTTGTGCTGCGATGACCAGACTAGTTAATTATTTAGCTGTGGTCTGATTATTGCCCCTACAATCGGAACGACAATCAGTCTATGGATCGGTCTCTGTCTGTCCATTTGTTTGTTTGTTCTCACGATTTCTCACATACAACTGGCTTGATTTGGACAAAATTCAGGGGAATGATAGATCTTAACACTAAGGGCCAGCATTCACAAAACCAAGCTGGTTAAAAAATAAAATAAAAAAGATCTCTTATAGACTTGGTTATATGAAAAATCCCGTTGACCCCCATCCATCCATCCATTGGCACTCACTATTGCCATCTGGTGTGTAGCCTCATATATTCCTGCAGTTGGCATTACTTATTACTAAACAATCTCTGTTCACCGCTGACTATGAAAAGGAATAATCTTTAGCCTATTTTTGTTCTGATTTGTGAAATGTAAATACAGACAAAAATTCAGTAGGCTACACTAGGGTTGAGATGTAATCCATTTGGCATGGCGTCATGCAAAATGGATTCATGTTTGCTAAATTGCTTCATTCACAATCTGCAGCATTTTTCTCTTGCTAATGGAAATTTTGCTCATGTAAAGTTGACATTCAGAAGTGGGTGTATGCGCCAACAAGTCCTAACTTTCGGTTAATTCACGTGCCAAAGTATAACCACAGTAAGAAGATCGGTTGGATTATTATTGAATGGGATATATTGAACACAAAAAGAAACACACACAACTGGAAATGGTCAGTTTACTTTGAAAATCGGGGGACTGTATACAATGTGCAATAAATCCTGAACTAGACATTCATTTTATGCAAAACTACCCTCAAATGAAAGCTGACAGTCTCTGCTGTCACTTCACAATAATTCAATTTCAAAGGAAAATATTGAAAGTGAGTGCATAGGCTAAATCTGGCAATCTTCCAAGTAAGTTGCCAGGTGTTGCATTTCTTTTTGTTTTCACTGTAATTCAGTGATGTATATGACTTCTTGCCATGTATAAGGACTCACGATTGTCAGCATTACATGAAAGAAGCACCCAGTGGGGAGAGAAATATGCTGTAGTTTGTTTCGTGTTTCGTGTGACGTCACACCAAACTGGTTGACTCCAAACCCAAGTTTTAGACTGTTGTTGAGCAAGTGGTCAAAATGACAGGTGGCTGGGCATCCAGGTAGTGTAGCAGTCTATTCCATTGCCTACCAACACGGGGATAGCCGGTTCGAATCCCCGTGTTACCTCCAGCTTGGTCGGGCGTCCCTACACACACAATTGGCCGTGTCTGCGGGTGGGAAGCCGGATGTGGGTGTGTGTCCTGGTCGCTGCACTAGCGCCTCCTCTGGTCGTTTGGGGTGCCTGTTCGGGGGGGGGGGGAACTGAGGGGAATAGTGTGATCCTCCCATGTGCTACGTCTCCCTGGCAAAACTCCTCACTGTCGGGTGAAAAGAAGCAACTGGCGACACCACATGTATCGGAGGAGGCATGTGGGAGTCTGCGGCCCTCCCTGGATTGGCAGAGGGGTTGGAGCAGCGACAAGAATGGCTTGGAAGAGTGGGGTAATTGGCCAGATACAATCGGGGAGAAAAAAAAAAGGGGGGGGGGACAGGTGGTTAATAATTGATGCTTCTGCATAATCATATCTTGATTACACCAAGGGGGACCTACTTCAATTTTTATTACATAGCACAGTCATTCACGTAGTCCATTTTGGCAACTGCGATCAATCAATCAATCAAGCTGCATTTTATAAAGCGCTTTTCTAGCTGCAACAGTCACTCAAAGCGCTTTACATTTCTGGTCAAATCTGAATTTCAGACATCAGTCATTTATTCACCACCCATTAGATACATGTAACATCAAATGAGAAAGAGAATGTTGATATAATTGCTATTGAAGTAACAACAAAATTTCCCCAGGTCAAATACACTGACACAGCTTAGTAAAAATTAACTTTGTTGATGGTAGCGTTCCTGCATTCACACATTTTCAAGTCAATATTTGACAGTATGGATTCTCAGAGAATCTGCACACAAATAAATGCTACCTCTGTATTTTAAAACCTCAACATTGATCCCATGAAAAATTGCAACACACCAATCATGAATCAGTTGAACAGAAAATAACACACTTAACAAAGGTTGTTTAAACAACTTCCTTGTACACAACAGAAGGTAGCAGTCACCCCTTAAAATTGTCCCTGCCAATCTTTACATTATGTGCCCCAAACATGTGTTTGGTAAAAGACTAATAAACCATACTGAAGCTATCACACCCGGGGAGACCTAGATCGATCATGGGGGATGTCATGGTCACTGTTGTCTTGTTCCTCTCTCATTCAGTTATTGTTCAAGTAGGCTGATCCTGCATTGGAGTCCCTGAGCAATAAACATGTGATATGACAATACGATAACACTGATTTGTACACAGTATTTTCAAAACTACTTTATGTAAAATCTGATTACATGATATTGATGCAATGACGTACTTCCCCTCTTAGTGCCATATAAGTTTATCTTTGAAATGAATGTGCTGCACGCGTGGTCATTTGCATTTATTTACTGTATAAATCAAAAAAGATCTAAGCAATGAATGCCGTTTCATTTTCTAACTGGCAAATATTTACATAGACTATTGTGTATTGATCTGTTGTGTTACCTCCGGCTTGATCAGGCGTCTCTACAGACAGAATTGGCCATGTCTGCAGGTGGGAAGCCAGATGTGAACAGTGGGGTAATTGGCCAAGTACAACTGGGGAGAAAAGGGGGGGGATGTATTGATCTGTTGTAATAATCTCTTGTTGGGCATTTGGGCAGCACAGAACACTTTTTGGGTGTATTTTATGGACTTTGGGCTGCTGATCACAAAAAATCACCTTGAAATTGTCCTATCACATACCGTTTTGTAGATATAACCTATTTTTGTGATTTCCCATCATATTTTTAAGTCAACTAGTATATTGCCCACAAAGCAAGGCGTTTTGGTCAGTCCACGCATGCGTGGGCATGTACACAGTGTAGGTGCTATGCAAATGTTGTCTTTGGCATGCCTGTGCATGCTTAGTAAGGATAGATCCTGGCAGACAGGCTATAAAAGCTGCTCACATTTACAGATGCTGTTTGGACACCTGTTGATGCACATGTTCTTCAGGCAATAGTATAGTGAGTATTCTTAACAATGGGATTTATTGTCTTCAGGAAGATGTAATACAGTAAAATAGTCTCATCAATATTGCAACAGCTATGATACATTCTGTTACATCAGTGGCAAGTATATGCTTAAGGCTCAAAGATGAACCATGACTGAACATATTAAGAAAGCCTATAAGCTCTACTTCAGATGTAAAATTGGTGACCAAGAGAAACCCTGGGCTGCTCACATCTGTTGTGCAATGTGTGCAGTCAAAATGAGAGCTTGACTCAGGTACTTGGAAGTCAATTCCATTTGCAGTCCCAATGATGGCGTTCCACAAGGTTCAGTTCTGGGTCCTCTCTTTTTCTCCCTGTACACGACATCCCTGGGTTCTGTTATTCGCTCGCATGACTTCTCTTACCATTGTTATGCCGATGACATCCAGCTGATCTTGTCCTTTCCTCCCTCTGACACACAAGTAGAGACACGCATTGCTGCGTGCTTGACTGACATCTCAGAGTGGATGGCGACACACCACCTGAAGCTCAATCTGGACAAGACAGAGCTGATATTCCTCCCGGAGAAAAGTTGCCCGCACCAAGACCTGGCCAACACCATTGACAACACCGTGGTGACGCAAACTCGGACTGCGAGGAATCTGGGTGTGATTCTGGATGACCAACTGTCGTTTGCTGCAAACGTTGCATCGGTTGTTCGCTCCTGCAGATTTGCTCCTCTATAACATCAGGAGGATTCGCCCATTCCTCACCAACGAGATGGCACAGGTGCTCATCCAGGCTCTGGTCATCTCCCAGCTGGACTACAGCAACTCCCTCCTTGCTAGCACCCTGGCGTCGGCCATCAGACCTCTGGAGCTTGTTCAGAAAGCTACACCTCGTCTGGTGTCCAACAGCCCTAAGTTCTCCCACACAACTGCCCTTCTCATGTCCCTACACTGGCTCCCAGTAGATGCTCGCATCCAGTTTAAGACTCGGGTGCTAGCCTACAGGGCAGTGAAAGGAACAGCTCCTTCCTATCTCCAGGCCATGGTCAAGCCCTACACCCCCACCCGACCACTTCACTCTGCTGCCTCAGGACACCTGGTTGCCCCATCGCTCAGAGGCCCCTGCTGCCGATCGACCCGGTCATGGCTCTTTTCTGTCCTGGCCCCACAGTGGTGGAATGAACGCCCCACTGATGTCAGGACAGCGGAGTCGTGCCCATCTTTCGGCACAGGTTGAAAACTCACCTCTTCAAGAACTACTACTCTGTCGCTTGCTCTCAGCAGTTATTGTATTCACTCTTCTTTTTTTTTAAATCTGTTTCTTGCACTTTTACTTTAGCACTGGTTTTGTTCACGGATGCTTGTTTAGCAGGCGCGGATCTACGGGGTGGCAAGGGGTGGCAGCTGCCACCTTTGGGACACAGTCTTGCCACCCCTGTTGCAACCCCATTTATAAATTAGATAATATGTTTTTAAAGTATATTTTATGTACATGCATGGTGAAGGTCAATGAGACCCGCACCAAACTCATCTCAAACAGTAGAGAACAAAATACATTCGATGAAATCCAAGTTTTGAATAATAATACGTTTAGAACAATGTCCATTGCCCCCCTCCTTGAACCTCATGCCACCCCTTTGCCTCCCCAGGAAAAAATCTCTAGATCCGCCATTGGAAAGAAGATGCACTTCTGACCTCTGATGACTAGTAGTTCTCCTGATTTCTTACATTAAATGCACTTATTGTAAGTTGCTTTGGATAAAAGCGTTGGCTAAATGACTGTAATGTAATGTAATGAGAACAGAAGATCACGTGACGGACTGTTATTTCTGTCTGGCCAGTGTATCTGGCTTCTCTACTAAAAATAAGAAATCTGTTGAATACCCCAATCTGCCTTCAGCCATGAGACCAGTGACACATGATGACAGTTTGCAAGTACCGAAGCAAGCAGAGACATGGAGCCTAGATAAGGCAGGTGACGATGCGACAACGCATGAACCAGGTGTGAAAATGACACTGATCCAGATGTTGAACCCTTTATGCCTGGTTATCCTCATCTGATAACACAGCCAGAATTAACTGACCTGGTCAGGGAGTTAGATTTATCAAAAGCTAAAGCAGAACTACTTGGTTCAAGATTGCAAGGATGGGGTTTGCTGTCACCAGGTACAAAAATTTCCATCTTTCAGAACCGTCAAGAACTTTTGACAAACGTCTTTACACAGGTTGACAACCTCTGTTTCTGCACTGACATTGATGGATTGTTCATGGCTTTGGGTTGTGTGCATGACCCACAACAACGGCGTCTTTTTATAGAGTCGTCAAATTTAAGCCTGGAAGCTGTCCTGTTACACACTGGCAATGGCCACCCTTCAGTACCCATTAGCTATGCAGTACATGTGAAAGAAACCTACAGTAACATAGATCTGTTGTTGAACCACATACAGTAAAACAGTTACAACTGAAACATCTGTGGTGATCTAAAAGTATTGACACTGCTACCAGGAATGCAGCTCGGATACAAGGTACTGTTGTTTCCTATGTGAATGGGATAGCCATGCTGAAGAGTCTCATTACATTAAAAAGAACTGGCTGCCCCGTAAGCATTTCATTCCAGGGCAGAAAAATGTGGGGCATAAACCACTTGTTGACCCAACAAAGATATCTCTGCCTCCTTTTCATATAAAACTCGGGATTGATGAAACATTTTGTGAACGCAATGAACAAAGAAGGTGATGGATTTCTCTATTTGAGACAGATGTTTGCAAGAATAACTGATGCCTAGATTAAGGAAGGCATTTTTGTTAGTACACAAATCAGATGGGTCATCAATGACAGGGAGTTAAAAGATCTGCTCGTGAGGCCAGAGAAAATAGCATGGAAGGCATTTAAGGATGTTGTTCAGAATTTTCTTGGCAATTACAGAGCACCAAACTACATTTAGCTGCTTGACAACATGCTTAAAGCATATAAAACCATGAAGTGCGACATGTCATTGAAAATTCATTTTCTGCATTCACACTTGGACTTCTTCCCTGCTGATGTTAGTGCAGTCAGTGACAAATATAGTGAAAGTTTTCACCAGAACATTGCGAGCATGGAAAAGAGGTATCAGGGCAACTGGAATCCATCAATGCTGGCCGACTATTGTTGGACACTGACACGAGAGGCACCAGATGCTGAGTACAAATGAAAATCAGCTGCAAAACATTTTAAGCTCAGCTGAACTAACACATTGTGTCAGCATCATTATGCGATTAAACATGTTAAATTCAATAAAAGTTATTTTAATGTTTCTCCAAATTCCTGCGTGATACAGCAAATCTGAGATTGTTTTCATGTTCATCTTCACATTGTCTATCATAATCTCTTTTTTTTTTTTCAGGAAGCAAAATGTTTGAAAAATTGTGTTGTCCAGTGAGAGATGATGCGTAAATGGGTAAATGCTTTAGTCTTTAAGGCAAGGCTTTCAGCAAGACCAAGCATCTTCAACTTCCCATTTAGCTGTATTGGACACATTTTTTCATCTGAACCACACCGTCTACAAAACACAGAATCATGAAATCAAACAAGCAGAATACCTACCCTATTACATACTAGGAATGACTTATACAGTATTTAAATAAAATTCTGATAAACAAGAAACCATTTCAAAGAAAAGAACATTACCATCAAATTGTACTTTCACAATCTGCAAGGCATATTATTGTAAATGGAAAGTGGGCATTTAGAATCATTTTACTGTGCTCTTTCCCCTGCAGCAGAGCCAGTCTGGATTTTTGTCAAAAGCAGTGAGACTTCAGCGTAGGAAGCATTGCCATCCATAATGGAAACCATTACCATGGGGCGCTCCGGGTGGCTCAGCTGGTAGAAAGTGTATTGCATAGTCTCAGGCCTTATTGCGATGGCCTGAGTTCGAGTCCGATTTGGGATTTTGTTTGCATGTCATCCCCTACTCACATTATTTCGTATTCATCTTCACTGTCCTGTCAATAAAAAGCTAAAATCCAGCCCCCCAAAAAAAAAAATCATCACATGCTACATCTTAACTTATCCTTGAAACAAGATAAGTGGTTCTTCCATAATTAACATCCACCTACATGGGAATATATTTTTCTGTTAATTGATGTTCTGGCAGTTAACGTTTAGTTCAGAAATGTGTTGTTCATTTGTTTTACCAGGAATGGTTATAAAACCTATGGTTTTCTCTGGAAATGTGGTTGCATGTATTTGAGTCATCCTTGCAACTGTCAGTCACACACACACTAGGTGAATCGGGGGCATGAAAGTGTATCAAATGTGTTTGATAGCTGTAGGTGATTTGTTGAGTCAATCAAACTGGCAAATGGACAGATCTTCAATGGTTAGCAACTGTTTGAAGGCCAGTGACAATATTTGTCAGTCCAGTTTAAAACGGCGGCATTACTGCAGTAATACCACTGTTTTAAACTGTGACATCCACGGTATGTGATACTGACTTTTACTTTCATGTTAATATGCCACCCACCCACCTTTAATATACTGTCTGAATACACAAAGATTCCAGCATTTTTATTTTTTTATTTTGAGATACTTTATTGATCCCTATAGGGAAATTCTTTCTCTGCATTTAACCCATCCTAGCTGTGTGGCTAGTAGCAGTGGGCTGCTGCCATGCTGCACCCGGGGACCAACTACAGTTCGTCTTTCCATGTCTCGATCAGGGGCACAGACAGGAGTATTAACCCTGACATGCGTGTCTTTTTGATGGTGGGGGAAACTGGAGCACCCAGAGAAAACCCACCGCAAACACAGAGGACAACCTGGGATGACCCCCAAGGTTGGACAACCCCGGTATTCGAACCCAGGACCTTCTTGCTGTGAGGCAACAGTGCTAGCCACTGTGCCACCGTGCTGCCCAATAAAGACCTGACAGTAGTGGAATGCTTATTAATATGCCACCCACCCTTAATACACAAAGATTCCAGCAATTTTAGGTCTACAGCACAAACCTGCAGTGCCCACTCTTACCCCTTGCATCTGAGGAATCAAATCAATTAGATTTGTCTCTCCCTCACACTCTGGTTATTGCTTCTTTAAAGCAGCTGGAGTCTTAGCTCTCTCATTTCAGACACCACAACTGTCTGAAATGAGGACGGTGACAGTGAGGTGAAAGGCCTTTATGGGAAATAAGAGTAGTGCGGGTGTGTCTGCACATGCATGTGTGCATGCATTTGTGTATTGTGTAAATGCGTATACATGTTGTCCTCTCCAGGTGCAATGGGCAGAGCAGCAGGTGGTGAGACGGAGAAAGAAGAGGGATGTCCATGAAGAACCAACAGATCCTGAATATCCCAAGCAGTGGTACTTGGTGTGTAATAGATTCAACTTCAGTTTTTATAGCTAGATCTGGTCAGCTGTGGAATTGATGTTTTGTTTTTTTTTAATTTGGAATCTTTATATGCATATAGTCAATGCCTCAAAATGAATTCAACTGTCAAATATGCATGTGCTTTCATTTCAAACAATGATGCACTGTCTAATATGCTAATGTCTGATAAGTTAATTGTGTAGGAAAATTAAACTTCCACACAGTTGGCAAAATATCTTATTCACCTCCACATTTACCTCCAAATTATTTGTGTCCATGTCCCAACCGCTCATTACAGGTTTTAAATGCATAAATGAATTGGGCTGTGTCTTGGAAACTGTATGATCGGTGAGCACCGTCGATTTGCATTCTCAGTGAATGGCATACAAATAACCTAACTTGCAATGCATATGCACAGGTTGATTTTCGGGCAGTGGCGACGGCAAAAACAGTTACCGTGGTTACGTTTAAAGATTGAGGCTGTCATACAGTGGTTTGTCTAGCTTCGTACTATCACATTATTTCCAAGAAAGTGTCTATTGACACGCTCCCCTCATCCTTGGACTTGGAACGAGTAAAAACACTCACCTCTCAAGTGCCTGGTGACGACACAGATACCTCACTTACTGTTTCACTCGGAATCAGGAAAATGAATGTTATCTACCAAACTAAGACATTTTGTATAACATGTTAATTCTAATTGCATGCATATTTGTATTCAATCATTCTTTAATTAGCACCATTGCTGTAGAATACTTGTTACTAGGGGCATCCAGGTAGTGTAGCAGTCTATTCCGTTGCCTACCAACATGGGGCTTGCCGGTTTGAATCCCCGTGTTACCTCTGGCTTGGCTGGGCATCCCTACAGACACAATTGGCTGTGTCTGTGGGTGGGAAACTGGATGTGGGTATGTGTCCTGTTCACTGCACTAGCGCCTCCTCCAGTCGGTCGGGCCGCCTTTTCAGGCGGGAGGCAGAACTGGGGTTAATGGCGTGATCCTCCCATGTGCTACGTCCCCCTGGCAAAACTCCTCACTGTCAGGTGAAAAGAAGCGGCTGGTCACTACACACATTTATCGAAGAAGGCATGGGGTGGTCTGCAGCCCTCCCTGGATCGGTGGAGGGAGTGGAGCAACGACCAGAACGGTTTGGAAGAGTGGGGTAATTGGCTGGATACAATTGGGGAGGGAAAAAAAGGGGAGGAAAAAAAAGGGGGGGGTTAAATCCACAAAAAAAAAGAATACTTATTACTTGATTTTCACTGGTTGGGGTCTTAAAGCAATACAGAGGCCCATGGAAATACCTGGTTTGGAGCTGTATCCAGTATCACACTGACAGCAATTATTAATTCCCTTGTGGTCAGCCAGATAAGCATAAACTAAATTGCTGTCTCCCAAGCTAGCCCTGTAGGACTATGGTTAAATCAGTCAATATGTAGCTGTCTGAAAACCTCATCAACGCAAAATTTCCTTCGCTGATTTGCAACTGTGGCGGCAACTGAAGAACACGGGACATGAATTTTAAAGCAAATGTCATGAAATTGAGTTGACTGCTGAACTGTATCACCTGTGAACCAAGATGTGTGCAAGTTACAGTGGCACAAAGTCTGTTTCTCCTTTCAGAGCTTTTCTTGGGGATGTTTCGGTTTGCCCTGGTCTCCCCCCTTCTCTTTTTATATGCGCTAAGACTCTGTCACTGCAAATGGATTAATGGCAACATTGACTCCCTCAGACATAAATCACCAGTGAATGGAAGCCGTGAAACCACCTCTGCCATTCAGCATTAGACCGCTACTTGTCTGAGGTCTTGAGGCCTTTTTTCTGTTGTTTAAACTATTCCGCATAACTTTGAGCAGAACACCAAACACAGATGGTTAACCTGGAAGTTACATGTCTCAGTCAGTGATGCTCTGTTTAGAATGCAGATCTGAGCTGTTTGGACAGACTGTTAGAAGTTTTATGATTTGTTTATCAGATTCAAAGTAGTTATGCAAGCAGGGGATAATTAACAGCAATTAACTGCAGCTGGGCCAAGGCCTGTGCTGAGCCTTCATTTAAACAGTTTGAATATGAATGTTGTCCATGCCAGAACAAACATCATGGCCTGAGAATTAAGCTCCTTAACTCACCACCCTGGCACCACACGTTGTTCCCCCACAGCAACTCTGCTCTGTCGGGGAAAATGGTTAGAAGGAAAGGAAGGGGGTAGGGGCATCCGGGTGGCGTAGCGGTCTATTCTGTTGCCTACCAACACGGGGATCGGCGGTTCAAATCCCCGTGTTACCGCCGGCTTGGTTGGGCGTCCCTACAGACACAATTGGCTGTGTCTCCGGATGGGAAGCCAGATGTGGGTATGTGTCCTGGTCGCTGCACTAGCACCTCCTCTGGTCTGTCAGGGTGCCTGTTCGGGGGGGAGGGGGAACTGGAACTGGGGGGAATAGCGTGATCCTCCCATGTGCTACATCCCCCCATGTGCTACATCCCCCAGCAAAACTCCTCACTTTCAGGTGAAAAGAAGCAGCTGGCAACTCCACGTGTCGGAAGAGGCATGTGGTAGTCTGCAGCCCTCCCTGGATCGGAAGAGGGGGTGGAGCAATGATCGGGATGCCTTGGAAGAGTGGAGTAATTGGCCAAGTAAAGGGGGGAGAAATCCCTAAAAAAAAAAAGGAAAGGAAAGGAAGGGGGTAGAAGTGATGGGACTGTGACAAAAGCTTTAACTTTCCTTCCCATCTCTTCATCTATCCATCTTTCTTTCTGCTTCTCAAACCAACTTCCTCACCTTTTGTACTCCCTATTCCTGCCCTCCATTTTTGCTCAGTTGCTTTCTTTTCTTCTTTGTCCAAATTCGTTTTCCCCTCCGTCTTGTGTGTCTCTCCGTCTCCATCCAGTCATTGTTTGGAAAGTAAACCTAATGATTCTAGCTGTGAGGAATGGACAGTGCTCTCACCAAGCTCCATGACCTCCAGCTGCATGTGTGTCTCTCTAACAGAAGAACTGCAGGGTGCGCATCCTGGGCAGTTGGTTCTTGCTGAAGAGGCAAATATTTACTGCCCTGGGGTGAGGCATCAGAATTGGGTTTTAATCTCTGATGAGCCACCCAACCACTTCTCCTTACATGATCATGTGCGTTTTTGTGTTTCTCTCGCTCTCTCTCTCTCTCTCTCTCTCTCTCTCTCTCTCTCTCTCTCTCTCTCTCTCTCTCTCTCTCTCTCTCTCTCTCTCTCTCAACATTGCTACTGCAGTAAGTAAAAAAAGAAAGAGTTCCTTGCATTCATAAAGCTGGACCAGCCATCAAGTGACTCATATTTACCCCTAGGCGATTTTGCTAAAAGTAAAACTGAAGTGAAGTTGAAGTTGTCTGTGAATGCTCTCATTCATCCAGGTCATGGTTATTCAAAGGAGTTGAATCAAGTGCAACTGAACTTGGTATATATCCGTGAAGACGTTTCGCCTCTCATCCAAGAGGCTTCATCAGTTCGTGCCTTTCTGACTAGACCAAGCTAGTCTGACTGGCTGGTGATGAAACTCAGATATTTATCCTCTTTGGAGTCGTTATCAGAGCTATTGATGTGCATGGGTCTTTGTGATCCGATATTAAGCAGTGACAGTCGTTGGGGGTGTTAGTTTCGACTTTGTTAGTGCTCCTTTCAGTGGTCATGAGTCATTGGAGCCGTTAGTGACCGACTACCTTGGTCTAGTCAGAAAGGCACAAACTGATGAAGCCTCTTGGATGAGAGGCGAAACGTCTTCACGGATATATACCAAGTCCAGTTGCACTTGATTCAACTCCTTTGGAGAAGTTGAAGTTGTGTTACATTCTACGCTCTGTGAGGAGTGCAACTCTTGCTAGTAGAATATGTGACATCACTATTTTACAATGCTTTGAAATGCAAAGTAAACCTACAATTTGGTAATTTTGTATTCTGGAGTGTGCACTACATAGTCTTCGGCATGCACATATTTACTGGAGATTTGGGGGGAGGAAGTGATATCCACAGGATACGTGGTTGTACTCAGACCAACTCTTGAGACTGCTGTCATTTAGCACCTTTGAGCTCTGCACAGACACAGGCCGTCTGGCAACTTGGAAAGGAATTTTGATAATGTGCTCTCACCCCTATTCATAAAAGTTGGACAAAACTGTGTCCCTCTGATAAGTTTTGGGCGGTCAGCACAGATTTCCCACCCTGTGATGCTTGATAACTGTGGACCCTGCCTGTTTTATCATTTTGTGTATTGTGTGTTTAACAAAGCATTCTGGCAGGTCACAGGCTCACTGTGTAATGACATCTGAATAAAGGCCTTTGTGTTTCTTCTAGTCCAACCCAACTCATCAGGACCTGAATAGCAAAGAAGCCTGGGCCCAAGGCTATACGGGAAGAGGTGTGGTGGTTACCATCCTGGACGATGGTATTGAGAAAGACCATCCTGATCTTATCAGCAATTATGTAAGTCAAAGAGCACAGATTAATGACTGAGGAGCCGAGTGCTCTGAAATAATGCTCCTCCTTTAAATAAATTGCAGCTTTTCCTAACCACAGAGATGATGAAAGGATATGGTTTGCATCTTAAGTCTTTTTCACTTCTCCCCAGGATCCTGAAGCCAGTTATGATGTCAACGATGGAGATACTGACCCTCAGCCACGATACACGCAGCGCAACGAGAATAGGTAATGTAGCGGCAAGTGTAGACATCTGGCAGCAGTGTGTCTAGGAATTGGTCTTAATTGCTACAAAATGAGCTTTAAAACTTTGGGAGCTTCTAACAAATGGGTGCAGACGTGATTTCAACCTGAGTGTGGGCAGGCAGATCCATAGACTGTGGAATACTTCGATTTGGTCCAAGCTTTTGTCATACACATGAAGCAGCCACTATCCATCCATATGGATAGAGTCCACAATATATCTGAGACCTTCAGACACGCTTTTGGCTTTGTGTTAATGGCTGGGTGTCCGGGTAGCGTAGCGGTCTATTCCGTTTCCTCCGAACACGGGGATCGCCGGTTTGAATCCCCGTGTTACTTTCGGCTTGGTCGGACGTCCCTACAGACACAATTGGCCATGTCTGCAGGTGGGAAGCCGGATGTGGGTATGTGTCCTGGTTGCTGCACTGGCGCCTCCTCTGGTCGGTCTCCCCTGTTCAGTGGGGAGGGGGAACTGGGGAGAATAGCGTGATCCTCTCATGCACTTTATCCCCCTGGTGAAACTCCTCACTGTCAGGTGAAAAGAAGCGGCTGACGACTCCACATGTATTGGAGGAGGCATGTGGCAGTCTGCAGCCCTCCCCGGATCGACAGAGGGGGTGGATCAGTGACCAGGATGGCTCAGAAGAATGGGGTAATTGGCCAGACACAATTGGTGAGAAAAGGGGGGGGGGGTCAAAAAAAAAATGTATATATATATATTGATAGCTCCCTTTCAGAGTAGTTGACAAGAGAGCCCAAACAATGAGAAGCCACCAAGTAGTTTACATTGAAACAACACCCTTGCTAGCACTGTCTTTTAAGCCTTTTGTTCCACCTCTGTTAGCTGCATTTACATTTTAAAACCAGTTAAGTTGGGAAAGCAGCGGTACAGTCATTGCATGGCTTCAAACGACTGCTCCGTCTTTGAGAGCTTTTTCTCCTTGCTTCAGCACACCAGCTGTAGGGTCCAGTCCCTAAAACCCCAGAGCCACTTAATGCAGATTGTTTGTTGCTGGTACCATATTTGTTCATTTGCCCTCACTGCTTCAAGCTCTGCCTCGACAGCTTGGGTGATCGAATTAAAATGTGCTTCACGCCAATTTAATGATGGCACACTAAAGCTTGAGATAGGGGGAATCCTAAGCTTTTCTCCCAACCCTTTACCCCTCCCTCTGACCAATTTGGTCGTGTGCCTTAGCCCCAATCCCCCTGGAGTAGATGAGACGTGGCATCCCGCCTCTGAAATGCGCAGCAGGATTTGTCTCAAATCTCTCCCTTTTCTGGGATGAGTGCCACAAATTCTTTTTTGTTGTTTGTTTGTTCTGTCTTTTTTTTTTTTTACGCTTAACAACCACTTGTAGTTGTTTAGGGAAAGAAACTGAAAAGGCTTAAAAGTCTTTGAAAAGACTACAGAAACTATTGCACAGAAATACCATCTTTTTTGCACAATTGTAGTTTAAACTTACTTAGTCTCTTTTAAAGCTGTCTGTGATGCACACACAGCATTGAATTCTTACTGTTCCCATCTGAAATATGAATTGAGAAAACACGCACACACACCCAAGGGCTTTGCATCATCAAGGTATTGAGTGCAGGCCTTGTTTCCTGTCCTTGCCAGCAGCTGTAGCAGCCATGCTTAGCCACCCCAGCCCTCTCTGTCAGTTTGAAGAAGATCCCACTCAGTCCTGCTGACGGAACAAAGCAGTGTTGGAGAGGATTACTCACTGCCTCTGGTTCTCCACAACCCCTGGACTGCTGCATACTTCTACCTCAGAGAGAGCAAGAGCGAGACAGAATACATAATTAAGTCACAAATACTGTACAAATTCTCTTACAGACCATCAGCAGTCCCCTTTCATTGGCACCACCAGGCTGATTATCCAAGACAGGATCAATTTATAGCCATGAAATGAGAAGCAAGTGTGTGTCTCTGTCAACAGCATTGAGCTCTGGGCGTTTGTAGTGACCTGTGAAGGAAATGATGTGTGATGAGCTCTCTAAATCTCCATGAAGCAGTGCCAACAGGCGTAGAGTAATGCCCCCACCCCTCACCCCACCCTACAACAATGAGATTATATGAATATATTCATAGGTCCAGGGAGAGTCACCGATGCGTGTTCCCCTAGCCGTGAAGGCCAGTTCATTTGTATTGCTGACACGCAAGGCTGAGTTTTGAATTCGCATCTATTAGAAGCCGTCCCATGGGGAAGGCTTTGTTATCCCAAGTTAGCAGGAGTGGCAGAGTATTGTTGGAGGGGTTTCAGACTCAGTTGGTGCAGCCTTTTACCCTAGCAAGTAATCAGTTTGCACTTCATCATCAGAACGTCTGTCTTCTTTTGCCGTTTTCTCTCACACCCCTCACCCAACAATTCCATTAAGGTGTCAGTACCATGGACATCAAGGGTGAGAAGGGCCTGAGTGGAAGTTAGTCAGATTGACAATGGACAGTCTTTGTTGACCTGCCAGCAGAGCAGCAGAATCTATATCTCTCTCACACATCCATTAGTGACTGGTATAGCCTAGGTTCCTATTTATCTCGGTTTGTCATTACTAGACAAGCGGTTTCTGGGGGGGGTCTGATCACTGATTTAAGGAATTGAAAACATCTTAGAATAGAAAAACCCTTTTTATAATGGTGCAATTATACCTCTGAAAACTGTCAAGTCAACTTGCAGCTGCATCCAGAAAGCCTCTCAATTGAGATATGATTAAGTAAACTCTACCGTCAGTAGTTTACCAAATGAGAATTTTGATATGTAAATCTCATGTTTGGTCTTTATTTTCTCGTTCTCAACCCAGCACTTGACAGTTTGACAGAAATGATCTGTCTCTACAATGGTTTATTCTTGGAAATGGAGAAAGCAGGGGAAAGGGAGTAAAACTGCACTCAAAAGAATTCCTAGTTTTCTGGCCAACATATTCTCCAAACATATGTCCACCCTCTACCGTTTACCTCGAACTTTAGCATTTAAAGTTTACAAAGCTGCCGCCCTCAATCTAGCCCACTAACGTCAGTCTGCTTCTTCTGATCTTGTTTATTCTGCCAGGAACCTTCTGTTTATTTCCCAGATGGCTGGGAGGTGATGTTGGCAGGGCCTCCACACTCTGATTCCTCTTGCTCCCTATCTTTGTTTGTGCCATTAATACACTTTATACCCAGTGAGGGGACCATGTGATTGAAGGCTGCTGTTTTCCAGCCAACTCAATAAGGCCTAGTGTTAGGCCTCGTCCTTATTGAGGCCATGGTGATTGAAGATGGCAGTCCAGAGCCAAACCCCGATCTACCAGACATTACAGATCACCTACAGTCCATCAATATTAGCTTGCTTCACCATTCGGTGGCTGATGAATAGGATGTTTAAACAGGAGTGTTGGCAGTATATTGAGGTAGTCCACGTTTAAATGAGACTTTGTGTGCAATCTATTTTTTTTTCGCATTAAGTTGCTGTGATTTGTCTGAGCCGATTAAAAACCCTAAGGCCTGTTTTACTCTCTGGCAAGTTTTATCTCAACACGTTCCCCTAAACCCTAGTAGGTTATTGTGCATCTCATGTGTTTTGCATATGACCTTTCAGAGACTTGAGTCATTTAGGAGGCTTCATTTGTAAAACCTAATTCTGTCATTTGATAAATGAGTTTTCTTTGATGTGTCTGCAGTGCTGTTCACCAATGGTGGTACCAAAATAATAGTAATAAGTTCAATTCATAATGTACTCTTTTTTTTCAAAGTCAGAGCTCTAAAAACTAGGAAAAAATCCTCTTACCATTTTCTACTAAGGATGGCAAGAGCAGCTTTGCAGTTGGCTGTGCCGTGGAGAGATTGTGATTTCACAAAATCCAGAGTAACCATTTGAACAGGCCAGCCTCAGGCCACAGCTAAGCTGAGTGGAAAATAACCTAATCCTTTTAGCAGCTCGAAGGATCTGGCCCCATTCACCTCCCTAGTGGAAGACATCAACCAGCAGAGCTATGCCAAGAGTCAGATCCTACAGTCAAGTTAAACATGAGTTGGATATCAGTCACACTAATGTCTAACCCACACAGATCATGTGTGCATGAGCATTCCTCTACCCATATGAGATCATGAACTCCCTAAAGCCAAATATAGGCCGTTTTACTTTCTTCTATTGGAAAGGACATGTTAAATGCTCTGCCAAAATGTCCTTGCTCCCCAGCTAACCCTCATAGCTTAAAGAGTTTCCGCTTTTTTTTTCTTCTTTTTTTTTTTCGTTTCTTTTCCACAATTCATTATAGCATATATTTAATCCACCAAAGCACTTGCTTTAATATGTCATGTTTTCACATTGGCTTGACAGCTAGCGGCAGCCTCCCAGTTTCTTTCAGGGTAAATAAGATGAATTAACAGCTTGTGAACTAGTTCTAAAAGATGGTGTTTTCCTAAAGTGGAAATTTGGCATCCAATTCAATCTTGGAGATGTGAGCGCAAGTTCAGATCAGGGTTTGGGGTAGGAATAAGCATTTGATGATGCATTTATTTTAATTGTTTTACAATTTAGGTTCCTGTACTAACAGAAGTGTGTCTGCATGTGAATGTATGTTTATAGAAATGACATTAGATGGGCATCCGAGTAGCGTAGCGGTCTATTCTGTTGCCTACCAACACAGGGATCTCCAGTTCGAATCCCCGTGTTACCTCCGGCTTGGTCGGGCATCCCTAAAGACACAATTGGCCATGTCTGCAGGTGGGTAGCCGGGTGTGGGTGCGTGTCCTAGTTGCTGCACTATTGCCTCTCTGGTGGGCCGGGGTGCCTGTTTGGGGGGGGGAACTAAGGGGGAATAGCGTGATCCCCCCACGTGCTACGTCCCCCTGGCGAAACTCCTCACTGTCAGGTGAAAAGAAGCGGCTGGCAACTCCATATGTATCAGAGAAGGCATGTGGTAGTCTGCAGCCCTCCCCGGATCAGCAGAGGGGGTGGAGCAGCGACCATGATGGGTCAGAGGAGTGGGGAAATTGGCTGGGTTCAATTGGGGAGAAAAGGGGGGGGGGTGACATTAGATGGTACATGTACATTCTCTTGCATAGTGAAGGGAGCTGTGCTTTGAATATGTTTTGCTGATCCTTAAATGGAGATAGAAGTGATAAGCCACTCTGTCACTGTGATAAGGAGGCACACTGGCTGTGTAAACAGTCTTAGTGTAGTGGCCTTTTATCTAAATCTGCCAGGGCTCTCCTCCACAGCCTTGTCTAACACAAAGTTTGGTCAAGATTTAGTGTTAAGCAAACCTGTAATTGGATTTATCACATATTTAACACAGGAGCACACAGAGGTGTCTTGGACTAAGCCATTTACTGCTCCTGTCCTCCAGCTTGCATGCCCTTATTGTTTGTCATTTTACTGTCTAACACGTTTCTGAAAGGGTTTTGTCCTTTTTTCCAGATTAATACAACTTGTATTAATTTGTCTCTTTAGTACAGTCTACCTTCCACCGTTATTCCAGAGATGTTCAATAAAGTGGCACAGAAATCATATTAAATTTATGGTTATTTGACAGATAGAAAGGTCGCCTTCTAATGTACACCTATTTCTGCTGTGGCATGTCTAGTTCCCTCTGCACACATTAAGCTGTCTAGCTGTAACCAAACCTGACCAATAACTCAGTCTCTCTCTCTCTCTCTCTCTCTCTCTCTCTCTCTCTCTCTCTCTCTCTCTCTCTCTCTCTCTCTCTCTCTCTCGCTTGCCCCCCCCACACACACACACACACATTCAGTGCAATCAAACAGTTATTGGTTGGTCTGTCGGTTTGGTCATCTCTGTAAATGGCTAGCCTCTAGCATTAGACATTTAATCATGTGAAAATGTCTTGCCAAGCCTCTGACTCGATGTTCACTCTCTGCCCATCCCTGCTGGAGCCCCGATTTGGCAGCACATCTGTGGCCACCGCTCTTTGGTGCAAGGATATTTGCCAGTCTACGCCACAAAGTCCATTATAAGATGCTATGGATGGAGAAATGAGCCTGCTGCTTGCCAGGAATGCAAGCATGTAGAAATGTGGACCAGGCCACATGTGCTGTGCTGTGTCTGAGATTCTTGGCCATTGTGGACTTTGAGTGTAGCAGACATTCTGGCCCCCCTGTTGTGATGATTATAGAATGTGTTATCCTGTGGGATGTTTCTTCTGTGTTCATACAGCATTCATGTATTATCACAAGAAAATAAGCAGCACTGCTAGCAAGTATGTAAGATACAAATCCATAGAGTAAAACTGGGATCCTATCCCTGTTGTACTTATTTAAGAAAAAAATGGATAACCCATTTTAGAGCCACAAGTATCAAGTTGGGTATGTATCTGAACCTGCTATGTTGAAGTATGAAGCAAACACTTCTAAAGCTTCTTTTATTTCTTTAGACGTGGGTCTGATCTCATAAATGGTGGAATTTTTGTTTTCACCAGCCATGTTTTTTATGTCTTGGTATTTTGTTTCAATTGGCTGCTGTTGTTTTTTTTTTTGTTTTTTTTTATTAATCCTGAAATATACAAGCTACTTTAGCAGTGCAAAAATATAATTTGGCCTCTTGATTGATTTGATCACATTTTAATTGCTTTTGTGATGTATTACGTCCTGCCATCAATTATGCCAGCATCCTTGAGTAAAAGCCATAGCTGTCATTGGAAAAATAAGCCTTGTCAAGCCAGTTCATTGCTTGTTAAAAAATCACTTGAGACTAAATGGCTCATCTTGTTCACAGCCAAGGTTAAGTAACCGATACAAAAACATTGTATTTTATTGCTTCATGTTTTGTTTGATTTATTTATTTATTTATTTTACAATCTGTACGTCTTTGTCTCCTGCTTCTTTGCAAAGTGAAACTCGGGCTTGTATCACTTTTATCAAAAGAGCAGATTTTCCTTCAGTTAAGAAGAAAACTGTAATCTCCTTTGGTAGGATTGGTTACACCATGTCCTAGCTGGACGCGAGTGTTCGACTATTTCGTCGCACCGGACACTATCTGTTCACACTGAAACTGTCATGTAAACAAACCATGTACTTATCAGCTGTGCACTTGAGATCAGACTGGAGATGTTCCTCGACCACATGACAGCGCTTTTCAGCACAAGTGACAGAAAATAAATGGAAACAAGTCGTCCGACAAAAGTTCAGCTCAAAACAAGCGCTGCATCGCTCGCGGCCAGTTAAGACATTCCAATAGAAAATAAAGTGATCAAACCGATTTTGCTGCGGGCGCTCACTTGCATCGCATTCAGTTAGGACACAGTTTCAGACAAAGCATCCTTGAAAATTAGCCGGCCATTGATGTATTACAGAACCACCTAAGGCCTAATTAAGATCCCAGCTGGTGGCAAAGCTATACTCTGACCCTGTGAAATGAATTTGTCTTCTGCCTCATCACCAAGGAGATTGGAAGATCAAACAAGAAAGTATGTAAATACCGGTTACCAAATAAAATTGAATATAATTAGCTGTTGTTCAGGTTACATTTACACAGCATGTCCCAGAGATAGTTTAAAACCATGTTCCTCCTAATCAAATAGCTGCATGGCGATCAAGAATTATTGTTGTGCCACAGTAGACCTTCTGTCGATTTGGACCAGACAGGATAGCCTTCATTGCCCTTGCACATCAGTGAGCCTTGGGTGCCCAACACCCTGTCGACCGTTTTTGGTTTGTCCCTCCTTGGACAACTGTGGGCAGGTACTCACCACTACTGACTGGGAGCAGCCCACAAGTCTTGCTGTTTCAGAGATGCTCTGACCCAGTCGTCTGGCCATAATAATTTGGTCCTTGTCAAAGTCGCTCAGGTCTTTACTCCTGCCCATTTCTCCTGCATCCAGCACGTTGACTATGAGAACTGATTGTTTGCTTACGATCTAATCTACCCAGACCTTGACATATGCCCTTGTTTGGAGATATCAATGTTATTTGGTTCACCTGTGAGTGGTCATATGTTTTGGATCATCAGTGCATAATATATATTATTAGGGGTCCAAGCAGCAAAGCTGTTGGAACCCTATTGTATCTGTTAGGATTATTATTATGCTGCCCTAAAAGTATCTGGGCCTCAGAAACTGTAACATCTACAGTTCCCAAACTTTGCAGATAGGTTGGAAATCTCACCTACTACTTAGACAAAAAAAAAACCAAAACATATATATGTATAGATAGATAGATAGATAGATAGATAGATAGATAGATAGATAGATAGATAGATAGATAGATAGATAGATAGATAGATAGATAGATAGATAGATTGATTAGCCCGATGGTGGCAGTATGAACAGAAACGTTATGTTTTGGCCCATAAATCTCAGAATTAAAAAAAAAATTCCCTGGATTCTGTGGGTCCAGACGAATCTTAAGATAGAAGCCACACCCATTTGAGCCTAGAAAGGTTTTCCAGCATTTTGAATTTTGTCCAAATCTGTTTTTCACTATTCCTCCTACAAATTTTGAGCAACAGAGCCTCTCTCAACCAAGCCGGGGAAAGTTGATTTTTCTGATTTTTGATGTTCCATACAGTTTTATTATAAAAGCCAATCCCATTTTATCAAAATAGCTCGTTTTAAAAAACTTGCAATAACACGTTGAGATATCAACCTGAAATTTGAGCCACATGTTTGAGAGTTTTCACTGAGCTTACATATTAAAGGGCATTGCACTTAACCTCTACGGGGTGCCACAAATGCGAAAAGTTTATATCTCAATCGACTGTATGGATTCATACAAAATTCGGTTTGCATGATCTTGGGTCATGACTCAGTCAATGCATAAAATTTGGTAGTGATTGATTAGAGTGGGTGTGGCTTATTACAGCAAATCTAGACATTTCACATTCAAAACTTCAAACAAAAAATGCTGTACATCCTACAGAGCTGAAAATTTTTCAGCACGTCATATGGTCAATTCAGAAGTCCATCACTATATTTTCCAAAATATTTAAAAACAGTTAGCATCTATATCTCCACAGGTCTTCATTCAAATACTACCAAATTGATGCAGAGATTGTGCAGATGCCGTAACGACGAGTCTGCGGTGACATTCAGTGTTTTACTGTAGTAGTACTATATGCAAAACACTTAATATTTAGCCAAATGTTTGATCGAACTTCACCAAAGTATTTCACAATGCACCCATAACCAGCAGAATGGTGTGTGATATTTTTTTTACAGGATTTTATCACTAACACTTTAATTGTTGTGAATTTTTTAAGCTTAAGCAGACAAAAATATTTCAGTCTGGCAACTGTGATGTCGTTGCCTCAACTTGTAAGATGATGTGTGGAATACCATCTCTCTCCAGTCGTGCAGTCAGTAAGTCACTCTCTCTGGGCATACAAAAACCACTTGTTCGAGTTCCAGGGCATCCAATTCAAGCTTGCCAACCTTGTGGCAACTTATGCATGTGGCATGTTTTCAAATTATTCTGAAGGTCATATTAAATCAAAAACTGCCTTTTGATAGATTTTAGATTTTTCGCCATTTTGAATTTTATCCAAATTTGTTTTATCCCTACTCCTCCTACAAATTTTGAGTAATTGTCACCAAATTTGGTACAGAGTGTCTCTGGACCAAGCCAGAAATGGTACAGTTTCAGATTTTTTATATTTCATATGTATTCAATTATACAAACCAATCAATTTTCATCACGATAGCTAATTTTCCAAAATTTGCAATAACTCACGAACGCACTGAGATATCAGAGTGGAATTTGAGACACATGTTCAGGAGTTTTCACTAAGCTTACATTGTGCCAATTACTTGGACCCCACCCATGGGAAGTTATATTATATATTAGTATAATGTAAAGACCTGTAAAGACCTATAATGTAAAAACCTGTAAAGACCTGGCAGTGGTTTTTCAAACTATGGGTAGCAGCAGGGGGCGAGGTGGGTCATGGGATGTGCACAATAAACAAAAGGTTTATTGTGGACGTAAATATATATATAGTATAGGATTTAAGTAAAACATGAAGAAATCTAAACATTTTTATAATTTTTGAGTCAATACACCAATGCGATGATTTCATTGTATTCCAAAATACACTAAAATAATGTTTAATGTTGGAATGCCTTGTCAAGAGGATTGTTAATTCTGTCACATTTTGACAATGACAATTTATTACTTATTTTACGGCACACAATATTATGTAGGTTCCAAGCCAAAAGGCATCTCCACGGGTGGGTCATGGCTAAAAACAGTTTCGGAACCCCAGACCTATGGTAAAATCCAAACCTTATTTTCTGAAACATTATGATGACATTACTCCAAAGGGCCAACACCTAAAAGCAATAGAACAGATTGAAGACATTTCATTAATACCCTTTTTTGTGCCTAAAACCTTTTAAGGTTTTGTTTTTGAATATTGTATGGAGTCAGTTTTGTGGTTAATAAAACATGTATTTATATTTCTGTGCTCTAAAACGCAATACTGTTCATAAGTAGTGACCATTAATATTTCACAGATATCAATAAAATATTTAATTTAGATGGATTATGAAACAGGTCTTTGTCACCAGGTTCCACCTCAAACTCTGTTTCAAAAATCTTTTCCACCTTGCTTTATCAATATTAGATAAATATTATTAAAGTTAATTATGTTTTTGCTCAGAGACTGGCTTTGACTTGAGGCCTTTGTGAGAATATTGCATTGAACTGCAAAGAAAGGCTTTTGCAATATGTAGGTCCAGGTCTGCTCTTGGTTGTTGCTTTCAAATTACAATATATAGGAAATACTGGCCTTGTGCACTTCCTCACACATAAAAGAACTGGGCAAGCTGCTGTGTTGAAAGTAAAATCGCCTCATATTAAACAAGAGTGGATTTTGTACTGCCCCACAATGCAATTGTGGTATTGCCAGCTGCGGCTCACACGCTACTTTAAAACAATGTCACATATCATGTGAAAGTGCAATTATCAGCCATTATTGTAAGTAATGACCTTAAATGTCTTGCCATTCTGTAGATCCTGAACATCCATGGCACATCTGTCTGTCTTGGGAGAGAGAGCCGTCCTTTGTTGCTCTCCCTGAGGTTTCGTCCTTTTTTTTTCTTTTTTTTTCTCCCTGTTAAAGGGTTTTGTTTTTTTTAGGGAATTGTTCCTTATCAGATGTAAGGGTCTAAGGATAGCTTGTTGTATTGCTGTAAAGCCCACTGAGGCAAATTTGTAATTTATGATAATGGGCTATACAAATAAAATTGACTTGACTAGATGAGATGTTTCTGACAGTATGCTTCTTAGAAAAGCCAAGGAAATGTTCTCCCTCAAAGAGGATCAGGGTTTATCTCTGATCGGTGGGGGCAGCAACATGTACCACTTTATATATGTAACATGTCTGGACAAAAGCACTTACACACTTTAGATTCAAGACAGCACACCCATGGTAGAATTCCACTAGCAGGGGCACATGTTGGCAAAACGTTTCAGGATATGCAGGTATCATCTTATTTGCACAGACATATTGAGACTTCATCCAAGTCTGATGGCTTTCAGTGAAATTAAGACATCTCTTTCAGTTTTTTAGGGCAGCACAGTGGCCCAGTGGTTAGCACTGTTATCTCACAGCAAGAAAGTCCTGGGTTTGAACCCCAGGCTGTCCCAGCTCCTTTCTGTGTGGAGTTTGCATGTTCTCCCTGTGTTTGCATGGGTTTTCTCCGGGTGCTCCGGTTTCCTCCCACCATCAAAAAAGACCTGCATGTTAGGGTTAATACTCCTGTCTGTGCCCCTGATCGAAACATGGAAAGACGAACTGGAGTTGGTCCCCAGGCGCTACACAGCGGCTGCCCACTGCTTCTTTCTAGCTATACAGCTAGGATGGGTTAAATGCAGAGTAATTTTCATTTGTGTGTATGTACAAAATCACTAGTAAAGACTATTCTGTTCTATTCTTTTTAACTTGTAAAAACTAAGTTTGGAGTTACTCTTTAAATGACAAGTACTCAAAAATAGATCAGATTGAATAGTTCTATTCTGACTATACAAGGAGCATGGGAATTTTGTGAAAATTTGCAGCTGGGACATGAAGACACAAAATTTACGTTTAATTTTTACACACACTATATATGTTGACACATTACCACATTTAAAGCTTGAATCCTGAAAATGTACATACAAACAAATGCCCCCTTTTATACTTTATATCACTGCCATATTTAAAACTATAGTTAATCCACAAATGTTGACCAGTTTGGACTTGCTCATCTTAATCGTTTCTGTCAGGTAGGACTTCCCTGGGGGGGGGGGGGAAATGTACATATATATATATATATATATATATATATATATATATATATGTGTGTGTGTGTGTGTGTGTGTGTGTGTGTGTGTGTGTGTGTGTGTGTGTGTGTGTTAATGGTGCACAGTGTTTTTTGTCTTCAATGTAGCATAAGAATAAGGCAAGTAGAAGCAATTTCGAAGACACAATGTTGTTGTGGTATATATGGGAATCAGACCAAGTCCATAGAATACCATTATTAACAGAGTCAACAGCATCTAATAGCTAAAATTGACACAACAGCACTGGTATCTGTTTAATTTCAAAAACCTCTATTGGATTTGGAGGCCATTAAACCACAGCGATTATCACGTGTTGCTAAAGGTGTCAGTAAACAAAAACAAAAATCATAAGGAGCTATAGCAAATAAATCTTGATAAATTACATGCTTGATTTATAGAAAATGATTCCTCTCATTTTTGTAAATTCTGTTGAAATTTGATGGAGCACAGCTGTAGATGTGGGAGTTTTTTTTGTTTTTTGTTTTTTTTTACTCTGACTGACTGGCCTCAGGTGGTCTGTCAATACCCAGGCTCCAGTGGAGAAACGAGAATATTATTTCCACTATTCTCCGTGCTTCTAGTCACTTGTCATATTCGCCACAGGTTGTCCCTCTGTGGGGTTTTTTTTCTTTTTTTTTTTTTGAAAACAGCTTTGAATTCAAAAGCTTTTCAAAAGGATAGTCCCAAAAATACAAATACTCACCACAAATACATATCAAGCTATCAGGCACCTGTTGTTAATCCTCTAACACCCAAGTGTCTGCAGCACAATTCCCCTGGTTGCCCACGGTGCTGTAGTGGCTGTTTCTTCTGTGAAGGTTTTGTATTTTTAGCACTATATTTGCACTAAAAATTTATTTTTTTAGGGAAGCAATTATGCAAGAGTCTTCGCAAGGTTGAAGGTGATTACCGCATGGAATAATGGGATTTTTTTTTCCTCTGATAATACTGTAATGGGATTGAGATGCTTGCACAAGTTTTTTCTCTTTTTTCTATTTTCAAGGCACACTTGATTTTATTCTATAAGGGCTGTTCAGATGAATTTTTTCTTTTTTTTTTCCTGGTTAAGATACTTGCACTTGTGTACTGAATGTCAGTGCATTTATTGGGAGGTTCTGCTTCCATTCGATTAGCCATTTCTTATTTAACCAGTTCTGGCAATTTTATTCTTCTGTTTTTATCTTTTAATTTTGTTTTAGATGTCTTTTTATCTTATCCGGTATCTCTTATTTAATATGTCTTTTATGACCTATGTGAATCACATTGAATTGCCTGTGTATAAAATATGCTGTACAAATAAACTTGCCTTGCCTTTCCTTGCTCCTCTCATATCACACCCTTTTCATTATTTCTCCCCCTGCTCTCTCTCTCTCTCTCACTCTCTCTCTCTCTCTCGCCCTCCCTCCCTCCCTAGGCACGGAACGCGCTGTGCAGGAGAGGTTGCAGCTGCAGCCAACAATGGTGTGTGCGGTGTAGGCGTGGCATACAATGCTAAAATTGGAGGTGAGGGAGGCATGCCACTAGGATGCAAACGGGGGAATCAAATGAAAGGCATTTTAAACGATCAACATGCAGAACTTAGTCTTTTAATGTGATTTTTCAAGGGCTCACTAGCAAGAGTCCTGTTATAGAATCTAAACCTTAACATTGTCCCCATGTAAATTTTGTCAGTCTGGCTCTTTTATTGCAAAAGCCTTTTAGGTCGTGGAAATGCAGCTAGATACTTAATGACATCTCCCTTAAATATAAGCAATACTAGTCAACATGATATTAGTCGACACTGGTTTTATTACGTGGTTCTCCTTTATCCTTTGGCTACAGCAACAAAGACTGACCCTGATGCTAATGCCCCCCCCCCCAAAAGAAGGTTTTTACTTGCTTCACATATGCATAGTCACTCAAATCTACTGCAAGCGGTCTATTAACCATGCTGTAAATCAACAATATTGATAAACTGGTCAAAAAAAGTAAGAATCTTCTGTTAAGATGCAATTCAGACCCACTCAGTGTGCAAAACATATATCTGCCTGCTGTATCACTGCAGTAGTATGACGGGTGAAACTGGGTTAAGGCTATCATCCCAAGTTGATTTCACCTATTGTCTACATCACTCAGTGTCAGTGGGAAAAAGGATTTTAAAATAATAGATACTTAAAACAAAAAAGAAGATTTGAGAGCCTTTAGAAAGTATCGGTTGCACTGGTTTGAGAAAGAAATGCAGTTTTTCACACTTTGCAGCAAGTCATATGTATCTGGGTGGGTCCATGACCTTGAAATCAAATTACTTGTTTTTCTTTTTTCTTTTTTTGGGGGGGGGGGGGTTCTTGGAAGCCGGACTAAAATAGAAGATCTATGGAGCAATAGAAGATCTATAGTAAGTCAACGGACTGTCTATTTCAACACTGGTACCGAAAGACCTATAAAACAATCCACAGCTCTTTACACTTTGACACAGAGTGGTATGGAAGCCAAAATCCTTCTCTCAGTGAAAAAAATGAATAGACGATGTAGTTGAATTAGGCTGTGGAGTAAAACATTGAACAGTGGAGGACTGAAAAAACATTGCCTTTTCTAAAGATTCTTGGATCCTGCATATCAAACTGATTATAGAATTAAGATATGAATAAAATCACAAGTCCATGTACCAAATCTATATATCAGCATTGCAAGCTGGCGTCAGTGTCTTCATGGTGTGGAGTGTGTTTTTTGGCCCACATCATGGGGCCCCTTCATAATAGTAGAGCATTATGCTAACATTTGGAGGATATTTGAACATGATTGCATTTTTATTCTGTCATGGCAGCAATTTGTAGTTTTGTGAAAGATTTTCCAGAAATGGTTCAATGAATATGATAATGAATTTATCTTAATACAGAGCCCTGCCTAGTTTCTAGTTCTCAGTTCAGCCAAACATCTTTGAGATAGGATGGAGCAAGCTATTCCAACTACTAACCAATTCAACAGAGGGAAGCAGGAAGCATTGGAGTGTGCATGGGCCAGCTTCCCCGTGGAATATTTTCAACATCTTATTTGTCAGTGCTCCAATATTTGAGGCTTTCTGAGGGCAAAGGGGGATGCGGTGCCTTATTAAGGCAGTTTTCATTCTTGAAGTATGTACAGATACACAGAATTTGACTTTGTATGTTGCTCTCAGAAAGGCATCCCAAATATTTCATCCAGTCGGTGTGGTACTGTTGCTCTGTCCTATGTAGTTAACCACCACTCCACCCCCCAAATCAAGTGAACAGTGAGTATTGTGTAAAGAACATCCCATAACTACACAAATGCCAAAGGAAAAGTAAAAATGCTGTGATGTGTAGTTTTGTAACAATCATACGGCGCTTATACAGTAAACTTATATCAGATGAGCAGCCAGTTGGGAGCAGAAAATGACACAACAGAAAATTTCTTTGTTTAGAGTTGAGAAACAATCATATGCTGACAGCAGGCCTACTATAAAGGCCTTTAAGTGTGTAAATGATGACAGAGTGTTCGCCTGCCTACATTCAATTGCCATCCCTAATAGGCATCTGGTCCCCTAACTACATTGCATATTTGGGGCAATATGCGCCCCACGGGGGAGTTGATTGAATCTGAATGAATGTTTATTAGGTGATGGGACACAAATCGAAAGAAAAAAAAATACTTTGAACTAAACACAGAAAATGTCAACAGACCAAATGGGAAATGACAGGATTAAAAAGTCATCCCTCCACCATATCACTTGACTTATTGAGCGGACTGCAAGCTAAAGTAAGGGGGAAATCTCAACAGACCACCTTGATACATCTGTGATTTAGACGACAGCATAAGTTGAATTTCCTTTAAGAAAACGCATCAAAGAAGCTTAATTAGATGCATCTGTGATCATAGATTCCATCTTTGTTTTTTTTTATCATGCTTCTTGATTAAGTCTGCCCTCCATGGAGAATAGCTTCAAAATACTAAACAATCTTTCACTGACATGACGGCAGCCAACAAGACTCGGTGGAGCCCCTAGCAGTCCCATCTACAGATGTTAGTCATATCTCGCTCACTTTGTCTTCATTACCTTTCATCTCTCAAACCTGCAGCACATTGGCCCTGCTCGCCTCATACATTATTCCTCTGTGAAATGTGTTTATGCCGTGAGGTCACCGGATTGTTTATAAACAGCTGTGCTTTGCACCCCCCACTCCCAAAAAAAAAAAAAACAAAAAAACACGAGTGTGTGTGCAAAACTTGTCGCACATCGTTGCATTTATGCATGCCTGTGTCTCTGTGGGGCAGCGCAGGGGAGGATTGTGTTTTCCTCCTTGGCTAATTGCTATATCCTTACTGAGCAGTGATTAGTGTTTCACCAGTATAATTGACCCTCCGTGGCTCCTTCGGTGTTTACTCCCCAAGTACCTCGCTCTACCCGCTTCTCCACTCCAGCCTGTGGGCACACTCCCACCTGCTTCCTCTGACTTAGCCAAAGAGGATATTAGCACAACGTTTTTTGTTTTTGTTTTTTTTTGTTTTTATTGCAAGGTTGCCAAGTTGTAGGAAGTTGATAAGAATTGTTATGACGGTGATCATCATTACAACTGCAGTAAAGCCTGTGCATAAAGCTCATTAAATAAACATTGTGCCTTACTGAGTGCCTGTAGTCCAGATAAGTTGAAGTCAGACTCTCGTTTCGCTGACTCCACTTCCCATCAAAATAATTACAACCTTGACTCTACTCCTGCTGGTGTGTGTTAATACACTTGGGGCCATGCAGGATGTCTAGAATGGATTATTGACACCTTAATGTTGGTGTCGTCAGTCACAGTGATGCCGCTGAGGTCCGGGGGTCCCCTAACAGTAATGGGCCTTATTTGAGGGTGGCTCATTTCACGCCTCTCTGCCACCATTAATGTTCAGAGGGCTGATTGGAGGCAGTGCACTTCAGAGCCTGTGTTCAGGTATGATGACGGGTGACATTTAGCGCTACACTGTGGACACACCACTCTGCAAACAGTCCTGTAAACTCTAGGCTCATCTGCAGCAAGGTTGACCTACCCTACTCCGCCTTCCCCTCTCTCATTCCTGCAGTCTTTCAGATAAGTTTGGTAATGTGTCCGTTTGTGTGGCTGATGAGGCCAGGCAACAACTTTCCATGGTTTAATGGCCAGCTGTGTTTTCGTTTATCTTGTTTACTAAAACTGTATTTTCTCACTAAAATTGTATTCAGTTTTTTTCCTTCTATCATTCTGTTGTTTCGTCTGGGGGTGGATAGTAGGTGAAGGGACAATTTGTGGTCCAAATGATTTCTGTCTTTGTTTCTGTCTCCTTGTCTTTTCTATGACAAGCTTTCTCTACTTGGCATATCCATTTCTATCCTTTTTATGTTTTTGTTAAGTCTCAGCATCACTCCTCCCATCCGGTTTTCGAATTCACACGCTCACTTGTCATTGTGTCACTGCTGTCTTTCTCCACAACTCCTTCTGTCTCCCCTGCTATAGTCAAATTGAGTCAAGTGTCTTTGTGTAGTCCTAAATCACGGTTACAGTCTCAGGAGGCTTTACATTCACACAATGATAAAAAGATAGCTACAGACGTCCAGGTGGTGTGGCGGTCTATTCCATTGCCTACCGACATGGGGATCACTGGTTCGAACCCCTGTGTTACCTCCGGCTTGGTCAGGCGCCCCTACAGACACAATTGGCCGTGTCTGCGGGTGGGAAGGCGGATGTGGGTATGTGTCCTGGTCGCTGCACTAGCACCTCCTCTGGTCAGTCAGGGCGCCTGTTCGGGGGGAGAGGGAACTGGAGGAAATAGCGTGATCCTCCCACGCGCTACGTCCCCCTGGCGAAACTCCTCACTGTCAGGTGAAAAGAAGCGGTTGACGACTCCACATGTATCGGAGGAGGCATGTGGTAGTCTGCAGCCCTCCCTGGATCGGCAGAGGGGGTGGAGCAGCGACCGGGACGGCTCGGACGAGTCGGGTAGTTGGCCAAAGTAAAATTGGGGAGAAAAAGGGGGGGGGTCAAAAAAAAAGAAGAAGAAGATAGATACAGTAAAGGGCAATGGACAACACCCTCTATCCTCGCACCCTTAATTTGGATAAGAAAATACTCCACAGAAAAACACCTTTTGAGGGGGAAAAAATGGGAGAAACTTCAGGAAGAGCGAAGAGCACCGGAGGAGGGATCACACTTCCAGGATGGATTGGCATGCAACAGTTGCTGCTGTGGGATGTGGCAAAGTAGACAATGCAGTAAAAGATTTAGAAACACTTAATTGTTATGATTAGTGATAATAAAACAACAGAAAAACAGAAAATGCAAGCTGGGACAGCACTACATGCAGGAGCGTGTGAAGCATCCTCCCCAAATGTCCCCACAGAGCAGCACCGTCCAAATGCAGCATCACTCAGCTAATGCTGCAAAGCCCTGGGAAAAGAATAGAGCTCTTCTATACACAGCAGACAGACTTAGACACATCACTCACACAGAGCGAGTGAGAATGAAGTATAGCCGGAGCTGTCACATGTGGAAGAAGAAGCAGCCATGAACAAAAGGCAGATAAGGGTCTCCTGAGAGGCCAGGGTCAATGGGAACAGAAGATGAAGCGCAGACAGAAGCGTAATCCCACACAATGCCTCACTGCCCCCAACTGTACAAGCTGTAGTCCTGGAAAAGAAGGAATGAGAGAGAGAGCACAGGTGCACAACAGGCAATCTCAAACACCCAAAGCAATAATGCAGATAAACGGATAGTGGGTTAGAAAGGAGCAAAGCATTCAGGTCGGTCGACTGATGGGATTCCCATCAGCAGGATTTCGGTTCAAACTAGAAAGACTCACCCAACCTTGCATTGAGACTAAGACTCCCAGGGAGGAGATATGAAGCACTCTCCCAAAACATCACTACAGAGCAGCACAAAGCCAACTAACTCAGTGGTAACTACCTGCCAAACTGCCATTGCCACCTAAATCAAAAAATTAGTAGGATTTTATTATAGACCTGAAGGAAACCATAGATTAAGTCCTCTGATATTAGCAGCAAGACTAATTCAGGATATAGCAGAGATGTAGACAAAAGGACATTACAAAACTCTAGTCTGTATAAATCAGGGGCCTCAGCATCGTTGGCAATTGGTTTCAATGGTAGCAATGGTAGAAAAAAGCAGTTTTTTTTTAATGTTTGTCAGTCTGATCCATGTGTTTTGTGTGTTTGTGTGCACCCCACAGGCGTGCGTATGTTGGATGGGGAAGTGACAGACGTGGTGGAGGCCCAATCTCTCAGTCTTAATCCTCAGCACATTCACATCTACAGTGCCAGCTGGGGGCCAGATGATGACGGCAAGTCTGTGGATGGCCCTGCCAAGTTGGCCAAGGAGGCCTTTCTCCAGGGGATCACCAAGGTCAGCCAGAGCATGTGTCTGTGCTTTAAATTTACTGACGTCTGCCATTTTGTGTTTCTAGAATCACGGTCAGTCTCTCAGCAGCTCTGTAACGCAATCCATAGAGAAAATTCTGCCAAGCTGATGAGAAGGATGTTATTGCAAAGGTCAGCAGTTTGTCAGGAAGCCCTTTACTGACAAGTATTCCTGCCACATGATGAAAGAATGTCAGAATATCTCTTAGCAGAATTTCATTAAGTAGTATTCAGTCTGCTTTGCAGTGTTCACCGGATGGCTTTTCTCTTTGTCAAATTAGAAGAGACTGAGCTTCAGTGCTCCTTGCCATGTGAGAATAGTCCTTTTGGGTCAGATGGGGTGAGACATCAATGAACATGATTTATTGTTTAGGGATAATTTTATCATTTCTCATGTGTCAGCAAGGAACATTAACAGACAAACATTAGCAGAATGGTAAAATGATCAATGTGAGATGGCAGGAAAGAGATGTGGAAGGGAACTTGCTGATGCAAAGCAAGATTAAGACAAAAAGGGGACATTAATTGGCATATAAATGGCTGAAACGGCAACTAAAAAAAGTGGGGAAATGATTTAAATGTCTAATGCTCTGTATATAATGGGGTGTTCACAAGAAATAATTTCCTGACAGAAGCACCTTTCTGGCTTAATGTCTGGTTCTTTGGCATTGAGATAACCTCTGTCTCTGAAGTATTGTTGGTTAGCTGTCGTAACCCACAGCAGAGGCAGAAAACAGCCATAGATAAGACTGAGCTGGTTAGGAGCATTAGCCACACATTCGACAGCACCTCTTAATACAATGCACAACAAACAAAGCCAAAATAAAAATCGACCTTGTTTTATCCCAACACCTCGGGAAGGTCATCTGGGAGAAGCTGATGAGATGGATACTCATTTTGAGAACAAATGTGCCAGCTAATTTGCCACCTTTTGTAGATGCAAATTTATTGCAATGATTATACTCGCTATCCTGCACAAGTTGTGTAAAACGAGGTCCCTTTGTGCTCATGCAAGGTCAACTCTGATTAACAATACCAGAGAAGAGTGCTGAAACAATCTTGATAAGCACGCAGAAGTTGCCGCTTGCTTGGTATTCATGGGTGGCGGTAGGACTCTCGGATTGTTGTGTCTCCTTCAAACACCCAGGCCAGCTGCATACAGGCAGAATACAGGAGACAAAAATACTGACAAACCCTCCACAAGAAAGATTAACAAAACATCCTCGCAAGCTTTCTCTGTATATGTATCGGAGAGAGAAGGAGGACGTGTTGACTGCGGTGTTGGCCGTTTGCGGTTGAGCTATCTTTGCATGTGCGCAGATGCGTACATGTGGGAGCGCGTTCTTGTGTGAAAGAGTGACAGACATGACACGCATTTGTCTGTGTGATCCTGTTTGTGTGATACGATTTACTCTCACCAATACAGCTTCCAAGGCCACGGCTTCTCTCATCTCAGACTCTGCTGGTGTTGAGGCCCAACACAGTGTGGGGTGGAATGCAGGCCGCCGCTGGTCTCTGCTGGTTTTATCCTTCCTTCTGTTCGCTCTTGCATTATCGTTTCTTATTGTGTTTGCTTCCCTCCATCAATAGTTTTTTTTTTGCCCCCCCCCCCCCCCCCCTTATTTTGTACTTGGCCAATTACCCTATTTTCCGAGCCGTCCCGATTGCTGCTCCGCCCCCTCTGCTGATCTGGGGTGGGCTGCAGACTACCATGCCTCCTCCGATACACATGGTGTCGCCAGCCGCTTCTTTTCACCTGACAGTGAGGAGTTTCACCAGGGGGACGTAGCGCATGGGAGGATCACACTGTTCCTCCCAGTTCCCCCTCCCCCTTGAATAGGCACCCCGACCGACCAGAGGAGGCGCTAGTGCAGCGACCAGGACACATACCCACATCCGGCTTCCCACCCACGGACACGGCCAATTGTGTCTGTAGGGACGCCCAACCAAGCCGGAGGTAACACGGGGATTCGAGCCAGCGATCCCTGTGTTAGTAAGCAATGGAATAAACCGCTATGCTACCCAAACTACCCACCTCTTCTTTTTTTTTTCGTGGAATGTATTAGGTATCTTTCCAGTTTACTTTATGTTTTCTCACCCCATCTATTCACTGCCCCCCCCCCACCAAAAAAAATACATTGTTCCACCCACTTGTGTCTCCCAGGAAAGAAAAGAGAAAAGAGACATAGATGGTGCATGGCTCGCTGTTGTTACACTGACAGAACTCGCCACTTAATTGTATCATTTGGTTTTGAAAGATAGGCGTGTTATTTGTTGCTAAATGAAAAGTATGACTGGGGAAGTGGATGGGAGTGCACAACTCAGATAGCAAGTTGTCATTTATCAGTTCCCCCAAGTTAAAGTCGGCCTGAGTACATTTTGCAATTACATTTCCTCTCTTTTTATCAGTCTTTCTGACACAGCAAATTGCATGGCATTATGATATATTAATAGGAATTGTTCCTACAGCATATTGTTTCAGACAAGCTGCACATAAATGTCAAGGCTTTTGTTTAAACTCTGTCAAGGGCAATTCTTTAGACATCAGCCACTCTCGCTACACCCCACCGCCACTACCCCACAATCCCAAACTCTTGCTTCCAGTGAGACTTGTGCATCCATCTGTGGAATAAAAGCTTGTGTGTGTGTGTGCGTGCGTGTAATTCATCTCTCCTCTATGCATTAGGGCCGTGGTGGACTGGGCTGCATCTTTGTGTGGGCATCAGGTAATGGCGGTCGGGAAGAGGACAATTGTAACTGTGACGGCTACACCAACAGCATCTATACACTTTCCATCAGCAGCACAACACAGTACGGTAATGTGCCCTGGTACAGTGAGACATGCTCCTCCACCCTCGCCACTACCTTCAGCTCCGGAAACCCTGGGGAAAAACAAATAGTGAGTGTTAAGGTGCACTTACTCAAACACTTTAAACATAAATATTGGAATTCTATTTGGTTCTGGTCTGATTTATTTTCGTGGTGAATTCATCATTTTATCATTGTCTACACCAACTGCACAGTCTTAATAGTGAAATGTTAGAATGCTTTAAAGATATTGTTTTATTTCTTTCAAGTCCATTCTAAAGTAAATGTAATATAACCAGAAGCGATTATGGGAACAATTTTGTTTTGTTATTATTTATGTGCTATTATTGTTCAGAGCCCATCACTCAAACAAGAACAGCTCCTGATATAGTATCTGCAAAAGGCCAATGGCAGTGCAGCAATATATATGTTATACAGCCAGAAAAACATAAGCATTAAAATAAGACATTACATTTCAACAGACAGGTTCATTTGCCCTCGCACAAAACCAGAAGCAGCATAAAGCCTCAAAAGTCAAAGTGAGCGATGTGCAACATACGGTGAGCAATGCTGACAAACATTACACGCTATGCGCGCCCTTCAAGGTGCTTGTCGGTAGGAAGTAAAAAGGCTTGCCTCAGGAATGTAGAATAGCATAAAACACCCACAAGTCTGCCATTTCTTTCAAAATACACCAGAGGCACGCTACAGGAAAGCAAGCATGACTACGTGTGTGAAATTGAAGTGAATTAAATGAAGAAATTGCTCTGTGCCATAACTAATGCACTGATATTGTAGCAGTCAGGTGTCCATTCCTTGTCGTATTGGCTTTTAAGAAAAATTTCACAACGGTCACAAAGTGCTCTCATGATTCTACTCCACAAAAAGTCTTTCACAGTGTTCATACGGTCATGAAAAACCTGGAAAAGTCATGGAATTTTAAAATGCAATTTCCAGGTCCTGGAAAAGTTATGGAAAATAATATTTTTTCAGAAGTTTTGGAAAAGTCATGGAAATATATCTAAAGTTTCATCAATTAATCCAAACAAAATCGATGTGTCATAATAACATGTAAATTGCCACGGACCGTCATGATATTTTGGTGGTGTGAAAAGTTTATTCAGTCTGGCTCAGTCTGTGTTACTGGGCATGCAGCGTGCAAGCGCCTAGCAACTGCAGGCATGCCCACTAGCCTGCAGTTGCTTCTGCTAGCAAACTGACGATTTCGACAAAATGCCAGGGAAGTGCAGCTTCAATAATACATGGCTTTTTAAGGGTAAAGGCCAATTATGGCTGGCAAAAGACACTGACCCAAGACGTGCTAAATGCAAACTGTGCTGTAAAACATTTGACATTTCGAATATGGGCGAGGCAGCGCTTGTTAGCCACTTGAAGGGGAAAAAGCACAAGACTGTAGCCGCAGTTGCTAGCAGTGCAATACCCATAGGTGAGTTTATGAACACGGATGCTGTGAGGACATCCAGCAACACTACTACAGTTTCCACAGCAACAAAGCAGACAACTTTGGACGTTTCTGCAAAAAATGAAGTCCTCAAAGCGGAGATACTGTGGGCACTAAAAATCATGAATTCACACTACTCATTCAAGTCATCCGAGGACTAGACCCGTGTTTTGGCCGCCATGTTCCCGGACAGCCAGATTGCAGCGAAATGTACCTGTGGTGAGAACAAGTGTGCCTATGTCTGTACTTTTGGGCTTGCTCCGCCGCACTTTAAAAGACTCTTACTGTCACAAGTGTCCCAACAAACGGCATATTGTAGTGCTGTTTGACGAAAGCCTAAAACACCATTTGCAGTCCAAACAAATGGATTTACATGTGAGGCTGTGGGATGGAGCAGAAGTAAAGACTAAAGACGACACATTGAGTTCCAGACTTTGCATATTCCGTCTCTAGTTTTAGGAGTGGAAGTTAATTTTGGAAGATTAATTTATTTATGTTATGTCTTTTTTTTTATATTGACAACTCATGTACTGATTAATGAGTAATCAGTAGTTAGCACTGGCATTCCTACCCACTCCAATGCACTAGTTCTCTCTGTTTATCTCTGACTGAAAATGTGATGTCATTTTTATCTTTTGAGACATTGACAAAAATGTTAAACCGTTGGAATTAAAATATGAGAAAATGTATCTAAGTGTGCCTGTCTGGTTTTTTTTTTGTTTTGTTTTAGAGAGGCACCATACATTTCAGATGTAAACCTACTTTTACTTAATGTTACGATACTTAGTTTTCGGTGGTCCCATTGAGATAAAATAATTTATTTTGGTCATGGAAATTCAGTAAAAGGTTTTGGAGCAGTCATGGAGAAGTCATGGAAAATCATTGGTGAAAGAGTGTAAGAACCCTGTTTCATTTTCTTTGCCCAACGCTGCAGACGCTATTGTCAAGGCTCCTCTCAACAATTTTTCTGTGCTCTTTTCTACATTTCCAAGGTACAACAGTGGGTTTTGTTTATAACTCACCCCTTGCCTTTCTCTCTCCTCACTGACAAACAGGCATCTTTCTACACATTTAACCAGGTGCGTTCCACCTAGCAGAAGCAGGTCTTCAAGTGCCCCAAGCTGTCAGGATGACAGTTGCACACATGCACGCTCAACCACACACACACACACACACACACACACACACACACACACACACACAGCTGTCAGGATGACAGTTGCACACTCAACCACATACATACACACACACACACACACTCAATTACACAAAAAATCTGCCCCTAACCTTCACAGTTGCCCTTGGCCCGTGGCATCTTGTCATCTCTGATATGTCCTCATGTTGAGCCAGTCACACCTCATTAATTTTCTGCCAGTGAACCAGGTACCAAGAGTGGAGTTACACCCCACAACACGGTCGTTCTTCAGTTGCCCTCCTCAGTGTTGCCTCATACTGTCTGGCTGATCTAACCTGGCTGACACCCCAGCCATAATGCCTGTGCCCTTCATTAGGAAGCTGCAGACATCGGATTGAACTGATTGTTTGATTGTGTCCTCTTCCTTTCTGTCACCAATGGCTCAAGGCAGAACTTCCATGGCCTTCAGCCTTCCCCCCGTTGACCACTCAACTTCCCTCGCTATGACCTTCACTCAGACTGAAGTGGGAAACTGGATGCATCATTGTAACCTTATTTTAGTGCTGGACGATATGTCTGAAAATATAAACAAGATTAATTTATATCAAATGGTAATGTTTTTTCAAGATAAACAGTCATAAAGGTTAAATGTCATCAAAACACTTTTTTTAATGCCAGGTTATGCAGTTTCCCTAATATGTGCATCCAAAAGTTAATACAAAACAATAAAGAGTAAAGACAGCAAGCAGGAATTAAATTCTCTTTCAGCCTTATTTTTAACACAATCGCTGTTTTCAAATATGAACAGACTAATAGAAATTAAGAATTTTTGAAATGCAAATATAGCAGCATCTTCCTTCAGTAAACAACACCTGTGTATTTCATCAAACTTTAATTTAAGAATAAATTCTTAAACAGTGATATCAGCAGGTTGTAAATCCTTTTTTGACCTAGTTATTTTCAAAGTGGCAAATACATTAGCTGGTGAAAAAAGTGCTTTACTTATTCAAAATGTAACTTGTCCAACTGCCTGGACTATTTAAAGCCATACAAGTGCTCATCAAATAAAGGTAAAAGGTTATGAGGAACAAAAAAAAAGCCTGTCAACAGTCTGCTTTTAGAGTAATTCTCTACAAGGTAGCTGTTTCCATCAAGCCAATTTTCATTGAATTTTGAAATTGTAAATGAAAATTCTTAATTATTACATAAATGTTGTGAAAACCTGTATGAAATGGAGAAGTAGGCTTGTTTGTAAGGAGATTATCCGATTAATAATAATAATACATTTTATTTGTGGGCACCTTTCAGAGCATTCAAGGATACCTTACAGAACACAGTTAAAAAAAACAAGCAGCACTGTATCAGACAGCATAAAATCAAAACAAAGCGGTGTAGTCAATAAAAAGTTAATTCAACAGATAAGTATAAAATCATCAACTGCACAGAACTCAATGAAGTGTGGATCAGACTGAATATGCCAGTTTGAAAAGGTGTATTTTGAGATGGGATTTGAAGGTTGAAAGAGAGCCAATATTGTGAATGTCTAGTGGAAGAGAGTTCCATAGGTAGGGGGCAGAACGACTGAAGCCTCTAGATGCCATGGTAGTCAAGCGGGCCGATGGTGTAGTGAGTTGGAGAGCAGAAGAGGATCTGAGAGTGCGGGAGGGTGTGTAGATAGGAAGAAGTTCAGAAAGATACGAAGGAGTTATTATGTGCCTTAAAGGTGAGAGGCAGGTTCTTGAAGTTGATACGGTATTTAACAGGGAGCCAAAGGAGTTGCTGAAGAATAGGAGAGATATGATCTATGGAAGGAGTTGCGGTAATGATACGGGCAGCTGAATTCTGGGCCAGTTGAAGTTTATGAAGACACTTGAGGGGTAGACCAAAGAGGATAGAACTGCAGTAGTCAATACAGGATGTAACCAGGGTGTGAATGAGTATGGTGGTGCTGTTAGGTGTAAATGACAGGCGAAGACAATTAATATTGCATTGGTGGAAGTATGCAGACCAAGTAACACTGTTGATGTGAGCTTCAAAAGATAATGTGCTGTCCAAGATAGCACCCAGACTCTTAACTTGAGTCGATAGAGGAACTGTGGAATTGTCAATAGTTGGAGAAAAACTATCAGTTTTAGCCAAAGTAGATTTAGTACCTACTAGGAGGACCTCAGTTTTATCACTATTAAGTTTGAGGAAGTGGTATGAAAACCAGGATTTAATTTCTAGTAAGCAGTCAGAAAGGGAAGTGGGCGGTAGAGTGGATATAGTCTTGGTGGATAAATAGAGCTGGGTGTCATCTGAGTAGCAGTGAAATTGAATGCTATATTTCCTGAAAATGTGGCCAAGAGGTAATAGTTAAAGAAGAAATAGGAGGGGGGCCCAATACAGAGCCCTGGTGAACTTTAATTAATGGTCACAGCATTTGCATATGACACTGATCGCCAGTTTTGGTCGCTATGCAAGTGGGCTGTTTACAAGGTTGGGGATGCTCACAGTCAGCTGAAACTGACGAAGTCACTTAGATGAGAGATGAAATGTTTCTCCCAATAAACATTGCATCCAGATGAACTGATTTAACTTTCTGGAATTTCTTTACCTGTTTTATTGAGCATGCATAAAGACATTCTGTAAGCAATGGCTGTCATGTATATTAAAGCAAAAGTCATCGGAAATGTCCTTTGAAAAGTCCTGGAAAATCATTTCCAAGGTTTAAAAAAATGGAATACTTCAAGTTTTTATGGGGGCAAGTCCAACACCAAAGCTTATTGAGTTTGAGTCAAGTTCAAGGCTTTAAGCTGACACGTCCAGCTCAAGACCAATGGGGCCAAGACTTATGTAAAGACTGACACCGGAAGAGTCCAAGTTCAATTAAACACCATTACTGTAACTGTTACAGCCTACCATCATAGTAAAAGTAAAAAAATTCACTAAACTTTAATATCTATTGATGCTTTTTCCCCCACCAAGGAAGGAATGTTTCAGATTCCAATTTTCCCTTGTTTCAGACACATGAATTAATGCAAATAGAAACAAATGAGATTAGATTAAGTCAAGTCAATTTTACTCTTCGTTTATCTTCTCATGGGAAGTTTTAAATTCATTTAAACAATTTTTAACAAATAAAGTAATCTAAAGTCTAGTACTCAACCGATCTTGAAAAATGATCACGTTTACTCACTGTCAAAGCCATTAAATGTCCTAGCCAACTAAACACAACCTTACTTTAGCAAGTAGTCTAGCTCAGCAGCTGCCCTTCTATAATCCATTTGCATGATGTTAAATGAGGGAGAAATTCCTCTAAAGCCTATATTGAAGACAATCAAGCTGTTTTGTTTTTTGTTTTTGTTGTTTTCAAAACCAACAGAAATTTGAAATGGTAACCTCATCCTTTTATTGCCCAGCAGTGTCTTATGTATCTTTCTTTCTGTCTCAGCACCTCTTATTTCTTCTCTTGTCTCCAAGGTTACCACAGATCTTAGGCAGAAATGCACAGATTCACACACTGGGACATCAGCTTCAGCCCCACTCGCAGCTGGAATCATTGCCCTTGCTCTGGAGGCCAAGTGAGTGAGTCTGAGCAATGCCTTTCCTGTCGGCTAGTAGTGCCTCAATTCTGTAAGCGATTTTAGTAGAAGAGCCGTAAACTTAAAGCTTTTTCAGTGGGAGGCAATTAATCTCTTCTTCAGTTTCACTCCATTGTGAACGCCATTCATCATTTAGCATTATGTGATTGCGAATCCATATAGTGTGTTTTGGTGTGTATCTGTGTGAACACATACGTGTCTTGAGAATGTATGTTCCCTGGCCTCTAGCTGAGGCAAAAAAATCTTTCCTCAGCAAATTGGATCATTGATAGTGACTTAATTAGCAAGGCAAATCAGCAGCTACAGCCCATACGTGTACCATCTGAATACTTTTGGTACCAGCAGTAAAGATTCCTGCTCCAGAACATTTATTTTCTAATACTCAACACAGACTAGTTTTTGTCAGCAGCTCTAGTGTGATTATATCAATAGCTTCTGTGTGTGTGTGTGTGTGTGTGTGTGTGTGTGTGTGTGTGTGTGTGTGTGTGTGTGTGTGTGTGTGTGTGTGTGTGTGTGTGTGTTAGATTGTGGTTTAAGCAGACCACAGATTAATAGCAGACTGCATTGGTAATAAAGTAAAGGACTTAAATTGATTGGACATTGAGGTTGTGTTGTCAGGCAACATTTTGCTCTGCACATCTCTCCATATTTCTTCATCTTCATTAGAGATTGGTCAACAGATGTCAAGTCTAATAAGGAGTTCAGTCCTCATTATTATTATAGGCCAAGTATGTATCCTCATCACCTCTCTTTGCTCCAGCATTCAGAGATGTCAACCCCCTCAACTGCCTGCTGCTCCAGCTAGAAGTGTACCAACTGACAAAAGCTAATCAAGACTAGGGATGCATTTAGACTGGTATTAGAGATTGGGCCAATGCTGAGCTAAAATGGAGTATCAGTATTCAAGATTTTACCCAAGACTAAAATCCACCACCATAGGCCATGATGAGTAACATGTCAGAAATGAGCGAAATGGCTTGATTTACTGTTTTTTTGCCACATGGAAGCCTGTAATTCTTAAGTGGTGGGGGAAAAAATGGATTCTATTGCAATTATTTTGCCCATTAACCCAAAACTAATTGTCTAAGTTTGCACTGTTAAGCAAACGTAATCGATCAGATCAGTACTCTGTATCGGACGATTCGCTCTCAGAATCGGTATTGGCAGTGATAAAGCAATATTAGTGCATCTCTAATGAAGATTATCACCTAGGTTCTTTGAAAAACCAAAGTTAGCATATCATCTTCGCGCTTCACCTGGAGAGGCAGCAGTAATAGTGAGGTAGCGACTATATCTAAAATTGGCTTCATACTAGAATCCATAGAGATGGAATCATTTAAAAGGCAGAGTGCCCTGTCTCAGTTTTCTAGCCCCCCGCCACATACACACACACACACCTCACTTCAGCAGGGTGACATTGAGTGGATGAGTGATCTTGTCCATTAATAACACATGAGAAGGTATACGGGATGTAAATGCTGAGGGGGAGGGGTGGTGGAGGTGAAGTGCCCCAGCACAATTATGTGTTTCTATTTTTGTCTGCCGCATGGCCACACAGTAGGAGCATCAAAGCCATGTGATTCATGATTTGATTATCTTAACCCTCGGAACTGGTCTTTCTCTTGCCACTGACTCAAAGCCTCCCCCTATGAGTACCTTTCACCTCTGCTCTGCCTCTCAGTAAATCAACAGGGAAAACTTTATTGGTCTTGTGGAAGGTGACCTCTCCCCTAATCCCTGGGCTCATTAGAAACTATCATTACAGGCGAAGCCAGACCCGCCTCTCTGGGGTATTGTATTGTGCCACTGTTTTTTGCATCATCCACGAACTATCAACACAGCAGCTTATTGTGTATCCTTCACAGCTGAGTTTTACACCGGCATTAAAGCCATAGTGTGAACCTATTTTGTTATGGCTGACTGACACAAATCTCAGGGCTTCCTCTTTGCTAGAATGTGATTCTTCATGGTCGTGTGTCCTTTTTTACCATGTAGGTGCAGATACTGTGCTGACAGAAGATGCTGACTTTTCTATATTGTTAACTCTCAAATTTCCCCTGCTATGTTGTATTAAACTTGAAGTTTATGAGTACTTGTTGGTCCCATTTCATAATGCAGCATACAGTGTACGATCCCTGTAGCAGTGCCCTAACAGAACATTTCTACTTTCCATCATCTACAGTACAAATCTGACCTGGAGGGATATGCAGCACTTGGTCGTGAGAACATCCCGCCCCGGCCACCTTAGCGCTGCTGACTGGAAAACTAATGGCGTAGGGCGCCGAGGTAGGGCAGGGTTGCCGTCATTACTCCAAACCAACCACCCTCACTATGGCTTCAGTATTATCCTGAAAAACGGTCCACTCATTGCCTTTCACTTCTCAAATTGTACTCCATCTTTCTCTCTTTCTTTCTCTCCATTCTGTCTGCATTCACCCCACGTTAATTCCACAGTAAGTCATTCATATGGTTATGGGCTTCTGGATGCAGGTGCCATGGTGGCCCTTGCACAAAATTGGACCAGAGTGGGGCCACAGCACCAATGTGTTCACACCATGCTCACGGGTCCAAGGTAAGGGGAGTGTCTTGTGTGTGTGAGTAAGAGACTTTCTATGTCCACATAGCACAAACCCCCACCTTCACCAATTTTCACCCTGTAGGGAGATCGGGAGCAAGCTGGTGTTCAGCAAAAGTGTGGATTCCTGCTGGGGGCGACCAGAGTATGTCAGCTCTCTGGAGCACGTCCAGGTTCGCCTCACCCTCTCCCACAACCAGAGAGGGAAACTGGCCATCCATCTCATTAGCCCACTGAGCACACGCTCCACCCTGTTGTCCCCCAGGTATTAGTGAATACATTCACAACTATACACTCTGCTTTCTACCCCTGATGGTACTGTGTGCATATATGCCCAAACAAGCTGACCTTCTGGCAAATGAAATTACCCACATACTTTTTACATTTATGCATCACAAATACACTGATTAAGAATTTAAATGCAGCATGCAATTTTTTGTCCCATATTTGTTGAGCAGATGGTTAAAGATTGTCGTATTTCTCCATGCAAAAAAATTATGCTTATTTTATTTGAAGTTTGTGCAAATAGTTCACATTTTCCATTAGTGAGCACTACTTCTTTGGCAAGATAATCCATCCACCTGGCAGGTTTGGAATATCAAGTTGCTAAGTAGAGCTGATAAAACGATAATCACAGCATAGATGCATCTTGCGCCACGGGCAATTTTAATGAAAATTATAAAAAACAATAAAATTTGCAGCGAGTATCCAGCAGAGTTCCACATTGTCAAAAGCCGAGAGGAATTGTGCACTTGGTTTGTTAACTGCAAGAACCTTCACCAAAGATTTTGTGATCGAATGTTCATTTTACAACAGCAAATAACATGAGATCAAACAACATCCAGGACAGTAACATCTGGTTACCTCCACAATTATTTTTGTTTTATTCATTGAAGATAATTACTTCCATTGTTCAAGATTTTGTTTTTGTTTTTTTGTTTTGGCTTTTTGTTTTGTTTTTTTTTGGGGTGGGGGATTTTTCTCCCCCATTGGACCTGTCCAATTACCCCACTCTTCCGAATTGTCCCGGTCACTGTTCCACCCCCTCTGCTGATCTGGAAAGGGCTGCAGACTACCACATGTCTCCTCCGATACATGTAGAGTCGCCAGACACTTGTTTTCACCCAACAGTAAGGAGTTTCACCAGGGGGACATAGCATGTGGGAGGATCACGCTATTCCCCCCAGTTCTCCCTCCCCCCTGAACAGGCGCCCCAACTGACCAGAGGAGGCGCTAGTGCAGCGACCAGGACACATACCCACATCTGGCTTCCCACCTGCAGACACGACCAATTGTCTGTAGGGATGCCCGACCAAGCTGGATGTAACACAAGGATTCGAACCGGCAATCCCCGTGTTGGTAGGCAACGGAACAGACCGCTACGCTACTGGGATGCCCCGTTGTTCAAGATTTTTTATAAAATATTTTTTTCTTTTTTTTCTTTTTACATTGAGTTCCTTGACGCATCATATAATCACTCTCCTTAGAATAATTAAACATGAAGAGGAGATTTCTCCCTTGGATAAATTCTGAACATATAAATCTGTTCTGACAGGGACAAAGCCTGGGCTAAATTCAGATGGACAAGGGATCATGCTATTAGAGAAACTTAGATTTATAAATAAAGTGACCAAACGAAGGCCAGGAATGCTAAATCTAATTAATTTACAGGCCGTCTTTATCGTGATTTCAAATAGCCCAAACAATTCTGGAAGTAAATCAATACCATACTCAACAAATCATGTAATGGTTCTATTAAGCAAATGTAGTCTGGCAGTAAAATACTACACAATCCCTTATTTGTTACTCAAGTCGTTGCTCAGCATTTTCCTGTCTGCTCTACACAGATTCATGTGTTCCATTAAGTAACTGAAGCAAAGCAGTGCTGCTGGACCTGATGGGCATTTTAATGTATTATTTGGCAATCTGTTTAATCCCTTGTTAACCTCCTGTGAATTACCACATATAGTATGAAGTGCGAGAGTCAATGTTGCTTAACGAGAAAAATGTCGTGATACTCGTCGGTACCAGACAGTCCTAGACTTCACTCAGACACCCTAACAACTACCCACAGTGATGATTCTCCAAGGGAAATTGTTATTCCCTTAATTGTTTGGGTTTCCGATTGATTCAGAACTTTCTTTTAGGCGCAATATTAAATATACTGATGAGAAAATTTATGTTAGTTTTAGCCTTGGTGTATTTTATCACTCTAAAAACTGTTTTACATTGTGTGAGGAAAAACTAGTTATAAAGCTATTTTGTCCTTTATTGGACTTCACTGATAAACACATCCTCATTCACTCAGTGTTGTTTATAATAGCTTTTGTAGATTGGTTTTTTCCTTCAAACCCATTACTGTTATGTGTGATGCACTCAAATGGCTTCTTTTAGATACCAGAATATATTTCTATTGACTTAAGTTGATTTTTAGATGCATCTCTTTCAAGGACCGGTATGATTTAAAACAGTAATAACAATCTGTTAGCTCAACCTACTCACTAAGACATTTTTTCTCTGTCCTCAGAATACCACAGAAATTGATAAAAGAGCATAATGTTCAGGCTGATTTTAATTTGATCCTCCAAGTTGTCTGTGATCTCTTATGGCTTTATTTAAGACTACTTTATTTTGGCAGCTACAAGCTATCTGCTCATGTTTTCAATGAACATAGGTTCTTTAATTTTTTTTGTATCTTTCATACTGTATAATGTAGCTGTGTATTCATGTAATAACTGTTTTGTCTTGTCATCTGTTGATGTATTATGTATCCCTGTATGTTGTACTGTAGGACCCTCCAAAATGAGATGATACGTATCAAAAGCTGTATATCCTGCCATTGAAATCAATTTATTTGTAATATATGCGTACATCTATTTGTACACACTCATACATGTGAACTGTGTCATAACTAACATGATAAAACATCCACTTATATATTTATTTATTTTTTGTGTGTGTATATATATATATATATATATATAATTAGTGTTTTTTTCCCGAAACCATCAATGATGTTGTAAGTGCTCAACTAATGAGGAGTGGAATATCAACATAGATACATGAAAAACACAGATACTGCAATGCATTAAAACTTTTTTTCCTGTATCTGTGTTGATATATATATATATATATATATATATATATATATATATATATATATAGACAGCTGATAATTGCTTATGGCATGAAACAGGCATGTACTGTCTCATAAAGAATTTACTTGACTCACTGGATTATATATACTATATACGTATATATCGAAAGAGAGAAATTTACTTCCCTGTTGAGAAATAACAAATTTATCTTCTTAATGTGTAAATACCATTATGTCAGACCGCCTGTATTGCACATTCTGATTGGGCTCTCCATTTTTCTGGTTCAGGCCCAACGACTACTCCTCCGAGGGTTTTAATGACTGGGCCTTCATGACCACACACTCATGGGATGAGGATCCCCGGGGGGAGTGGACCCTGGAAATAGAGAACGTCGCAGTAAACGGGCACGACTACGGTAACCAGAATTGCTCACCGCCACACTAGAGAGCCTGTTCACATCACACAGGGCCCACTCTAAGCCCTCATCAAATTAATTCTACTTACATGCTTTAATGCTTCTTTGAGCCCCCCCCCCCTCCTATCCACCCTTATTTTACACAACTTTCAATAATGGATTTTTAATGGCGCCAGGGGAAAGGCTCTGGGAAGAACAAACTGGGTTTTTTTTCTGCCTTTAAAATATAGAGGATAGTGAAGTGGCAGACAGGAAACAAGGGGAGAGAGAGATGGGTATGACATGTAACAAAGGTCACTGGCTGGAATCGAACCGGGGACGTTACGGTTATGTGGCATGCACTGTAACCATTCGGCTACCGGGATGCTGCACAAACGGATTTAAAAGCCTCAATGGGACGTCTGGGTAGCGTAGTGGTCTATTCCATTGCCTACCAGCATGGGGATCGCCGGTTCAAATCCCTGTGTTACCTCCGGCTCAGTCGGGCGTCCCTAAAGACACAATTGGCTGTGTCTGCAGGTGGGAAGCCAGATGTGGGTATGTGTCCTGGTGGCTGCACAAGCGCCTCCTCTGGTCGGTCAGGGTGCCTGTTCAGGGGGGGGGGGGGGGGACTGGGGGAATAGTGTGAGCCTCCCACGCACTACATCCCCCTGGCAAAATTCCTCACTGTCAGGTGAAAAGAAGCGGCTGGTGAATCCATATGTATCAGAGGAGGCATGTTGGTCTGCAGCCCTCCCCGGATCAACAGAGTGGGTGGAGCAGCAACCGGCACAGCTTGGATGAGTGGGGTAATTGGCCGAATACAATTGGGGAGAAAAGGGCAAAATTTTTAAAAAAAGAAAAGAAAATCCTCAGATAGGGATCCATATGCAAGAAAATTACCTCCTGCAACCCATTGATGATTCCCCTCATAGTCAGAACTTAAGTATTTTTCAGAATTGAGTTTTAAAAGAGTGTTCGTTTGTTGTTTTTTTTCCCCACCCAAACATTGAGCTGCCTTTTTGTTTGTTCCAAAAATGCATAAGGTAGTGGACTCCACTGATTAAGGCAGCTTGTTAGCTTCTAGAGCTTTCCTGTGGTTTGATTGGAGCAGCAGAGAATCGGGATTGCCACAGATCTCTTCTTGACTTCTTTTGATCCCCTCTTCACACAACACAGGAGCAAGAGTTCACTGGCAGTCCTTTTATCCGCCCTCCCCCCCTCATCTTCGCCACGTTTCCTAGCCAGCTAACCTCTCACCTTGCTCCTGATCTCATCTCATGCAGGCACTTCGCTATTCTCTCAGCAGTAAGTTGATCTTCTCTTTTTCTTTCTCTCTCTGACTCTGACTCTCCCTCTTTCTCACTTATTCAGGTGTGTTGAGTCAGTTCACCCTTATCCTGTGGGGCACCGGGTCCAGCGCTGTTAACCCTTCATCATCCGATTTCCCTCGGCCGTCCAACAACAGCTGCAAGACCTTTGACGCCCAACAGATATGCATAGGTGAGGCTTACATGCTGCCCAGGGGGACGCTGAAACATAGATCACATATCTGTCGAGTGCCTGTCACATTTGTATGAACGAGCAGACTGTTTTTGGCTTTTAGCAGGCTATAGGTCAGTGTAGGTTCAGTAAATTGCATGGAGTGAGCGCAGTGAATACAGATTGCCCAATTCCAAGCGGGGTCTCGGTTGTTGAGCCGGCGCGTGTTTATGCGAGCTATGACTATGCACGTCGCCAAATGTGTTTGAAAACAGCATATGTCACGTCGTTTTGAATCACAGGGAGTGAGGTATGAAGTATCATCAGGCTCAGATAGAGCTTTGACACTGGAAGAGGCGATGAGTTGTCAGGCATCTGTGTGAAAGGATGACTTTCCTCTTGAAATGTCTCGCAGGGTCGAAAGCTTCCGGCTGGCACCCAACATTTTAGCTGTTTACGTGTTATTTATTTCACCTGACTTAGTCAAAAGTTTACGTAGGATGAAGTCTATACAGGAAAAACAACATTGTTTAGTGAATGAAGGTTTGTTTGGGGTGTATGCTAGAACTTGTGTATCTTCTCTGCAAACATTGTGTACTTGTTGTTGTTTGAAGATTACATGAGGCTAATCCCCTAGTCTGTGTGTGTATGAGTGTGTCCTTCGCCTTCTCCTCCATCCAGAGTGCAGCCCGGGCTTCTCCCTCTTCCTTCAGGGTTGTGTGAAGCTTTGTCCTCCAGGCTTCACCTCTGCGCCACAGCTCCTCAACCTGTCCCTGGAGAACTGGGTGGACCTCTCCTCCATCCAGGCCTGCCTGCCCTGCAATCCCGCCTGCCTCACCTGCTCTGGCACCGGGCCCACAGACTGCCTCTCCTGCCCTCCTCACAGCCACCTGGTCCTTACCTCCTGCCTTCACCAGAACCAGGTGCAACGCAAATCCCCTCCCGGCGGGGGACTCCATGGAGGCGGGGCCCAATCAGAGCAGGGGAGCCTAGTGGGAAATGGCGAAGGACAAGGGGTCCAGCTCCCAGGGCTCAGCACAGCTCCGTCCTCTCAGCTGCCCATCCTGCTGGCTGTGCTGTGCTGTGCCTTCATCCTGGCTGCCTTCGCCGGGGTCTTCCTCCTGCTGCAAATGCGCTCGGGCGGCACCCGCCGAAGCCTGAGGACCAAACTGCCGACCATTGAGACAGGGACAAGAGGACTGCGGGTGGGCTTTGGCTTCAGCCAGGGACGGGATAGGAAGGCCCGAATATGCTATAGGGGGATCCCCACCGTGTGGGGGGATGAGGATATGGCGGCCTACGAGTCTGAATCAGACAGCGAGGAGTTGGACTTGCACAGTGAGAGGACAGCTTTCATCAGGACACAGAGCTCGCTATAGTTCTGTCCCTGGTCTGTGTCCAAACCCCTGCACCTCTCGATCTCTCGCTATCTGTCCAATGGCTTGGGCATTGTGAGACCTCGTGCTGGACGTCATCAGCGCCTGCTTCGAACTCGCTCAATGAAAGTGATGTATGAATGAGAACTAAGTAAGTGCAGTTCAATCCTTGAATATCAAAGCCTTACACTTTCATCAACATCCCATCCAAATGCAGTAACGAAAATTAATCATTTGTTTATTTATTCATTCATCTTTGTTATTTATCAGACTCCATAAACATCACGGTTGGATGAATTCATTGTGTATTTGCTTTGGTGCTCCAACATTAATTTATCAGTGGATTGGAATTGTTTCTGGATTTTAATTTGACCATCTGTTAAATAAGTAGACAGCAGGGGTCCGCGGTGGTGTAGCAGTCTAAGCATCGGCTTTGTGTCGATGCAGTTGCCCACTGGGGACCGGGGTTCACGCCCTGGTCCCGTCAGATCCGACTCTGGCCGGACTCGATGAAGCAGCAATAATTGGCAACGCTGACTTCGGGAGGGGGGTGGAGTCGGCTTGTGTTCGTCACATAAATGCGTCTCTGTGTGTGTCGGAAAAAGCACTGGTTCAGCCTGCTTCGGTTCGGCCGGAGAGATGCAGTTGGCGAACGCATGCAGTACACGGGCCGGTGTTTTAACTAAAATAGGGATTGATTGGCCACTAAATTGGGAGAAAAAGGGAAAAATCAGAAATAAATGTATTTTTTTTAAAAATCAGTAGACAGCATGATTAAACCAGAGGCAGGGGTTTTATAAGTTGTACTTGCTATGTATTGTGAGGGTCTTGTAAAAACCTTGCATCAAACATTCAGCCAGTTAGGAATGCTTCTTTTTTTTTTTTCCTTTTTTTTTTTCAACATTTTTTCCTATGCCCATAATCCCCAACCCTAGTCAAAGAGTAAATGTCACATTTGGGGGGGGGGGGGGGCACTGTTAGCTGTAGGAATAAAATCTTATTAGGAGAACATTATGAAAAATGTCCAGTTGAAGAGTAAGGATTTCAGCAGGTTACCTAAGGATTTGCAAAATCCAGCAGGCTGTCATCTTTTTTTATAATGGCAGTGTGAGAGATGCAGTGTTTACAATGATGGCACTGGTGGAATTTGCCAATGCGACATGTAAGATGAGAAGTTCACATATTATTGATGGATGAAGAAGTAACAGCCGGAAGGAGTGCTCAATGCTTTTTGAATGGAAGGCGGGGGGGGATCATTTAACCTAAAGCTGCTCCTGTAACCTTTTCAGCGTCTGTTTATTTGGCTGCTGTTGGCAAGAAATAAGATCACTTTGTCTTCATTCTCTCCATAGAGGCCATATTGATTTTTGGACTTCTCTCCCATATTGTCTTTATCAGGGCAAAGAAGACGAGAGATTTCCCCGTTCTCTTACCAGTTCCATACATTTTGAAAGATAAATGTGGGTCGTTTCCCATTTGTGGACATTTGGACTTGTGGGTGCACAAGTTGAATTAAAAGCCTTTGGATCAAAAATTATGATGAGTGAATGAACGGTTGCTAAATTGCATTTTCTACCTGTTTCTTTTTATATCCTTTTTTATTTAAAACTGACTGAGTGTAAATATTGTTGATCAATTTCATGCCGGAATAAAATGACTTTGGGCGTCATGTGAGCTGATTTTTGTCTTTACAGGCTTAGTGTAAAAGTCTTTTCAGGATTTTACAGGCCTCAGTATCAAAACACACATGCACGCACGCACGCACACACGCACGCACACACACACACACACACACACACACACACACACACACACACACACACACACACACCAAAACAGCAGATGCTTCATCGCTTCATGCTTGCACATTATTGCAGTTGCACTTCCTTTCCTCCAGGGTCCTGAGCTTCAGTGGTGTGCCAGCAGTCCACCCTCACCTCCCCACTGTCCAGTTGCAAGGAGACCCCTGCCTAAAGGGCCTACAGTTTACGTTTTCCCAAGCCTCTTATTCCACCACAATTTGGCCATCATTAATATTTAAGATTAATTAATATGAATGGGATGTTGGACGTGCGCTTAGTATTGCTTCTCAGCTCATTCGCAGGAGTTTTCCTCCAGCACTCTGTTCAAGGAGAGGGAAACCAGGTTCATAGATGAGGTCATATTCAAGCTGTACCCAATAATTAACTTCGCCTGGAGAAACTGGCACCCCTTGGACGTGTCACGCCTTGCATTATAAAAGTATGATAAAAATGTATAAATGTGTGTGGCAAATCAGTGGAGGGCTTTGAGAGCCACACACAGCCTTGTTACTCATGCCCTCATTTCTCCCCGTGTGTTTCTCTAGGTGAGATTTGGCTGTCTTTGATGCATGCCCTCAGTGTCCTTGAGTCTTGATTTTTTTTTTTAATTATTCTGGCATAGCTTCTGTCATCACTATAGCAATTCTTGGCAACAAGAAATAATCAGCTAATTTAATAATTGAGACAGTAATGATGGCAATATCAGCTTCTAATCATTTGAATATAATTAATACTCCAGTCACATTTTTCCAGAGCTGCTCCATTGTCAAGGGTGTGCAATATTGCAGATTAATGTATTTGAAATACAAAATAATATTTTGTAATTTGTATTTGACGGTGTGGGGGAAAATATCCATGGGATTTTCATCAAAATACTTGTTTTTATTGATATAATTAAGATACTTCTCCCACCTATCCCCCAAACACTACCTCTCATTTGTGTGTTCAATTTGTAGACTGGGTTATGCCATTTTGATGGATCCAGAAACAACATTTTTTTATCTGCCCAGTAACTTTTCAGCATGTTTAAATGACTCCCAAGTAGCATACTCCTGGCTCCAAATTGAACACAGTAATTGGCCCTGTTTCTTCTCACCAAGGGTGCATGTATAAAGTGGAAATGTGATGATTGACACTTTTGATCTAACATATTGGAAAACTTTAGCCCCCCCCCCCAACTGCTCCTGTTCATACAGTAATATGGCATAATGTATGTGGACACCCCTTCTAATGAGTGGATTTGCCTATTTCAGCCACATCCATTGCTGGTAGGTACATAAAATCAAGTATACAGCCATCCAATCTCCATAGACAAACAAAGGCAGTTGAATGGGTAGCACTGAAGAGCTCAGTGACTTGGGATGTGGCACTATCGGATGCCACTCTCTATGTCGTATGTGCTCCACCTTCTAACGGTACAACAGTACAGTACAAGCGGTAGGAGCCACACAGCACCCCACTGCCTATAAGACCCCAGCGTCTCCACAGCTCATGTCTCTTTTTCACTCAGTCACCTTGGGTACGGATCTGATTTTTTTTTCTCTGTCACCCTCCAGTGTCGCAGTTATGTCTTCTACCAAGACCTGCTCCTCCTGCTCTGCTGAAATGTCTTCTCTGGACAGCCACCAGGCCTGCTCCTTTTGCCTCGGTTGGTGTCACCAGGAAACAGAGACCTGCCCTGCCTGCCTCACTCTCCCCTGGGTGGAGCACGAGAACAGGCAGAAATACGCAAACTCCTTCCGCCTCTCCCGCACCGGCCAGGCGCCCGCTAGCGAAAAGGCAACAGCCCACTCAACCCTGGGACAAGTATGCAGAGGATGACCGTCGTGTCTTCGAGGAAGAGGACCCGGCCACTCTCTTCCTCGACATGGAGCGCCGCTGGTTCTTCACTGGTACCCTCTTGATGGTCTGCCCAGCCTGTTTCCTTCAGCCGCTGAGAGGATGGGTATCCTGCTTCCGCTGTCTCCTCCCTCCACGGCTGATGACTTTACAGTCAGCCGTTGTGCCCAGTCATGCATTACGCCTCGCCCTCATGTGTTATGTCCTAAGATGGCGTCCATCTTCAACTACGTGTAGCGTGAGTGGGCCTCCCTGTTTGGCACCAAGATCCTGACTGTGGCTTATGGTCCCTAGTCAAGTCATTATTTATGTCAAGTCATTATTTGTGTAGCCCGTTATCACAAAGTACAAATTTGTCTCAGTGGGCTTTACAGCAATACATCATCCTGTCCTCAGACCCTCGCATCGGATAAGGAGCAATTCCCTTAAAAAAAAACCTTTAACAGGGAGAAAAAATAGGAAGAAATCTCAGGGAGAGCAACAGAAGGAGGGAGCTCTCTCTCCCAAGATGGGCAGATGTGCAATGGATGTGTGTATAGAATAAAACGCAATTTACAGTATACAACATTGGAAGAGGATAACAGAATTATAATGGAATTACAAGATATATGAAGAATATCATGAGGAGGATTCCTAGCAGTGTCTAGATGCCACTGGAACAGCCCAGGACCTGAGCCACGTGATCACCATGTAGACCCGACAGGACGACAGACTAAATATGTACACAAGAGAGACTCACATCACACCATTCACATGTATGGGAGAAGAGACAAGAAAAAAACATTAGTCCTGCATCGGAGTGAGAGAAGGATATAACATTGAAACAGGATAAAATTGTATGGCTTTATAAGATACTATATAAGTTGTAACGCTCACCACCGAATTCCAAACTGCCTGGTGGTGAGTTGAATCAGATGGTGGGGAAGGCTGCCGGACAGACCTGGCAAACCCAAACGTGTAGTGAGGGTGAACTGGGAACGTCTGGCAGAGGCCCCTGTCCGTGAGGTCTCAACTCCCACCTCCAGAAGAAGTTCTCGTGTACCCCAAGGGAGGCTGGGGACATGGAGTCTGAGTGGGCCATGTTCAAAGTCTCTGTTGCAGATGTGGCAGGTAGGCGCTGTGGTCATAAGGTCATTGGTGCCTGTTGAGGTGGCAACCTAAGAACCCACTAGTGTACACCGGCGGTGAGGGAAGCCGTCAGGCTGAAGGCGGCCTTTCAGGCTTGGTTGGCGCAGGGGTCCCCTGAAGCAGCAGACAGGTACTGGGAGGCCAGAAGGATTGCAGCTTCGGTGGTCGTGGAAGCAAAAACTCTGGTGTGGGAGGAGTTTGACGAGGCTATGGAAGAGGACTTTCGGTTGGCCTCAAGGACATTCAGTAAACCATCCAGTGACTCAGGAAGGGGAAGCAGGGCTTGACTCAGGCTGTGTTCAGCCAGGGAGGAGAACTGTTGACCTGGACTGGGGATGTTGTCGGGTGGTGGAAATAACACTTTGAGGAGCTCCTAAACCTGGCTAACTGGGTGTGGATGAGATTCGCCCTGAGATGCTGATGGCTCTGGACATTGTTGGGCTGTCTTGACTGACATGCCTCTTCAGTGTCGCGTGGAGGTCAGGGACAGTACCTGTAGTGTGGCAGACTGGGGTGGTGGTTCCCATATTTAAAAAAGGGGACCAGAGAGTGTGCTCCAATTATCGGGTCATTACATTGCTCAGCCTCCCTGGGAAAGTCTACTCTAGGGTACTAGAAAGGAGGCTCCGACCGATTGTCGAACCTCAGATCCAGGAGGAACAATGCAGATTCCATCCTGGCTGTGGAACAGTGGACCAACTCTTCACCCTTGCAGAAGTGCTGAGGGAGCCACGTTTGACCAGCCAGTCTACATGTGTTTTGTGGACTTGGAGAAGGCTTACGACCGTGTGGGGTACCAGGGCAGTTGCTACAAGCCGTCCAGTTCTTGTATAACCAAAGTGAGAGCTGTGTCCTCATTCTCGGCACAAAGTCAAATACGTTTTCGGTGGGTGTCAGACCCCGCCAAGGTTGTCCCTTGTCTCCGATTCTGTTTGTGATATTGATGGACAGGATCTCAAGGCACAGCCAAGGTGAGGATTGTGTCTGTTTTGGGAACGTCAGAATCAGAACATGACCTCCGGCACGCACTGGGGCGGTTTGCTGCTGAGTGTGAAATGGCCGGGATGAGAGTCAGCACCTCCAAGTCTGAGGCCATGGTTTTCTACCAGAAAATGGTTGCTCCCTCCAGGTTGGGAATGAGTTGTTGCCTCAAGTGAAGGAGTTCAAATATCTCAGGGTCTTGTTCACGAGTGAGGGTAGGATGGAGCGGAAGATTGTCAGATGGATTGGTGCAGCATCAGCAGTAATGTGGGTGTTGTACCGGACCGTTGTGGTGAAGAGGGAGCAATCTTCGTTTCAACCCTCACCTATGGTCTTGAGCTTTGGGTAGTGACCAAAAGGGTGAGATTGCAGATACAAGCAGCTGAAATGAGTTTCCACTGTAGGTGGTCTGGGCTCAGCCTTAGAGATAAGGTGAGGAGCTCAGACATCCGGATGGAGCTCGGAGTAGAGCCGCTGCTCCTTCGCATCGAAAGGAGCCAGGTGAGGTGGTTTGGGCATCTGATTAGTATGCCTCCTGGGCACCTTCCTTTGGAGGTTTTCTGCGTACGTCCAACTGGGAGGAGACCCCAGGTTAGACCTAGAACTCGCTGGAGGGACTACATGTCCAATCTGGCCTGGGAACGCCTTGGGATCCCCCAGGAGTAGCTGGAGGATGTTGCTGGGGAGAGGGACGTCTGGAGTGCCCTACTTAGATTGCTGCCACTGCAATCCAACCCTGGAGAAGCGGCTGATGATGAGATGAGATGAGATGAGATAACTGAAACTTGGTTAGACAAGACAACAGTGCAGCTGTTCTTACTTAGTCAACCTCTGCCAATTTCCGTTTGTGAGCGAAACCAGACAGCATGAGAAAGGAGGAGGATTTGTCATTTTGTTTAATGACTTGTTCAAATGCAAGAAGATATCGTATGGAAATGTTGCTTCTTTTGAATATGTTGCTCCTCAATTGAATTCCTCTCCTCTAGTTATATTTTTAAATATCTATAGACCACCTAATTACAATGCAAACTTTTTTGATGATTTAACTGAGCTGCTGTCTATAATCTGTATTGACTTTGACTGTATAGTTATTGCTGGTGATTTAAACATCCACGCGAACAACCCCCAGGACAGAGGGACGAAAGAACTGTTGTGTTCTTGGTAACTATGGACTGACTCAGCACGTGATGGATCCCTCACACAAGGGGCACACTCTGGACTTAATTATCTCCACAGATCTGAACATTTCTAAGGTTGTGGTAACTGATGTTGCTCCCCCGGAGAAAATGCGAAGGCGCACCCCCGGAGAAAATGTGCGGTCGGTGTATCCGGTAATACCGGTGTCGTCATCATGAGTTTATTAACCGGTGGGAACGTTTCCTCACCGTGGCACGAGTGAGTATACCATGCAGTTCATCTGATATTCCCACTAAACAATGTCCTTTCTATCAACATTGATATTTTAGGAAACTGCTGTAAACTTAATTAACTACTACAAATCAGCGACAATGGTCATTCATTATCAAGTATTTCAGTTTTAAATCAAGGCAAACTCATCATATCCTCAGACAGCCAAGTAACTTGTTTTAGCTAGCTAGGTTTGGCAGTAATAGCAGCCAAGGCCATTTTGCTAGGCTTAATTTTGTGGCTGTAAATAGATATGAACCATCTAGTATGTGGCATAGGTGGATGGCAAGGTAGGGAGAAAAATAGGTCAGAAACTAACAGGTTTAGTTACAGAACGTAAATTCTTCTGATATTCTCCTTAATGTTTCATTTTGGCAAAATGATACTAACACTAGATAGTTTGCAGCAAGTTGCCTCCAATCTTTTGGTAGCTTACAGTCATGGAAAGGTTTGGAAATATGAAAAGGTGTTGGCAGCCTGTGTATATTTGCAAAATATCAATTAATTCCAGATGGATGTAACTATTAAAGAGACTGTTCTATTCATATTACTTTGTATTATTATCCTCTTCTTTAGTGGTAACAACACCACTGATACAGATACACAGGAGAGTGCACTTACAGAAAGTTTATTGTCATCATCTGTAGTTTTGTGCACTGCCAAAAGTCTCTAGAATGACTTTGATTAGCATTGTAGTGTTCAGAGCAGAGGGTTGTATAACCTAGTTATATTTTATTCAGTTTGCCAAATGATATCGATCAGATTTTGTGGTCTACACACACACACACACACACACGCACCCATGGCAACCCTGAAACCACAGAGACCCCCACATAACAAATCCCAGTTTAACCCCTGCTGCTTGACACTTTTGGATTTGTAATGCGATGTTGTGCAACAAGGTAATATACCAGTTGTGTGAGATTAATTGGCTTTATTGATGATGTCACTCATATCTTTCACCGTCTCTACCATTGTATCTGTTGAACTCAGCCAAGCCAACCAACCCCGTGATGTCACAGGTTAGTACTACAAGATGGTAGCACCCTTGCCACGGAAGTTATAACGGGGCTTCTTTTTTGCTTTTGTATGTTTACATTTGTAAAGTTTGTTTGTCGATTAGAGTGGAAATACATTTAGTAAATTATGTTAACTTGATTGACTGCTTCATGTCCACTTTAAGTATCATAAATGACTTATAATAACAACAAAAAAATGGCAGAGCCATGTCATTTTATTTTTCTATAAGGCAGTTGTTGAACATTGGGTATTGGGGTTGAACTGAGAAAAGGACAAGCTCAATGGGGGAACATCAGTGGTGAAAATGCATCAGCCTCCTAAAGAAGCACTGGAGACGGCCCTTCTTGTTCTTGACCTTATGCTCAGTTCCTGCCCTGGCCTCCTCTTCATCGAGGGGGGGGGTGTTCCTGCCCTGGCCTTCCCCTCCTCTTTATCAGGCGAGGATGTTTTCCCCTTAGATGAAGCTCTGTAAAGTACAAAACTCTTGTCACTCTACTGTTAATACACTTTAATACATTCTACCGCTGTACAGATTGTCTGACATTACTGCAAACTTATTTGACCCATTTCACTGAGACACATGGTAAAGTTGTATAGTTGTCTATAATGTGCATTGTTTCTTCCATCTACCACTAGATACACAGTGATCATACCTGTCTGTGTCATCTCTACTGCCATCCATTGGGCTCTCCTCCTTTTGCAGGACTTTTTGTTTGTCCTCCTCCTTCTTTCTCTCCTCATTTTCTTTCTTTCTTAAGAGTTCTTTCTCCTTCGCTCTCTCCTGATCTATCTTTGCCAAGTGTTTTTTCTCCTCTTTCTGCTTCTTTTTCTCCTCCTTCTCCCTCTCCTTTTTGGACTGATGTTTCTTCTTCACCAGAAAATCTGGTGCTAGGAGCTGTGTCTCCTCCTTCTCTTTCAGCAGAGCAGAACATCTCGATACAGCCTCCTGCTCTCTGCTCCTTTTCAACATCTCCATATTCTCCCGAGCCGCCTGAAGGTGGCCGAGGAGATGGGCTTTCTCTCTGCGATGAAAGCCTTCTCGACGGGCTCTCTCTTCCTGCGACTTTTGGAGGCACATATTTGACTTCTCAACCTGCTAGAGGGCAACCGACATCTCTCATTCACACTTCTCGTTGGCACAAATAGCGACCTGTATCTCTTCATCTTTGATCAAACACTGAGCCATGATGGCACCGTTCTGACAGAGGAGTGTCTCTTTCTCCTCACAGAGGGACTCTTTCTCCGCCTGCAGCTTAATGTTGCTGGCCTCCTTTTCCTGGAGAGCTGTCTCCAGTTTAGCACACCTGTTTTTGAGGAGGTCAACAACGTTTGAGAGATCTTGCGCTTTACTACTCAGTTGAGAGGTCTCTCTCCTCTCGTCCCCCTCCGTTACATCTGGGGGTCCATCGTTCCCCTGCTCTCTCACTGGACATTGCTGCTGAAGATCTGCTTGGTTCTGCATCTTTTCCTTTTCACTTGACTGTCTGTGGTAATGAGCTCTTCTCTTTGCCGTGTCGCCGGCTGCTGAATGCACTTCTTACCACAGCTCCTGGGATGGCATAATGGACCAAAGCGTTGGTGCGTTCTAAGGCGACCTGAGCACGCGGACTTCGGGAAATCCAATGAATTATAATTATTCTAATAAAACTGCAGCGCAGGGCTCCAGATGGCGACTAAAATGGTCGTCAAAGCGACTAACTTTTTAATGTTGCTACCATTTTCCCCCCCTGCCAGCCACCAGTGGCCACCATTACCCACGAGCAAGAAAAAAAAAGAAGAAAAAGAAATGGCAATCCATTGTGTTGGTGTACTGAACGCTAATTTCCACTCGCGTCTGCGTCTACCTGACCTATTGCATGAACTCTTGTACGGTTTCCAATACATAAACTTCTCTGCACTCCTGTCCTGCGGTGGTTGAAGCGTCGGCTGTACAGATGAATGGAAACAGTGGTTGAAGATAGTTTAACATCACGTTTATCGGGTTCAAAATTTGAAGCGTTCACTTTATGAATGGTGTTTAATTTCGTTCGGTGGAGTTACGAGGAAGAATTACTTCACAGACCTAAACATCACAAGCACACCTGTCACGGACAGTGAGTAAGACGGTCAAAAAGTCATTTTAGTGTTCAGGGTGTTGAGGAACCTCACAGTCTGAGGAATAGTCTGGTGGAGGCAGCACGGATGCTCCCTTGCCAGAGGGTAGGAGGGTGAAGTGGATGTGAGAAGGGTGGGTGGGGTCCTTCACGATGCTAAGAGCCTTCCGGGTGCACCGTGCGTCACCGGTGGCCTGGATGGATGGGATAGCAGTTCCTATGATCTTTCCAACCTAACCTTTGGCCTCCAACACCTCGCTGCTAGTATTTGGAAAGGGTCAGGAAAATCTGGGGAAAAGTAGTCTGTGGGTGGGAAGCCGGATGTGGGTATGTGTCCTGATCGCTGCACTAACGCCTCCTCTGGTCGGTACAATTAGGGAGAAAAATCCTAAAAGGACCAAAAAAACAAAACAAAACATCTGCCTCTCGAGTTGAGTCAGGTCGCCGGGAGGTGGGGTGCAGATGACAGAGAAACACTCAACACACAGACTGAAATACATGGTGAGCAGACTGAATCCCCAGTGTTACTTCACCGACATGTAACTTACCAAACACCCCCCCTGCCCCCTCCCTCCCAAACACTCCGACTTGCGGGCCTCAATACAAGCAACCCTGTGGCCTAGCAGTCTTTTTTTTTTTTTAAACTTCTCGATCCAGTTTCACGTTGTGAACACACTCTTTCTCTGTATGGCACTCATGCTGGGCATTAAGTTGCCCGCGACAACTTTGTTTCACCCCACATACAGAACAAGAAAGTTCAACTGACTCGGCTACGGCGGCCGGCTCGCCTCTGGGAACGACATGCGGCGACGCAGCCGCCACGCCCCTCGTCTCTGCACGGCCACTTCTGGTCAGCCGCCAGCTATCTGCAGACGGGGCCGGAGCTCAGCCCTCTCACAGCTGTCCGCCCCGAGTGGGAGGCCAACCGCCGGCCAGCAAAACCACATAAGCAAAGGATGACTCCGAGTAGCCGAGGCATCGGCACTCGGGTACTTCTCCTCCTCCACCTACTTCACTCACCCCCGACTAAATGTCGCCACCTACTGGTGCTGTACGGGACGACTGGCGACGTGCCACGGTTGATTCCACGGGGAGACGAGGAAACGCCAAAGGGTCGCCGAGCCCAGAATTCACAAAAAAACATCTCGAGAAATGTAGAAACAAATGCTTCGGTATCTGTGATCATTCTAGAGACGCAAGAGTCAAAAAAATTATCCTTGAACCTTTATTTCATTCCCCGGCATCTCTATGCATCTTTTTGTCCACAGATATCCATGATGGAACAGTCTTTCATATACAGTCCATCCCTAATAACAAAAACAATGCTACACAAATATCACACTAGAAAAAAAGCACATTTTTACAGAATGACTGAGACATACTGACACAATAGGAGAGGAGGTATAACAGACGATGGGTGGAGCAGAAAGTGCAAATTTTCTGTCTGGAAACTACACCACTGCTGGGGGGGGGGGAATTTAAGCTCTAGATATGCCGAATGGCATTTATTGAGCTATGGAAGACCAGACATCACAGTCTTGGTTGATACACAGGACAAAAGCAGACCTCCCGTAGGGGAGGGGGGGGGGGACAAAAAAAAAGTAAGGTGACTTTTTTAAGTAGCAAACACAGTGGAACAGCATGTGGCAGATGCCAGGTAGGTGATATGTCAGCAGATGCCCCAGTTGGGTGAGAACGGATGTGAACTACTAACACATAAAGACAGACATGGACCAGAAAAAAAGGTCAAGTGCCATAGCCTCATAAGATGTTGCACTGTGGATGTTAAACTTGAAAAATAAAAGTTTCATAAACAAATGTCTTAGTCTTAAGACATTTGTTCATGATTGTTTTTTTTTTAAAATTCATTCATAAGCAAAGATTCTTTGCGTATAGTTTGATCCTGACTTTCCCATTCTTATTTCACCAAGTTTGCATCCTCTGATGGATACCCATCCTATGTGTGAAAAAGCATGACAGAGGCAACAATATGACCCACTACTTCACATTGACACCAGAAATGAGTGACGGTGCTTTTAGCGGGACTACGAGTGGTCCCTGATAGTGTACTCTGACCTCAGTACACCCACAAATCCCCTCCAGTATTCACATCACCATACTATATATAGACACACACCAATATATTTGCCATATGTTAAATATGAGGTATAATCTTTGCCTTTTTCCTTTACTGCATATGGTACACAACTGTTCTCTCATGGATGGCATACTACTGAGAATAAGCACAAGAATGGCTCAGGGAGTAATTCAACACAACTAAAGATTCCATCACAGACCCTCCACAGTTTAATCATAAGGAAACAAAGCCTAGCAAAGCTTAGGGGGTAAAGGTGCGAGTCTTTAAACCATCTACAAGCAAAACAAGGACAGCAGGCAATACAGTCTTGCAGAAAGCAAAATTGCAGGGAATGATCCCAAATCATTATTGCACAGTGACTCTTGCATTCCAGCTCTGATGTACAGTAGTAGCTTTTTCAAAGCAGTGGCTTGTGTCACTCGCTCAAGAGTGAAAAAGAGATCAAACATTCACTTCGTACAATTACACTGTTGCATTTTGCTCATTTCAAATAAAAAAGAAACAAAACCAGTGAACACTGGATTTACGGAAACAAAACAGAACTGTGATGAGTTCCTGTTGGCAAGGATGTCCTTCATTGCTAGTTTAAAAAAAAACCAAAAAAAAAACCCACCGTTACACCAAATAAAGCTTGAAAATGTGCACTCTGATGCAGCATATATCCCAGGTCCCTGTCATTTCAATATTTACATTCAGTATAAAGTCCAGAAAGAGGCAAGGACAAATAAACATTTGATTTTTGCAACAAAAAAAACACCCCTAAAAGATTTCTTCTTTTACACAACTATTGCAGTGAAAAAAGAACAGACACCCCCTATCTTCTAATAAATGATTCCACTTGTCTGTCTTTATTTGGAATGACTGCAAAATCCACAGATTTACTCTTGGAGGCAGCCTTTATAAAAGGTTATCTGCCCCATGCTTCGCAGTCCATCCTGTTACATTGGAAGCCGCTTCTCTGGGTTGTGGTGCATGAGACTCTGCACGTGCATCGGAAACACACACACACGTGCATGTACACATGCGCGCACGCACACACACACAAAACCAAGAGAGCCAGAACCCCTGTGTGGAGAGGCAGTCTGATCACGGCGGCCTGCGCTTGGTCTCAGTCTAGAGTCTTAGCCTGGGCATGTTTATTGCCTCTGCAGTCCCAGGCTGCTCTTAGCGCAGTTTGAGCTTAAAGGCAGATATCTCCATAGGGTCCAGGCTGATGATGGAGTCATTGGCCAGTGGGGTACTGGCGTGCATCAGAGTCAAAGACATGGGCTGGAGCAGCTGCAGGTCTAGGTTCCTGAACAGTCCCGACACACCCAGCTATGTTGCACGACAGACAGATGGTGAGCAAAAACAAAAGAAAAAATGGGGAAGACATAAGCATGAGATAAGACATGCAGTTGCAAGCAGAAAGGCCATTAGGGAAACTGATGGCAAAGACAAAATTTCCTGGCAGTGAATGTGATTAAAGGCTGAAAGCACAAATCCTGCTCCGACTGACAAACACTTGAAAGAGCAGAGTAAATTACAGCTCCAAAGCTGTAATTGCTGGCCAGTCAAGTCTGTGCATGCAGATGTGTACGCTCACCTGTCCTTGCGTGGTGGTACAGTTGAAGCCAAGGTTCTGAGTCTCTAAACCACAGTCCAGCCCTTTACGGTGAAGGATCAAGGCAGTACAGGGAGAAGGAATATGGGAACCAACCTGCACGCACACACGCACACACACAAAAATCATCTCATATGAGTGACTACTGAGCCCCTCCTCCTCTTCTATGTTCAATTTAAGTGTGAAAGTTTCCTTTTACCTGGCTCTGGATGGTGCGCAGGTTCAGCAAGTGGACATCACAGGGAAGGGGGGCTTTGAGTGGGGCAAAGGTTTGCAGCGGAGGAATGCCACGCTTTTTGGGTATAACAGGTAGTGCTAGGACTTCGTGATTCAAGAAGGCATTGGTCATATGACTGAGCAGAGATGGGAAGCTGGTTGCCCCACTGTCCATCATCTGGAAGAGAGCAGAGGCAAGGACAGATTAAACCCGCTGTTGCAAGTGACAGTGTCTACCCGTCATTAGTGACTTGCCACTAGAACTAATTTAAGGTCTTCATCACTTATGATTGGGCTATATGAGGTATGGACTCTAATTTGAAATGTACTTACTAGGCACATAAAACTATACCAACTCAAGGAGGAGTCAGTTCTATTGAATGTTTATTAGGATATGCCAAAACGTGATACAGCCAGGGCTTGCTTTGAGTGTGATGGGGTGGACTGTCACAGTTAAAAAAATAAAAATAATTACACCAAGCACATTAGCTAGAGTATCTCAAAAAAACAAGCATGAAATCTTTTTGAATGGAAAACCATAACTGGTCAGCGTGACTCCATCAAGTCTCCAGTAAGCAATCTTAGCAATGAGTGTGTTGGATGATGAAACAGAGCATTGTATTTCCTCCCAAAGTGTATCCATTTACTTGATAAATGATATCACTTGTTACGTACAATGCTGTCGTGGCAAAGATGGACTGTTTTTGGCTGAGGCTCTGAGGTGGAGGGAGGCTAAAAAGGGGAGCTTGGTGACTGGAGCTACTGCACAGACTACAAACGCAAGCTAGCTAGCATTTTCACAGTTGCCAAGGCAACATTACCTCTTGAACTCCGCCTCTCAAGATTTTGGAGAGGAAAGAACGAAACAAGGAGACGAGTTTGGCAAAGAAACCATCATGCTGAGGGAAATGGAGCGGAAGAGGGAGACAGAGAAAGAGTGAAAGAGAAAGGAGCACAGATGATGACAAAAAGACAGATGAGGAGGGGGAGATGGGTAACAAAAAATATGTAGAAAGGAATTAATAAACCTTGGCTTCAACCTGTAGGTTGACACACGAATATATCTGCTAATTGCTGACTCTGTTGTCTGTTGTACGTCGCTTTGGATAAAAGTGTCTGCTAAATGAGAAAATGTAAAAGTGTCAAATGTAATTAAAGAGTGAAGGACCAGATATTTCCCATTATAACAGCTTTGAGTGGAGGTCCCAGCTTATCGAGACCTATTCAGAATCAGAGCACTTGATGTGGTGCGCTGGGATCAAAAGAGCAATTACAGAACTCATGTGGGTTCAATTAATCCCAACCTGTCTGGGTGTCTGACTGACCTTGTTGCCAGTGGATCTCCTTTCCAGCAGCAGGCGGAAGCGGTTGGCTGTCTTCTTGTTGTCCTTCAGGCCCTGGCCCAGTCCCCGATTATCATCTTGCATCAGCCGCCGATCCATAATTACCTCCAGCTGGCCTGGGGTGGGGTAGGGGGAATAACAGACAACTTCAACACAAACATCTCTGTGTACACAACATGCAGATATCATTGTCTAAGAGGATAACTAGTCTGTTAGAAAATACAGCATGTAAACATACAGCACTTCATCAAAAGTATCTGATTTTTCACGAGATTTCAAGGAGATTCTTGAGATGAAACTGCTCATTTAATAAGCATATACAAGTTTTTTTTAAGATAAGGTCCTTGAAAAATTATCAGACAGTTGTTCCTTCTTCAAGCCTATGGAAGTTGACTTCCTACAAGCCAATGTCAGCCTTTGGTTGTTCTAAAATTAGAGATGGTTGTTCAAAATGTTAAACCAAAGACAAGTGATAACAAATAGCATCCCTGAAAATGTTGGAGAAACTAACCATTTTCCAGGCTGGTGACTCCCAGAGACTGGGCTGTGTGTAGGGTGAGGCGGTAATGGCTGTCCTGGATGTAGGCCTGACTGGGCATTGGATAGAAGTTGGCCTGCAGGGGAAGCTTTAGGTAATGGCGGCGGGGCTGCATCTATGAATGGGGGCACAAACACACACATGCACGCACATGAAGAAATTTGTCAGACAAGATTGCCTGATTTGAAACTCAGCAGGAGTCTTATGTATACCATGTTATGAATAGTAAATGCCTCTTTAGCATACCCAGAGAAAAATAAATGTGTTGAGGTAATCTAAAAGTGGGTAACTTTTCACATGACTATAGACGGAGGTATATTCTAAAGCCTAACATTGGTCCTTTCTTTAAGCTGTCGAGCAAGGGACTGACTGACCTGGAAGCCATTAAGGTCTGTGTAGAAGACATCCCCACTTTGGATGTCAGTGACTAGTCGCATGGCCAGCTCTTTATTAGTCTGGTCTCTGATGTCAACAACAGTGATGATGTCTATGGAAAGGCCTTCAACTCCTTAAAGGGACAATAACAAAAAAACACGTAGAATCAATGTGATATCAAGAAATACACTACATTTAGCTAGAAGACTTTGTCCTTTTAACCAGCTAAAATAACTGCAACAAATAATGAGCAAACACTATCTTACTCTGCTGTATGGGCATATAAACAAATAGAATTTACCAAGATGTTTTAAACAGTATGTATTTTTGCCTCCAGACAATAAACTGGATTGCAAATGACTCCCTGCAACTTTGTATACATTCTGGATCAAATCACATTGTCTTTGGTAGGACACTCCATCCATCTGGCACCTAAGCTGGCAAAAATCAATCTATAAGAAGTATTGAGAAAAGCTGTTTTGACGCCAGTCTCCTTGACATTAGTATATGTGTGTGTGTGTGTGTGTGTACCTGGAACATTGTGTATGCGAATGGACTGCTGAAAATGCTGGTAGTGTGCCACCACCTCCGAGAAGAGAGGACCCTCTACAACACGCACCACAGGTGGGTCCTTCTGACTGTAGGGCTGGAAGCAAGGAGGTAAGGAAAGACATTGGCAGAAAGATAAAGAGAACAACATGGCAGAAAGTAGCGGCAAAGGGGAAAATAGGATGAAAGGAAGAAAAAAAGACAAAGTGAGCAATACAGCAATGGCAAGGTATAAAAAACACAATACTACTGAGCCCTCGACATCAGTGTGTTCTGTTGTTTTTCAATCAATGAGAAGATGAAGCAGCATACACCCCCCCAGCCCCCTGAGCTCCCAAGCATGATACAATATATGAGGGAGTGCCTATCAAAGCCCGGTGAGGGTAAACAACAGAGAGAGGAAAATGAGACAAAACCTTTGCTTTTCCATCAGGCAGGAAGAGGTAAGCTCCACTCTTGTCCTTGGAGGGCCGAGTGCCATACGTCAAAAACTGCATTTGAACCCTCACTTCCTGTGGGTCATCTTTACGCCGGATACTCTAGTGGGAATACAGCCACAAAGAGAGAGGAACAGACAGTGTGAGGGAACTATGAAGGGAAAGAGTGAGAGATGAAAGAAGATGGATAAGTAGCAGTAGGGAGATCGTCATGCTAACATTGATCAGACAGTCAGGGACTGACGGGAAATCCCCTATTGTTTTTCCTCTTTGACTCATCAGGATGACGAGTTAAAGAGGGGAGGTAATCCCTCTCTTAAGATTTCTGGTTGATGCAGAATTAACATTAGTAGCTGATCCAAGTGCTTAAACACATAAAAACACTGACCTCCAGCAAGCCAGTGGTTCCAGAGAACCCCAGTGTGAGAGACTGACTGGTGATGTAGAAGGTCTGTGGGTCTGCGTGCTGAGACCGGACAGGCAGGGGGTCCACGGCCCGCGCACTAACCCCTTGTCCAGCCAGCCTCAGCAGTGTGTCGGAGCGGAGCGTCATAGGAGAGTCAGAGGAATCGTATAGATGGAATACGGCTAAGCCCAAGGGAGGCAGACGAACCATGAATGTTGCCTGAAAAGAGCAAGCACGCACGCACGCACGCACGCACACACACGCACGCGTACACACACATACGAGACAAGACGTAAAGAAAGAGAACTCAGTGAAATAATTTAATGTGTGTGCTGCACAAATGAAAACACCAGGTGCACACACACAGCTGTGCTGATTTAATCATGTGAAAGGTGTGAGTGTGTATGTGTGTGTGGGTGTAGGGGGATGAACAGGGGAAACTCGATTTGCCAGTCAGAATCTTGAATATTGATTCCATATCCACATTTATCCCATTAAACATCAATGAGGAGGTGGACATTAACTATGCTGGGGCAAAAGGAGGTGTCCCTTACTCCTGTACAACATCTAGGAATTCCTCAAAATGAAGGTAAATTGAACAAGTGTCACTATCAGGAGTTTATGTTGAGCTTCAATAAAGTAAACAAACAGTATGACTCATCTAGCAACTTGTTTTGGACTCACAAGCTGTTATAATTTGTAGAAACACTGTCACTTCACAAGTAATTCTATTTGGATAAATGGAAAAAAAATCAGTAATGGGATTTGTTTTTCTTTCTTCAAAACCACTTCACAACTATTTCACAATCACTGAAAAAAATGTAAATGATACAAGAGGCCCCTTTTTCTCCCTGACTCTATCTGGCCAATTACTCCGCTCTCTTTTTTTTGTTGAGCCATCTCGATCGCTGTGTCACCCCCCTCTCTGCTGATCTGGGGGGGCGCCCCGAGTGACCAGAGAAGGTACTACTGCAGCGACCAGGAAAAATACCCACATCTGACTTCCCACCCGCAGACACGGCCAATTGTGTCTGTAGGGACGCCCGACCAAGCCGGAGGGAAAGCGGGGATTCAATCCAGCGATCCCGTGTTGGTAGGCAATGGATATATTATATTTTTTTGCCATCTGAACAGCTTCTGGAGTATTTTTGCCAGCGTGCTGGCATCTTTTGTCGTTTCATCAAACCAGTTTATTGTATTAACGACTTTATTTCCGAACCAACTCTCTGTGTCATATATAACGTAAAGAAACAGCTTGGGGTTGTGTTGACATCTAACGTTGCATTAAGTTTTCGATATGCAGAAAACACCCCCTCAGTAGTGACACTTAGCTACCACCTGGTAAATTTCACGAACGTTTGGCTGCATATCAAGAGTTCAGAATAAACCCGGAATTGTACAGGCCAATATGCAAGAACACCATTTCTAAACCGGTCCCCACATCCACGGGCTGGAGTTGAGCTGACAATATGCGACCACAACATCTATATGTTCGTTTTGACTTTGCCAGAACTGAGATGTGCCAAAAAATAAATGGGCATGCAGCAGCTACCCTGAATTCAGAGGACTGGTGTTGTTTCTACACGGATAGCCAAGAAAAGGGGGTTATATTTGACATTCGACATAAACCATGTCGAAACACAGCAGATTAAACGGGGGGAAAAATTGCCATCATATCAAAGATTATGTTCTCTGATTGTAGTTTCCTGTGTTGAATAATTAACTACATTTTGGGATTTGTATCAAATCTCTGTAAGAGCTACAACTTTATACCCCTGCTTCAAACCACAACCGTCTCTATGCAAATGCCATAGACCAGTGCAGGATTCAATTTCTTGATCATTTTCATGGAAAATGCTGAACACAAGGCATGTTAAGCACCAAGTGCTGAAGTGCTGGGAACAGAAAGTTAGCGGTAAATAATTATGCTTTTCAACATTGTCTCTCTGTGAAACGCAGCCGAAATTGTAACGTAAGGTTATTAATATTAATATTGTCTGCCAGTTACATCGTTGGCAGACAATCCATGCATGGTCATTTTTATATGGCTTTTGGCAGCACTCCTAAAACAGCTGTATGTAGTATTGTTATTTGCATTTTCTTATACAATGTAGCCAGTTTTGATGTGACCCACCAAAGTTAGCAACAAGCCAAGAAAAACCACCTGGCTTTACAAGGTGAAACTTTGAGGCAACTAGTTGCAGGTTGCAAATTGCAAGCAACCTAATTTTCATGCAACTTGACAGTTACATGATGCATGTCAAAAATAATCAAAAGTCGTTTTGGAACACAATTGATTTATAGTTTATTCCACTAATGTTGCCTTGGCTCATCCTGTCCTATCAGAGTAGGAGGAAATTAACCTATTTAGATCACTATAACATTGGCAGATTTCAGAAGACTAACATTGGCTAACAAAACAGAACAAATTCAGGCAAATTGGTCAACCAACCGTCATGTTTTAGCTAGCTGTTAGCTGATCACTGTCTCACTACAATGTAAACAAACTTCATCTATCCCACATTTGTTTTTTTGCCACAGCTCAGCTGATTCACAAAATGAAAATCTGTCTACCAACCTTGCTTAAAGTCAATAAGGAATCTCTTTTTCCAGTGACCAAGACACAATCTTTTTTTTCTTATCCATTTTGGTGATGATAATCCAAGTTGAAATCACTCACTTGAAATGCTGTATACGGACATATATGACATCATCATCTGACAGGTTATCAGCATTTTGAATGTGAAACTAGTTTCATGCAACAACCAAAGTTGAAATGTTTGCAACTGTTGCGGCTGAGCTTAAGACAAGTTTCAAGTGTGTTGCAGAGGGTTTTACACCGTGCAACTCAAGAACTTAGGCCGACGTTACACATGAAACTTTTTCATGTTACTTAGTCACAAGCAACGGAGTTTTGTCAAAGTTGCACTGTGTATCAGCCCTTGCAATTAACTGAAAATTTGCAAGAAACTTAAGTTGCATCAAGTTGAAATTGTTTCAACTTGATGCAACAAGGTTCATGCTACAACCAGTAAGAGCATTTGAAAACCTGACGTTAAAACCGTGATGGAGAGACACTTACCAACATGGAAGATTTGTTTGATGGAATACTTTGAAGGTGAGTCAATGTAATGTAATTAGTCTTGTTTTTGGTAGAAGACTTGCCAACTGTGTTTGTTATTGAGTACTGTTTGACTATTCAACAGATGTTCTATTTATATCATTCCAACTAATCTCATTGGCTGTTGCACATATTTCTTTTTGTGGGATTTTTCCCCCTTTTTCTCCCCAATTGTATCCAGCCAATTACCCCACTCTTCCAAAGCATCCCAGTCACTGCTCCACCCCCTCTGCTGATCCTGGGATGGCTGCAGACTACCACATGCCTCCTCCGATACATGTAGAGTTGCCAGCCGCTTCTTTTCACCTGACAGTGAGGAATTTCACCAGGGGGACATAGTACGTGGGAGGATCACGCTATTCCCTCCAGTTCCCCCTCCCCCCCAAACAGGTGCCCCAACCGACCAGAAGAGGCGATAGTGCAGTGACCAGGACACATACCCACATCCGGCTTCCTACCCGCAGACATGGCCAATTGTGTCTGTAGGGATGCCCGACCAAGCCAGAGTTAACACAGGGATTCGAACCGGTGATCCCCGTGTTGGTAGGCAACGGACTAGACTGCTACGCTACCCGGAAGCCCGCACATAGTTTTGATTGCATTAAGTGGAACGGTTTAGCTGCAAACATTATGCAACTGGCAACTCATAAATGCAACCAAGTTGCGTGAAAAAGTTTTATGTGTAACGTTGGCATTAGTTTCAAGTAAGTTTCAAGCAACTGCGAGAAAGTTTCACCATGTAAAGCCAGCCAAATGATTGTAGTTTTCACATTCACAGATTGATTTCTTTGTTTGAGTTCACATATTATAGCAACATCTATTTAACCGAAACTTTAATCTGGTGACATCCTGATCTTAGGGTAGTACTTGACTAATAGCAACAGGGACAAAATAAGATTGGGGGGCGGGGGGTGTTCTAGCAAGATGGTTTTTGTGGCTGCTGAAATTAAGCCCCCTCCCCATTTTAGGCTGTTGTGTTCTAAAACTGTTTCTGTGTTCACTGTTCAATAAAAAGTTTTAAAAATATAATCTTTTGTACCACGTTGTTATTCACTCAACACTAAAATATCAAATTAAAATGTAAATTAAAAATCTGTAATTGTACATCATCAATCTTAGGCTCTGATTTGATTTTATTGGTTAATTAATTTAGGGCAAATATTCAGATATTCCTTTGGAAAATGCACCTAGCATCCAAAGCTTGAAAACAAAAAGGTATTTGGGACAGCCAAACAAGCAGCAGATGGAATTTCTCTTTCTACGATCTTGAAAAGGCAGTTCTTTTTGAATGCAGGACCTTCACCTCTTACCTCAAATACCTCAGCGCTCATCTGGCTAGCAGAACTCCACTGGGCGCTTAGCTGGACTGGAATGGTTTGTCCATCCTCAGTCAGTACCCGCACCCTGACCGTGTTCACCAACACGGTCACTGCACATAGCCGTTCCTGTTCCAAGGGGTTGAAGAGAACCAGGTACCTGGGGAGGGGGAAAGAGGGAGCAATCAAACACAGTATGTTTTAGCTGAGGTGGAGGTCATGAAACCCGTAGAGGAATGTAGATGATACCTCGGTCCTGCTGGGTCCAACTCAATAAGAGTGCGCTGGGGCAAAGAGTCCTGAGTGGCACGACGGTCATCCTACAGGCAACAAACGAAGGCTCAGCTGCTTACTTCTTACAACAAAAAACAAGACTTGTGCTACATCTTATTCAATTTACACTGTGTGAAGCTCACACCCCACTGCTCCCAGCTCTCACCGTCTCCAAAAAAGGCTCCGTCTGGTAGAACCGATAAAAGTCCTTGTTCTTCATCAGCAGAAAATGAGCAGCATTGATGATCACTCGCTTCAGACCAATCAGGGAGCGCAATAACCTATAAAAGGAAGCAGACAAATCCATTTCTCACTGCTGCAGTCACAAATGACAGTGTTGCCTTTTACTGAAAAGAAACTGAACTGAAAAGAAATTAACGCATAAAAATTTCAATAATGCAAAGCAGAGAGCAGCTAGATTTCAGAAATATGGAGTCACATACTCCTTTTGAAGAGCTGAGAAATTAGGCTTTCAGTCTTCTAGCTTACATGTTTGCATTCATATTGTTCTTTTTCTTTTCTTAATCTGGATTCCTTACTTTGCGCCATAATCGATGACAACATTCTCCTTGGCAGTGCCGGTGATGGCATCATGATGTTGGAATAAGCTCACAGATCGCCTCGCATCTAGGAGCAGGGAATAATCTGATACTGGGTAACGCCCCTCCATGCCAATATGGCGAGCATTCGCCACTGCCAAGCTGTAGAGGATCTCTGCCCCTCTGGAGAATATTAACAAACAGTCAACTTCACATGAAGCTGTTGTAGAATGGCATCAGTCAGTCAGTTCAATTCTGGGTGCTGGTTTAATAATGTCATGCTGTCAAACCAATCCCCCACCTGAGGTGTGACTCCAACACGCGGTCAAGGCTCTTGTAGAAGGGCCGAGAGGTGAAATAGCCGGTCCAGTAGTGATCTTCACGATCTGCATATGCAAAAAAGTCTCCGCTAAGCACTGGGTAACCTGCAGGCCTGGTTCCTGGGACTGCTCCAGCAGCTTTGTGAACAGCATCGAAGTAGTCTGACAGAGTTCCAAACTGGGCCTGGAAGAAAAGCAGGGGACAGTTGAGATGTGTTGTAAATGTAGAGTACAGTGAACCCATATCTCAACAAAATGATGATTTTGCTGTTAGGCAAGTCCTTTTCATCCAAGATGGCAATACCTTCAGACATAATCTAGTCAAGGCAGATACTTTGTTCTGTCACAAGGAAAGAACAATAAACATGCATAATTCATTATCACAAAAAAAAAAATCCTATGCACTGAGCTACTCTGTGTGAGTAGAACAGTAAGAAAGAACACAACTGGCATGCTACCTTGTGACAGCAGACAAATGAGTTTCCCACCTGTACATGCATCTCAGGGTGAGAATTCATGTAGTCAAAAAGCTTCTGGTAGTTGATGTACTGTTGGTCCCACTCCAAGGCCTTGTCGTAGCGGAAGTCATCCCCTAGAGGAACTAAAAGTACCTTACTGAGGAACAGCTTGGACTTTTTACGGTACTGATCCAGCAGCAAGTGTGCTCTGACAGAGAGAGAGAGAGAGAGAGAGAGAGAGACAGACAGACAGACAGACAGACAGACAGACAGACAGACAGACAGACAGACAGACAGACAGAGACAGAGAGAGCGAGAGAGACAGAGAAGAAATTGCTTTACATGCAAATAGCACTGCCTTGTGCTTGTCAGTTCTCCGGGGGCGGGGAGGAAATCAATCACAGATGCCCATATAAAGAGGAGGCTCAAATCAGTCCTGAGAAGGGAAAGACACTTATACACTTTCATTGGAAGAGAGGTATTTTCTTCTAAAATTAGAATTTACTATTTGGAAAGGACAGTAGATAATACTCTTCTGCTCACACTTGCAATTGTGAAATGACTCCTAACAAATATCTGTGTTTCTGTTTCTTTCTCTCATTTGTGTTGCCCTTGCTTTGGATGAAGCAAATGTAAAGCAAAAGGTCTTGCAAGTGCCCAATCTGTTTCCTCACACAAAATAAAGAGGGGAGGCTGCCCCCTGCTGGCCTCACCTCTCTGCTACATTGGTTTCCACCACAGCTTTCGGGGGGACTTTCCAGGGACAATTTACCCGACCTCCTGGCAACCTCTTGAAATCAAACTGGCAGCAGATTTTGGGGTCCGGCCCACAGGTGTGAGGCACATCATAGCTGTAGAATGGCATCATGTGGCAAAAGATGTCTGTGCCTGATGCTGGGTCTGTCAAGGTCGTTGTAAAACAGCATCAAGATAAGCCAAGAAATTGTTTTGGCTTTAAGAGTTGGCTTGAAAGGCAACAAGAAGTTAAACACAAATGATATTTTCTCTCTTACTGTCTTTCCAAAATTTCTAAACACTCTTTTTTTGCCCCCTTTTTCTCCCCAATTGTATCTGGCCAATTACCCCACTCTTCTGAGGGGTCCCGGTCGCTGCTCCACCCCCTCTGCCGATCCGGGGAGGGCTGCAGACTACCACATGCCTCTTCCGATACATGTGGAGTCGCCAGCCACTTCTTTTCACCTGACAGTGAGGAGTTTCACCAGGGGGACGTCACGCGTGGGAGGATCACGCTATTCCCCCCAGTTCCCTCTCCCCCCCGAACAGGCACCCCAACCGACCAGAGGAGGTGCTAGTGCAGTGACCAGGACACATACCCATATCCGGCTCTCCACCCGCAGACACGGCCAATTGTGTCTGTAGGGACGCCCGAACAAGCCGGAGGTAACACGGGGATTTGAACCGTCGATCCCCGTGTTGGCAGGCCGCTACGCTACCCGGACACCAAATATTCATTTCTAATGCAATTTAATGGACCTCAAAAGTGACATGACTCATTTTGAAACATGTTTTTGCCAAGTTAACAGATAGCTTCAATGGCAATGGTCCACTCACCCCAGGCCTGCCTCCACATGAACTCTAGGCTGCGAGTAGAGGCAAAGTGTTTTTTGATGGAATAATGGACCCTCTGGATCAGCATGTTGGTCAGATTGGACCGTTTCAGCAGGTAGGGCATGGTGGCACTGTGACCAAAAGGGTCTATAGCCCATCCACTGCGGGGAGTTACACCTAAGATGACACATGTTATTACATGAGGTTTATCATCAAGCATTGATATAAATGAACATCATTTTAGAAATATCAACTACAATGTTGTTAGGATAAAACAATGCAAGGTATCTTGAGGAAAATTCCAGTGTTTTTTAACCGAAGATCTATTTTCCCTTTCATTAGGGAGTCAATCTGAGCAATGGCAACAGAATCAGTAGTGAAAAACCTAGCATCAGCCAACTTACAAACACCAAGCTGGAATGTTATCCCCTGGGGCAACAGCGCTCGCCAAATAACGTCAATTATAAGGGCCCTTTTTTTGCACTACCAGGCTCAGAATGTTTTTAAAGTGTTTCAAAACACCTTCCCTTATGAAAAGACAATCCCTGTTCAGCCAGTCAGCGCACTTATGGACCTTTTCTTCACTTCTCCAGCTCTCTCAAGCTTCCACTGTTGTCCTCCTGCAACAACTAACTCCTCATGGGATTACAGAGGGAGATTTCTTCTTCAGGTTAGAAATGGATTGATATCTATACAATTGCATGATTGATATCATTGCTAAGATTCTTACATTTTCCTTTAATTAGTTGTCTTACTAAAGCATACACCAGTGATTTTTAAAACACTTGCCTCCTATGGCTCAAACCATTCGTTTTATTGGACTGAATGTAAATGTACTTTGCTGAAGCTGACACGTCACAATTATTTTAATACTCCAGCAATTTCAGACTCTGCATCTAACACCAACCTGAAACATACAGTGTTCTTCCAAGACCTGACAGAGCTTTTAATATCTAACCTTGCCCACTATGTGAAGTTTTTTCTGGAACTAACCTTTGTACATGTCTTTGGCTCAAGCAAATTCAATTCTCAATTCAACCTGTTCAAATCTTTCCCTCTCTTTTCTGAATCAATTCATTCACTACCATAACTGCACTGTTTGTAACTACAGTTGCTCTCCAAAACTTTGTATAATTGTCAACAAGAATCAGAGTTAAAATCCACTGTCGGAGAGAAGGGTTGTTAATCAAATTAATCTAAAATAACACCCCCTTACCTAAATTTCTCTCTAGCCACTGATGGCCTTCAATGAGTTGATCTATCATGGCAAAGTAGTGAGTGTTAGCTTCATCTGTCATGACCCAGCCTCCAGTCACAATCTCCAGTTGCCCTCCAAGGATCAACCTGTGAGAGAAAGAAGATTAAGAAAAGGAGGTGAGGAAAAGCTCAGTGCTACTGGCTGGGGTGGGGGGGTGGGGGGGATCACATTAACTAGATAAGGCGCTATTCTCAAAATATTCATTCTCTCATCCACCAGAGGTTCCCAGGTACTAAGATCACATTTCAAATGCAGCCTGACAAGGCATAGCAAGTGACTTCTTGTGCAGTGCAAGTGAATGGATACAGTCTGTTGCATAAGATACTTAAGGGCAGCAATACAATGCCTTTAGACAAGGAAGTAAATTCTCTTTTGTGAATGGCTGAGGCCTTGGATATTTCACAGAATTATGAGGGAACATTTTTGAGAATAAATTACTGGACACAACCTGGAAAATAAGGAGACAGTCTTTTGGGGCTAGGAGTGAGACCATCCGCTGTGGGTAAGACTGACTGCCATGTGCCTGTGCTACTCTGGCAGGGTTGCTAAACAGCGACTCACTTGCGTACTGCCTCCTGCTTATTCACGTCCACAGTTTCCCACCACTTGGAGAAGAAGGAAATCTCGGACCAGATGAACTTCCTGCGTGGATCCTCTGACAGCTTCACTACCATGTTGTTTAAGATGTGTTGCGTCTGGTCCATGAAGTACTTGTCAAAAGTCTTGATCCAGCCTGTCAAGATGTAAATTCAAGACATTCCAAAACTGTTTTATTTGGTAAGTCAAATAAAAGAAAATGCTGTGGAAAAGTGCTTTGTTCAGATCAAAGATAAAATTCAAGGGTTTGTTTGTTTGCCAAGTTTTTTGGTTGTTTCTAAATGGTAGTAGTTTAGTTACAGTAGAAAATTGTGTAACAAAGAATGTATAAAAGCAAGGGAGTAAAAAAAAAAGTTTCTGCATCTTTTTCAGTGGAAGAAACTCCTGCAGAGTGTGTGTGTGTGTGTGTGTGTGTGTGTGTGTGTGTGTGTGTGTGTGTGTGTGTGTGTGTGTGTGTGTGTGATTGAGATCAATATATATACACATACGCACAAACACACACACACACATTCATATTGTTAAAATTATTACTTGTTAAATTGTTAAATAATTGTTAAATTATAAAATTATTCCTACCAAATCTATTAGAAATATCCTAATAAGTTTGAGAGTTCACAGTTGTCAATTAGTAAAGAAATAAATTGTTAAAATCAACATATAAACACAATTTAGGCCATCTAAATTACCACAGTCTAGTGAGCTAAGTATGGTACGGTCAATGCAAGTCTACCCAGCAAGTGAACAGCGTAGTCAGTGTGGGAGGGTGATAGTTACAGGGGGGAACGAAAAATGAAGAAGGGGGCTTGTGTTAGTCGCAGCAGGTCTCTGATGGTGTCAGCCACGATGTTTGACCTATTTTCACTTACCTGCAGCCTACTTAAGCCCTCAATGCTCTATCCTTGCTTTTAGAGTGAAGAGACCATTAGCAATGTAACAGCTTTTTTATGCATCTTCAATAAGAACTGACAGTGCCATTTCTGCATGCATCATCTCACTGCCCTCTGCAAACTGTCAGCAAGTCATGCTGCGGAAGATATCGCTTTGGACAGCCTTGCATACAAGCAGTATTTAATAGAATGCAATTGGAGTTTTTTCTACTCCTCTCCTGTTGTTGGACAACATTTGCAGGTCCTGTCCCTTGACCAACAGCAAATCATTAACCTGTCAAGTTAACAAGCTTATAACACAGTGGTAAACAAATCTAATGGAAATGTCAGTCTAAAATAAAATCTTTGCCATTGAAATCTAAAAGTAGACACTAGCGTCAAGCGATTCTGGCTTTCTTATTTCATTGTGCTTCCTAGTCTGTAGATCTTGTCAGTATTATGTAAAAAAAAAAAAATCATGACCATGAATCACTCAGGTTTTCCACATCCCTATTTCTAGTCCCATACTCAGCCAGGCCTCACTTTCTCTGCCAAAAACCCATTTGTTATCTCCTACATACTTCTTGCCAAACTAGTTGGATAAAGCAGGCTTTGAATTTAGCGCTTAAACTATGAAAATGAAGCCACTGTAGATCCATCTGAACCTGAGCTTTACTAAGTGTTAAGTGCTGATGTAACTTACCTGGGTCATTGTGGGAGTGGGGAACTACAAACACTTGAAGTGGTTCACTGTCCCACTCCTGCGGGTCATAAGTGATATCAAATCCCTGCTTCCAGACACCACCATCTGGATTGTCAAACTTGAGGAGGGAGTATACATCCAGCATCTCAAATAAAAGAAAATCACCATTAATACATTTCCTGCCTGCATATGTCATGACAGGTATTCTGATACATAATGTAGCTATAAGAGCGTTCGCAGTAGCGACATGTAACTGATGTGTGATCAATCATATGCTATGGATTCGTGCTAAAATAATCCATCAGTAGGACATCTTATTCCAACAGTATAGTAAGCACACCTGAAGGTCTGTCTGACCATGGCTCCCTGTGGCAAACTGGCAATCCTGGGGTTTAACAGCAAGGAAAGTAGGGCGACCATCAAAGGGCAGGACCCATGTACCATTTGAGCTTCTGAAGGGCACTTGGCCACTGGGAGATACAGCTCCTGTGTCTGTAAGCTCCATAACAGAGTCCTTTATGTGGCTAATGATTTGATGGTTCTCTTCTAGGAGCTGTTCCAGCTGCTCTATACGGTTCTGCAGAACTGAGATCTGGCTCTAAAACCCAGAAAAAGTGTTACATGACTTTTTTACCTTCACAAAAAATAAGTTGTTAAAGACTGGGGTAATGTTATAGCTTAAAATTGTAACAATGAAAAGCCCTTCTTTTAACACTAGCATTTTGACCATCTGTGATATATTACCATTAAAATTTAACATAAGTAAAATGTGGTACATTCAGGTTTCAAATATTTATACAGAATTTAATACCCATAGCTCTTTGTGCAAGTTTGCACAAAGTTTGGAACAATACTTCCTATTTACAAGCTACAATGTACAAGCTGCTACAATGACTGTCTAGATTAACTCCAATGACCATTACAAAAATACCCAACTTCTGAGTTTATTGGATAAAACAAATTACGGATATTTTGAGGTATACAAATTATTCAAATATACGTCAAATCAAAGATTAGACCTGAGAGCACTGCTCTTGTTAATTTCCCATTTGCTGCAACACAGTATCAAAGGAAAAAAGGGGTTTAGAAATCTTAGAGCCAAAAAGGTAATGCCTTATACCTTAAAATAGAATCCCATTATATACTGCAACACCAAAGACTATCACACTACTTACTTAAGGAAAAGGGTTTGCAGACAACATAACATGCACCACTATTCCAATTATTCTTACCCTTGGGAAGTTCCCACCATTCTGACGCCTCGCAGGGTCATGCTGGACTCTATCCAACATCAGGTAGAGTGAGAACACAGCCACACAGAATATGGCCCCTCCACACACAGTCACCTGTTTCCTCAGCTTCATTCTTTGGTTTATAGAGCAATCTTCTTATCACCATTCACTAAATCTCTATGTATGACCTCGACTGTAGCTTCAGTTCAAGAAAATTAATGAAATAAAAAAGTATAGTATAAATGGGCCTTTCATAGAAAAAAAAAGTCCCTGGAAGGAGACACAGCAGAATGCAGTCTTTTGTAGTGCAAAATGCCTGAAAGAAACCAGCAAAACCAGCTAGCTGTGCTCAGCCTCCCCTCATTGTGTCAGAGACAGTGAAAGGGGTTATGGGAATGATGACAGTGAACAGAGGTACTAAATCAGCAGTAGCTGGCAGGCAGTCTGTCAGCTTTGGCCAATTGCAGCCACTACCGGGCTCCTTCAAAGTAGCCCTTGTGCTCGACCATGCAAACCTTTGAGATTGCAGGAATAGAGAAGAAAAAAAAATCAAGCTCCAAACAGCAGGGGCTCAAACAGTGAGGCTAGTGTCTCTGCAGCATGAAGTGTATCTGTATGAGCCCGCCTGTGTTCTCATGGTCCAGTTTAATTCCCAGAGCAGCATCCAATGCTCCTGTTCTGCCAGTCCCTTTTTGCTTGCTTGGCCAGTGTCAGTAGTGAGCAGAATAAGCTGCAGTCATGTAGAGAATACGGGTTGAGTGAGAGACCAACTTGTTATGAAGGAGCAGCTTTTTAATCAAGCCTTTACTCTGTTCCAGTGGTACCTGGAATTACAATGAGATAAATGTCACTTTTCTCTTTGGGATAAAATACAAGCATGTCATAGCTTGGGTTTGCTTTACTAGCTTCCAATGTTAAGCCAAAATCTTCTGCCACTGTTAGAAAACTGTTAGTTTAATGAAGTATGCAAAGACTTATTCTGCTTACCACTTCATAAGCAGCATTATCAGTCACAACTAGCACCAGTGAAAGGGAGCGTGTGGAAAAGAGATAGGGTTTGACCGAGGCAAGAGGAAAAACGAACAACTGGTGGATGTGTGATAATAACTACACTATACAGTTACTTTCACCTAGGTTGACTAAAAACCAGCTCTAATATGAGTAGGGAACATGTGTTTTGCTCGGCTATCTGTACTAGAGTACTCAAACCGCTGACCTTGGATTTGAATAGCCATTTGTGCCATGAAGTCTTTCTTTGACTAGGAACAGTGTCAAAACGGCACTGAAACATCACGATCACACTGAAATAACAAAAATATCACCATTGCACTATTACCGGTCGCATATCTCATCTCTGGGATGTTCAGTGACTGTTAAGGAGACAAAACATCAGAGCAGTGACTGAAGAGGTGCCACCACAGTAGTTTAAATCACTTTGGCTTAACGCCAGTTGGTGTATAGTCAGCTTGTAACTTCAGAGTGCAGCTCCTAAAGTCTGGTTGCATTAGCGTCGTTTGTAAATACCGCGGAGCTGGAATAAGTTAATTTTACAATTGCTAGTTTGCTACCGTTAACCCATCAGTAGCATTCGGATACCGCAGCTTAAACCGGCGGACGAAATTCAGCTAGTTAGCCGATACTGCAACCGTTTCCACAACTTTTGCATGAGGATGACAAGTCAACCAATTTCAATCAAGTGTGTTAAGTAAATGCATTTAAACCAACTCGCTAGGACAGCCTGCAGCAGTAACCCTCGCTTTCATTTGACAATTTCTATCAAGTCATAATCTAGTACACTACACTTTAAACGGGGGCAAGCACTCTCTAGCTAAACGTTCGTCAGCTAGCCTTTGCTAGCGTAACTACCATTTTCTCCCCATCTAAACCATGGATGGCATTCCTTTACGACTCGACGCTCGAAACAGGCAATAATCTTGACATTACCAGTCAACCTTGAGTAATCCAGATAAATGGTCGCACCGGGAATACGAGGATAACATTCTGTAGGGTTCCCCCCCCCCCCCTCAGCAGAATGACAGATTGCCAATTTAGCGGAACCTTGACCAGCTAGCTAACGCGATTAAACTGCAAAGCCTTGTGGGAACAGTACGAGCTGCGCATGGATCGGTGATTGGCCAAAAGCCTGGGCAGGTACCGACGACTACCCAACTGTGATCGAAACCACCTACTAACAAGCTGACCGCTCAAATTGTAATTTAGCATACTGTTATCGCTGACTGTTGTTATAAGATCGCTGTTATCAAAAGCCCCGTTTAGACTGCAGCATACTCAATCAGTATGTCACACTTTCTTAATGACATATTCATCCCTCTTGCAACCCCCCCCCCTCACACACACACACACACACACACACACACACACACACACGCTTTGTAACTACGTCCTTTACCGAGCTGTGTCTATAGCGCAAAGGCGGAAAAGATAATCTGCTCCTTAGTGTAGAGTTGCCTCAAAGGTAAATATTTACCACCCAGCTATTCGGCTTGTCTTCTCTGTCTGTGATCGCGGCAGCTCTATGACTAGTGATTGCTGAAAAATCAAATTCAAAGCTGTGATAAAGTAACCTTTAATACTTTTATTTAATAATTTTATTTCAAGCATCTCTCTTGTGTGCGCGCGCGCGCTCTCTGTCTCTCTCTCTCTCGTATTATCAGAAGAAATTCTGTAGTTGACACAGATGTATACATAAAATTATTTCTGTATACGTTTATTTATAAATTCCATCAATCATCCACTGCCCGGAAGGAGGTGCAACTAGCAGATGTTACGCTGGCACAGCGCATTATTGGGCTTCCGTGTCTGTCTCGTTGCATCACCAGTACACGGAAATGGAGAGACAGCAAGCCCTGCCACGATGTGAGCCAACCCTTGCTGCAGAAATCCTTGCAAATACAGAATTTATCCCGGCACATCTCACGCACGCAAAATCCACATCGCATTACATGCTCGTTGTGTAATGTGGTCCTATACATACATTGTGGCTGTGTAATTTGGTTTAATATAATCAGTAGGCTGCCTAGTTTTATGACTGTAGGCTATAAATGCTTTGAGCATGGCATTTATAAACTGTTTGATTTCCACTGGGGCTATCCATATGGTGATGTGATGCTGTCATTTCTTAACAGTGAGATGACAGTGAAATAAAAGTGAACTGACAGCAAGGTAAGCACTATGGCAATGCACCCATTCATTTCACATCAAGGGTGGCCTACAGTTTCACACACAGAACAAAAACTGTAAATGTCAGCTTAGCACCCAGTTGAATCATTAACAGAAAATGTAGGTGTGCTTGCCAAAACTACTGAAAAATGAATCATATAAATTTGAATAACTTAGAGTTATTGATATGCAGCCCACATTCAAAGTGCATGGAGTGACTACCCCTCTCTTGCTTTTCATATATTTTATTTCAATACACGTCAGAATGTTCATATAAAAAGACAGTGGGCAGAATGGATACAAAAAAAACCAAAACAGAAACCAAAACAACGTTGAGCAAATTGTGCAGGAAGTTTTCACCAATACCAAAGAAATATAGATTAGATGTTTTACATAACAAAACTGAATTATCAACCTTACTGGCCAACAGACAGCCAGACAGATAGACAGACAGATAGATAGATAGATAGATAGATAGATAGATAGATAGATAGATAGATAGATAGATAGATAGATAGATAGATAGATAGATAGATAGATAGATAGATAGATAGATAGATAGATAGATAGATAGATAGATAGATAGATAGATAGATAGATAGATAGATAGATAGATAGATAGATGGATGGATGGATGGATGGATGGATGGATGGATGGATGGATGGATGGATGGATGGATGGATGGATGGAGAGAGAGAGAGAGAGAGAGAGAGAGAGAGAGAGAGAGAGAGAGAGAGAGAGAGAGAGAGAGAGAGAGAGAGAGAGAGAGAGAGAGAGAGAGAGAGAGATCACCTCCTCAGTTACCTGTTCACTCACTTTCCCTAATTGTTTTATACGACAGCTCCATTGCTAGCACAGCTTCATGGGCAAATAATTTCAAAAAGCATTCTCTGTGGATGGCAAGACTCAAATTTGAATTTTAAAGTTTACATTTATTTTCTTATAGGGTGAGCCACTTCTTTCTTTCTCAGTGTTTATAAATCACCATGGAACCTTTTGATAATTCCTCACCGCATGATAAATTTTAGATGTATTTGTATGTAATGTAATGATGATGACCTTTGTGTTCTTAATTTTCTCGGCAATAGCGGGTAATGCTCTGTGAGGGATACTATTACCACCAGGGTTATTATACGCTAGACTGCTTCCTGAGCAATTTGATCCATCGTATTGCCACTGAGTGGGAGAGAAACCTAAACAGTGTCCTACAATCATCATGCCAGTAAATCCTTAAAACCAACTTGACTCCACTGGGCTGCAAAGAAGCACCAGACATGTTAATGACAACCCTAGAGGCCCAGTGATGTGCAACAAGACGCACTGTTTCTAAGTAGGGAATTAAAACGTTTTCATCATGTTGATGGGTCATCTGCTTGACCTTTTTGTAGTAATAGGAGCTTAGCTGAGACTTAAATTATTCATTAACAAGCTATTTTCAAAATAAGAAATAGATGGGATTTTCCCCTGCTCTGATCTTGAAATGCGGTTTAGCAGTCCCTGCTTTTAACTAACCAAACATTAACCCTAACTATTTCCATGTCTGGAAACAGCTTTGAGAACACTATGTAGGATTTAGATGTATATAGGATCTTATTAAGTATCTAAAGTGAGATATGGTGCCTGAATGCATATCAGCACTGCTGGTATCTTATTTGGAAAACACAACTCTCACACAACACTGTTGTCTTGAAAGGAAAATGTTTAAACAGCTGGTTTTTGTTTTTGACACTCCAGGAACAGGCCCCCTTTCCAGACTTTGGCTCGTCATCTCTAAAGTTTCCTGGTGCTGGCTCTAACTGTTGTAGATCTTCACTGATTATTTCCTTTAAGAGTTTCTACAATAACATCAGCACTTGGGGAAATATGTCAACTGTCCATGCAGGATATCTGACCCTATCCTCTAACAAGTCATAGATCTGCCAAGCACGACGACCAATGAGAACCCCCGTATCTCGAGGCAAAAGAGAACACTCAACAATGGGGGAGCCACGTTACTCCTTTGAAGAGGGAGACGTCTCTGGGGGTTGATTCAGGGAGCACGTCAAGCAGCAACCTCATTTCAGTAACTTGACCCGAAGAGAGACAAGAATGCAAACACTGTAGATCTCAACTTAACATGCAACATGTCTAATCATTACCCCCCCTCCCCCAAAAAAGAGACTAATTGTATGAATAATTTGTGTCCCAATTCTGTCCCCCTAATCAGAAGAAAATGGTGACTATACTTCAAACTGAGCAAGTTTAGAGCCTTGCCTACATCCAAAGTCAAGCAAAGTCAATTTTATTTGTATTGCCCAATAATACAAATTACACATTTTCCTCAAGGGGCTTTACAGCAACACAACATCGTGTCCTTAGACCCTCGCATCGGAAGAAACAGCTCCTTAAAAAAGCATTTAACAGGGGGAAGAAAAAATAGGAAAAAACCTCAGGGAGAGCAAAAGTGCGTTCACTGGAAATGTATACGGCACAGCTTTTTATTTTTTCAGTGTGAAATGGCACAGTACAGTGTATCTTGATATGGTCAAAGGGTTAATGCCTCAGAAAAGGTGTCATCTTTCAGACCACTCAGTTTTTAAATGAGATTGGTGCGATACAAAATAAAACATATCTTGCACTCTGCTCGTAAACCAGGCGCCGGATTGTTTCACAGGATGGAAACGTAACCAAATAAAGCGCGAAGCGAGATAGAGACTGTGACTTGGTGGACTGGAACTTTATCCCTTTTTCGGTCATGTGGTGTTGTGTGGTAGGCGGGGCTTGGTCTTCGCGTCATCATCGTGTTCCCAGTACCAGGAAGCATAGCGACAGCTAATAATGTTTGACAGAAATTCGTGGTTTTCACGAATTTAGGAATAAAATAGAAGATCACATCGTTTAACGCCATATCGCATTTCGTTTGCCGCCTTGAAAATGAATGTCAATGGAAAAGAAAAGGTAAGGCAACAAAAAGTCTTTATAAACTAGACCTGTTCAAATATTGATATCTAGCTAGTCACACTCTGACCACACAGACCATGTTAATGTAGATAGATAGATAATAGATAATTTTACTAGCCACACGATCAAGGCCGGCGGAATTTGTTTTTGGTACACTTTACATTTTACACTCTGCAGCACAATACATACATGGACAATAACAGACATCTCACATATTATCACAGACAATACAGTTACACAATAACAGAAATAAACATATCAGGCATACAGGTGGTATTTATGCCAGTGGTGTGTGAGGAGGGACTATAGGGAGGAATTCAGAGTCCTTATGGCTAGGGGGAAAAACTTTGCGAAGCGTTTAGTCTTGGTTGACAGTGACCTGTAGCGCCTCCTAGAAGAGGCGATGAGCAGGATGCGAGAGGTCGGAGGGGATCTTCTTCTTACAGTCGTGTATGTACAGTCGTGTATATGTAGTAACGCTACATAGCAAAGGCAATGTTAGTAAAATTTGTGTCACACTATGCCCCCGGTCTCTTGCCTTTTAACCTAGGATTCTGCAATCCTGAGGGAGGAGGGGAACACCTTCTTCAAGGCAGGTGACATCGAGGGTGCTCTATGTTGTTACACCAAGGCGCTTCGACTGAGTGATAGTCAAACAGAGAGTGCTGTTCTGTATCGCAACCGCTCTGCCTGCTATCTTAGACTGGAGGATTACACCAAGGCAGAGGCTGATGCATCCAAAGGTAGGAATGAATGTAATCCACTGGATATTGTGGTTTTACACATACCATGTCATACACCATCCACAGGCAACAAAAGCTATGTGTCCTAGTATCTATGTTTCATAATTAATTCAATTTCGTAGCGATTATAGATGTGCATAGTTATATTTGATGTCACGGCTTCCTCTCTCCTCAGCTCTCGATACCGACCCAGGTGATGTGAAAGCCAGGTTCCGAAGGGCCCAGGCTCTTCAGAAACTAGGTCGGCTCGACCAGGCATTCCTGGATGCTCAAAAATGTTCCCAGCTAGAGCCTAAAAACACAGCTTTCCAGGATATACTCAGACAACTGGGAACACAGATACAGCAAAAGGTTACATTTCTTTTTGTGGTGTAGTGGGTAGGAAATGATGCTGGGGGCTTATCTGTTATTTGAGACTATATTTTGAAGGAGCTAAAAAGTGTCTATTCTCTCAACCCTGCAGTCGGTGCAACTTAACTCCACAGATGCTCGTGTGGAGCAAATGTTCTCTCTCCTCCTAGATTGCTCTACAAAAGATTCAGATAAGCATAAAGTAAGAACTGCTCATAAGTCAGACCCAATGATGCTACTGTGGGACATCAATATATCAGTATTTACAATATTGATTTTATTTACGTATCTTTAAAGCTTTGTTTCAGTTTTAGAAAACTCAGCCTATCCTTTCATCAATTTCAGGCTGCTCAGAATCTAGTGGTGTTATCTCGAGAGGAGGCAGGAGCAGAGCAAATCTTCCGTAATGATGGTGTGAAGCTTATTCAGAGGCTACTGGCATTGAAGGAGGAGGAAGTGGTCCTGGCTGCTGTCAGGACCCTGGTTGGATTGTGCACAGGACATCAGTCAAGAGTAAGTGCTTGTTGTCCAAATAAAATATTGCTAAGTCAGTTTAACCATAGCTTTGCTTTTTCTTGTGAAATGTATCATTCTTGTGCTGTGTGCAAGTAGATAAAATTATATTTATCTAGTGGTATCCCAATCAACTGTCATTTTTGCCTCTTGCAGTTCTCACTCCCCATCAATCCAGTTTAGGCATACTTGTAAATTCAATAGTAAAAGAAAATGGAGAGCTAAGTCTTTTGTGCAGATAGTAATTGGTAATTTTGGAGATTTTTTTTAATGTCCATTCCCTTGCTCTCAGACTATGGCCATAGTGAATGAATTGGGGATGGAGCAGCTGTGTGCAGTTATGGGGTCAGGCGTCTCCTCAGTGTCACTGGCTGCCTGCCACCTGCTGCAGGTTATGTTTGAGGCACTGACCGAAGGCATGAAGAGAGAGGTCAGAGGCAAGGAAGAGGCCATTCTTCCCGGTGAGAATGGAATCTAATTATGTTTATGTATCTTAGAGCCAAACATGAAAGTAGACTGATAAAGGGTTTCCCCTGCGTGTCATATTTTATACTGCATTCTCAAATTGTTCACAGTCTGTAATTGTTAAATAACTGAGTGAATTATATACAGAACCATCAAAAGAGCTACGTTCCATGCTGCGGCACTTGTTGGAAATGATGCCAGCATCCACTGTGTCTGGGCCTGGTAGAGACAGTGCCATTAACCTCCTGGTCAAACAAGTACCCCGCAAGTCCCAAAAAAATCCAGACAACTCCCTCACACTATGGGTGATTGATCAAGGTAGGAGACATATTTGTACACATGCGAGAGTTTTTCACATCCGTAGATGCTGTAAATGATTGACATGGATAGGATCAGGTTGTATTATATTTTCACTGTTATTAATTCCATCATTACGGTGAGGACATTACTGTGGATTTACTTTACCAGAAATTCTACTTGGCCCCCTAATCCACCAGCCAGGAACATCTTATAAAGTCCCTCACTCTCCCTCATCAGTCAACCTCTATGCAACCTGTTTCATATCAGTATAGTTAGAAAGAGAAGCTGCTCAGGTGGCATAGCGATCTATTCCGTTGCCTACCAACATGGGGCTTGCCGGTTTGAATCCCCATGTTACCTCCTGCTTGGTTGGGTGTCCCTACGGACACAATCGGCTGTGTCTGCGGGTGGGAAGCCGGATGTGGGTATATGTCCTGGCTGCTGCACTAGCGCCTCCTCTGGTCAGTCAGAGCACCTGTTTGGGGGGGGGGGGGGGCTGAGGAGAATAGCGTGATCCTCCCACATGCTACATCCCCCTGGCGAAACTCCTCACTGTCAGGTGAAAAGTGGCTGGCGACTCCACATGTATCAGAGGAGGCATGTGGTAGTCCACAGCCCCCCCTGGCTCAGCAGAGTAGGTGGAGCAGCGACCGGGATGGCTCGGAAGAGTGGGGTAATTGGAATTGGCCATGTACAATTGGGGAGAAAAGGGGGGGAAAATCCCCCCCAAAAAAAGGAAAGAAAGAAAGAGAAGAAAGAAAATTTCCCTGAGTTTAAATCCTTTTTTAAAATGCCTGCAAAAGCGTGACTTAAGGTCAACAGGTTTTCCTGTCATGACTGATGCATGTGCATGGCCACTCTTCCCACAGGGCTGAAGAAGATCCTGGAGGTGGCAGGGACAATTCCTGAGATTTCAAAGGGCCCACCTCTCACAGACAATTCCCACATGAGCTGCTCTGTGTTGCTTAGTAAACTTTTTGATGACCTTAGAGGTGACAAAGAGAGAGAGAACTTCAACAAACTGTGCGAAGAATATGTACAGTAAGTTGACTGCCTTGTTGGACTTTACTAGTTTCTGAAGCTCAGTTTGCATTAATAAGTCTACAATTTGTAAACAAGAACATTTAGGCATTGGCAATTAACTACAAAAACATTTACCTCTGTATTTTGCAACTAACTTCTAACCTCAAGGAAAATGTTTTTCTGCACAGGCAATATTTCAACCGCCCTGGTCTCGAGAACAAGCTGCATGCCATCCAGACGGTATCAGTACTCCTCCAAGGACCAAGCGACGTGGGAAACAGAATGCTGGAGATGTCAGGAATGATGGATGCAGTCATCTCTCTGTGTGCCTCTAAGGATGTAAGTCATCAGCAGGTAGCAGTGGAGGCCCTCATCCATGCGGCAGGCAAGGCCAAGAGAGCATCCTTCATCACAGCCAATGGTGTTGCACTTCTCAAAGACCTGTACAAGAATAGTGAGAATGATAGGATACGTGTGAGGGCTCTAGTGGTAAGTGAACAAAAAAAATAAGCTAAGCACAATTTTAAATTAGTGTGACAAAAAGGAGTCGAGCATAATCAAAGTGATAATTGTTTTTTGGGGGGGCTTTATACAGGGTTTGTGCAAATTGGGATCAGCGGGAGGAACAGATTTCAGCATGAAGCAGTTTGCAGAAGGATCCACCCTGAAACTCGCCAAACAATGCCGGAAGTATGGAATGCCTGTGTATTAATTTTTTTTTGTGTCAAAAGACGTGGGTACATTAAGAGTAACATATTATGATTGATCCTTTATAAAATGTATAACATGAATATAAACAACAGATGAAGAAGGCTTTTCTGTCTTTACAATAAGAGATGATCTATACCGCTTTCTGTGTCAGGTGGCTGTGTAATGAGTCGCTTCCCCCAACATCTCGTCGGTGGTCTGTAGATGGTCTTGCATACCTCACCTTTGATGCTGATGTGAAGGAAGACTTGGTGGAGGACAAAAATGCTCTACAGGCCATGTTCGAGCTAGCTAAGGTTGAGCTCTTCCATGTATTTACCTAAAATTTGAATTTACTTATGTCTTGCTACAGAAATGTTGTAAATGGCTGTTTTTTAAATATATATTCTTGCAGTCTGATGATAAGACTGTGTTGTTTGCGGTGGGCTCCACACTCGTGAACTGCACTAACAGCTATGATGTGGAGAAACCAGACCCTCAGCTGGTGGAGCTGGCGAAGTATGCAAAGCAGCATGTACCAGAGGAACACCCTAAGGTGCTGTTCCAGTCATTCTTTTACATAGCAGACCTTCCTCCATAAGAAAAGCATTCAGTATCTCAGAATAGTTGCACTGAAAAGCCTTGCTTGTTTCAGTAGGTGTATTGCAATTTATGCATTTTTTTTTGTCTTTCAAGTTATTTCATGAGTTTGTTCTCTTAAATGTATTAGGATGCATCCTCCTTTGTGGAGAAGAGGCTGTTGAAGCTGCTGGAAGCTGGTGTGGTGTCTGCATTGGTGTGTATGGTCAAACAAGAGAGTCCTGCCCTGACCGAGTCTTGCAGGGAGTGTATTGCCAGGTAGACTATCTATTGTTGTAACTCTGTCACTTGTGGTTGCAGTTTTGTTATTCAGTCTGTCTCATTTTAATTTCTCACTGTAGGGTGTTCTTGGCTTTGGTAGAACGACAGGAAGACAGAGGAACAGTGGTGGCACAGGGTGGAGGAAAGGTTGAAAATTCATCATGTATACATGTCACAGATGGCTACATTGGTCTACTGAGAATTTCCTGACTTATAGCAGTCTCATATCAATTTGTAAACCTTGATTCCCCAGGCTCTCATTCCACTGGCATCTGAGAACACAGATGTTGGTAAAATCAAAGCTGCACAAGCTCTGGCTAAAATAACCATCACATCAAACCCCGAGATTGCCTTTCCAGGGGAAAGGGTGAGAGCCCATGCATTATTTAGCCTCTTCAGTAAAATCTATAAATTTAGAAAAAGCGAATTTTTAACATACCATTGTCTCATTCGTGTTATTAGATCTATGAAGTGGTCCGTCCCCTCGCCAGTCTTCTCAGTATGGATTGCTCCTATCTGCAGAACTTTGAGGCACTCATGGCCCTAACCAACCTGGGTGGCATCAGCGAGAGACTCAGGTCAGCCACAAGGGGGGAGTCTCTCCTGAGAGGAAATACACATGATGCATGGACAGACAAATAGAAAAGGATTTAACACAAATTGCACTTATGAAATTGTAAGAAGAGGGTTTTTAGTAGGCTATCATGTCCCTTTTAACTTTTTAAAGGTTTTCAGGAGGAAGTCAACGAATTTTCTTAATAATACGTTCATGTGTAGGAATAGAAACACTGAAAAAAGAAACTGAATGAACTTTTCAATATAATTTTGAAGAAAAGAAGCTTCAGTGCTTCCTCCATTACTTTTAAAAGCATTGTTAAAAACTCCAAAATATACAGCTCCTTTTCTTTTTGGAAAGTTATCAATCTGGCATTGACTTTTTTTAATTACACGTTTTTTACACAGAACATAGTTACACATATTGAGTATGTGACTTTACTAACAAAGTATATTGTTTCAAAGGCAAAAGATCTTAAAGGAGAAGGCTGTACCAAAAATCGAAGGCTACATGTTTGAGGAGCATGAGTTGGTCCGAGCAGCTGCCACAGAGTGCATGTGTAACCTGGTTCTAAACACGGAGGTAAAACAAACACACTACACAGTGACCGTCTGACATTAAACAGTGTAACAGTAAAGCTGTGATAGCGATGGGTCTCTCGCGTTTGGTCTTCAGGTGCAGAAGCTGTACGTGGCCACAGGGAATGACCGCCTGAAGCTGCTTGTGCTTTACTGTGGGGAGGAGGATGAGAGGCTGAGAAAAGCTGCTGCAGGAACATTGGCTATGCTGACTGCAGAGCAGCCCGAGCTATGTGCCCGCATCCCTGGAACAGTAAGTATATCCCTGCAAAGCATGAGAAGAGGGTAACACACACTCACCTTCTACCCCTCCATCTCACATATTTGCAGGGCATGCACAAGTACAACAACAACAATGCTCAATTCCATGTACTTGGCTCCCTTGTAAGTCTTATTTTATTTTCTCTCCAGACGACCCACTGGCTAGAGATCCTGCAGGCACTACTACTTAGTGACATATTAGACCTGCGTCACCGTGGTGTAGTCATAGTTCAAAACTTGATGCAGGCAGAGAAGAGTCTGGCTGAAACCCTCATGGAAAGTGAGGCATTGGAAATTCTCACTGTCCTGGCAAAGGGAACAGAAGCTGCACGAGACCCTGTCTCCAAGATAGCCCAGTGCTGTCTGGACAAAGCCTTGGAGTATGAAATCATCAAGAGCAGAGACGGGGAAAAAAGTCATTAACCCTCTGGGCAAGAAGAGTGTGAATGGAATGTATAAGTACTTCTTGTATCTGGGACCAGTAAAGTCATTCCACCTTTGAGAACAATCCACTTTGGATAAGATGTGTACTGTCTGTCATTATTCTGAAATAATGATTTTGTCCTGTATAATTACCAAAAACATGGGAGGGAGAAGGCAAAGAAGATAATTGTTTACAAAGCAATAAGACATTTATTGAAAAAGGATTATGGAAAAACTGCCAAGTTCTGGCTGGCTGGTCATGTAGTAGATGCACTTTTGACTGTTATCGCACATGATTTCTCCATGAATCAGTTTGTGTGACTTAGAGGCGTAGTAATATACGTTAAGCAAGAGTGCATCACTCAATTTGGAAACCAAATGTTTTATACGTGCAGTGCTGGAGATGGCCTTTCCTTCATATGTGTGACCATGCTGCCTTTGTGTGTCTCTGTTATCTAAAAATGCTATGACATTTCTTTTACTTATCACACTACTTTTTTTAAAGTAACCCATCACATGAATATTTTTACTCATATCTTGAAAAGCACATTTTGATTTTGGTCACTATTTCTTGTGTCCTTTATTTTTTGTATTGTGCTTCACTACATTTCCATTTTTTGTGGTGTTAACCCCATCAACAGAGAAATAAAACGTATACCAAATATGTTTGTTGAATATTGTTGATTTTCTTGAACACACTCAGCAGCACTTGGTAACTGGAGAAGTAGGCAGGAGTCCTCCCGGAAGAAAAAAAAATCTTAAACCACTTCCGGTAACACGTTAGCGCATGCGCAAACCGCGCCGATGCATTGGCGTTTCAACCACGAACCTAAACGGTTGATTTGGCATGGTCCGATATTTCTCTAAAGGAGCCCTCCAGAAGTGCCAATGAACTGGTTTGGATTTGGATTTAACGCCTTTGGACAAATACGTGCCACTAAAGCTATATCAAGAGGAGAGAGTTGTACCGTTGAAGATGTGAAAGTGATTACTCCCACAAGTGTCGACAGCCGTGTGGATAAAGCTGAAGAAATAACTAGCTTCGAGAGTGCCTCCATAGCTAGCAAATGTAGTGTCAGATCAAGCTGGAGTCGGAGAGCAGCTTTGCATTTGCAAGGCGAGTTCAAATCTTATTCTACATACGAAAAACTACAGACTTAGTACAGAATACCACAAAATAAATCCTTGTTGCTTTGTATAGCCAGATTGAACTGTATATACTGCAGGGTTGTATGTATTGCAATTATAATTCACATTATTATTTATTAATAATAAACTTTATTTTAGGCGACAGTCATGTGTGGTTGTCAGGCTTTGGTGCTCAATTAAGGACTGGGTGCTGTGGCAGTTACATGAAGGAGAGCCGCGGCTGCAAGGATGCTCTGATCGGGGAGAGATATTTGACCCTTTCCTTTCCGGACAGAATCGAGTGCTGGGATCTCGAGCAAAATGAGAAGACACTTGTCTGGAGCATGGAAAGCAAAACATCACCAACTGAATCTGGTAATGTGTATTCAAGGGCTGTAGTCCGCCTATGAGAATCGGTTGGTCTTTTTTATCATAATGAGTGACTTTACTATTCTGAGCACAGGCTCTCATATTCCCGTGTTTTCCAACCTGGTCTTCAAGGACTCCTGTCCTGCAGCTTTTCATTGTTCAAATTCAAATCTTTTTCAAATGTCTTTATTTCGAACATGCAAAATAAAAGAAAAAATGACCAAGCATAAATAAAATATAAAAAACAACAAATGATAAGAATAAAACCAGAAAAATACAAGAATTCTTAATAGAGAATCCAACAAAAATTACATGTTCGAAAAGCAGCAGGAGGAAGTTACTGCTTATAATTTCCTGCCCCCCCTCTCTAATGCTCAATTAATAATCCTAAATAATGAACGTAGGTTTTTTACACATAGTATGTTATTCTCAATAGCTATCTCACAATGACTCAATAAAAAAAAGCAAAAGCAATAAAAACAACAAAAACAAAGAAAACAGTAACAATGATTTCCAAGAAACAACAATAACAGCATCCACCATGGGTGTCACGGTCATGAGAGCAGCACCCCCCCCATCCTTGTACTTCTTTAAAATATTTTTTGTACCTCTTTTTGAATTGATTTAAACTTGTGATTTCCTTGAGTTCTTCATCTAGACCATCCCACAAACTTACTCCATAATTTGAATTATACATACTTTTGCGAGTGGTATGAACACAGTGTTTCTTAAAATTAAATTTTCCTCTTAAATTGACCCCCCCTCTATCTGAGAACAATTGTTGTATGTTGCCAGGAAGTAGATTATATCTTGCTTTGTGCAACACTTGTGCAGTCTTAAATTCTACCAGGTCCATGAACTTCATAGCTCATGAATTTAAAAAGTTTGTTCGTATGTTCCCTATATCCTACGTTGTTTACTATCCTTACTCTTTTTTGTAGTGCACATAATGATTGTAAGTTGCTTTTGTAGGTGTTCCCCCATACCTCCACACTGTAGTTCAAATATGGCAATACAAGTGAACAGTACAGAATGTACAATGCTTTATGATCCAGAATGTGCCTTGCCTTTCCCAGAACTCAGAGTGCCTTGCCATTTTTATTCTCATGAATCTTATATGAGGTTTTCATTTTATGGTCAAGTATCGCACCCAGAAATTTATTTTCACATACTCTATCAATGTTAATATTGTTGAACCTTACTTCTACTTGTATGTCCATTTTACAATTTCCAAATAACATAAACTTAGTTTTGTTCAGATTTAATGATAATTTTTTTCTGTCAGACCACATTTTTAACTTTTTCATTTCAGCTGTGATCAACTCCAAAAGCTCCTGTAAATTCTCCCCAGAACAAAAAATGGTTGTGTCTTCTGCAAATAAAATGAATTTCAATAGACATGATACCTTACGGACGGCACGGTGGCACAGTGGTTAGTGCGGTCGCCTCACAGTAAGAAGGTCCTGGGTTCGAGCCCCGGGGTAGTCCAACCTTGGCGGTTGTTCTGTGTGGAGTTTGCATGTTCTCCCCGTGTCTGCGTGGGTTTCCTCCGGGGGCTCCGGTTTCCTCCCACAGTCCAAAGACATGTAAGTCAGGTGACTCGGCCATACTAAATTGCCCCTAGGTATGAATGTGTGTGTGTGTGTGTGTGTGTGTCGGCCCTGTGTGACAGTCTGGCAGCCTGTCCAGGGTGTCTCCCCGCCTGCCGCCCAATGACTGCTGGGATAGGCTCCAGCATCCCCACGACCCTGAGAGCAGGATAAGCGGTTCGGAAAATGGATGATGGATGATACCTTACATATGTCATTGATATCCATCCATCCATTATTCAAGCCGCTTATCCTGATCTGGGTCGCGGGGAAGCTGGAGCCTATCCCAGCAGTTATTGGGCGGCAGGCGGGGAGACACCCTGGACAGGTCCCCAGTCCATCACAGGGCTGACACAGTCACACCCAGGGACAATTCAGTATGGCCGATTCACCTGACCTACATGTCTTTGGACTGTGGGAGGAAACCGGAGCACCTGGAGGAAACCCACGCATAATAGTCATTATCCATTAAATAGATGCTTTTCCACTGCTTTTTATTTGTTGTGTACTTTGTCAAACCAAAAACTTTTCTGCCTCAAGCGACTATAATTTCTTGCATGACACTTGAGTGAATTTTTATTGAAATGCCGTTCAGTCCCATTCTCTAAAGTGATGCCTTGGTCAGAGGCACAGGCAGGAGTATTAACCTTAACATGCATTGTTATATATCACATTTCATCAGACGCTTTTCATTTTCATGACTGATGAGGAAAAAAAACTCAATCTTTTGTATGACTTTAACAAAATAAAACAAAAGATTGTAATTGTTCTGCTCAGCATTGTCATGGAAATGAAAAGTGTCTAAACATGTCTAAATGAATGTAAGTTATTGATTGTCGTTGATATATACAGAACAAATAATTTAGGGCCTAATACTGAGTCCTGTGGGACTCCACAAGTAATTGTCATGTCAAGTATTCACCTTATTCCTAGCCCCCATGATGCCGTGCGTGAATTATGGGCGCGACTTCCGGTGCGTCCTGTCACTGAACCGGAACTGGTGTTTTACCATGGTAACAGTACACTAACCCTCTTTTGTATTATTAAATTTCTTTATTCTTCTTCTTATTTCTTATTATTAAATTAGAGCGATTTGTACGGTGTCTTATTCATTCACGAAGATCAGCCAAATTAGCTAATGATGTGGGAACAAAACCTCACGGAGCTCAAAAAGAGTGAAATAAGAATACCTTTGTCATCCGTAATAGATGGTTGGGAAGATGACATGAAGAAGTGGCCTCGTATCACGTACGGTAGCATTTTTAGCAATTTTGTTGAGTCTGTTGCCTGTGATGGTAAGGCAATGAGCAATTTAAAAAGCTCGGAGGCGAACCAATAGCTACACAGCAATAAAGTCAGCTGGGTGTTATTTAAGGATGTTGGAAACGACCTTGTCTACCTGAAAGCAGACAGAACCAAGTCAGAGCCTGCACGTATCTCATCATAAGGCTTGTAGTCATGCAGCAGCAATTCTGTGGAAGGTCCGTAAAGTAATGACATGAAAATTTTGATTTTATGGCGATATTTTTACAAACAAATTTACTGAACTGACAACTGTACTGTACTTAAATTAATCCTGTTGAGACAACGGAGTCTCGTTTTCAAGAGAGACCTGTCCTGGAACAAACACAAACAATACAGTACAACACTGAGTTACAGACAGACAGGTAGATCAGTACAAAAAAAAAACCCAGATGTATTTCTTCCGTAGTTATCAAGTCAAGCAGATGGAAAAGTACACAAAGATTGACGGAAATTAAATGTACACAAATTTAAAGTACAAAGTTCCGATAATATGAATTAATGATTAGTTCATATTATTTGAATGATCTGGAAAGGCAAATAATAAAAAATTTGGGCTTCTTTAAATAAACAATTTTAAACACTGTGCCTTACTTGTAGCTGTTGTCAGACTATTCTCTACTGCAAATAAGCACTCTAAACCAAGTGGTGGTGTATGGCGGACTAGGGTTGGCTAATCAGAATCTAACTTGCACACAGACATCAGGATACAAAGCCTAGGTTTAATATTTTCAAAATAAATATTCTGTATCTGTTGGTTAAAATGGGGAAAGAAATTAGCACCTGCCAAATAAAGGGTAACGTTAAATGGCCATGGCAAGTAAAAATCTAAGGTCACCTGCCTGTCACCATGGCAGACAGGTTTTTCTTATACTAATATTTTTTAAAACAATGCTTAAAAAACGGGGGGGGGGCCCAAAACATGGTGTAAACAAAGCTAGCAAACTAGTCGACATCACATCAATTTACCTGCTGTGACATAATGAGTCCTGATGAGTCGGCGTCGCTTCTTCACAGGTGGCCTCTTGTAACCCAGAAAGTGTTGGGTAAGGGTTATCCAGCATTGGCTTCTTATCAACAAAGTGAGACGAGCAAACATAAAGAATTTGAGGGGGCTTTTTTTAGCCAATTTCTTTTTGCCTCGTCGTCCTGTGGAAGGTGATGGAAAGTGTACCATCGCTGACAGGAACAGTCTGATTTAGTTTTAGGCTTATGATCAAAGCACTCCCGTTTAAGCCACTCATTAAGTTTCGTCTGGTTGTATGTACAACCACGAACAGCACATGTTGTCCCTGAGCTCAGTAACGACATTTTATATGTAGGTTAGCAACTTTTACCATCTTTTTTTTAAACACGAACAGCAATAGCTAACACTTATTCAGCCAAATCTGCCGCCGGTCTGTGCTACTGCGTCTGCCGAACACCGGAAGTATTACCCATAATTGTTTCCCTGGTGAGCCCCCCAGGGAACTCGTGGATAGAGATACATCGAGGGCCTCATCTCAGGGTTTTATTCAACAGATCTGATGGAAACGCACCTTAATTCACATGACTTTTTGTGACATTTGATAATTTGCTTGGATGGAAACATGACCGCTGAATGCCCTCTAGTTAGACCTTTTTAGACCTTTCGTTTTTAGGGGGGTAGATCAAAAACCCTACCTGACTCTCCCGTGGCTGCACTCACGGCATTAGTCTCCCTAATTTGACAGTTGCAAGAATTGTTTGATTGGTCAGCGTTTCAACTCAGCACCTTGTCATTTTTTTATTGCAGGATCCTCGCTTACTCTCCCATTAGTCCCTGGGGGATACATAGCTGCAAAACCTCCCTTCTATCACCCCCTCTCACCACAGCTGAAGGCTGTGAGTCTAGCATTGGGTGCTGAGCATGCCATCCTTCTCAGCGCTACTGGAGTTGTATACTCCTGGGGGTTGGGCAGGTAAAATTAATCCCCACGTTTGTCATTAGTTTTAATTTAGTAATACTCAAATTCATATTTTTGATAAACCACTTCGGCCCGTCTAATAATTCGTGTTGGTCTCCCTTATTTTAGTCATGGTCAGTTGGGGCATGAAAGTCTCACCTCTGAAGAGGAACCTAGGGCAGTGGAGGCGCTCTGGGGGATGCCCATGAGCTCTGTGGCGACTGGAGGCTGGCACTCTGCCTGCGTAAGTGGTAAGAGTCATACAAAGTCAAGTTGATAACAAAAATGTTAAAGCCCACAAATTGTTCTAACTGCAATCCACTTTTGTCTACAGCTGGAGGGGACCTTTACATATGGGGCTGGAATGAAAGTGGCCAGCTTGGACTTCCATCACAGGCTCTGAGGAAATTGCAGCAGAAGAGAAGCCAAGAGCCAGGTTTTCATTTAACACTAACTCTGCACTATTTTAGAAATAATTATAAGATAAATAAGATTACAGATTGCCTGTGATGCTAGTAGCTGTTAGTAATTTGATTGTTCAACAATAGAAATAAGTATTGACTGTACTGAACAGCAACAGTGTGCCCAGATGCTCGCTCATCAACATGCCAAGAGGAAGAGAAACCCACAGAGGTGTTCATATCCATCCAGGCATTTCCAGCTCTTTTGGATATCACTGAGTCATGTGAAATCAGTAAGGTCAGCTGTGGGTCCCGGCATACTGCTGCAGTAACAAGTAAGAAATCATCCGTGAGAATTTATGCTTGACTCTGGTAAATAACAGTCTGTGTCACTGTGATCTTAATCTATTTCTTTTCATCTTTTAGCAACAGGTGACCTCTACACTTGGGGATGGGGTAAGAGTTTGCATCTTAAACTGAAATCTGATATATTCGTATGTCTTGAAGTATTATAGTTTTCATGCTGTAAATATTCCCAGTGCCTTGAGCAATCAAATAAATTACTAATAAAAGGATTGTTTGATTTTTCTGCTCACTTTTTGCGTCCTTGTTTCAGGCGAATATGGCCAGCTAGGACACAAGACTTTAATGAGCTCAGATGAACCGCGGCCTGTCGATTTCTTCAGGGATCATGGGCTGCATGTGGTGGATGTAGTATGTGGCGAATGGACCACATTTTCTGCTGTGGCTAAAGATGAATTAATTCATTCTTAAAATAAAAATTGCTGCCTCCCCTAGGTAATGAATGGACACTGGACCTTGCTCTATGTGACATGCTGTAAATACTCATTACTAATTGCTAAGACTGAATAAAATATTGTAGATATGAATTCTTTGTCCCTTTAGTGTGTACTGAATAATACAACAAAAAAAGTAAGACATTTGTTTTTTTATTTCACTTCTACACATAATTAAAAAACAAGTAGGAAAGTTAAATTTCACAAATCATGTAAAACAGTTAAAACCCAAAGGTAGATATAAATTAAGGCAAATCTCTAAAATTGCTCTAATATAATTCAAAACAGCATGTGAAGTATGAGTATCAAAGTGCAAATCAAATTCAATAGCCTCCTTTGCGTCTTCACAGCACAATCTTGAAAGAACTGCAGAGAAAATGAATAATTGTCACACTCAACACAAAAAACCCCCGTAATATATTGTGTGAAAACAATTATATTCACCTGACAAAATCCGGTGATCTTGAAATGACATGTTGGAACTCTGACAGGTTTACCGTTCCATCCTTGTCAATGTCAGACTCTTCGAGAATCTAAAATTGGATGAAGAAACCACCCGTTATGTCAACATAAGAATGAACCCTAGAACCATCCTTTAACCAGCCAATTTGCCACTGTTATTGTCATTTCATCTTTGGAGATGGGGAGCTGCAATGAACTCACATTGCTTATGAGCTGTCTCATTTCATCGGGGGTAAGTCTTGTATCGTCTGTCTCCCCAGTAAGGCAGTTAACTAGTTTCTCCAGGTCCCCCCCATCCAGCGTCCCATCATCATCAAAGTCTAGGGAAAAAATGAAAACGGCTCCCGTCAAACAATTCTAATACCACTAAAATGGTACTTGATATGAACGTCCATCCATCCAAGCCGCTTATCCTGCTGTCAGGGTCGCGGAGATTCTAGAGCCTATCCCAGCAGTCATTGGGCGGCAGGTGGGGAGACACCCTGGACAGGCCGCCAGGCCATCACAGGGCTTTATTTGGACAATGGAACCAATATATATATATATATATATATATATATATATATATATATAAGATATGAATGTAAAAACTAAATTACCAAAAATGCGGAATGCATAGTGGGACTTTATTTCCATAGTAGCAGAGTCACTGAAAGCACTAAGAAGGTCCAGGAAGTCCTCGAAAGACAGACTTCCATCCTTCACTTCAGATGTTGAGAATACCCGGCAGATTCTGTTCCGAAAAGGGTTGGACTGTGGGAGTGAGTACAAAGAGCAGGAACAAGTACAAAGGTCAACAAAACACAAGAGGTTCAGAAAGCCTGAAAGGCCTTTGAGCATTTTTCCCTACTTAAGGCACCAGAGCACACAAAGCACAGAGGAAATAGAATCTGAATAATGTTTTAATCGGCAAGTGAAAACCACCAAACTCTGGTATTTCATACTCCTTTCTTTCCTCACATATGCAGCCTATTTTCAAATCACATCCCTTCACCTTGAGTTCTGGAAGTGCAAGCATAGTCTCCATCGGTACCCTGGCGTTAGGAAGGGCTTTGTCCTCTTTGGAGAGTAGCTCAGTGAATCTCTTGTGAGCACTAAACAAAACAAACGTAACAAATTTCTTATTCATCAACATAAGCAATGTCTAAGCAGAGTTAAATATATGTAAATAAGTACAAATTACTTCCTTGCAGAAGGTTAAAAATAACAGTAAGGTAATGCAGAGAGGGGTTAAATGGCGTTAGTTATCTACTTACAGAAGAATTTCTTGTTTTGTTAAAAATGTCAACTCCTGAAAGCAGAAATAAATATATTAGAAATATCACTCAATTTTTTACATTGCGGCATTATTCCCGATCCCGGGGGAAATATTGTATCTCGGATCTTGCAGACATAAATTTTTTAAAAAAAAAAAAACAAATCGTAGGTGGATGGTCTACCTGGTTGTTTTTAAACGTGACTGTGGCTTCTCAACGAAACCCATGACTGAATAATATCATCGCAACAGTTAAAACTATATTATCCACCTCCTATGTATATCTCTGCATATAGCATAAAACTTTAAGCACGATGAAAACACAAAGCTGTCCTCATGGCTGAATCATATGCTAACGTTCATTGGGCTAATTAGCTTAGTAAAGGTGAGGTTATCGTTAATTTAACTTCATAATTTGCGAAATTAGCTAAACTTACTCCCAACTTTTTCCAAACACAAGCGAAGTAACAAGTCGAACGGCGTAAAGGCAATCGTCAGTCGTTAAGAGCAAGATAACTTACTTGATACTCTGAAAGCAAATCCTTCCCTAGTTGACTTGCTGTGGTTCCCATCATGTAATTTTCAAAATAATAAAAAAAGTTCTTCTACTTTACTTCGATCGCTTCTTCGCTGAGTATCAACCTACTTCCTTTTCCTGTATTTTAACTACGTAATGATCTCCATAGTGGTGTATCCAGGAAAAGTGCCGTTCCTCAAAACACCAGCAGGTGGCACAAAGCGATTAAAACCGCTGTTGAACTACCAACTCGAGACCTATGGGTCGAAGCAGGGGAGCGAGTGGGTCGCGGGGCCGCCCGCAATAAACACACTTTGTTTGGAGACGGAATTTAAAAGAAAAAAATTAGACTTTTTTTCATACTATTTTAATTGGTGCAAACAATGCCATGATGTCATTGTATTCCGAAATAGCACTGAAATAATGTTTAATGTTGACATGCCTGGCCTGTTTCATTTGTTAATTACTAGGCCATGACTTGAGACAGAAAAGGGGACTATTGCGTCAACACAGAGAAATTTGTTATTTATCACGCTCATTGTCTTGTCGTCTTGTCTTACTGCACAAAATATTTGGTGGGTCTGGGGCCAAAAAAACATTTCCACAGGTGGGTCATCGCATAAAAACGTTTGGGAACCTGTGTCTTAAACCTAGCCAAGGGAGTTGAATCAAGTGCAACTAGACTTGATTCTTGATATACCACTTGATATACCAAGTCCAGATACCAAGTCCAGTTGCACTTGAATCAACTCCAGTTGCACTTGATTCAACTCCTTTGGATAACCATGACCTGGATGAATGAGAACATTCACAGACGTGTCTTAAACCGTTCCTGTGTTTTTGTATGCTTTGGCTCATCTGCTACAAATTGCATGTAATTACCGACGATTTTCCAAAGCATAGGCTACCATAGCATTTTAGATTTTTTTAATGCGTTTTTTTCTACTTTCCAGGCAGCCGTTATTTTCAATTCATTTAAGTATGCTATAAATATCAACTTGTAGAGATTTGAAACGACTGGGATTTGTACTATCCATCACACTGAACATTTAATCACCTTTATTTGGTTAAAGTTACATTATCCTTACAGGACAATACATTTGAAAGTGAAAGCACACAACAATACAAAAAACCATACACACACAAAACTTCTCAAATTCAGTCCAACCAATTTAGTTGATTGGATATATAAAGACCACACCAAACCTTTTATTGTCTGACGTTTCAAACTAGAGTTAAGTATCAAAACAATTGTCTTATCAGAGAATATGAAATTATGGTTGTTAATTCAGTTCAAAATATCATGAAAACAAAAAATGAATAACCTTCAAAATGTTTTCCTAGGATGAAAGAGATAATCAATAACTACTTTACAAACTTTACAAAAAGGCAACTTCCAAAAGGCAAAAAAAGTCTAAGCAAGCCAATGGCAGGCAATTTCCATGGCGGTGATATCCAAAGTCTGCTGTTATACTTATGGAAAGCCACCTTGTGGTTTTTCATAAGAAAGAAATACAAATAAGTCCCAGACAACATAGTTGAAAACTGGCTACATATATAACAGATAAAATTAACAGTAATGTTGATTGCCCTTGTATAAAATGAACGTAATAACAGATAAAGTAAAGAGATGTTGGGATTGATAGGGCCCTCAGCTTGCAACTTTGCTAAGCTGACTTTTCCAGTTCCCAGCTTGTTTTTGCTGAAAAAGAGGGCAGAAAAACAAAGGGAAAACACTAAGTGAATGAAATAACGTGCATCAAAGCAATTTTAGTGCAGACAGCAGGTCTCTGAATAATTTGAAGGAATCCATTAAGTCATCTATTTTAACTGAGCACAGTAACCATTTTCAGCAATCTGCTTACAGCTAGTCTTGTATGTATGTATGTACCTGTTGTTTTTATTCCGTCCTTGGTCTCAGTTGGAACACCAATGCCGTACTCGTTTTCCCCAGTCACTCTGAAAAAGTAGACTCCTCCTTCCTCCAAATCAGACACTTTATAGGACAGACGGTGGCAAGTGTCTGTGATTCTGGTCCATCCCTTTCTGCTGATCTCCCGCATGTCCACAAGGTAGTTCTTAACAGGAGCACCTCCCTCATTCTCTGGGGTGTCCCAGGTCACTGTGGCAGAAGTCATGGTTACATCCTTAACTGCAACACGAGTTGGAGGACCAGGGGAGTCCAAAACCCTCACATTTAGTGTCAGACTGGCAGTTCCAGCAACATTCTCCAGTTTTACTGTGTATTTACCAGAGTCATCCCGCGCTGCCCCTTCCACTGTGATGGAGGTGACTGAGCTGGTGGTGTTGATCATTCCCCTCACTCTCAGATCTACATTGGCCTTGTCCCATGTTACGTTGGGAGCAGGTTTGCCTCTAAAGGGCACAGTCAAAGTGAAAGCGCTCCCATCTTTTACAAGAAGGGTCTTCCTCATCTCATTACTTATGTCATACACAGGCTTCTCCTCTCTTTCCATAGCCACTTGAGGATCTGTCTCAGGGCTGGGCTCACTCACACCAATCTTGTTAATGGATCTGACAGCAAACACATATTCTACCCATGGTGTGAGTCCAACCACTGTGAACTCAGTGTTATCCATACTCTGAATGCCAATACCCCAATTTTCTTCTGCTGTATTCCTATACTCAACTCTGTACCCAGTCACAGCCGCTCCGCCATCAAACACTGGCTTGTTCCATGATAGAGTGATGGATGACCTGGTGGAGTCAATCACCATAGGTTTGGCCGGAGGGGAAGGTAGAAACTTGGGGTCCTCTGCCATGGTAAGCGAGCAGGGAATACTGGGGTCACTTAGTCCAGCAGCATTTTCTGCAAAGACCCTGAATTCATATTCACATCCCTCATGCAGACCAGAAGCTTTGACTCGCAGGTCATATACAGGCTTCTTATTGACACGGACCCAGCGCAGGCCCTGCTTTTCCCTCTTCTCAATGATATAACCACTGATGCTGCTGCCACCATCGGAGGTAGGTCTCTTCCAGCAGATGGTCATAGCTTCACTGCTTGCACTTGTGACCTCAACATCTACAGGAGCGGTTGGGATGGTGAAGGGATCAACAGCTTTGGTGGGCTCACTTTCTAGGGCTTCGCCATCACCATACTTGTTCACTGCCCTCACTCTGAATATGTACTCATTTCCTTTAACCAGCTTGGGGATTTTGCATGTTGTTACCTTTATGTCACCATATACCAGGGTCCAGGACACACGACTAGTTTCACACTTCTCAACAATGTAATGCATGATCTCAGCACCACCAGTCTCTTGAGGAGGCTCCCACTTCAAGGCACATTTCTCTGCTGAGAGTCCGGACACCTTGATAGGTCCAGAAGGTGGGCCAGGTCTGTCTAGCACTTTGCAGTGGACAGTCCTACATATGGTGCCACCTACATTCTGTAGGGTCAGAGTATACTGCCCAGAGTCTTTCCTGGTACTTTCTTTGATGAGAAGCTGTGTGTGTGTCCTTGATGAGATTATCTCGGCCCTTCCATTTGTGTCAATTTTTCTTCCATTCTTAGACCAGGAGACCAAGGGGTAGGGATGGCCAGTGATATCAGCATCTATTCTCAGGAGGTCTCCTGCTTTCACAATCACCACTTGTCTAAAATTGTCCTCCAAGCTAATTGTAGGTGGAGCTACATCATGTTTTACTATGATAGCTCCCGTGCTCTCAGAGGGTGCACTGAAGAGTTCAGCTGCATTTTTAGCAATGACATGGAAATCATATTGTTCTCCCTCTGTTAGGCCTGTGACTTCCAAGCAAGTCTCCAATAAATTGGTGAAGTTGCACTTGAGCCAGCAGCCATCTGGGAGCTCTTTATGCTCAACAATATATCCAGTTATTTTGGCACCTCCATCATATTCTGGTTTGTCCCAGGAGAGAGAGACAGAGCTGTTAGTTATGTTGGTGACTGTGAGGTTGCATGGCGGTTCACACTGGTCTCTGGCAGCTACAGGCTCAGAGGGGTTGCTGCAGGGTCCAACACCAGCAATGTTTTGAGCACTGATGCGGAACTCATAGATCAGGCCCTCTTCAATGTTTGTTACTTTGAACTGATTCTCCATTACAAGGCTTCTGTTCAACTTTGTCCAGAGGATACTGCTCTGATCTTTGCATTCAATATGATAACCAAGGATAGGGCTGCCACCATCACTGTCTGGTTTGTCCCATGCAGCCTGAATGATAGACTTTGAGGCATGAACAATATGGAGATTGGTTGGGGAACCAGGGGGCTTGAAAGGGTACTGAGCAACAACAGCCTCCGAGTCCACAAAGCGGCTCCTGCCATAACGATTCTCTGCAGCAATGCGGAACTGATATTCAGTTCCCTGAGTCAGATGGGAAATTTTGATTGATGTTCTGGCAACTGTAGCTGAAACTGTTTGCCATATTGTGGAGCTTGTGTCTCTCTTCTCAACAACATAGTTATTGATTTGACATCCGCCATTGTAAATGGGTGGTTTCCATGACAGAAACACAAAGTCAGCACTCACTTCATCCATACTGATGTCACTTGGCCGTCCAGGTCTGTCAAGAACATTCACAAATATTTCAGCCGATTTGGTTCCAACTGAGTTGGTCACAGTTATTTCATACTCTCCAGCATCCATCCTGGTTGCATCTTTGATAACTATCTGAGACAGTGTCTCAGATGTGACGATGTTCACTCTACTTGTCTCTTTTAATATTTTGCCGTCTTTTTTCCAAGCCACCTCAGGCTGCGGTATACCCTTGAATGGCACATCAATCTTCAAATCATTCCCTGCCCTCAGATTGAATGTATTACACAGCAAATTAATGGTGGGTTCAGCAGTAATGTCCTTTACAGTAACAGGTGCCAACAGGAGCTTTGGTTCACTCTTTCCCTTGTCATTCATAGCAGTAACTCGAAAGAAATACTGCTTTCCTGTAGTCAGCTCATTAACAGTTGCCCCCAGTGCTTTAATCTCTGAACATAATGTCCATTCATCATCTCCATTTGCCTGCATCTCCACAATATAGCATGTAATTTTGCTTCCGCCATCATGCTCAGGCTTCTCCCATGAGAGTGTGACACTGTTCTGAGTGACATCAATGAGTGTTATTTTACCAGGAGGTAGAGGGGCCTCAGACACCTTGACAGCCTCAGCTGTTTCTGCTGGGTGTCCAATGCCAAACTCATTCACAGCAAGGACACGGAAATAGTAAAAGCATCCTTCCTGGAGATTGTCAATTTTGTATGAGTTTCTCACACAGTTGGTACAGACACTTGTAAATGCCTTTCTGGCCTCTTCTCTTTTCTCCACAATATAGTGTGAGATCTTTGCTCCACCATCAATGAGAGGTGGCTCCCAGGAGACAGATACAGAATCTCTCTTTACATCTTTAACCTCAAAATTGATTGGTGCACTAGGTGAATCCAACACTCTGACATTGATGAATGCAGATTTGGAACCTCTGCAGTTCTCAACAGTCAACACGTACTTGCCTGTATCAAGTTTATTTACATTTTCAATAAGCAACACAGTGTGAGAGCTGGTCACCTCAATTTGAGCACGCTCACTGAGAGCGCTATCTGCTTTTGACCATTTGACCTCAGGCTCTGGCCTGCCTCTGATGGTGACAAACAGACGCAGAGTAGAACATGCCCGTACATTCACCATCTTCCTCAAGTCAGCGTCCAACTCAATCTCAGGTACCTCCAATTTCTCAGCAGCAATCACAGACCCTGGCAGCTCCACATGTTCTCCAAGTCCAGCTGTATTCACTGCACGTATACGGAAGTTGTACTCTGCATTTTCCTTCAATCTCTTCACAGTGAATTTTGTGTCCTCTACACCTGTGAGTGGCATGCATGTGGTCCACTCGTCCTCCGTTGCTTCTTTCATCTCAACCACAAACCCGCTGATAACTGCGCCACCATCATAGATGGGCTTGGACCAGGCAAGAGACACAGCAGTGCTGGAGTGATCAATCACTTTTGGATTGGTAGGTGGGCCAGGTGGGTAAGTAGCTTCACAGGCCCTAACGTACTCACTTGGCTCACTGGGTGTGCCGACACCAGCAGCATTTTCTGCTGATACTCTAAATTCATAGTAATGTCCCTCAGTGAGCCCTGTGCAGCGGAAACGCAGGTCATTTAGTCTTCTCTTGTTGCATTTGGTCCACCTGATTCCATCTTTGTCCCTTTTCTCCACGATGTAGCCATCAATCTCTGAGCCCCCATCACTCTCAGGCCTTTCCCATGTCAGCACTATTGAGTCTCCACTTACAGAGCTTGCATGAGGGGCTGAAGGTGCACTAGGAGTTGTGAAAGGGTTTTGTGCAATAAAAGGGTCAGACTCGAGAGGTTCACCAACACCAAATTTGTTCACAGCAGTAACTCTTAATATATATTCTTTTCCAGGTACTAGTTTTGTCACTTTGTAGCTGACAGCATTGATTTGGGGATCAACTACAGTCCACGAGACACGGCTTGTCTCTCTTTTTTCAATTATGTAATGGGAAACACTGGCACCTCCATCATTTAAAGGGTGGTTCCAGTGGAGGTGACACTTCTCTGCACTAACAACTTTCACCTTCAAAGGTCCATCAGGAGGACCAGGTTTATCCAAGACTTTCACATTAACTGAGATAGCGGTCGTTCCACCAATGTTAGTTAAGCTCAAGACAAACTGTCCCCCATCTACTCGTGTACAGTCCCTGACAGTCAGAACTGTATGAGTGAGGGTGATTTTGACTTCCATTCTGGGTGTAGATTTGTCAATTTCCCTTCCGTTCTTGAGCCACCTGACTTCAGGCAGGGGCTTCCCCGAGTAATTGGCATCGATACTAAATGTCTCACCTGCCTGAATAACAGTGATGCTCTTGAACTTGGGATCAATGGATACTGTTGGTGCCTCAATGACATCCTGAGCAGTGATAGTTATGCTCTCAGAGGGAGTGCTCCAAACACCAGCACCATTTTTAGCAATTACTCTAAATTCATTAGTCTCGCCTCCTGTCAGACCTGTAACTGTGAACTGAGTTTCAATAATATTGGTGTAGTTAGCCTTCATCCATCTGCCATCTGGCAGATTCTTCTTTTCAACGACATAACCTGTGATGGTACTCCCTCCATCATATACAGGTTTTGACCACTGTAATGTGACATGCTCCTTGGTGATGACAATAGCTTCAGGTGTACCAGGTGGGTCACATGGGTCTCTAGCCACATAGCATTCAGATATCTTGCTGGGTGGACTAAGTCCAGCAATATTCTCAGCAAAGGCTCTAAATTCATATTCAATGCCTTCCTCCAGTCCAGTTGTTTTGAAGCGAGCATCAGGTATAACAAGCTTATTCAACTTTGTCCACAATATGCTGTTTTTCTCCTTGCGTTCAAGGTGATAGCCAATGATAGCGCTGCCTCCATCTTTGGTTGGAGGTTCCCATTCAACAATCATACTGTATTTTGTCACTGTGGACACAAAGGGGCTGCCAGGAGCTGCAGGCTCCCTGAAAGGGTACTGGGCAGTTACAGCAGAGGAGCTAATTGAAGTACTCTTTCCATACCTGTTTTCTGCAAACACTCTGAACTGGTACTCACTACCTGTCTTCAGTTTGGTGACTTTGATTGTGGTTCTCACTGTAGTTGCTGACACAATCTGCCATTCTGTGGAGGAAGTGTCACGTTTTTCCACAATGTAGTTATCTAGCTGGCAGCCTCCTGTGTATTCTGGTGGTTCCCAGGAGATGATGGCAAAATCAGAGCTGATTTCATCGATCCTCACAGGCCCAGTGGGCGGGCCAGGCCTTTCAAGAACAACTACGGTTATTTCTCCTGTTACTGTTCCCGTGCTGTTGCTTGCTGTGATTGAGTATTTCCCTGAATGGTCCCTGTTAGCATCCTTGACAGTAAGGACTGTTGATGATGCTGTATTTGAAACAGCCAGCCTTGTTGTTTCTTTAATTGTTTGCCCATCTTTTTTCCATCTAATCTCTGGCTCTGAGTGTCCAGTTATTGGGATCTCTACCTTCAGAGCTTCGCCACACTTGACAGTGAATGTACTGAGTGTTATCTGGATTTTTGGCTTAATGGCTGTGTCTGTATCTGTGACAGGGTCAGCTAGTATCTTTGGTTTGTGCTCTTCACATTCAAGAGGACTGGCCTGTTGACCTGTGATGAAAAAATAAGAATATCAATTGATCATGAATAGATGAGCACACTGTACTGACATACTTTGTTTGATTTATATTTTCTGTTTCTTGACAACAAAACATATGTGGTTTTGTAAATATGTGGAGCACAATACAATAACAAATTAATAAATGTACCAATATATTACAAGTTAATCATTTTACCGCTTAGCCCATCTCCTGAAACACTTACACAGTTGCAATTACAACATCAATTGTATCTCTTATAGTGTACTGATTGTAAAGCCCTTCGGGACTACCTTATGGTTTTGGGCCATACAAATAAACTTGACTTGACCAATAAAATATTTTTTTTTCTGGATTTTTTCCCCTCCCCCCCCCCCAGTTATATCCAGCCAATTACCCCACTCTTCTGAGCTGTCCCAGTCACTGTTCCACCCCCTCTGCTGATCCAGGGAGGGCTGCAGACTACCACATGCCTCCTTTGATACATGTGGAGTCACCAGCCGCTTCTTTTCACCTGACAGTGAGAAGTCTTGCCAGGGGGGACGTAGCACATGGGAGGATCACGCTCTTTCCCTCAGTCCCCCTCTCCCCCCGAACAGGCGCCTCGACCAACCAGAGGAAGCGCTAGTGCAGTGACCAGGACACAAACCCACATCTGGCTTCCCACCTGCAGACAAAGCCAATTGTGTCTGTAGGGACGCCCGACCAAGCCGGAAGTAACACGGGGATTCGAACCGGTGATCCCCATGTTGGTAGGCAGTGGAATAGACCACCACACCACCCGGATGCCCCCGACCAATAAAAGATTTACAGGTATCAAGTCCATCCATCCATTATCCCAGCCACTTATCCCAGTCGGGGTCGCGGGGATGCTGGAGCCTATCTCAATAGTCATTGGGCGGTGGGCGGGGAGACACCCTGGACAGGCAGCCAGTCCATCACAGGGCCGACACATTCACACTTAGGGACAATTTAGTATGGCCGATTCACCTGATGTACATGTCTTTGGACTGTGGGAGGGACTGCGGTCATATCAGGCTTCTTTTTTGAGTGGATGGCGGGTTCAGTCTCTGACACTGTCTCCGTACGATGCACATTATCAAGTCAGATTGAGTAAAATATTCTTGCACTACAAGCAACCTTGTGGTAGTGTTAATTGCACTGGTGTTTGACTACTCCAAGTTCCCAAGATCCATCCAAATGCAATAGACTTGCGAGTACTGTTGTGTCAGCATGTTCCCCGCTGCCGAACCAAAACAAATGGCTGAACTTGAGTAGTTAGCTATTGATTTTGTTAAAGTTTCCCGTGAGCTTATTCTGCCATATGTGCAATAACAGCTTGGCTTCTGTAGTTGCTGCATGACTTATTCTACTAAATTTGGCTGCTATGGTGAAGATGTAAAACTCTAAGCTTGACGTTAAGCATGATAAACTGATTTGTGGCATCATCCAGCTAACTTGTCATTTGAATCATTTGCCCGCTGCTGCATTTAACATGACATGCACTCTTGGCTATAACATGTCTGTAACACTGATATGTGGTATTGTCCAGCTTCTTTGTAATTTGAATCTCCTATCGTTCCCTATTGATGATCTATGGCACACTTATACTAATTGCACTTGACATGACATACTATAGTCTACCCTTGGCTATGATACGACCACCATTTAGTGTCCCATGATACCTGTTGGTGACACAAATTCATCTGTAAATTTCTGACTCTCTTATAAGTCGCTCGGGATAAAAGCATCTACTAAATGAAAAAAAAGAAAGAAAATGCAATGTGTCACACCATTTTCTCCCGCAAAGCCCTATCCAACAGTATCCAACAGAGGAACTACAAAGGGGTTTATAGTGTGTAATTTCATTAGCGATTGTCTTAAATACACAAGTGATAGGAAGTATCAAAAAGGAAATTTGTTCATGTGAAAATCTTTGAGATCGAAGATCCCAGTGGCACTTCTATAACCTTGCTCCCATAGGTGAAACTACAATCACGGTACAATATGACGTCTTTTGTTGTGTGTTCAAATTACAGTGTGTGATGTACGATGTGAGCCAGGCTAAATCAGTGCATGACATACCATGAACAATGGGTTTGGATGGTGACTGGGAATCCTTTCTGGTGAGCTTTACCGCACTGAGCGGTGTCATATCTTTATGTGGAGTGTAAGCTTTGTCCTCACGTATTGTTTCCATCTAAAAACATAAGAATGATAGGAAAAGGTCACAAATTCAAATAGAGTAGCACACTTTGATATAAATGATAACTTGCATCTTATAATTTAATCACTTAGTTATTTTTTTTGCTGTGATGCATAACATTATTATCATATTAATTAATATTCTATATAAAATGTGATCATACATACACATGCTTGATAATAAATTCACTTTAAAAAAAGATGAATTTTAAGATACACTATTATGCACTGTAGCCTATTGAGCATAGTCTACTGGTAGCACAAACCGGCGTTAAAAATAACTTTGAGTGGCAGGGCAGGCCAGACGGCCAACTGTTCTGTTGAACAGATATAACTCGATTTAACTTCTGGCTCTTAATGACCCAAGCATGTTGAAGAAGTTCAACAAACCGCTAAGGGAAAGTGTATAAGTGAAAAGGTGATTGCAAGTAGTCTCCTACTATGTACTTCTTCCCTTTTTAAACGTTTAAATATCAGCGGAAAACATTTTTAATTTCACGATTGAAATATAGGCGTACTCACGGTACTGGCGCTTGCTTCCATCCTTTGTTACTTGTCTTGTTTGGTCTTCTGTATTAAATCCACTTTTGATGCAGCTACTGAAGTGAGCAGCAAAACTCAGAGGCAGACATAAACAACTCTGCCAATCACAGGCAGCCTTATCTTGAAGGCATGTGGCGACTAAAATAACCATGATGCCTGATTGGCTGGAAACTCATTCCTGCAAAGATAGCCTATATTATAGTGAGTCCGTTTGGAAAAACCGAGAAGTTACTCAACTCACTGTTACCTAGTGTGGACATAGCATTTAGTAGCTGTCACAGATTTATTATTTATAGATAACGGCACAACAATGAATGGTGGGGTGTCGGAAGACATTTGGAATGAGGGATTATCCAGAATATAAACTTGTTTGATCAAACACCTACAAGAAGTCCTTCATTTCTTCAGCCATAGGCACCCTAAATAAATTAAAATGAGCATGCTATCCATTCCACAAAGTACCAAATAACTTGTCTTTTTAATTATTCTTTTAACTTTTCACCATTGTCAAATGTCAATTCTTTTCACCTTTCTTCTTTTAATTTGTTGTCGTTATTTTAGTGTGCAGGCGGGGAGACACCCTGGATAGGCCACCAGGCCATCACAGGGCCAACACACACACACACACATACATTCACACCTAGGGACAATTTAGTACGGCCAATTCACCTGACCTACATGTCTTTGGACTGTGGGAGGAAACCGGAGCACCCAGAGGAAACCCACGCAGACACGGGGAGAACATGCAAACTCCACACAGAGGACGACCCGGGATGACCCCCAAGGTTGGCCTACCCTGGGGCTCATACCCAGAACTCGAACTAGGTGTGAATGTGTGTGTGTGTCAGCCCTGTGATGGCCTGGCGGCCTGTCTAGGGTGTTTCCCCACTTGCTGCCCAATGACTGCTGGGATAGGCTCCAGCATCCCTGCGACCCTGAGATCAGGATAAGTGGTTTGGATAATGGATGGATGGATATTTTAGTATGTTGACTGATGTATGAGCCATGTCAAGGAAGAATTTCTGTTACATTGTGACAGACAATAAAGCTTCTTGAATCTTGAATGTTAGGTATAAACCAATTCAATTCAAGGTCATTTACAGATTGTACTACTCAAAGGCCAGATTAGATGGCATTTATCCAATTATCCCTCCACTGTGTGACAGAAAAGCGCTACATAAAATGCAACTTGATTGATTGATTGATGCATCTTTTTGTATCCCTGGCCTTCATTATGCAGTTTTTAGTCACAGATTTCAGATGTGGAGTGGAAGTCATCCACTTCGCCTGCTTTCAGAGGCGGCTCAACAAAATTTATTAACATCACACAAATGAAGAGAGTACGCTTTGGGAGAACCTGAGGTCCATTAACAGGACTACCTCATGTGGAAATGCCAACCTGCACTGTAATTTGCCCTGACTACCCATTTAATGCACTGAAAGTAGGCTTCACTTCAGTAATACCATGTCTGACATCTTTTGTTGCTTTGTTTGTTTTTGTAATCGTTTTGCCGGGTTTTTCTCTTTTTATGTTATGTTTCTGTTGTACATGTATGTGTACATTGTCAAAAGATGAAAGCTTGAAAGCGAGACATAGAAAATAAACAGCAGAACAACTTAAATGAAAATATACAGACAAAATAACGAAATAGTGATAATATGAGTGATTGTTGAAAGGGGATGACATCCTTTTTATGGAAAAATTGGCCAGTCTTTCCTGCATTTTCAAAAACTACATTAAGAACCAATGATTAACACTTGTATGGCATACATATTCTTTTGCATAAACTTATATTTCCACCAAAACCACTGGCATCGGCGTCCACCACAATATACGCCTTTATTCTGAGAAGAAAAAAACCCAACACGTTGAGCAGAACTATAAACTCCCAGCGTGCGTCTCCGCAGACATTCTCTCGAAAACCACATGATTAGACGGAACTCTCCTACCATTAGCCAATTTTTTTTTCCCTAGGAAGGCGAAGTTATGACCCGCCCTACTCTGCCTTTGATTGGTTAGTGTTCGTTGTCTACGTTCATTAGGCTTCGACATGTAGAGTGAGATTGGTTAGGCTTAGGGCATCGATAACCCAATCAGCTCAATCAGTCGAGTGGGTTATGACTTCCCCGTCCTAGGAAAAATAAACACCAACCGCTGTGCGAGCTACGCTATCCACATGGTTTCAGAGAGAACGTAAAGACGCCCCATGGTAGAATAGACCTGACCTGAGGAAATCCAAAACTCAACTGCCAACCACTGCGAGGGAGCTTATCGTGCAAATGAAAACGAGTCAGGCTTTTTTTCCTGACTGAAATAACCCAATGCTCTTTTTCCGTTTTATATATCGTAAATATGTCTCCCTACATTGAATGAGTGCAGTCGGGAGTGGCTGTTGGGTTTTCGGCAAGTGGACGGCATGCTCGTCGATTGCGTTAAGTTGTTCTGTTGGCTGCGTTTTCTCTCACTCGTTGTCCTTCAGCAACACCAGCAATGAACCATCTGTTCACATATAGCAACCAGGATTTCGTTGCCGATTTATATCGGGCTAAAAAAGATGCCGCGGGGACGGTGCCAACATCGTCGAATTTTGACACGGTCCTGAAAGCGGGCTGGACTGACAGGATGAGCAGGGGGCTGTTCCGCTACCACCTCGGCGACCTGCAGACGCGGATCTTACCTGGAAGGCGCTGCTATGTCGCTCAGCTAAACATCCAGAGAGGACTGCAGAGGAGAAAACCCCAGGAGATATTAAGCATCCGCCAGCAGTTCAACGCCACGCAGTTCAACTTCAACAAAATCAATCCGCGTGAAGTTATCTTTGAGATGGCGAAGCGCCCCGGACACTGCGCAGCTTCCGCTGAAAACGAGCGATCTTGTGAACCTTGTAGGATGCTGGTGTTGGTCAACGTTAGTCCCCTTGAGTTTGGACATTGTCTGTTTGTCCCAGAGCCGTCACGTTGTCTTCCACAGATCCTGACCCGGTTTGCCATCCGGACTGGGATCGAGTCTGTGCTCCTGAGCGCTGACCCTGGTTTTCGTGTAGGGTTCAATAGTCTCGGAGCATTTGCGTCAGTCAATCACTTACATTTGCATGGATATTATCTAAACCATGAACTACATGTGGAGTGGATGACAGCTAAGCCATTGGTTCCTGAAAGGGGATTTTTCCGCTTGGCAGAGTTCCCTGCAGGCTTCTTGTTTTACACAGAGGCAGATGACGTGGAGAAGGTTGCCGGGGCCATTTCTCAAGTCACCGACTTTCTTGTAGATGCCAATATAGCTCACAACCTCTTCTTTACCCGTGGATGCTCACCCTATGAAGTAGAGGACGAAAATGAACACACTCCAAAGAGAGGTGTGCGTATTATTGTGTGGCCCAGAAAATCCTGTTTTGGTGCAAAAGAGGGATCTGCCTTCAATGTTGCACTGTGTGAGCTAGCTGGACATTTGCCTTTTAAGAACAGAGATGACTTTGATCACATGACTGAAAAGGATGTAATGGATGTCGTTCAGGGTTATCTTCTACCTAACGAGGAGCTTCTCAAGTTGCAGCAGCAGCTTACTGCTCATTTAACTGACTAAAGCCACGTTTTGTTGTAGTGATGATTTCTCTAATCTTGGTGTTGCCCAGTATCGTGGTCTGTTTCTTCTTGTCTGTTGGCCAAGCTTTTGACACTGTACAACAGCACTGATGGGTTCCTGTGGTTGACGGATTGTTCAACTGAATGTGTTTGATTTCTCTGTTTTTGGTCATCTATGCAAGAGGAAAATTGGCCGGCCAATTAGCTGCAATGCCTTGTTTGGTTAGGTGAATGGATTTTATTTATGATTATTTGAAATGTAAGTGAAAGTTAGGCAACGCTGTGTAGAACCATATATAAAGAACTCTCACCTTTGAATATATTTAACCCTGTGTGTGTGTGTGTGTGTATGTTTGAAGAAGATGAGCCTAGAAATGTCACTTAGCCCAAGTCCTGTTGTAATCTTAACCTGGCTGTGTATTGACAGATGGAGAGCAATCAATCCATAGTCTCGTATGGGATCTTGGGGAAACAAGGGAACTTGTCTCTGCTTTCAACTACATTACAGCGTGTGGAGCAATGGGACTGTATGGTTCCTAAAAGGGGTGTGGTGGAACTTATACCTTGTGTCAGATATTGTGGGTTTATGCAGATCATTCTTTAATTATTTACACCATCAAGCAACAAATAATATTTCTATATTAATAACCGGGGGGGGGGGATCTAGCCAATGCCTGCTTAAAAAAAGCTATGGCCTAACCATCAACTGTGGGTTGGAATCATCAACCCTGCACCGCCTCCTTATGGCTTTTCGCCAACTGAAATAATAATTGTAATATAGGCAGCACAGTGGTGCAGTGGTTGGCGTGGTTGCCTCAGCAAAAAGGTCCTGGGTTCGAGCCCTGGGGTAGTCCAACCTTGGGGGTCGTCCTCTGTGTGGAGTTTACATATTCTCCCCGTGTCTGCGTGGGTTTACTCCGGGTGCTGCTGTTTCCCCCCCAACAGTCCAAAGACATGAAGGTCAGGTGAATCGGCCGCACTAAAAAAATTGTCCCTAGGTGTGAATGTGTGTCGGCCCTGTGATGACTTGGCGGCCTGTCCAGGGTGTCTCCCCGCCTGCCGCCCAATGACTGCTGGGATAGGCTCCAGCATCCCCGTGACCCTGAGAGCAGGATAAGCGGTTTGTATAATGAATGAATGAATAATATAATAATATTTGTTGTCATCTTAACTATACTGACTTTAACCTGTGCCAGAGGCGGGTAACCCTCAAGAGTTTATTACAAGAACCTCGGTCACATCAGTCGATTTAGGTGGTTGCTGGAGATTCAGTAAGATGTAGGCTACTGTTGTTGACTGTCATATTTCCCCCTCACAATTTCTCAATAAACCATACCATGGAGCGTCGCTTTGCATACACCAACCAAGATTCCGTCACTGGTAAATGTGATTTCAGATTGGTATCATCAGCATTTGATGAGATTCTGAAAGCGGGCTGTTCAGGAAGAGCAGAGAACGGTTCCACTGACGGCTCACTGATTTATTTGCAAATGCAGATTTTACCTGGGAGGCACTGCTGCGTTGTTTGGTTAAATATCCAGAGAGGACTACAGAGGAGAAAGCCTTAAAAGATACTGAAAGTTAATAAAAATTTAGATGCTGAACAGGTCAATTTCAACAAAATCTATCCAGATAAAAGCCTTTTTGAAAGGAAGTACACCAAAGATGCAGTTTTAACTGAAAGTGAACAATCTTGTAGGGTGTTGAAAAAACCCGTCAAAGTTTTTCTTTTTGTTTTTTTGTTTGTTTTTTAGGGAGTTGTTCCTTATCTGATGCGAGGGTCTAATGACAGGATGTTGTGTTGCAGTAAAGCCCCCTGAGGCAACCTTGTAATCTGTGATATTGGGCTACACAAATAAAATTGACGACTTGACTTGACTTGATCTTGGTTGTGATCAATGTTAGTCCTGTGAACGTCATTTACATGAAAGACATGTATACATTTTTTTGTCCTAGAGCCATTGTGAGAGCAAGTCATATTTGATGTTTGCTTACTTTTAATCTTCGACCATGTTTGACCTATACCATGTTCAACTGTATTTTACATTGCTTAGATAGATGCTTAAAGTCCATGTGCAACAGAACAAAGGTTGTCTGATAAAATGTCTTCTCCAGGTGCACAAATAATGGCCTATTGTTAACTGTTGGTTGATAGCAGAGGGATGCATGAGAGACTCGGAGCTGGAAGACATGCGATAAGGAGGGGGAGAACAGACAACTGCCCTATAAGAGAGACTGTACTGTATTGATCGGCGTGTATTCAAACATCTAGGCTTGTGCGTCATGTTCATGAACATATTAAAGTGGGACAATATTGTAAGAGATTTTTGTTTCACTCATTTAATGTCAGAGTGGAATTAAATAATTGCCATGACAGCTGTCATGTGGTTTTCCACAGATCCTGACCCGGTTTGCCACCCGGACTGAGATTGATTCTGTGCTCCTGAGCGCTGACCTTGGTTTTGGTGGAGGATTCAGTTGTCTTGGAGAATTTACATTTATCACTCAATTACATTTACATGAGCTAAAGAACATGTGCCTGTCAAGCAAAAACAAAACAAACAAAACAAAACAAAATATTTTTTTCACCTGGCAGATTTTCCTTCAGGCTTTTTGTTTTACACAGAAGCAGATGGTGTGGAGAAGGTTGCCAAGACCATTTCTCAAGTCACTGAATTTCTTGTAGATATCGATGTAGCTCACAACCTGTTCTTTACCAGGGGAATGTAATTGGTTTCAATGAAGCTCTTCTACTCTAAACTCTTTATTTAACTGAAACTCTTTTACTGAGACTACACTTCTGTTGCATAGCAGTACTTTACCCTACATGAGAAATTGTAATAGAATTGTCTGTGCCCAAGTATTGGAAAAAAAAGGAAACACTGACATCCACTGTAGCATGGTGACATTACAATCCTGTGAACACTAGCAATATCCAACACTATGGGACTTACAGGACAATAGCACTGTTTCAAACATTGGGATTATATGTGCTAATTTTTTGCACTTACATTAGTGCCCTTGGAAATATAGGCCTAACACAAATAATATGATTAAAAACAAGTTCCAGACTGGCAGCAGCATCAAATCAGCAGCATTACTGTCAACCTTGGAATATCTCATATCAGTAGCTCATATCAGTATCTAATAAAATCCCCCAACTTTTGCTTTATTGTACTATGAACTAAATAAATTAATTAGTATTGGGTTTACATGGGATCACAATCAGAATACTTCATCCCCAAGGGGAAATTCAGTCCTATTACAGACACTCACGCTCTGGTAAAGAACAACTAACAAGATACAAGATACAAGAAAATAGAAATAAATATCCATCCATCCATTATCCAAACCGCTTATCCTGCTCTCAGGGTCACGGGGATGCTGGAGCCCATCCCAGTAGTCATTGGGCGGCAGGCGGGGAGACACCCTGGACAGGCCACCAGACCATCACAGGGGAAATCGTATCCAATCTCATCTAAAAAAAAATATATATATATATATATATAATAAAAACCAAGTAGAGATCTCGCCTGTCACTCTCACCCCTGATGCACATCCACTTGTCTAAGAGGACAACTGAGACTTCTGACTCGAAGCCAGCTGTTGACATATTGATGCAAACAGCTAATCGCAGACTCAACCAGGGAGAAAGAAGTAGGCTTACATCTTCTTCTGCCATGTTTGAAAGAGAGGAAGACATTGAGGAGAGCAGTCAGGAGGGTAGTGATGACGACAGCTTGTAGGATAACCGTGCCACGTAAAATAAATAAATAAATGGAAATAAGAAAATAGAAATAAAGATGAAATAAGAAATTGAAATAAGAATAAAATATAAACATATGTGCACCATGCTCCAGCATATAACAGCGTATCTATACTGTATTACTGCAGCATGAAACAAACAGCACAAACACCTGACAGGGTAAAATAAGTCGAAGGGCCTGTCTAATGACTATTGACTCAGAGTGTCTGACACTGAGGGAGGAGTTGTAAAGTTTGATGGCCACAGGCAGGAATGACCTCCTGTGGCACTCTGTAGTGCATTTCGGCAGAATGACTCTATCACTAAAAGTACTCCTGTGCCCAACTAGCACATCATGGAGTGGGTGGGAGACATTATCCATGATGGCACATAATTTCAACAGCATCCTCCTCTCAGAAACCACTGCCAAAGAGTCCAGCTCCACCCCCACAACATCCCCGGCCTTGTGGATCAGTTTATTGAGCTTGTTCGCACCCGCTACCTTCAACCTGCTGCCCCAACACACAACAGCAAACAGGGGAGCACTGGCCACCACAGACTCATACCACATCGTGAGCATTGTCTGGCAGATGTTGAAGGACCTCAGCCTCCTCAAAACGTAGAGACGGCTCTGTCCCTCTTTGTAGAGGGCATCAGTGTTCTTAGCCCAGTCCAGTTTGTTGTCTATATACACCCCCAGGTACTTGTAATATTCCAGTGTCCACACTGACCCTCTGGATGGAAACAGGGGTCACTGGTGTCATGTGGGAATGGATGGGAATCCTGTGCGGCTTGTTCGAGGACATTATAGCTCAGTTAAGGAATCGGTTACTTGATATGGAAGAAAGTGTGTTGACGAGACAGATGTTTGTCTAAAGATACGTGCACGTTGTTCTGCAACTCTGGGTTTGGTGAGGGTTTTTTAATACCGAAAAGCTCAACATTGGTTTGTTTTAGAGAATCTGTCTGCTAAGGTCAAAGGGCAGTCGGCTGACGATATATAGACTAAACCAAATACGTATTTTTATGATAAAACCGGAATATGGTATGGAGAATTATGTTGCATATAATTAGTGTAAAAAGCGGAGTTCTCTATGTGCCCAGCTGAGATCTGGTATGTTACCTCTGGCTGTTGAAACTGGATGGTGTGGAAGAAGAAAAGTGGATTTGTCCAATGTGCTGTCTACATGATAAACTAGATAGTTCTGTTTTGTTTTCTACCGTCCTTTTTACTGTGAACTGCACCATGCTTTGTTTTGTATGATAAAATTGATTTTGTAAGTATGGATGATGCACAAAGACTGAGTTGGCTGTTTACATATGAAACGTACAGATTAGCCTGGGAAAAGGGGGGGGGGCTCTCTATTGAGCAAATATGTTATCTAACAGTCCTTTATGTGAATGGCTCATTTGGGATTTTTCTGTTTTTCTGTTTGTGTTTTTTTTTTCTTTTCCTTTTTCCACATGCTTTGTATACCCAACACCAGAAGATGTATGTTCTGTAAATAGTGGTGTCACGTATCAAATGTTTGGTGTGACACAGAATAAACAAAGTATTGTAGTTCTCATCATGCTAAATTCTAAATGTTTGTCTATTTTTGAGTATTTCCTTAGAAATTTGCAATCGGATAAAGAACGCACTGTAATCCAGGGAACACGCAGATATATTGGGTTTCTGTCGACCCGTCGGGGCAACGGTCCAAACCGTGACACCATAAATGCCAGCACCTGTTGAGATTAAAGGATAATAAATGCAGATATAGATGGTTAAGGTGAGAAATGTGCCACCTCTGTTCAGAATACGGCAAAACAGCTGAAGTAATTTGAGTCAACAAACCCTGAAGGCCCGCTTAACAGAACAGAATCTGCAGCAGTCCTTCCCAGATATAAGTGCACTAAAAAAATAGGGATAATGTTAACATCAGAGCATTTTAAGAGTTAACAGCATCCCTTCTAGTGGGAAAAGAGAAGAAAGCCAAATAATCTGTAACCAGAGGTGAAACTACTATATATGCTGCAGGTAATGCAGCTGCATTGGGGTCCGCAACAGTTTAGGCCCTGCACGCACGGACCCCTCTTTATCTTGCCACTATCGTATCAAAGATCTCGAGCACTGTGTCTATGGTATACGGTATGCTCAAAAATGTGCAAAGTTTGCCCACACTAATTATGGACATGCGTACTACTGCGTAGCAAAATCCACACACAAGAGTTAGCTAGCTGGTGACATGTCATGACTTCGAGCAGCGAAAAGCCCGGAGAGTGTGCTTATGAGGTAAGTAGAACTTATTTATCATTTATTTGACTAATGATGATCCGCTGTGGCGACCCCTAACGGGAGCAGCCAAAAGTAGTAGTAGATTTGACTAATATTAACCTACACACACTTGTGTTTATAAGGCCTATGCGCAGACATGAATAATGTTCAATGTGCAGGGGCGCTGTCACCGATTATGTTTTTATCCGTTGTTACGACCCTCGGTCTGGAGAGGGTGCAACTATTAGTGTACTGAGTAACTGAGGTGCAACAGAGACAAACGTATGAATATAATAAAATAAATATTTATTGACAATGACAGGACAAGGGAACCGAACGGTTGCCAAAACAAACTATTAACAAAAGTAACCCACCCTTGACAAGTGCTGAAAAGCACCAAACCTAAAGACAAAAAGTGGCAACCGCTGCTAACCTAGTGTGTCTAACAGAGGTAAGCTACGTGATGGGGTGTTTGCCCATAGGCATCTTACCTTGATCCCCTTGCCCAAAAGAGCTAAACAACTAAACATAACTCAAAATGCAAACTAAACCAAAAACGGGCCAGACGTTACAAACACAAAGTAGCTACATCACACAAACTAAACTAGCTGGCCGGTGAACTGAAGACATGTGGAGGTTTAAATGGGAGACTACACAGCTGATGAAAATTGGATGATTCGTTGACCGGTTGATTAGGTGATGAGGAGCACCTGGCGGATACCTGAATGTAGAGTCAGAGCGATACAGGAGGCAACACAAAACTATACGGACACACCCGTGGCCGTAACACCCCCACCCATAAAAACAAGCCCCTACAGGCTTAACAAAAAAAAAAAAAAAACCCCACAAGAACCAAAACAAGACAATGTGCTGCATAACAGCAACATGTGACCAAACAAAACGGTGGAGCACCTCAGCCACAACAAAGGGTCACCACAAGTAGCGCCGCTACATCCAAAATGTGACCCAAATATGGCCAGCACCTTCCCACCAACACATGGTCACCTACCAAGTGGCCCTCAACCACAACAAGTTACTGACAGACAACACAAAGTAGCACACACACCGTCACGGTGGCGAACCACGCTAAATGACGTAGCTGCGTTCGACCCGCAGGTGAACCAGCTACAACTAGTGACCACACCTCGGTCACCGTGGCGACCCACGCCAAATGACGTAGCTGCGTTCGACCCGCGGGTGAACCGGCTACAACTCGTGACCAAACAGTCACAACACAAGGTGTGCCAGCATGGACCAGCTGGTGGTGGAAGCAGAGAGCGCAGCGCGCCCCGCACTCATAGCCTCAAAGGTCTACCGTCCGCAACACCCCTCCAACCTCTCTGCCACAAATCCCGCCCCCCAAATCTCCCACTGGAGACCTGACTCAGCCTGCCTCTCAGGCGGGCGTCAGCACCCACGCCGAGTGCAACACAGGGGACCAGGGATCGAACCACAGCAGCCTGGCCGGCAGCTCCGCCCTAGCATCGGATCTCGTCGGCACGAAGCTCTGCCACCAGAACCAACACCATGGCAGAGGACGAAAGGATGTGGACCAGCAGCCACACCCACCACCAAACCAAGAACACACCAACAACACTGACCACTGCTTAACACCACCCAACGTTAACACAGCACACTACAGGAAATAGCAACTAGCCAGACCAAAGCCGCCAATATCCCGGACGAGCCCCCATTTGTTACGACCCTCGGTCTGGAGAGGGTGCAACTTTTAGTGTACTGAGTAACAGTGAGGGTGCAACACAGTGAGACAAACTTATAAATATATTTATTGACAATGACAGGACAAGGGAACCGAACGGTTGCCAAAACAAACTTAACAAAAGTAACCCACCCTTGACAGTGCTGAAAAGCACCAAACCTAAAGACAAAAAGTGGCAACCGCTGCTAACCTAGTGTGTCTAACAGAGGTAAGCTACGTGATGGGGTGTTTGCCCATGGGCATCTTACCTTGATCCCCTTGCCCAAAAGAGCTAAACAACTAAACATAACTCAAAATAGTCAAAATGCAAACTAAACCAAAAACGGGCCAGACGTTACAAACACAAAGTAGCTACATCACACAAACTAAACTAGCTGGCCGGTGAACTGAAGACATGTGGGGGTTTAAATGGGAGACTGCACAGCTGATGAAAATTGGATGATTCGTTGACCGGTTGATTAGGCGATGAAGAGCACCTGGCGGATACCTGAATGTAGAGTCAGAGTGATACAGGAGGCATCACAAAACTATACGGACACACCCGTGGCCGTAACATCCGTTATGGTGCTCCGACACCAGATTTTGTTTAGTAGTCCATTGTGGAGTTAGAAAACAACGAGACAGGAGACGTGAGAGTAGACGTAGTCGAGGTAGTTTACTAGCTCCAACTTAGCATGTCATACATTCGACAACGACACTGAACTCTTAACCGGAAGCGGAAGTGCATTGTCTGACCCCTCGCCTCTTCCCTTAAAGGTACACCGTCCTCTTAGGTGAATGTCTCTCGTTGTATATATGTGGGTCACCACACCATCACTATTATGACTCCTCTCTAGCATGGCGGTCTGTTTTCCTAGTAATCTTTTCCTTTAGGCGTCAACTGTGCATTGCATTTCGCTGCTGCTGGTCATTTTAAAGCTGCATGTTTTCACTTCTTTCATTCGCGACTGACATGACGTTATGTCTGATTGTGGTGGGCAGGCCGAGACCCCCGCTTTGACCATCTTGCATCCGGGCCCGACTCGTTACGCCTGTGTTTGTAACAACACTTTTGCCATCATCCAGAGGCCATATAATATTTACTTCACAAAGTAATATCAGTACCTTCTCTGTTTTCAGGCAGGGTGGACTAAACCTCATGAACTGCAGCCATGTTTATCGGACGTTCAAGAGCAATTCATTTTACAGCAATAATCTATGACATTATGATAATATACTATAGCGTTTGATTATGGTTTATAATTCAACATGACATTTATGTATGAGCCATGACAAATATATGGCAAATCTTACTATAATGGCTCTTGTGATGGTGTTGCTGTAGTCATGTGGGGGTCCTGGCAGGTGGTCTTGGAGACATGAAGAGATAGCTCTGTTGTCTAGACTGACTCTATATTTCCAAGGATCACAGTGAAAGCTGTAAAGGACCTTTTCGTTAAACTGAAAAGTGGTGCCTTGTCTAAATACACTGATAGCCAAAATCAGGAGGCAGTGGCTATTTCAGATAAAAGTACAACAACCAACACGGGAGTGCTAATTAAACATTTTATTGATGTAGCCTGACTCTACTGAACACGACAATCCCTTGCCCCAACCAACTGTTGCTGGCTGAGTAGCAAGCTCTGCAAAAAAAGATTTGCCAGATTCTGGACAATGTTCAGCTTTTCCCTTAAAGCATCCAGAGAGCAAACACTCAGTGTCTCTCCCTGCCAAATAAGAGCTCGCAGAATGATTTCGCTTTGAGTTCAGTGTTTTAATTCCTTATTAAGGAAGGGTTTTGGATGACAGCCATGTAGTGAGACCGCAGGGCTAAGCTCCCTCTGGACAATCAAACCGGTTTTGATTAGCACACAGCGGATATTTTTAAATATTGTCAACACAGAGGCCCCATGCCTCCAGAAACTTCAGTTACTCTCTGTTGCGCCCCATCTATTGTCCACCCCCCCCCCATAGGGTCATAATGTAGCCCCTCCTTTTCCTTCTTGAGTATTTTCCCATGCTTACAGTCACAGATAAGAATAAACTTCTCAAAATATCACTCATCACTTCATAGGTTGTTGGATTTACCACACCCAGTCTTTTGGACCTCATCACTTTCGCCATCGCATTAAAAGCACTCACCATAGCACTCGATGCTGAACGCACACGTTTACCCATGTTTTACCCCTCAGCCATAAAAAAAAAACAGCTCTCTAACCTTCAAAAAAGATGCACGCTGGTAAAAGTTTCATTCCATCTGCCACCGCAGCCCTAAAAAGACTGCCCTGGTAATATGAACAAATGGACCGTATGAAAGCACTATTTGCAAACACCTATGCACTGTGTGATGTGGACGTCTGTGGGATTTGTGGGGTTGGCAGGAGTTGGTGGTGTCTTGGAACCACAATTTGTCTTTTCAAAATGTATTGTCTGCTGTCGGGGTCTCGCCGGATGTCTCCCGTCAGTTTGCATCATTCAGGCTGTGAAAACAAATCTCCTTTTGAAGGATAATAAGAGCCCGTCCAACTCAGACACACAGAAATGCCACGATTACTGTACAATGTGAAAATACAAAGCCATCATTTGCACAGCCGACAACCGGTACCAGGGCTACAGCACTGACATTATGAGTCCTCCTAAAGAAATGAACCCTGAGGGGCACATCATCCACCAGATTTACATCACCAGGGTAACAATGCCAAGCCAAGCAAGGAGAGCAGGGAGCATAGCTACCTGCTCATTGATTCTAATAAGGTTCCCCCGGGTGGGCTGACAAGTAATGGAGTGTGTGTGTGTGTGTGTGTGTGTGTGTGTGTGTGTGTGTGTGTGTGTGTGTGTGTGTGTGTGTGTGTGTGTGTGTGTGTGTGGGCATTAATCTACCAACACACTCACGATCTAATTTTTAGATCAAATGTTTGTCTCTTCCTGTCCTCCCTCACCACACCCATAAACCTCCTCTTTGGCCTTCCTCTTTTCCTCTTCCCTGGCAGCTCCATGTTCAGCATCCTTCCCCCAATATACCCAGCGTCTCTCTTCTGCACATGTCCAAACCATCTCAATCTTGCCTCTCTTGCTTTGTCTCCAAACCGTCCAACCTGAGCTGTCCCTCTAATATACTCGTTCCTAATCCTGTCCTTCTTCGTCACTCCCAATGCAAATCTTAGCATCTCCAACTCTGCCACCTCCAGCTCTGCCTCCTGTCTTTTCATCAGTGCCACCGTCTCCAAACCATACAACATAGCTTGATTAGCTTGATTAGATTATACATCCTGCAATAAATAGACATTATGTACAGACAATATATCATATACATAATGATATATATCATTATGAGGCTTTTGAGTTTGTAATTTTTCTACTTTGGGAAAGGTTATATGGTTAGGATAGGGTTACGATCCTGTACAGGGAGGATGTCATTCACATTGCCACAAACTACTTTCTGCAATCCACACTACAACAATCTGACAAAACTCAAAAGACCTTCAATTAAAAAAAAAAGTATTGCTTAACAATGCAAATTATAGTTTAAGTCTCTGACTAAACTTATTTAACCAGAGGGGTTTATTCACGCAACTTCCTCCATATTTGCTCCAAGAGGACATTTGAATACATCAAACTAATTACCAATTTGCATGTGCAATGGAAACATTAATCATGGCATTGAAACAGTGGATAAAGATTTTATTTGCTGGCAAGTCTTTATTTGAAGACCGGTAAACTCAGTAGGCATAATCAATATAATGAATTCCTCATATGTGAGGGGGTTGGTTATGATCAGACAGATCAGTGTGGGTAGTTGATTTTTACATGTAGATAAAACAACACACAGACATTGACACTTATGGAGCCTTGAGGGAAACTTCTGATAAACAATACTCATTTCTGCATTTGTGAATCTCTTGGCCTTCTCTTTATAATCAATACCTGACACCCTTCTGTTCTCTTTATCTTTTAATAGCGCTTTAGTGACAGTTCAGTCAGGAAGACTATCTTTACCTTGCATAGGCCTGTAGTCATATTTCTTATTTCATCCTGCCATTCTCGTCTCTCATGCATGCTCACTTGTATTTCCCTTGCTGTAATTGTCTAGGGGCTGTTAATTGAGTTATCAGCTGATCACATCACCTGTTGTCATCTATCCAATAGCACAGCGACACACCTGCATGGTTAGCCTATCATCTTACTGCTGTCTTTTATAAATATGTTTCTTTCTCCACCTCGACGCATTCGTGCTGCTGTTATACATGCCCCTCCACCTCCCCATCACTGCCTAGTCCTCACAGATCATAAGTGTCATCTCTTCATCAGCATAATTTTCATGGTGGCATGGCTCAGGAGGTAGAGTGGGTCGTCTAGTAATCGGAAGGTCGCTGATTAGATCCCCGACTCCTCCAGAGAGTGTGTCATAGTGTCCTTGAGCAAGACACTGAACCCCTATTGGCTCCTGATGAGCATGTTGGTGCCTTGCATGGCAGCCTCCACCATTAGTGTGTGAATGTGTGTTTGTGAATGGGTGAATGTGAGGCATACATTGTAAAATGCTTTGAGTGGTCGGTAGACTAGAAAAGCGCTATATAAATACAGTCCATTTACCATTTATGATCAGCCTTACAGGGCAGCACAGTGGCCCAGTGGTTAGCACTGTTGCCTCCCAGCAAGAAGGTCCTGGGTTCGAATCCCAGGCCATCCCAGGTCCTTTCTGTATGGAGTTTGCATGTTCTCCCCATGCCAGCGTGGGTTTTCTCCAGGTGCTCTGGTTTACCCCCACCATCAAAGACATGCATGTTATGGTTAATGCCCCTGACCGAGGCATGGCAAGAATAACTGGACTATCGAGCTATCATCTAAGCAGAAGTCATCAGCCACCACCCCCAGTGTCTGGACTCTATGGGGGGATTTATTATCCTGCTGCTCAGGGCTGATGCCCCTCAATTAAAAAATCTCCCTGTTGAGTCTAAGCGCCAAAGACTTTCTTGACATAACTTAATTTCCACTCAGTCATCTATTATAATAAATAATTATCTTTACTTCATTCACTATGTTTCTCCTGATTGAAATGAGGCTAGATACATTGAAAAGAAAGAAAAATCCCTCCAAAACTAAGGAACTCATTTCATGGACAATATTACCGGTAGTGCAGTTTTGCTGTTCTGCTGCTGTGGATGGGGATGGGGCACACTGGAGCCCCCAGGAAGCCATGCCTTGCAGCTGACATCCTCAGGAGCATTGTAAGGGCAGTCTGGCTTCTCTTGGTTTCCAGTTTGTAAGTCTGTCTGTACTGAATTCTGTGATAATAGACAGCTCAATATCTAGCTATTTCTTACAATGAGCAAGATCATTACATACCGACTGTACAGTTTCTGCTAGAATATTCTATAACTTTATGAGTAAGTCAATTCTAGTTCAGTTATATTCAACACCTTTTTTTCTACAGCCCTTTTGATTCATTTCACTTATTACTAATTGATAAACTTAAAAATATGGTTTTAGCAAAGTTAATTATATTCAACTGCTAACTAGAAATACTGATATATACTGACTCCAGGAGCCCAATTTCCATAATTTCGGGTGACAAACAATACAAAATATGAAACAAATGTTCTTAAAGTCAAGGTAGGCGAGACCTGTTTTACAGTGATCTGAATTACAAAAAATACGTTTAAATTTTGGCACCGCAACCCGACCCCGGAAAAGCGGCTGAAGATGGGATGAGATGAGAGACGTTTAGAATTTACATTTCACACATTTCACATTCACAGTTACTCATTTTGCAGACGCTTTTTCCAAATCGACTTATAAGAGAGTAGTTAGTGGATAAATTCGAGTGTTACCAACGATGTGTATGCATGCGTGTTTGTTAGCTAAATTAACACAATGCATGTTGGTCCTTTCCATATGCATGTGTGATCATGTATATAACCCACATGGTTGGACATGTATTACTTTATATTATCATTTGCAATTAAAATAGCATAGTGAACGTAGACCTCGTCATGTTGGGCCGTGGCGGCAGCCCTGTAGTATAATGCTTGAGTGAGTAAAACCTGTCTTGCATCCTGCAGATCTCGGGGCCCAGCACAGATACACATTATTTACAGTTTATGCTTGACAGGATAAGTATATTACAAAAGAAAAAAAACAAAAAACAATGATATCCAGTGACGTTAGCGGCCTACCTGCATGTTCAGTATGTGTTTGCTTGGGGGTAACCTTTATTTTGTACCAGTGAGAGAGGACTTGTTCATTTTTTTTCTTGTGATATACAGAGCACTTTTCAAGATTTTATAATCTGCTTCGCCAAAACCGAAACCTGGACAAATACAGTTTGTCCATTTGCGCGTCGTGTTTCATCACTATGTGAGGCCTGCTTCTCTCCGGCCGGCCGGGTCGCTGCATGTTTCAGCAGCGTATGAAAATAGGACTTGCGGTACGTTTGGCATTAAATATTTGTTCACTCACCTGGTGCTTTATAAATATTCCTCTCTACATTGTGACAGGCAAGTCAGCTTTTCATTTGTAACCGTGTCTCTTTGTAGCACAATCAGCAAGCAGTGCAAGTATAATAAAGGTTAAAAAGGTTAAAAAAATAAAAAAAATAAACAACAACAACCGCCGGTGGAAATTCACTCATCACCACCTCTCAGAGAATTGTGTACATTCCATGTCCCACAGTGGAGGAGGCACATGGGGGGTGGGGGGTGGGGGGTGGAATATTCCAAGCAAAGCAAACACACCTGTATGACCGCCGTCTTCCCCGATGCTTGATATGCTCAGGGCCCCTGGAGGACCCGTGACGTTTGCAAAAGACAGCTGAAGCCGAGTTCAGCTCAGCTGTCTTCCCAATAACTGCGTTTCTGTTTTTTTGTTTTAAACCGTACACAATGGGCTGCGTTCAAAGCTTCAGGGAATTTTGCGACCGTCCAAAGAACACCAACGTCCGCCTCAGCCTCCCAGCAGTATGCTTTGTGTGGCAAACCGCTATGATCATCCTGTTCGGCGTTTTTATTCGTTATGATGAGGAATCTGATACACACTGGATAGAGCACAGGAAAACACACAACGTCTCCAGCGACATCGAGAACGACTTCTATTTCAGATATCCAAGTAGGTGATCTGATTTGACTTTCCTGATCAGGTTTCTCTTTCTTTTTATCGACATGTTCTCTCTTTTTTAGAATAACTAACTACTAGTGATTAAAGTATCGTTAACAAAGCAACTTAATATTTGCTTGTAGACATCCTGTATCTATTCTTTGATATTGTGAGAAATCTCTTTAACGAACCTTAATATATATTCGCACCTTGTTTATATTATGGATATATTACTGTTGTTGTGCTGTGCTGCTGCCGATGTGATCCACATGTCGATGGATTTTGACTCTGCTCCAGTTCTCTTCTCTTTTACCCATAACTGATGGGCACATAACTTACTTTTTCTTTTTCTTTTTTAACCATACATGTCTATACACAATTTATGGGTAAAAGTTTGTGAGACTTTGCTTACATGTTTTGTTTTCAAGGTAGGTGTGTGTGTGTGTGTGTGTGTGTGTGTGTACTAGGTTTTGCTATCCTGATGGGGCCATTTGGTCCTCATCAGGATACAAAAATCTGAAACCACATACCTTGTGGGGACATCTTATGGGTCCCCATGAGGAAGAGGGTCTATTATAGGGTGAGGACTTGGGTTTAGGGTTAAGGTTAAAATTAGGATTAGGTTAAGGTTAGGGTAAGGGTTAAGGTTAGGCATGTAGTTATGATGGTTAAGGTTAGGGTTAAGGGCTAGGGAATGACTGTAGTCAATGAGGGGTCCCCACAGTATAGGGTGACATGGTGTGTGTGTGTGTGTGTGTGTGTGTGTGTGTGTGTGTGTGTGTGTGTGTGTGTGTGTGTGTGTGTGTGTGTGTGTGTGTGTGTGTGTGTGTGTGTGTGTAGTGATGGTGGTGTTGGTGGTGTGTGGTGATGGTGATGGTGTGGGGGGGGGGCTAGGTGTGGTTGAACTTCTCACCCTCCCAACCCCCCCTGCGGTGTCAATGTCAAGCTGCCAGGAGGCTACCTGTGAGACGGTGTTGAATGTCAGATGCTGGATGTATTCCCTGTCAGTTTGTTTTCTATAGACCCATTTAGCTTCCAGCCGAAGCCATGGGACCTTATTTTCGAGATTTTGCTAATGTCGCCTTTGAGGGCACATCATTCAGCTCCAAAGCTGTCCATGTTAAAATTATAGGAACAATCTGACCTTGTTGTAGTGGCCACATCCAGAGGGGGTTTTTGTTTATGGGGTCACATCAGGCATTGGTTTAGCCGGATCCAACATGTACAATGGGCTGTTCTCATGAATCCCTTCATGTAGTATCAAATCTAATCTTACGCGTTGTCGTAGGAGCCTATTGTGCTCCAAAATGTGCCAGACAGTAAGAATAATGTGGCAGCTCACGGTTGTAAATGACATTGGCAGATTTGTACTGATAGTGGTTTGTGCAGGCTACCTTTGAAAAAGACCCCGTTTCAGCCTCAGGCATTAGCTGGATGTCTTTGTTAATTGTTCACACCCAGTCACATTGTAGTTATTGGGTTTATGGCAGACAATATGCATAAATGTCACACTTAGACCATGTTGGAAAATATCTAACTGCCTCACTTTTGGACATAGCAGTCATCTGTTTTTTTTTGTTTTTTTTTTTAATAATAATAATAATAATAATAAAAATGAACAGAACTCATCCCTACTGATCAGTTGACTTCTTACAATTGCTGCCCAAGGTTCTTTCCAGGTGCTTTTTGTTGCAGAAATAACACACCAACAGCTCAACAGTTGAGACATTAAGCCACTGAGTCATGTTGACATCCCGTTGTCCCATATTCCCTCATGCTGCTTGTAACCTGCGGGGTCGTGTTGTGAAGCTAAACTGTAGACGTGTAAATGCATTTGCAGGTCCATTTACTGAAACTCTATGATGTTGTTGCAAATGGGTTCATCCGTCTCGTCTAATTAGACGACATGACACGAGCCAGACAGGGCCGGGAAGGATTATTTGATGCATAAACTTGTAGCCTTGGGTTATTTTTCCAGACTAACATGAGTAACGCTATTTCAGACCTCCAAACTGACTAGTGTCAGTGCACGCAGCTCTCGATACTCATCTCCCCGTCCTCATCCGTCATTTGCGCCCAAACCCTCTCCTGTCTCCAAAAACCCTGCAAGGGCTCGGCCTCGGTCGCTCTCTCACCCCCCTCCTTTTGTGTTCTAGGCTTCCAGGATGTTCACGTGATGATTTTTGTGGGCTTCGGTTTCCTGATGACCTTCCTGAAGCGCTACAGCTTCGGTGCCGTGGGTTTCAACTTCCTCATTGCAGCCTTTGGCCTTCAGTGGGCACTGCTGATGCAGGGCTGGTTTCACTCCCTCGACTACACCGATGGAAAGATCAAGATCGGCGTGGAAAGGTAAATATCTAACTTTGTCCTTAGCGTGACGAAAGGATTTCCTCTTCATTTTCATCTTAATGACATGACGCTCGAAACAAAGCCACCAATGTCGCCTCAAGGCTCGGTCATGATGAAGATCCCAACCATCAGGCTGCCATAGAGTAACACGCTACCCGTCTTGTTCCGGTGCTTAACTCTGTGCTAGCATGTTTGATGAGAACACGCCACCACCAGCATGGTATACAGAAAAGCAAAATACACAAAGACATATGGGATGGAGGGAAAGCGGAGGAACCAGTTTGTCTTACGGCATCCTGTATATTTCCAGACATGAGAGGCTGGTTGTTTGTTGGTTCAGTGGGAAAGCAAACAAAACTCATTAGAACAAACGAGGCTTTGTGATGCCGCCTAACTGATGTACTGATGTGCAGTCAACTTCTGTGTCAACAGAAATGTGTGTGTGTGTGTGTGTGTGTGTGTGTGTGTGTGTGTGTGTGTGTGTGTGTGTGTGTGTGTGTGTGTGGTGAGGGGATTTCCTTGAACTACAGAGCTCACAATTATTAATCCATTAGCTTGAAAACAGATTATATGTGTTTACATTGAATTTGACTGTTTTTTCTTCTTCTTTTCTCCTTCAGCCTGATCAATGCAGACTTCTGTGTGGCGGGCTGTTTAATTGCCTATGGGGCGGTGTTGGGCAAGGTCAGCCCAGTCCAGCTGTTGGTGCTCACTCTGTTTGGGATCACCTTGTTCGCCGTGGAGGAGTATATCATCCTTTCGCTCATCCATGCAAGTTTAAACCAATCTTTTTTTTTCCGTTTCAGCTAGTTTTTAACGAGTTGTAAAATGTTTAAAATTATTTCCAGTGGTGCCACGTCATGAAATAAAGTGCAATCCTCCCATGGCATAGCAAAGGACCTTCCTATTTCAATCTAACAAATTCATCCACTGCAAAGGCAACTGATGATTTCTCCTTTGAAGGCCAGAGATGCTGGAGGCTCCATGGTGATTCATACGTTTGGAGGTTATTATGGACTTTCCATCTCATGGATGCTCTATCGACCCAATCTGGACCAGAGCAGTCGATTGCAAGGCTCTGTTTACCATTCGGACGTCTTCGCTATGATTGGTATGGCCTGATTTACTCTGTTGCTTATAAGAGTTTAATGGATAGTGGTGCCATTGATCTGTTACAGGATGCTCCATGTTTATTAAGCTCGTTCACCTGTGCAGGAACGCTCTTCTTGTGGATGTTCTGGCCCAGCTTCAACTCGGCCATCACAGACCATGGGGACGGGCAGCACAGGGCAGCCATCAACACCTATCTGGCTCTGGCCTCTACCGCGTGCTCACTACCGTGGCCATCTCTAGCCTCTTCCAGAAAAACGGCAAGCTGGACATGGTATCAGACACTAGGCTGCTGTTTTTCACTTTTGTTTGTGGCAAAGCTGAAATGTCCCCCGATAACATCATCAATATATGTCATCGTAAATGTATATCAGTTGCAGCTATTTCAGAGACGTCAGATTTATACCATTGATTTCTCCTTTGTTTTTTGTTTTTTCCCTACCAACTGCTGCCCAGGTACACATCCAGAATTCCACACTGGCCGGAGGCGTCGCCGTGGGGACTGCAGCAGAGTTCATGCTGATGCCCTATGGGTCTCTAATAGTCGGATTTTGCTGTGGTATTGTTTCCACACTGGGATACATTTATGTCTCGGTATTGTGGCAATTTTCTCACTCCGTTGTTTTCTAGGCATTAGGGGCCTCCCCCCCCCCATTTTGCAGTGAATTTGTCATGAAGCCACCAACCTTAGTGTTACATACTCTTTTCCCAACTTGTTTGTAATTCAGCTACAAAAATTGTTGGACTCTGAACAAAATTTTCTCAGCATTTTGGTTCAGCGTTTATATGTTATTGAACAGCTACCTCTATTGTTTTATTTTCATTTATTTTCCCTATTTTAATTCTCACACACACACACGTCACCCTATACTTGTGGGGACCCCTCACTGACTACATTCATTTAACCTTAACCATAATAACTATATCTCTAACCTTAAGCCTTACCCTAACTTTAACCTAATCCTAATTCTAATCTTAACCCTAAACCCAAATCCTAACCCTAAAATAAACCCTTGTCCTCATGAGGTCTCATAAAATGTCCCCACAAGGGAGGTGGTTTCAGGTTTTGTATCCTGATGGGGACATTTGGTCCCCATTAGAACGGAAAAGCCTGGTGCAGATGCGCACACGCGCGCGCACACGCGCGCGCGCGCACTCACACACACACACACACACACACACACACACACACACACACACACACACACACACACACACACACACACACACACACACACACACACACACACACATTTGTTTATTTATCATTTTGTATAATCTTGACTAAACTAAAGCTGGTAACCATATGAAGCTGCTAGGGCTATACGGGGTAGGTATGACTGTAGCCCTCGTTGATCTCTACCTACAGCCATTCATGGAAAAGTATCTGAAGATCCAGGACACGTGTGGAATCCATAATCTCCATGCGATGCCTGGAGTCATAGGTGGCATCGTAGGTGCGATCACTGCTGCAGCTGCCTCTGAATCCGTCTACGGGCGAGAGGGGTGAGCGCTCCCTGATTTAAACGTGACACCTGTTATATAGCTCATGACCTGGCGGGATGATGGATGTGTTCAAATGCGGGGTTTTGTCGTGCCTGTGCAACACAACAGTCGATGTCCTTTTCCGTTCGTATCATGAGACATAAAAATATTCTTTTGAAAGGCTGATAAACACCTACGACTTTGAGGGGGATTTCAAAGACATGGTGCCGACGCGCCAGGGCGGACACCAGGCTGCTGGGATTTGTGTGGCTATTTGCTTTGGTGTGGGTGGAGGCATACTTGTTGGTAAGCACACAAAAAAAGAAGAAAGCATTCTGTAAAAAAACGATTATTTAGATCAAGCATCTATTGGTTTTGCCCATATTAACATGCAAAATGAGAGTGTGTGGACACCTGTGAAGCCTTATTGCTTCAGGATTTAGGTGGGGGGGATTTGAGTAAGGTGTGTATACCTGCGTGTGTTGTTCTAAGAATTTCATGACCTATTTGTATTATTTTCATTAGGTTGTATCCTCAGAATGCCTATTTGGGGTGATGTTGCTGATGACAACTGCTTTGACGATGAGCCATACTGGGAGGTGAGACCAGTCGTTGCTTTGCAGCCATTATACCTCTGTCCACAATGACAGGCGGTAACATGAACACTAAGTTGCCCTCCGAAACACTGAAAAGATTTTCGACTGACACACTAGAGGCAGTTTTGCTTGTTCTACTGTGAAAAGTTTGAAAGTTATTGATGCCACAATATCAGTTTTGGCTCTGTGTAGCTTGAGCTAGTGGTGTCCCCCCCCCCCCCCGTGATTCTGTAGGCAACAAAACAGCCAGAGGTCTCCCACCGATATTTCAGAGCAATGGTTCTCAATCAGGTCCTCGGGTACCTCCAGCACTCTTAGTTTTCTGTTCTGGCAGTTATTCCAGTCTATAACCAGGGAGGCTTTGGACCCGGAGCAAAAAGTGAATATCATTGATTACCTTGCAAAACAGAAACCAGCTGCACTGGTGGTATCTGAGGATGGACTTGAGAACCACTGTTTTAGAGCAACGCCTCATCATCTTCCTCTCTTTTTTCCCCATCATAGCATGGTCTCTTTGCATAGCTCGTTGCGCGAAGATTCACAGTTTACATATACAAAAGGAATCTGAACCTGTGTTTGACATCTAAGACTTTTTGGGGGTGGGTTGTTGTTTTTTTTTTTTAATGAAATAAGATGAGAGGTTTTGAATTGTCCACAGCTACCTGAAGAGGAAGAGAACATCCCACCTATCCTGACATATAACAACCACATGCGGAACAAAGATACCATGTAAGTGTACTAGTTTGCTCATGTGATCTGCAGAACAATGGGGCTCCGGGTCCTGGTGTTGTGTTTGCTTTGGTCCTCCCTCCTCACACATGCGTGCCCCTTTGTTGTGAAGCGAGCCTACCATGCTGAATGTCCTCAGGGGGGCAGCACAGCACAATTAGCCGATCCTACATGGCACTCATTGTGATTCATGTGCTTTGATGGAGACATGCAAATGTGGTGTAGGACAGTATATGGTGGGCTAAGGGTACATGTTAGGGTGCAGACGGCACGGCACCGTTGTCTCGTCTATCCGTGTTGCCCGTGTTGGTTGTGAGACACTCAATGTTCCCCATGAGCAGCTCCGCCATGCATGTGAACTTCTGCAGCTCCGGTCTGTTTGTTGATGAGGGCTTGACCGGGTTCTGCACGTGTGGCCGCTCAAAGTGACCTTGCAGTTGTGCATTAGAAGTCATGTGTGGTGTGCTAATGGGAATTAAACCATAAGGGAAGGGGTTTCCGTGTTTGTGCTGGCAGGATGTAGTCTGGGAAATATGTCAGGTGTTACCAGCCGTGCCCCGTGATATCATTTTGCAGTCATGTTACTTATGAATATCCAAATATCTGTTTTATATTGATGAAATTGTGGTAAACACTTTATAACTACACAAATGAAGTGTTAGTTAAGCGTTAGTAACCACTGAATTCATCATTTTTAAAGCATTTGTAAAGCAAGACATGCACCAATGGTTAGTGTGTTAATGCATGTTTTATAAATACTTATTAATACTGCCATTCATGATTAATTCATGCACAAATGTACATCTAAATAGTTTGTTAATCATGTACTTACACTTTCTAAAGGATCTTATGATCCTTTAGACTTTTGTCAGTCTCAAGGCACTGCTGGCCTTTCCGTCTCATTTGTAAACGCTTTGTAAGGCATAGATAGTCCTCACTTTAGATAAGGTCATACAAAATACTAGTCACCACCTGAATTAATCATGAATTGCAGTATTAATAAGTATTTATAAAACATTTAGTAACACACTCACTAACCATTGGTGCATTTCTTGCTTTACAAATGCTTTACAAATGATGAATTCAGTAGTTGCTAATACTTAACTAATGCTTCAGTTGTGTAGTTATTATAAAGTGTTATAAATTGTAAAAAAAAAAAAATTTAGAGAAATATTTGTCATTTACTCTTGCCGGTTATGTCAGTTTCATTGTTTTATTCATTTTTTTTTTTTTTTGGCAGAGCGGAATCAAATTTCACCGTGGAGCAGAACTGACAGCAGGTCTCCGTCCTGATGGCCCTCATTCCTCAATGCCAATACTGTAGATTCAACTGTCCAACAGTAGCACTCATTCATTTCACTTCGTCTCGACCCATCTAGATGTAATAACACCCATCCTAACAAGTAATGTAGTCTCGTAGTGAATATTTTTGTGTGTGTTTTTTTTTTCATACAAGTGGAAATCTACCAGCAGGGAGGGGTAATTTCATGTTTCCTCCCAATACATCACTTTCAATTTTTCCAACCTCCTCGTTTTCAGACTTTGCTAGCGTCAAATGACACCGTATCGACTCAAGTAAAGTGAAGCGACTTGAGAGGCTTGTTATTCAGCTAATATATACGTCCCAAAAAAACTGCCTATCAAATTTTATGGTGGCGCAAGAGCTGAACCTTTAACTCAGCTGATGAAACCACGAGAAATGTTTGATTGCTAAATAAACAGCTGTGGCACAGCGTTAAAGGAATGTAAAAAAGGCCCTTTTTGCTTGCAGTCGGAAAAAGACGTGTAGATTTTTGGCCTTTTTGTGGTTTATGTTTCAGATCTGTCCACGCTTGTGTTCACTCAAGCTGAGTTGCACTTTAAGACTGTGTTGCACAAGAGTTTCACATCTTCGATCTTGCCCCTCTTTTCTGTGAACGGCTGTCAAAGCACATGTGGGTAGGAAGCTGCAGCGTATGGACACCCACCATTGTGACATAGGCAAATACGGATTGGTGTGTTTTCCTTTGCTGCCTGTCTATTTGCCCTGTTTTGTTAATGTCACCTTTTATCTTGTATTGCAGATCTTTTCATGAATTGCTGTAACGATGTAATATTTTGTGTGTTCTCGGAGGAGAAGCAGGGATAACCTTTATACAACGATGTGCTAACAGTCATATGCCATGTAGTTGAATATGATTGAATAAACTGTGATGCCTACGGTAAACAACGTAGAAAAATCTACATTTGTGCTATAAGTTCATTCATGGTAATCAACAAACTACTAAATTAGAACAAACATTAATTCATTAACCCTTTGTTTTAGCTTTAATGCAATTCACTGTAACTGGTCAGAAAAATGGCAGCACAGTGGTGCAGTGGTTAGCACAGTCGCCTCACAGCAAGAAGGTCCTGGGTTCGACTCCCGGGGTGGTCCAACCTTGGGGGTTGTCCCAGGTCGTCCTCTCTGTGGCATTTGCATGTTCTCCCTGTGTCTGTGTGGATTTCTTCCAGGTGCTCCGATTTCCTCCCACAGTCTAAAGACATACAGGTCAGGTGAATCAGCCTGACTAAATTGTCCCTAGGTGTGAATGTGTGTGTGTGTGAGTTTGTGTGTGTGGGCCCTGTGATGGTCTGGCGGCCTGTCCAGGGTGTCTCCCTGCCTGCCGCCCAATGACTGCTGGGATAGGCTCCAGCATCCCCGCGACCCTGAGCAGGATAAGCGGTTTGGATAATGGATAGTCGGAAAAATGTATGAGTTGCCAAATGCCTCACACTGTTTTGTTATTTTTGTTATTTTTTTTGTTGTTTTTTTTAAAAGGTTTCTGATCACAAGGTTCGTCAACATGAATACATGAGGCAATGTACAACACATCATTGAGTCTGGGCGTCTTTGAACCGAAGCCTCTCTGGATGTCAGTTCTCCAGAGAGGGCCGGCAGAGCCAAGAGGTCACACCCGCACGCCCTCTGGGGACACCGTGGTGGTCGCAACACACTGGAGCCCAGCCTCATCATCGTGACCCTGGGTCAAAGGTTAGGCAACGAGCAAGGTCGCTAACAGGGCTGCACATGTAGGATGGAGGGGGACACACTGTCAGAGCAGAGCTATGTGAGTGCAGCTATTTTAAAGCTGATGAGCGCATGGTGGATAACTGTACCTTCGTGTGCTCAGTATGTGCGCTATTCTCCTTTATTTTCGGAAGAGAGGAGCAGAAGTTTGGAATAGTTTTTTTACCCCATTGTTTTTTACACTAAAATAACGATGGCAACAATGTTGTTTCAGACTCTGTCATTTTATCATGCAATTTTTTTCCAATAATTGTACGCAGTAATATCCATCCAGCCTCTCCATCATTTCCTGATGATCGCCGGACACTGGGGAATTTCCACAGACTCCGAAGCTTCGCTTGATTTGACTGTGGCGTGTCACTGGTTTTAGAGAGCAGCTCATGGCGGGAGCATGGCTGATTCCCACACATGAATAACAGCAAGGAATCCATCTCCTCATCTCTCTCCCTCCTAACAAAGGCAGGCTTAGTGCTGTTTTCTTTTGTCATCAGAAACGTGTTTGAGTAAAGGAGGTAATGGTGCCACAAGTGCTCCAATTAAACCAGATGCAACCCTGCTGGGAAGAAAGGGAGCACTCCTCCTCTCTGCCCAGGCCTCAGACACCTCCAAACCCCCTCACCCCCCCCAACCCTCACCCCCCCCTCAACCCTCAACCCCCTGCACAAACCCATGCACACTGGGCCCCCCTCTCAACCCAGTTCCCGCCCCAACTCTACTCATGTTTATTCATCAGCCACTTAAACGGCGTATGCAGGGGCCTGTTAAAACTAAATCAGAGGCTTTTTTTTCTTTTCTTTTTTTTTACACACGATACTATACCTCCCCGTCTGGTCAAAGGATCCAGGCCTCATGGCATCACATCCCCTGCAGGGGTCCAGGAGCAAGTTTTTGAGCACCCAACTTCGACCTCCTTCGGATAAAAAGATGCTGACCGTAGACATGGCTGCTGGAGAGAGAGAGAGAGAGAGAGAGAGAGAGAGAGAGAGAGAGAGAGAGAGAGAGAGAGAGAGAGAGAGAGAGAGAGAGAGAGAGAGAAAACTATAAGGTTACAATTTAAAAGAGAGGTGAAGACAGTGAGAGGGGAGGAGGGGTATGCAGAGTCCGCGGCGAAGGAAAGAGGGCCGAGATGGAGGACTTGAGCAGGCAAGGGGGCATGAAAGAAGGAGGGACTGGAAGAGAATGAGGCCTCACTTTTATTGCTGATGACTGACTGCCTGCCATCCAGGCTCAATCGAGATATTTGATTGACAGGTTCGGGGGAGGAGAGGGTGGGAAAGAGGGTCTCAGACAAGAGCTCGGAATGAAAGCAGCACAAAACACACTCACATACAGGGGGCCAGAGAGACGCTCATTAATAATAAAGAACATACCAGGACAGTACGTCTTCCCTACACGCCAGTAACGTTGAATCTGAGATTAGTTGGTAATCTGCTATACATACCAAGATGGCGCGCGCACACACACACACACACACACACACACACACACACACACACACACACACACACACACACACACACACATGCACACACAGAGTACTAACAAGCCCACTGTGCAACATGGGAGGTCGTGTTATCTTGGGCATGTATCTAGCTTTGTGTCCCTTCAGCCATTGTGACAAACAAGCAAGACAACACAGCTGATAGATAACGATGAAGGTGCAGGCCTGGCCACTGGTTTTCTGTGACAGTCAGACTTTTCTAAAAGGCCTCAGAGTTCACTGTATATACATGTCACAGAACGCTCTTGGCTCCGCAGAAGGTCAGTGGAGTATCTGGCGACGTGTGTTGTGTTACTCCCTTGTAAAGTAACCTATAAAAGCAGCTGGTGAAAAGATCCACAAGTCCACAAAATTCTTCATTACCTTCTCGAGCCTTCGCTCCCCCCCGCCCCCGCCCTTTAAACCTGCAAGCCGCGACTTTTCTCACTATTTTATCCACATGAAACGTGATGACAGTGTGGCAGTCCTGCAGGACGGACAATCAAAATGACAGTAGGACAATATTCCAATAGAGTTGAATGTAAGAGGCAGATTGAAAATAGACCTGCAACAGTTGATGTACTCGGACTGCAGCGGGTACGTGGCTTGTGTGCCATCAGAGCACCAGTAAATAGTGCGTGCTGTAGTGAAAAAAGTGAGCTAACGCATGTATTACAAATTTCACGGTCGGGGTCGCGGGGGATGCTGGAGCCTATGACTGCTGGGATAGGCTCTAGCATCCCCCGCGACTCCGAGAGCAGGATAAGCGGTCTGGATAATGGATGGATGGATGTTCAACAGTAATATTGACTGTTTGTCCAACAGAAGCATTGCCACATCAGCATCACATTTCAGCCTTTTTTCCTGCTGGCGTTGCTCCCAACATGCTGGTTAGTGTATATAGTATTATATAACCTGTCTCCATGGCCCAGATGGATAAAATAGCGATTTATTAAGGGGAGAAAAGTTGCATATTTCAGTTTTAATCTGGTCGCATGTAAATCGGCAGCGCCTACGTCCACCTAAAGGTTCATTCATCGCAATTCTGCCTGACTCAAAATATTTAATCTAATTTAGAGCCGGACTATAAATGTGGGAAGTTATCGGTCCATTCCTTGGCACTGAGGACCATAAAACACATATTCCAGCCGTCCAGCCGCTCCTTTTTCTCCTCTGTTTACAACCCGCTGAGGAACTTTACCGGTCTGCCCACCCCAGGTATCCACAGGCCTCCGCAGGCCACTAACTGTCGACAGAGGTTGCTTAAGTGTCCCTATCGGACCACAGTGGAGAGGAACAGCAGATTAGCCATGATCCTATCCGCTCACGGCTAGGCCCTTCATACGCTCTGTTACACCAGCATTTAAAGGGAGGAGGGAACGCCATTCAGACCCGTGATATGAATCCCAGACGTACAGACAAGAACAGGCCTTTCACCCGCTTCACAGAAAAGGACCCTTTCTGGCACCATCTAATTCTGGTTGCTAGGGGCTCCTGGGTTCAATGGCAGACTCCTGTTGTGAAGGGACAAAGCCTCTCAGTCATCCGGCGATGGTTGCTAGGGGAGGCAGAATGTATGGGGAGGGACGGGCTGCCGTTGTCCCAGACAAAATGTCTCTCTTAAGGCGGGCAGGCTGTAGTGATTGACAGGTGGCTACACGCTCCACTGCGGATCACCCGGGAGGTCTGGGGACCACGTATCTGCGGGCTTGTGTGCGGGTGCGCGTGTTTGTGCATGTTGCATGTGTGTGTGTGTGTGTGTCTGTGTCTGTGTGTTGCATTGAGACAGTAGTCAGTGGCAGGTTAATAGTGGGTTGGCGGGATGAACGAGGGGTCAAGGGAACACACTGGATGTTGGAGAACATCTCTGCCGGTCATACAATGGCACATGGCACCCCACTTTCACCTTTAGGGGGAGTTGCTCACGCTTCATGGTTTCACAGAGGCTCTGGAAGATGCTGTAGCAGCCCGCTGTGTCCGTGTCTCTCGGCCGTATGCCTAGGCCCCACCAGAACACCCGTCAAAGAAGAGTAACCCCCCACCAAACCCAGTGTCAACATACTGGGGCTGTGTTCAAAGCTCCAAGTGTGCCATGTGTGTGTGTGTGTGTGTACCCACGCATGCACGTGTGCCCACGTATTAATTGTCAAATTCTTCTTTTATACGATTCAAATGTGTCATTTCATCTTTGATTTGATTCAGTGTCAATTTATGATGCGTTCCTCTTTCTATGACTTTGTCTCTTTCTTTGAGCGCTCACCATTTTGATCGGTTTCCTTCGTTCATTTCTTCCTATGTATTTTATTGCTCAGCGCGTGAAGCGCTTCGAGACACCTCTGCAAAAAAAAAAAAGCATTTGAAATCGGAGGCGTCGGATTGAAAGAATTTTCTGGGTCTTCACCAATGCCTAAATACGCAATGCAGCAGAGCCTGTACTGTAAATGTAAAAACGGGGGGAAGGTGATACTGGATATATTGAAAAGGTCCACTCACTAACCTTCTATTGTGTGTTGCCCTTCCCAAGTATGTGGACACAGTGTGTAGGTAAAAGCACGAGTAAGAACGAAAGAGTGCCTCACAATTAAAAGGCAATATAGGGTCTCGGTTTTAGGATTTGTTTGTGTGGGATTGAATAGATAGGGTTAGTGTGTGTTTGATTCCTTTGTGTCTCTCCTGTCTGAGAAGCAGCTCCCTGCCAGTCTCTAGACGTCAGCGGTCCCCTGTTTCCCCAGGCCATGGAGGTGATGGCAAACAGACAGGGGATGGGGTGGGGTTCCTGGGGGTACACCCCGACATGGTCTCCCCAGAACCCAGACGTCTGGGACTGTCTGGGCTCTGCACTCCCAGACAGGGAGCCCCTACATCCCCAGATGAAGGAGACACCCAGCCCCCCATCGCTTTGACCTTGACTCCCTGTCACAGTGGCCTTCCAGACAGACTGGGGTCAGAGGCTAACACAACAGCAACACATCAGACATGGCTCAAGTCCCCCGCGTCCATGTGAATGCTGAATGGGTTATCACCCTAAAATCAGCCTGTCGGAATGTGCCTTTGAATTCCAGTGAAGGCGGGCCGAAAGTCCTCCGGGAGGCTATTACAAGCATGGTAGCAGCCTGCAAAGACCGTAAAAGCAAATGTGCAAACATTTTACTGACTCTTAAAGTGAGTTAACTTCCTTTTTTCACAAATTTTCCAGGACTTTATGGACTCCTTTACTGGTGTTCCTATCCAAATATCTGTAGAAAGTGTAAGGAATGGGCAATGGTCAAGTGACTATACCAGAATTATATATATATATATATATATATATATATATATATATATATATATATATATATATATATATATATATAGCGTTTTGTTTTGTTTTTTCGGAAACTGTCAATGGTGTTGATGAAAGTGCTCAACAAATGAGGAGCGGGATATTAAGAATATATATATATATATTTCTTTATTTATTCTTAAAACAGGGAACAAGCCAAAAGAAGATATATATATATATATATATATATATATATATATATACACACACACACATATAATACAAGAATTTTACTCTCTTGTACTTGTATAATGAGACGTAACAAATAAAGAATCTTGCATCTTGACTCTTTACTTTAGCATCACATTTGCAGAGCATTGACTTACAGTCAAAATGCACAACATACACAGGCACCCACGTTTAGCATCCTGTCTTTATCTTTGACAGCTGTCTTTTAGGCCCACGTGCTCCCCCCCCCCCTCAGACACAGAGTGTATGGCGCTGATGATCCCCGCCACAGTTGATGTGACGTAGTGAGCATGCGCATGGAAATGATCGCAATTGTCCCAGCATGCATTCATATCTCTCTTCCTCCTCCTGCCCCTCTCCCTCCCACTCTCTTCCTTTTTCTATCCCCCGTCCTTCTATCGCTTCTCTTTCTCCCTTTGTGTACGAACGAGGAGGCAGACGGGTGTCCGTGCTTCATGCATCCAAAAATAAAAAACGCCGAGATCCTCCCCCATGCGCCAAGCTCCATTATTTTGTTTGCTCTTATATGTAAAATAAATAAATACATAAATCTGCAGTCGCTTTTGAACGAGTGATGATCTGTTAGTGATGTCTGATGGTGCATTGGTGATAAACCTGTCTGTGTATAAAGTTCATGTTGCCGTAGGCTCTGCAGTGGTATTTCCCAGTCCGAAACCGCACCCTGAATGAGGCCGAGCAAGGTGCCGAACCACAGGAGAGGCGGGCTGCACAAAGCCAGCTGTCGCAGCCCGAATTCATAGGATTATATCGGTGTCCTTAATGTCTCTGGATATGGACACCAGCCGAGAAACAGGAACCCAGATACAAACATAAGTACACTGACGAACACCTCATAGGGACACACACACACACACACACACACACACACACACACACACACACACACACACACACACACACACACACACACACACACACACACACACACACACTTCCAACCGACCACACGAGCAGAAAGTGTGTAACCTGTACTCCGAGCCTTTAAATAATGCTGACCTGAATCTATCTGTTACTGCTTTGTCGTAATTCCTGTAATTAACTTTTGCTGGAAAAAAGAAGAAAAAGAACGACAGATTTAAATGTGAAGGAACTGTGTTGTCCTGGAATTACAGCCACAACTCTCTTTTTTTTTTTGGAAATAGGCTAATATTGAAATAGATATCGGTGTGACTGTACCTAGCCCATTATATGTCCCAAGATAATAAACAAGAGTTGGCTGTAACGAGTTTTCAAATTTCTCTTCTATATTCAATAGAAACCGAAACCGATAACAGCAACGCATCAGTTGATTATACCATAAGAGGGCCCACCAGCTGACCTCCTCCCTAAATTCTGATGATGATCATTTTCGATGTTAAAAAAAAGCATGGCGACGGTGAGTCTCTCAAACGGTGGGGCCTCGAAGTTTGCAGGGTCCCTTTTCGTTTGAACGCTCCCGTTAAAACAAACGATCGCAGACCGAAAATGAAACGAAGTAGTTTTATTACATTTTATTTTACAGAACAACAACGAAATTTCAAGAAAAAAAATGTCAATGGGGTAACCCTTGTGAATTTAGCCACCCGCCCAGCAGTCTCACACAAGAAACATTAACGAGATATCTGGTATAATGTGTTGTTGTAGCGAATTTAACGTAGGCTGTAGGGGCGATTTGAAAATGAGCTACAACTTATCTTACAGACGTCGAGTGTGAAAACGTTACAATGTAACATTCACAGACATGTTACAATGTAGCTATCACTTAGTCGCGCGCCCTCATTTCCAGCCCAGCCAATTTCCCTACCTGATAAAAGCGGATTCTTGTGTCGTGTTCGTCCTGTATTGTGGGCGTTAGGTAAACTGGAGAGCTCGCAACACTTGGCTTAAACAACGGGGGGGGGGGGGGGTACCCGCCAAGCTCTGCTCATGGCTTCACCCTCCAATGACCCACAGTACAGTACGTTGGGTTGCCATTAACAGCAGCAGCGCAGTTTTCGCGTACCAGGTGAAGTCTCACATATCGGCTTTAATGCGTTGAATAGCTGTGACGAAGCACAAGTGTATAAACGATCCCTTAAACGGGCGGAGTAAAGTTTTGACAGGGCGCTGTTCTTTCAGCACCGCCTACTTTCACCACCACCTCGCTCTTTATTAACAAATCACAAGGCGGTAAAATGGCGGCGGTGCAAACTTCATATTGCCTCATTACGATGTAGCAGATTTTAGACGCTTCGCGTTGAAAACGAGTTTGCCTTCCCTCGTCTGTCTTATATGGGAGACAATAGTCATTTTATTCAACATCAGCAACCGGCTGGGCTGTTTTTCACAGTGGCCGTTTGTTTTCTCTCTCTCGCCCCCCCCCCTCTTTCTTTCTCTCTCTCTCTCTCTCTCTCTCTCTCTCTCTCTCTCTCTCTCTCTCTCTCTCTCTCTCTCTCTCTCTCTCTCTCTCTCTCTCTCTCTCTCTCTCTCTCTCCAGTCTTTACAGTGATGAGACTATCACAAGCTCGCGCCGTTCGAGTTTGGATTAACAATCGGCTTCTAGGAGGAGGAGGAGGAGGAGGAACCAATTGATTATAAAGATCGAGGCTCTTTGGAAAGCGAAAGGAGGCCCTGTTGTTTCGGACCTGCTCCCCTAACTTCGCCAAATCCAGGGGCCCTCTGGCAGGGGTACGGAGTGTGTGTGCCTTCAATACGGGGCTGCAAGGCTGAACCAGTGGGGTGGGTGATGGGGAGGGAGGGGGGTTGTATAGGATACATTAAATCAGCCTGATTAGGAGTTTAGGCAAGAAAAGGCTTATAGGTCTGACTGAAAGACTGTTGGACAGCCCTTGAGTGATACTATTCACGTGAGAAAGGTCAGTTTCAGAGACGTTCACAGGCCCCATCGCCATTCTTATGCTAAAGCTTTATATACATAGACCAGTTCTCCGGCTCGGAAAGGCATGAACACTTCCCTATAGCGACTTTCCCTCCAAAATGTTCAGCTTCCACCTCTTAGCAGTGCAGCAAACCTCTCTGTTTCTCTCTCAGCCGCCACATTTGACAACTTCCACCGACCTGACGTTATACATTTAGGGAACTTAAGAGGATATTTTGCTGAAGAGTCGGTATTAAAATGAGAACTGTTCATTAGTCCTGGCGGGATGTTGTAGAACAACACCAGGGGTATTAGATGAAAACAAACATACATATAAACACACACACACACACACACACACACACACACACACACACACACACACACACACACACACACACACACACACACACACACACACACATACACAGTGTATTTCACACATTTGTCTTGGCCACAGCCATACATCCCTCCTCCTCCTCCTGCTGGGAGACAAAGCAAAAAAGAAAAAGAAAAAAAGAAAGCAATTTCTGGGAATGCATTTGTTCAGTCACAAATCGATTTAAACGGATTCGATTTTAACCCCTTTCCTCTTGTGAGAGGAGAAATGTATGGTGTTTAATATCAAATCATAATTTTTCATTTTATACATAATTTGGTTTAAGTAACCTGACAATACTCCCGTGCCCCCCCCACCTCCGTCTCTCTCTCACGCGCACATGCTCGGTATGTGTGTGTGTGTGTGTGCGTGCGTGTGTGTGTGTGTCCACTGGCGGTCACTGGGGAATAAGAGGAAGTAGCCACTTCATTAGTAGCCCTTGACCTTTGGCCCCGGCTCCTGTGACTCCTGACCCCAGTGTCTCTCTGGCCCTGGTTATTGTCCTCTGGGGGACCGTCCACGACACGACCCCTCAGCCTCAAGACCAACAGGTCCCTGACCGGCCGCCCACCCTCAAAAGAAACTCATCAAAAAGTGCTTTTTAGATTAACTACGCTAACTTATTCAAGTGATCACTTATTATTATCAAGACAGAGGAAATACTGAGGACATGAATCACATTCTTTATTGGCTTAACGCATATATACATACATACATACATACATACATACATACATACATACATACATACATACATACATACATACATACATACATACATACATACATATATATATATATATATATATATATATATATATTAAAAGAAAGACTCAATGGTAGGGATAGTGGCTCAACAAATGAGCAAAATAATCCAGTTAGTCAAGTAAATTCTCTATAAGACAGTACAAGCCTGTTTCATAAAGAATTTACTTGAATGATTGGATTTTATTTATATGTATATAGCTTAGCATACTTATAACCTGTAATTAAAAAAAATATCCTTTAAAATGTAATTTTGACTTAATTTTAAAAAGTGAATAAAATTCATAAATAGTATATTATGCAATGTTGATTACATTATTTTAGCGTATGGTTAATGTGTGTCTGTGTCTGTGTGGGTTTTTGTTTTTAGTTGTTATCAAAAATAAATAGAAAAACGATTTAGTACAGTTATTAAATGTTTTGCTTTACATAAACATCCAGCTCTATTTTGATATGTGGGCTGATTATTTCTATTAAGGCTTTCACTAAAGTTTAATTAAGGGAAATTTTCTTGTTGTCAAGTTTGTTTCTATATTTATTAGTCTTTATTTACACCCTCATCTCTTCTAAAACTGAAATGTTTCTGTCCATTTTTTTTCAATTTTGAGTCTAAAAACGGACGTAATTTTTTATTTTTTGATATTGGTTGGTTTTTAAAGCAGCTGGCCCCGATTTTAATTTTTAAAGAAAATTACCAAAAACGTACAAAAATAAACAGAGGCCATCAAAACCAAATAAATTGTGTATTTTTTGTGTAGTCCCGCGCTGCCTGTTGCTAAATAAGACGACGAGGCAACAAATTAAAAAAATAAATAAAGTTGACAACGAAGTAAAAAACAAAAAAATTTCTAACTTCTATAGTGTAACATAAACGACACCGGGTCAGTCGGAGACTGGTATTAATCCGGGTGGACAATGGGAGGTAATCCCTTCCTGGCCTTGTTGGACTGCGGCCGTCAGAGCAGACGGACTCTGATTGAGGTCAAAACCTGCCGCCTGATCCCGAAACCTGATTATATGGTGGCCGTGTTGTACAGTCTGATGGAGAGGCAACAACCCGACGGAAAACAACGAACACATTCCTCACAAAAACACGCTTTATTCGATAGCCCATCTATCTATCCATCTCTCTCTCTCTCTCTCTCTCTCTCTCTCTCTCTCTCTCTCTCTCTCTCTCTCTCTCTCTCTCTCTCTCTCTCCATCCATCTATCCATCCGCCGATTAGATGTTATAAAGTAACGAACAGAAACAGATCGTCCTGTTTCCCAAGGGGGGGGGGGGGAACTCTAAGACATTAAACATATTTTCAGCGTAACCTTTTTATTCATTAGCACGTGTTATTTTTCTTTCAACCTCAACACATGGCAACATTTAAAAAAAAAGAGTGAAAAGAAAGAAGAAAAACCAAGAGTAACTGTTTCAGTGTATCGTAACTGCTGACCAATAGCGGCGCTTCATAGAAGTGTTAGAAATCGTCTTATCGTAACAAGAGGGATAAAGTGAGCCAAGAAACTCGTGCAATTCGCTTTTTTATGCAATAAAACACATTTGTAAACACATTTACGAGGAAATTTGCAAATAGTAGAAGAAAAAAAACAAAAAAATTTGTTTTAGCCATCTTGTGAGCAGATCACAAAACCAAAAAACAATAATATACAAGGTTCAGCCGCAACAAAGAACTGTACGTCATAAAATAAACAATATTTATATCTTTATATGTCTGACATATTTTGCACCATACATTTTACACAGCATAATTTTTCAGAGGCTTTTTTTTTTTGACATAGCACTCTTTGCACTAATTTCGTGGACAAAGTGTTCCCCCCATCAAAGCCTCCAATGTTAGGCGTTATGGCGAGAGCTTTATGAGCAACCTGATGGCCGATTTGGGTCCTTGCTCTCCTCTTGCCAAGTAGGTCCCTGGAAAAGTGCAGACGGACTGGAAGATGCTGTCTCCTCCAGACCTGGGAATAAATGATGGGAGGGAAACATTAGCATAAGAATCCCAACTGGCTCCACAAACTTTGCCACCCTCTCTCACATCTTTGCTACAAATGAAGGCTGTAGAGAGAGAGAAAACAGCAAGCGAGAGAGAGAGAGAGAGAGAGAGAAAACAAAGCAAACAAATGAAAATAATGCACAGATAACGAAGGGCGTCTCGACTACCTCCTGCAACTTTTGAACGTACATGTTGTACTCCATCATCTGACACCACTTTACAATGGCTCACAAATTATACCGTGTGGGTATCTAAACATTTCTCGGGGACGAGAGCGAGACTTAACGAGCAAAGGGAAATCTACAAAGTGATGCAGAATATTACACAAACAAATGTACACAGAAAGGCTCAGCGATGCTTGTGAGACAAAAACAATAGTTGTTGGTGAACACGACAAATTACTACTCTTGGGGGCACTCTGCAAGTTTCCGCTGAATACATCACACTGTTGCAGAAAAACAAACTTCCCCTTTCTCGTGCTCTCTAGAGGTATAGGTTTGTATGCGCCGCATGTTGTCCTCCGATTTTCAGGCTGTATGCATGGAGGGATCTCAAGGCTTTTATCCCCACAGGGAACCAGCCCAAACTCTTTCTCTGTCAATTTTCACCTACTCCCTAATTCAGACAGCCCCTTTCTCCCACCAGCCCCACAATGAGGGATTTGTTCTCATTCTCTTTGTCCACCTCTGATATCTTTTTTTTTTTGGACTGCTCCCTCTCTGCAGACAGCACGCAGCGTATGCAAATACGTGCTCTTTTCTTCTTAGGACCCCTACCCTGAATGAATGCAGCCTCAAATGAGACCACACTTGCACATGTTTACAGAGGGGCAGGGAAGCATGCACATATTACAATCAATGGGCTTACATGGCCACTCCGACAGTCACATATACAAACAACAACACGTATGCAGCACACGCGTGCACACACAGACAAGCGCGCACACCGTGCACACAAACTCTGTCGCTTGCCAATTGATACCCAAGATCTAGATGTAGCAATATTAAATCATTCTGTAGTCACACATTAATTTAAGCTATCTAGCAGAAGCTGAAGTGAAAGTGTAGGCCATGAAAGATGAGGACTCGGATGTGTAGGAATAGGTCGTAGAGAGGTACAACTAGACAGGGCCCAAAAGGGGTGAGGGTGGGGGGGGGGGTTCACCAGATGGGGTAAATTACAGAGGGGGGGTATGCACTGAAGGAGGGTATGTGCAGTAGGACTGGGTATGTACAGACTTAGAGGTTGGGTGGACAGGCGGGGTGGGTTGAAAACTAACAGACAAACAAACAAAAACAGTCAAGTTATATTAATATAAAGCACCTCTCATGGCTCACACGTCCAAGCTGCTTTGTACTGTGTGTGTGATGTGTGTGTGTGTGTGTGTGTGTGTGTGTGTGTGTGAGATGGGGGGGGGGTGGACGTATGTCGGATGGCCCTGACAGTTCAGCCTTTTCACTCGTACATTACTGGGCCAGTCGGCCTCCTTCCCCTAGCAACCTTAACAGAGGTCAAAGGGTAAGTGCCACAAACCCCCCACCCCCCTTACCCACTTGTCCACCAGGGTGGCCGGAGATGCTCTCAACTCTCTGGCGGCTGTAGCCATGAACTTGAACTTGACTGATCCTCAGTAAAGAGCTAGTCCTGGTTCCACTTATCGGTATGAGGATAGCAAGGTAAAAGAGAGGGACATTTACCCACCCAGTACTTTTAGCTTGCTCCTTAATCTTTACTGTCCGTCTCAAGCACTAAATATTCCAATTGCTTACTTTACTGTACATAGTACGATGCACTTAGGAGAACGCAAGTCGCACAAGAGATCCCCAAACCAAATGTGCTAGGACAACTTTGTGCAACTGGCCTCTGCCGACAAATCACCCCTAGTCGGTAAAGCGACCAGGCCTTGCGCTGATCTTCTCGCCGCCCCGTGTCTTGGTACGTCACTCTCTTTCACACTGTCCAGTATTTCTCCATTTACATGAACTGTTTCAACGGACTCATCCATTTCACTCTATTAAAGCCTTCCCTCTTTACAGAGAATAAAACCACAAACTGCGCTCTCTCTCTTATACGTACACAAATTTAATTAAAGATTTTCATGGAGCGATAATATAATTAAAGATTTTCATGGAGCGATGTCTAACCACAGCAAGGCCCCGCTCTCTCTCTCTTTTTTTTTTTTTACTTTACTTTCATTCGTATCCCACAGGACCCCTACTCAGGGACACCGCGGCAGACAGACATAATCTGAAAAGCCTGGGATGTAGAGGCTTCTCTCCGTCTTCCTCTAAGATACTTAACGCCAGGATTTGTGCTAGATTAGTCTTGCTGAAGTTGCATTAGGAGCCCTGATGAGGCTTGCTTGACCCACATTGGACCGCATCCAAAACTACGGACAGCCCGTGAGCTAGGCTTTATATATCACAGAGGAGCCATTAAGACATTAATAGTGTCCACACCGAGCGGGGAGAATCCGGAGAGGGTAACCCAGGAGCTACATCGTATTAACATTTTATCACTACCATGGTTCCCCTCCTTTCCTTGTGCAGAATGGGGACTGGATATAGGCTACTATCACTTTATCATGTCACACTCGCACACTGAAATTTCCATAAATCTGCCATTACATTAAGCCGGAGCAATGTAAGGCTAACAATACATGAAAACCATCCAAAAATATTTTCTTAAGAGGGAGGTGAGGTAAATTTCCATTACATGTAAGAGTTATGCAAAAGTAGAAGGATGTGGTGAATGGGTATCTAACTTCATCTCGAGATTTAGCGACCATCCCCTTCAAGGGGTGTCTGAAGTGTATGAGACAACATCTTGGGAACATTAAGATCCTAAATCTCTGAATAGCTCCGTTCAGCTAGACCCAGACTGAACATCACAGACCATCTTGATTGGAAAATCTGTTTCTGAGAAGATTAAAACGGTACTCTTAAGCACCTTAGTGTCACCAAAGGCAGATAATTGTAAGGCAGCATACAGTATCAGCTTTTACTTGTGCTCATTATTTGGATTTTGTGTCGATTCCCTTTCACTTGGTTTATGATTGTTATATATTTTCCTCTGAACTGCAATAAGACAAAACAAAATTAACATGGACAAATTTAAATCTTAATCATCTTCACACTAATTCGTACCGTGCTTGTGTGTGGATGTTGTCGCGATATTCCTACCAGTCCATGTGTTCAGTCATATATTTGGATGTCTGTTAAAATTGCCTGTTTCTCTCTTATCTGAACACACGGCCTCTGCAGACTGCTACAGCCATTGCATCCAAGTTGCAGACTAACATCCCCTTCACTGTCCAGCCCAATACGTATTCACACACACGTACGCGCACGCACGCATGCACGCGCACACACACACACACACACACACACACACACACACACACACACACACACACACACACACACACACCACCAATGATGAGTTTAAAATTTGCTTTAGCATGTCACAGCACAAGCTAACACAAACCCACCTTCAACTTCGCCAGTAAACGTAGGGGTAAAACAATGGGCTCAAACTCAAACATGGCTGTCCATGTGCTGCAATGTGCCACATCCCTCTAGTCTCTGGGCAGAGCTACCTTACTTGATTTCCCCCATATATATATATATATATATATATATATATATATATATATATATATATATACATTTTTCTAGCCTCAGTCTACCTTTCTGCTCTGTCCACCTTGTCTTGATGTGCAAAAAAAAAATCCCTCATTTCACTGTAGTTTTGACTTTTTTGGAGGCAGCGAGCTCATTATTTCCTCATTTCTTCCATTGTTTTCTCCAACAGGGAAAATGTCAACCCCGGTGGAACAGGTATTGCAGTTAGCTATCGTCAAGATTAACCTCACCTTGCCGTCTCTCTTCTATCAAATCTGCCTGAAGCAACGTGCTGTACATCACAGACGAGCGGCACAGATGCAATTATGAAGACAGCTCTGGGTCTTTTATATGAATAAAGAGAGGGAATAGTCTTTTGACACGTGGACTGCGTGGGCTTTACATATCATGAAGAGGTAGACGTACAGTATGAGGCTCATTAATAATCATTATCGTGTGGTTACATCATTCAGCTGGTTAGACACACCCCTCGCCTCAGCTGAGTCATTGCGATGGTGTCTGTCAATTTTTACAACTGACCGGCCATTCAAATATGTCGGTTACATTTGCGCTAAGCAGCACCGCCGCATCCAGGTGGTGTAACACAGTGTTTTCCTGATGACAAACACTCCTCATAAATCAAAATACCAGATGGCGCCGCATGCTCCGTGGGAAATATTTCAACATGTATCTTGCGCGGCGCTGAAATATGGCGCGATGCAAGTCTCGATACCGGGCCGTGCTCCCAAGCTTGAGCTAGCGTAGGTCTGAGCGCAAGCTTCCTTATGCATAATGTGAGAATGCGTCCCTAATGGCGGTAAAATCCCTCCCATTTAGCAGAGAAAGGGCCAACAGTATTTCCATGCTTTTCAGACATGCAGAGGAGGCTGAACAAACTAATGAACAGTCAGGTGGTACTCTAAGGCCTAGACTACCCCCCTCCCATCACACACACACACACACATATCAAACACACATACTCTTGTGCACACATTAAAACTCGGCGGCTCACAGGACCCCGGTGATCCATGCGACAGTCTAATGTCTCAGGCATCTGCTCATGTCTAGTCTGGAGGGCTATTCCCACCCTGCCCCCCGGCCCTGGCCCGCCGCGGCACCAGCTCCCACAATGGTGGGAAAGCAAGCAAGGGTGGGGGCATGGGCAAGGGAGGGGGGTGGGGGTGGATGTTGAACAGCTATTGAGGGGGGAGAGAGTGGGTCTGAATGATAATGTGGAAACGCAGGGCACTACTCATTAACACACAAGGGCTGCAGCTGCACATGTTGGCTCTGATCACACATGCTCATGTGAATCTCTCTCTCTCTCTCCATCCCTCCCACTTTCTCTCCCTCTCGCTCTCTTTCTGCGCTTTAGGTGGCTGTAAGAGTCATCAGGGGCATGGGGCGGCATTACGCCATACTACAGCTTGCTCTCAGTGCTTGTGTGTGTGTGTGTGTGTGTGTGATTACGGGTTTATCCAAGGATGTAAGCAAAAGATTGTTGCCTTGCCTAGCTGATTTGACAGTCAGCTACCGTCTCCATTATCGTCAGGCTCGAGGTGATGATGTTACATCCATCATGCCTGCAAGTTGGGCATCTACGTGCTCATATGTTAAATTCAGTCCTTAATCGTGTGCAATGCTGTGTGAGGACAGCAAAATGTGTTGCTGATGGACTGATTTGTTGCTGATCCATTTGCAAATTGCACTGATTACAAAAAAAAAAATCTTAACTGCAAAGACCTGTATTCAACATCAAATGTCTTTGGGAAATATAATTATAAATATTTCTACTCTTAGAAATAAAAATTTCTCCACGTTATTTCTTACACATATTTAAGTATCTGTTGAAAGTATATGTTGAAAGAATTTTAGTGCTGCACCGTGTCGCTCACACACACACATACACACACACACACACACACACACACGTGCACAAAAACACATGCACACGCACAATCATTAATTGTTTCCTTCCTTTAATGTCAAAGGCACAAAAAAAAACAAATTTGACGTTCTACTCAAAATAATTCTATGATAATTTCCTGCCACAGATTTTCCAAGTTAATTTCAATCTCAAAATACCAACATATTCCCCATGCATGATATTCCTTGGAGAAAAACGTTGCATGAAAGAAAACTTAGCCACTTCATTCATACAAAAGTAAAGTGATAGATTATTACTATTCACTGCAGCTCAGTATCCACTCTCAACTGCCCTTCATCGTCACTCCATCCAAAATTCGCCTAGAGGGATTCTGCACATGAAGTTCCTTGCAATTTTGCAATAAGCATTCTTGTCTGGATCGAACCACCATCACATGATGTCATATTGAGCTAATGTCAAGTGGCAGCACATTATATACACAGAATGTGCCCATCTTGCATCTCGCCACGCCACACGGTGTACACGGCGGCGTGAAGAAGCAGCATGACAAGAGAGGATGGCAGGTTCCCTTCAACCGGTGCCAGCTCATTAATTTTGTTTGCTACCCAGCCCCCCTCCTCACCCATCAAACCCCCCCCCCCACACACACACACACACATCACCCCTAGCCTAATTAGCAGAAGCCGAAGATAGAAAAGAAGAGGAAGGGGGGAGGCCATGTGTGTGACTGGGGAGGAAATGGGAAACTCTTCTCTCCCCAAACCCCCCCCCCTCCCACACACACACACACACACACACACCTCCTGCCCACTGCTCACACCTCCCCCTGCCACTGGTACCCAACAGAGAACCATGATGCAACTCACCTCGTATGCCAGCCCAGCCATCTTAGGTGCTGCGGCAACATCTCCCAAGATGGCTCCTCTGAGCGCGCCCATACTCAAGGGATCCGGCAGGCTCTTTGTCCGCCTCCTGGCATGGGCCAAGTGTCTGCCGTTGGCAGCACAGATGGCATTAGAGGCTTGTGGGTAAAAAGGGTGGTGGCGGCGGTGGTGATGGTGGTGGGAGGGGAGGTGTTTGTCGTCAGAGGGGGTGCCAGATCCAAACTGTTTTTTTTTCTTTCTCCTTTTCTCCTCTTTTTCTTTCGGTGATAGCGCTACCCCATTTCAGAATCCTTCATCACTGAACGTTTACAAAAAGGAAGCCTGTGACAAAAGCAGATGGACAAGATAAAATGAAGAAATTGAAGAAAAAAAAAATTCATCAAACAGAATTAATCCAAAATCATGGTGTCCGAAACGTGTCCTGGATTTTTTAACAATACGAATGATTTCTGTTTTATTTATGCAAACACACGTGGGTGCACACGTGTCCGGGCATTGCTGATACTGCATCTGGATCGATGAGCCTGTGTATTGTCTATGAGCCGTCGCTCAAACCTGAGGCCAGCATTGCTCATCAAGCGAGAGCACACGAGGGTGTGCAGTACACAGGCGGGGAAACCATCACACATCACAGAGGAACCGAGGATGAAACGAGCGCACTTCGGGTCATCCTCTAAATAAACACGCTCTCAAATGTTTTTCTTCCCCATTCAACAATGGGGCCACGCCATGTTCACACACTACCCATACCAGTGAATGCTTGGGAAAAGCCTCCGGACAACGGCCTTTTCACATATCCAATATCTCCCTCTGAATCAAAGCAATTAGCCCGGCCTGACAGTAAGCTCTACCGCAGTAGGTAGTTAACTGAGTGAATGGAAACTCATCTCATTTAAGCGCTCCTTGGGCTTCACAATACGGCCGGCATTCTCTTGCCTGAGCACATCCACAGCGCTGAAGTACCAAGTTGAAAAGTTCAGATCCTGTCTCCTGTATGGCCCTGTCCTTCATATTGAAGCAGAGCACAATGAATCCCAGAGGCTCCGAGACAGCTTTAAACACGAGTGGCAAGTGTGTGTGTGTGTGTACTATCAACAGTCCTACAGTAGTAAATCACCGCTGACTCTAAATCTTAATTGACTTTTTTTTTAATGCAAATATCAAATCAAATCCAGTGTATATACATACACTCCCGGATGAAAAACGAAGACAAAAAGCGTGTTCTAGAGTATAAAAACCTAACTAGTACTGCTCTAGTTGGGTTAATGTGAGCAAACGCTTTGGCACCAGGTTAGCAAAGCCTGGGCCCTTCTCCCCAGTGGGTAACCTGGTTAGCATTCAGCACCATGTCTGAACAGGCTGCATGGACAGCTCCCGGCCTCACCGCCCAACCGCCCCCAAAAAAAGGCAGATTACTCATGGTGGGCAACATCGAAACTAGTAAATCATCACTGAATGAAGAACATTTTTTGATTCCTTGAAAATGAACTGAACGCCTGGCAAGCCTTTCCCGCCAGCACAGCAGCAGGACTTGATCCCTAGCTGATTCACCATAACGCCGCCATTAGTTATTTGTCATGACGTGACCCCGGGTCAACGTGTGCAGGGCATTGGACGGGGATAGTAAAGAGGATATTCCTCACCTTCAGGGTCAAAGTCAACAATCCTTCCTTCGGAGCGTGTTGCCCCCCCCCCCCCCCCCATTTCACGATGGAGTGAGGCTGAGCGTGGAGTCACGGAGATCATTTTTACTTTCGGTTATCTAGCTTTATGACAGGTATTTAACACTCATACAGCTAGATAACCAAAGATGAAAACAGACCTCCTTTTCAATACTTTGCTGTAGCCTTGAAAGTTTGGGGAGCGGGGGGGGGGGCGGATTTGCATTGGCGGGCTCCATCAAAAAAAAAATCTGGGGAGGAGGTAGGAAAAAAAAAAGAATAGAGGATCAATATTTTTTTTTTTACATCACCAGCTAGTTTCATAACATTTTAACAGATGGAAAAGATGGTTTGGCCTTCGAGAATAGCAGCAGAGCTTTTGTAAACCAGGCCCCCCCCCCCCACCCCACACACACACACACACACACACACACACACACACACACACCATGTAGGTTGTATATTACAATGAAACGTGAAACACTTTAAGTGTAAAACAGCATCATGTCGGCGAATGTCATCAAATAAAACACATTTTCTAGCGGATATGTCTGCAAGCCCATTTGGGCCTTGAGATGGAGGTTGGCCTGCCTCGAGGCCATGCAGAGATGAAGGAGACAGACTTGGAAGTTTTTATTCATCCTTAATTCCAGTGAGGCACAACCTTTCATTTACAACATAGAGAGTGTGAAAGAAAGAGTGAAAGATTGCCTAATCTCAATTTTATTGCCTACTAAAATCTACGGTACGGGCCCCTGTACGGACATGTGGGGAAGGTGCTTCCTCACTTCAGTTTATCCTCATTAAAAAAAAAGAAAAAAAGAAAGCAAAATATCAACCTTGTCCACTGAAAGCTATTGGCCAGTTTCAAGAGAGAAAAGCGACGGCCTTTTATTTTGCATATCTCAAATATTCTCCAGGTATGTTAACAGCCGAGGTGGTTTCTTTATAATAGGACATGGGTGACTGTTAAAACGAGCGATCAGCATGCTGTGCATTTCTAGGGAATGATGGTTGAAAAAAGGAGAGAATCAAAAAAAAAAGGCCAAACTAAAGCAGTCAGGATAGAGGAGGGAACCCACCGGCTTCATGTGAACACACAGGGTCAGAAAGCTTGAAGCAGGCTGTGCCTGCCTGCAGGTTAGCTACACTTCAGTCAAGTTCACACTATGCAGCAACACATCCTCGTTGCATGGCCAGTCGTAAAAATGTTTGTAAAAGCCCCACGAGACGAGCAGCGATGATGATGAATGTGCGAGGGCGACTAAAATACCCTCGCCATCCTCGGCCAGAAGGAGATGGACCATGACCATGACAGCAGCAAATGGGGGGAAAGGAAATATTCCTTTAGTGCAGCAGGTAGTAAAATGACGTGGCTGATGGGAAGCCACACCAGAGCCTGTGAAACTAGAGACTGGACTGGGTTTAGGCCAGGCTCTAGTGATGGGTCTGATCTTTATGTTGTATTCTACTGCTCCGGAGGCAAATTTCTACTTTTCATAAAAAAATTCGATTTGTTCCTGATCAAAATAGGCCAAAGAGCCTGATGCATTGTTATGGCACACAACATTTTTTTTTAAATCCCCCCCCCCCAATTTATGGACGCAAGTAGCTCTCCACCAGCCTCAAGGGGCATGCAATAGGGTCTGGCAGTTTAACACATCACCATGCAATGAAAAATAAAATATAAACTGCCATGGGGTGAAGCTTCACCTCCCAGACTACCCTATATTCTTTCCACTGGACACATGCACATGGCAAATTCCCCTCCTGGTAAATTTCATGTTTTTTGTATATAACGCTGTCCATAGTTAGTGGTAAACCTTACCTTTTTTTTCTTTTTTTTCTTCCAAGAACCAACAGAGGATCGGGAGGCAATCGTCCTCAAACGTATCCCCCCACCTTGGTGAATGGTGAACGCTTACATCGATCCATTCCTTTGACGCGCTGTCTTGCCCCCCAATTAAGTCCGCCGTCCTCGCCAGTCATCCAGGCTCTACTCTCCTGCCGCCTGTGCGCTTCCTCTAGTGACAACTCTCGCCCGCAGTGACGTCACTCCCACAGCAGGTTTTCACAACCAATCACGTACGGCTCGTATGTGCGCATGTGTTGAAGTTACAGAACCGAGGGCCTGATCAGAGTTGTTGGGGGGGGGGGGTCCTTGGTAAAAAAAATCGTATGAACAACCGTTGAGTAGGTATAGTCACAGCCATAAAATGAATAAATAAATAAATAAGATAAAAGAAAAAAAATGTCGTTTTCTTCCCTCTAAAACTGTATATAATAACATATGCATAAACCCATGATTTGAACAACTTATACTTTGACAATGACATCATGGCACACTGGAAAAAATGTCAGCGTTGTTCTCAACAGCCGCTGCGGTTCATGTGTTTGGCATTAACAGGTCGTAGAGACACAAATTGGGCAGGCTGTGGAAAAGAGCTGCGCTGACCGACATGGCTACGTACACGGGTGAGGTTAAAAACTGGCGAGACATTTTCTTTGTCTCAATCCCTATCATCCCTGCTTTTTGTTATAGACACAAATTCAATTGAGACTAACAGCCAGAATATAATTTCATCTCGATTTTACCAAACACAAATAGAGAATTGGCCAAATTTACAGTATCACTGCCCACAGCCACACACACAATATGCGTGTGTAATGTACCCCAATCTTTATTAGCATTTCTATTAACATCCGCACCAACATTCCTGCATTATCTACGAAAGCCTTGTTTGGTTGATTGTAATGTTCTATTGTCCCTTACTCTCTTTTTTTTTATAGGCAATGAATGGTCTATGAGAAGGAGGATTTGGAGCTGGATGTGGGGACCAATAAGGAAGTAAGAGCACGGAGGAGGGCAGCTATGGGGTGAGCTATACCAAGGAGGTCGTCTCAAAATGTGCCTTTGTCTCCGTCTTCGCCCTAAAGGTTTGCATTGCAACTTGGTACACTTCTGGTTTACTAACCTCATCGACCTCACTCCTGTTTACATTCTGGGATAATATGCAACATCTCAAACAGGGTGTACTATGTAAGTGAAAATGTAAGCTCTTGGTAACTCATTTGGGGTTTATAAGCGATTCAAATCTACCGTCTCAAGGCCAATACCAGTTGGCTTCTTTCTCCCCCCAGATAACATTTTGAACAGAACGGTCCACATTAAAATAAAATAAATAAATAAATGAAGAAAAATACACACTGAATGAAATTGTATTTGAAAACACCTAGATGAATTGTGGTCTTTGCCACCAGATCATTTTGGACAGTTTGAGAAGATGGCCTACGCATTTTTATCGGCTTTGCCTATATTTGATGTTAAATAACTCCAGTAATGTTTCTTCACTATGCAGTCGGTTTTCAACGTTAAATAAACCCTCATCATAGTTTCACCGGGCAATATACACGGGGAAACATTTAACCTGAATCAAGCAGATGTTTTATCAGACTATTTAGTGCTCTGTAGTTCCTCAAAATGACTCAAGGCAAGCCAAGATTCACTGAATTGTGACTTTAACAAAACACACCTTGTAAAAAGGGCCTTACAGAAAACATGTAGGGTGTGGAAAGAGATAGAAATGAAGACAAACATTTATAATGGAGCAAATACATCACAAACCCTAGGAAACATGGCTGCAGCGTTAGTGCACGTGGTCCACATGTGCTCCCGGTGCACATGTGCAAGTGGAGCACTGCATACTTCTTAAGTGTACAGTGGCATTGGGTGAGCTAAAAAGACTTTTTTCCTTAGTGTGCTTTCTTTCAACAAAATGTGATCCTCACGAGGAATATGGACTTAACATGAAATTGTAATGTTTACTGACGTTTTTAATAGCATCAGAAAGAAAGACGGCGACAACGGGTGATTAAAGCCAGACCCATTCCTTTAGCAGCAGAAAACAGGCACAGAGCAATTCAAATAGAAAAGCACAATGTGGACACTTTGGATACTCTCTCTCTCTCTCTCTCTCTCTCTCTCTCTCTCTCTCTCTCTCTCTCTCTCTCTCTCTCTCTCTCTCTCTCTCTCTCTCACTGACGCACCCTCCCCCAAAAATACAGACACACACAGACACACGTTCATAAACACACAGAAGTGGTTCTACAGGCTGAGGAGTTCATCTCACAGTACTCCAAAGATGATATCTGGCCAGAGGAGGAAATAGCACAAGTGAGACAATGATTGCTTGACATGTTTTAATACACTCTAATAACACACATTTAAACACATATAGGCTAAACGCTGCTGTCTGTTGCTCACACGCTGTAGAGAAGGCCATCCCGTGAAAGAGTGAATGTCTGGAGGCTGGCCTTCAAGTCCACCTGCCGTACAGCACCGATAACCACAGAAATTAACCATTTGCAGAGTGATGCGTGCTACCACCAGTGCCTGGAATGAGACAGAAAGGGGGAGGGAAATAGCAAGTGTTTAACCTGCCATCGGGTAGGGAGGTAAGTGCACAAGCCTCTGCATGCTGCTCATCAGCCATTTTGGTGTTGAGGGAGAAAAGAGAGGTGAAGAAGAAGAGGGTCTAAATGAGAGGACAGATGATTGGATCCAGCCAGAAAATCCTGGATTCGGTGTCACTTTTACCGCTCTGAGAGAGAGGAGGAGGGGGGGGGGCAGCAAAGTACCCTGAGTATTTCAAAATGGTTGAGCTGGGTACATTTCTTAGCTTCACGCGTGCCTTGCTTCATCACACACAAACTAGCATACAGTAAAGCTATGATGGTTGTCTCCTTTTTTTGGCTTCAAACATTCAGATACTATTTCCATCTTCATCAGTGTGATTCCAGTGGCACAGCCCTAACAACAGCCTGCCTGCCTGCGCATAAATAACGGAAGTGAAAAAAGTTGAGGGGGAAAATGGTGTGCACAAGACACAAAGATTAAGGAGTGTGTGTGGGGGGGGTCAGAGAAGGAGCGAGAGAAAAGTGTAAAGTGGAGTAGGCTAGAGATTTTCTGATCTCGCACCTTGTGATGATCCACCTGGAGAAATGAGAAAAGAAAAAGAATAGAAATAGAAAAAGAAGAATATGGTGTCCCCAAAATCAAATATCCCTGGATTACAAGCAATAAATGACCTTTCTAACATTGCTTGCTTACAGGTAGCATTGAATAAAATTGAGATTCAAAACTTTAATATTAATTAGGAGGTCATGGACTGAGATGTTATATGTCCCAAAACCAAGCCTGTATTAATGCAAGGTCCTACCGTGGCCTGATGACGGGAGGGGGCCCACGAGGCTCGGGGTCTTCTGTGTCTGTACTCCTGACTGGTGTGTGTGTGTGTGTGTGTGTGTGTGTGTGTGTGTGTGTGTGTGTGTGTGTGTGTGTGTGTGTGTGTGTGTGTGTGTGTGTGTGTGTGTGTGTGTGTGTGAACTGCTATGAGAGGAAGGATAAGTGGAATTAGTAGAGGGGGAAGTCGGCTGCTTCTCTCTCTCATGTGTTAACATGTGTATCAGATATTGCGATATAAGACTAGATATATTGCCTCAGACTTTGTGATATGGCACAAGTGTTATCTTTTCCTGGTGTTAAATGCTGCATTACAGTAAAGTGAAGTAATCTTCTGAATTTACCAGACTGTTCTATTATTTGCCTTTACTCACTTAGACATTATATCCATCATCAAAAATCTCACTGTGTCATAAAATAAAACTGCAGTTTTTAAGTGATTGTTGATTGGGGGGGGGGTGAAAAACTCAAAGCCCAGGGGCCCATGTTACTTTAATCCGGCCTTGCCCAAAACCTGAAAAAGTAAGAAGCCAAAGAGGCTAGTCAACCAGAGATGTCACAAAGTCGTGGTTCAAATCTATGTAGCGCACAGAAAGAGACAAAGACAAGTTAGCTCACCTCATAACTGCCCTCCTCTGTGCTCTTCCCTCCTCATTAGTATTGACGTCCAGCTCCACATCCTCCTCCGTCTCATCGACTAAAAAAAAAAAAAACAAAGGAAAATGCAACATTGCAATCAACCGAACAAAGCTTTCTTAAGATAACGCATACATCCAAGACAGCCTTTTGTCACTAAAATCAGAGGTGCACAGAAAACGTTCCGTCCGTTTCATGCTTGACGGTAGTGAGCGTGAATAGGATGTGAACGTGTTCTGATGTGCTCCCGCAGCGCTAGTTCGAATAAGACCAGGTGCTGCACTGAAATGAGCCCGCCACCAAGGCTGCACACATTAGACGTCAGGAGGACGGACGCAGCGTGGCATCTTGAGTCTATCTCCCAGTGTATAGTTTGAGCTGTAGCATTCTGTACTTGGGACGTCAATGCTCAAGTCAAATAATATTTATTTGGGTAGCCCTACATCCCCATTTTTGGCCCAACAGGGCTTTACTATCATTTTGCGCAACATCCCTTACCCTTAGCCCTTTGATTTAGATGAGATAAAAATTTACAAAAATCTAAATATTCTCAACACGACGGACGTCTCTCGTGCATGTGCAACCTAACAGTGAAAGGCCAAAGTACATCAATCACTAGCGCAATCCGATTGCAAGTCTAAAAGAAATGGAAAGAGTGGCGGCAGTGAATGGCCAAACTGCATCAGTCACAATCATAATCCAACTGCAACTCTGAAGAGTTGGAGAAAATAGTACGACCGCGGCAGGACTCGAACCTGCAATCTTCTGATCCGAAGTCAGACGCCTTATCCATTAGGCCACGCGGCCACATGGAAGTAAGGCACATACATAAAAGTAAATAAATGGAGTACATTCCTAAATACCGCAGCTGGGTTATCCATATTCTAATTCTAATTGGAAATACAACAATAATAATAGTATTAGCATTATTCATGTTAATAGTCGCCCCGCGGGATGCCTTGAATGTTGCGTTACGTCTAGCCCACCATTTGACTCTTCGTTCAAACCTGAAGTGAGTCATCCGTGCCGCTAAGAGCCGCTAAACAGTCGGCTCGCTTGTTTTTATAACTTGTTTCGCAACCGCGACACACGTTGGTTGTGGGGCACGTTGAAACTGGGGTAACATGAGTTCTCACTCAAGTAAAGTCGGGTAATATATCTATATAACTAGGTTTGTAATGCTATTATCGACTGATATATTGACTCATTTGTAATACTGTTATCGGCTCTTGTCACCGTCATTCTGTATTGTGTTGCGCAGCCATGGTTTCGCATGTTACAACTTACTGGTACAGGTGTTTGTTATGGTCAGTAAACTCGGGATGAAAAGTCCGATTGTACTAGCGAACGCGAGGAGTTTTGTTATTGAGTTGCTGTTTCATATTTGGTTTGTAACGTCAGCCTTATCCTAACTATTTTATATTGAGCTAGCAAGTGAAATATTGTGTCTTTTCAGGAATGCTATCATTGTCCGGTGTCAGGTCTTTCTGAGGTGATGCTGCATATATTGCGCTGTCCTCTGCGGAGCCCTCTGACTCCAGCCCTGTGGATATGGCCGCGTTCCCTCTACTCCACCAACCTGTCGATCAAGGGCCAGGGCTCCCCAGAGACCCGTTTAAACCCTCTCAACATCCAGATGCTGTCAAGGAATCTGCAGGAGCAGATATTTCGGGGGGTTGAGCCAGAGTACAAAGAGGAGGATATTGAGCGAAGCATCAGGCATTTACAAAGGCACCAGCTGTGGGGGAAGGAGGTGTCATTGCTGCCAGATGTCGAGCTAAAACTTCCCCAGATGTATGGGAAAGACATTAATGAACACTTCTCAATCTTGGCTCAGACGCAGAGTCTTCCCTATCTTGAGGCAGCCAACCAACTGCAACAGGCCGTACTACCTCCTATGCCACAGGAATGGGCCTGGGAGGTGGGCTGGACTCGCTATGGACCAGAGGGAGAAAGCCAGCGTGTGGACTTCCCTGAGGAGTCAGCTTTGGTTTTTGATGTGGAGGTGTGCATTACAGAGGGACAATGTCCAACCCTTGCTGTCGCCGTGTCTCCTACTTCCTGGTAAGAAAGAAAAACAGTTGAAAAGAGCGGTAATTTGGGGCAACAATAACTCAACTCTTAAAGTTGTAAAACTTCTGCATTGCGAAAGAATGCTTTTAGATGAGTTGCGCAGCTTGATTGATAACACATTAGCATTGCACTAATGATGTCCTCTATCTCACTAAAGTAATCTATGCCAAAATACATGCTGGCATGGACATGCAAAAATAGCTTATGATCCACACATCAACTGGATCTAAAATGTATTTTACAAAGCTTTGTTTGTCACCTTGTTGCTAGGTACTCATGGTGTAGTAAGCGTCTGATTGAGGAGAGGTACTCCTGGTCTAGCCAGCTGACCCTGGCTGACCTCATCCCACTAGAGACCCCTATCGACTCTGTCTGCCCTCCAGGGGAGAAGTGGGAGAAAAAACTGATAGTGGGCCACAATGTAAGCTTTGACCGGACATACATTAAGGAGCAATACCTATTAAAAGTGAGTATCTTTGGCTAATTTGTTGAAGGTATTTAACCTTGCTTTCCATTTCATCACAAATGTTATAGTTTTCTTTCCTTTTGTTTCTTTCTAATATTATCCTCAATGTCGAATCATGAATAAAAGTGCTTTGTCCTATAAAAGGCACAGTTACATGCAAGAGGATTTTTTCTTTTTCTTCTCTTTTGTGAAGGGTTCTAAGGTACGTTTCCTGGATACCATGAGCCTTCACATAGCCATCTCTGGACTGACAAGTCTCCAGCGCATGTTGTGGATGGCCAGCAAGCAGGGCAAGAGGAAGGGTCTCCAGGAGGTCAAGAAACACATGAAGAAAAAGGGGAACAAAAGGGAAGGTCCAGTGGTTAGTGTTGTTTTCACTGTACATTTTTTAGTGGCACATATTGGTAGTGGTAATCTTATTTTAAAGTCTACAATCCTGAAGATTGTAGTTTATAATGGCTATTGTGATACCAGTAGTTGCATTGATATTGGACCACTCCAAATCTCAAAGATCCATGAAATGAAATAGAGCTGGCAGTGCCTTTGCAACCACACAACAAAAAAAAGTTGGTTTAGCCTTAGTTTTAGCTATTGATGTTGTAGAGTCTGTTGGTAAAGGTGTTGTACTAGCTTGGTCTGCCACATCTGCTTGTTAACCGCAACAACTTCTGTTCTTCAAAACTGCCACTGCTGTTCTGCAAGTTCAAGTTTTATTTATCAAATGCGCAATAATACAGCATGGCAGACATTGCTGGCAATGAAATGCTTAGGTATCAGGCCCACCTCAAAAAAGAAAAAACTAAACAAAAAGATATGATGTTAAAATTAAAGTTAAAACTAAAATATAAAAAAACTTGGAATCTAAAAATTAATAGTATTTACAAGCCAGCATTGACTCTAAAATGAATAGTATTTACAGGTTAAAAAAAAATCTAAAATTTAACAATTTGGAGTTGAAATGTAACAGTATTTACAGAGGTAGATAATATATAATAGATATGTAAAATGTATATGATTTATATGTACATAGTACAAGAATGGTACAGCAGAAAGTAAAGATTGTGCATTTTGAGAGAGAGATGGCTTCCTCAATTTCCCCAAAAAAAGTTTTTATGCTCACTTGAGGTGGTTTTTGCCTTTTTCGAAAGCGTTAATGCGCTAAATAGGAGATGGAAAAACCTTTGCTGAATAAGTTCTGACATTCGAACATTTAACTCATATGACTGATCAGCTGTTTCCGCTGTCGGCGTTTTCCCAGATATTCCCATAACATGCATTTTAGTCTCTGGACAGAATGAAACATAGGCAATAACAGCTGACATGAAAAAACAATTATAACTTTCACCAACTGAAACAAATTCCTGAAGACCTCTCTCCATTTTCTTGTAGGCGATTGGTTTTGTTTCCGGTTCACAGCCGCTACTTTTTCTGCTCTGTTTATTACAGCCAACGGTATAGGCTACGACGTAGCCTATACCGCCAACTTCTGACGAAACTATGCTTTGCATAGCCTAATTTATTCCCTCCAAATCAGTTGATGGAAATGCACCTAATTCACGTTTTCTTTTTTTCTTTTTTGTGACATTTCAAAAGTTGCTTAAAATTCGCTCGACAATTAATGGAAAGTGAGAGGTGTGTGTGTGTGTGTGTGTGTGTGTGTGTGTGTGTGTGTGTGTGTGTTCAAGAGTCTTATGGCTTGTGGGAAAAAGCTGTTCTTATTCTTATTCTTCAGTATTTGTCTGCTATGGCCAAGGTGGGAACCATATAATTTTCTACCTTGAAAGTCCTACCTGACAGTAACCATTAAAACGAGCAAGTAAAAAAGAGTTCATGGTATGGATATTTGTGGTTTAGTCAGTATCAAAATAGACGTTTCTTTATATGTTAATCTACGCGATTGTGGCTTTCCCCATTTTTCAAGTGTTTATACCTTAAAATAAGGGACTGCTTTGCTTCTTGTGGCAGCAGTTATTCACTGTAAGCAGTGTAACATGTTTTATTGTGCTGTTTGTGTTTTTAGATTGGCTCCTGGGACTGGGCGAATATTAGCAGCATCAATAACTTGGCAGATGTCCATGCTCTTTATGTGGGAGGTCAGCCACTAGAGAAAGAAGCCAGAGAAACCTTTGTAAAAGGCAGCATGACAGACGTCCGGAACAATTTCCAGGTGAAATAGTCCTACAAATTCATCTCTTGGCCGCTGATGATGCTGAACTCAGGTAGTTTACCTAGGATATACTATATATATAACCCAGTGAGTCAAGTAAATTCTTTATGAGACAGTATAAGCCTGTTTCATGCATGCCATAAGCATTTTATTTGTTGAACACTTTCCCTACCATTGAGTGTTTTTTTAAACAAAGTTTTATATACACTCACTGGCCACTTTATTAGGTACACCTTGCTAGTACCGGGTTGGACCCCCTTTTGCCTTCAGAACTGCCTTAATCCTTCGTGGCATAGATTCAACAAGGTACTGGAAACGTTCCTCAGAGAGTTTGGTCCATATTGACATGATAGCATCACGCAGTTGCTGCAGATTTGTCGGCTGCACATCCATGATGCGAATCTCCCGGTCCACCACATCCCAAAGGTGCTCTATTGGATTGAGATCTGGTGACTGTGGGGGCCATTTGAGTACAGTGAACTCATTGTCATGTTCAAGAAGCCAGTCTGAGATGATTTGAGCTTTATAACATGGCGCGTTATCCTGCTGGAAGTAGCCATCAGAAGATGGGAACACTGTGGTCATAAGGGGATGGACATGGTCAGCAACAATACTCAGGTAGGCTGTGGCGTTGACACGATGCTCAATTGGTACTAAGGGGCCCAAAGTGTGCCAAGAAAATATCCCCCACACCATTACACCACCACCACCAGCCTGAACCGTTGATACAAGGCAGGATGGATCCATGCTTTCATGTTGTTGACGCCAAATTCTGACCTTACCATCCGAATGTCGCAGCAGAAATCAAGACTCATCAGACCAGGCAACGTTTTTCCAATCTTCTATTGTCCAATTTTGGTGAGCCTGTGCGAATTGTAGCCTCAGTTTCCTGTTCTTAGCTGACAGGAGTGGCACCCGGTGTGGTCTTCTGCTGCTGTATCCCATCTGCCTCAAGGTTCGACGTGTTGTGCGTTCAGAGATGCTTTTCTGCATACCTCGGTTGTAATGAGTGGTTATTTGAGTTACTGTTGCCTTTCTGTCAGCTCGAACCAGTCTGGCCATTCTCCTCTTAGTCCATGGGCCAGAGCCCAAAATTTCCTATTTCGGTACACTCAAGGTGGCAAAACTTACTTATAATTTTTGAAAGGATCCATGTCTGTAGATGATATTTTGGTATGATAACCATTCCTGAGTGGCAGCTGTATCACAGTTATCAGCTCATGAAGTTAACCACCCCCTAAAGTAAATTGCATTTTAGACGCTGGTGCATATCCTGGTTTAGCCTCATGGTCAGGACATTTTTCAATGTTCTATAATATTGTTTTTGGTATCATTTTAAAGAGGACCTTCTTAGCTTTCATTCAAGCCCTGTTGTGGATATTTCTCACAAATATAGAGGTCACTTGAGCTCTTCAACCCGTCAATAACACACATCTTTCTGCAATGTTCGCCTAAACTATATACTTTCTTTTAGCCCTGTGGCATCTAGGAATATCAGGGACACAAAACACAAAAACTGGAATACTCACAGGACTGTAAAGATTCAGGAAATGTATAATATACCCATACTATTTCATTGTGTGAGGTGATTGTGAACCTTAAATTAGAAGGGCATTATTACTAAGAAACTAACTAGACCAAAGCCAGTTAGTCCATGGGTCAGACCAGATATCGATATCACCCAAGGTGACACAACTTCACTGGTGCCATTTTATTTGGTACACTAACAGAAGTAAAATAATACATGATAACCTTTCCAAATGAGCAGCTATTTAATTTTTCTTTCAGGAAACCTGTTTCTGTGCCTCTCACGATTGTGTATTTGCCCAGATTTTTACAAATATAGCATTTCAACACCCCTGGTACTGATTAGCCTAGCTTAAACTCTGGGACAGTTCTTAGTTGGCCAACAACCAAGGATAACCAGTACTGTGTACTTCCATTCATTGTGCTAAGCTAGGCTAACGTGCAGCCAGATAGCTTTCTACTAAACACATATAGAGGAAACTGGTATCTATCTTCTTGTCTCACTCTGGAGAAGATTGTAAGCTAATTTCCCATAATGTTAGCATGTTCTTTTAATGTATATGTTAATATGATTAGTTAAAGTGGCTACGAGGAACTTTCATCTTGTGTTGATTTTAGCGGCCTCATGTGGACAAAATACAGCTGTTGCATAGCAACTAGGTAATGTATCCATTTGTGGCTATGTAAGATAAATAATGGTAATATGACGCTGGTGAAGCAAAGTAAACTTTGTTTTAGTAGTGTTCATACACCTAAGTTACATGTATTTGTTTATATGTGGCAGGTGAAAACTGACTGAATATGGCCACTGGTGAACAAGCAAGTTTTTACCCAATACCAAAGCGCCCACGGGTGGAGTGCATTATCCACTGTTCTGATGATACAGATAAGCTGGTTTCACTACAAAGTGTCGACTCATGGAGAACTCTGCTCAGGGCAGCTCAGATACGAAATCATGCACCAGTTTTGAAACTGGCAAAAGACATTCCTGAGGGACAGATTCCAGCAATCTACTACCACAGAAAGTGTCGCAGTATCTTCACTATGAAGCAAATTCTTGATGGCCTCCTTGCAAAAGAAAAGAAAAGTTGTGTCTCTGCTGAAGAGAAACAATCTAAGAGAGTAGCTCGACATGCTCCAAGTACATCTAGGACTTATGATGCAGAGTGCATATTTTGTCAGAAAAACAGCAAATATTCCAAGAGACAGAATACGAGAGAAGTACTGGTGCAGTGTCGAGAACTGCGAGCTGATGCAAAGATCAGAAGTGCAGCCACAAAGAAAAGGGACAGCAGAATCCTTGCCATTGTGAGTAGAGACCTTGTAGCAGCTGAAGGGCACTACCACAGGTCATGCTATAGACTTTACACCAAAGAAGAGGTTTCCAAAGGAGAGGTTGCCAGCAATGAAGATGATGATGCTGCAGCCCAGTATGAAGCTGCTGTGAATAAGGCATACAATGAGCTGTTCCTCTTCATCAGGATGGAGCCTTTTGGCAATCCTCAAGTGATGACAATGACTGATCTCTCTTCTAGACTGGTAGCTTCAATGAACTCCCAAGGCATTGCCCAAGTCAAGGAATCAACCAAGAAGCACATAAGGCGAAACCTGGAGAGTGAGTTTGCTGGAGCCTTGCAGATATTCCCTGATGAGAAAGGAAAATTCCTCCTCTATCCTGATAACTTGTCCATGAGGGAACTTGCCAAAGAAAATCAGTCTCTCAAAAGGGAGCTGCAGACCCTGAAAAGTGTCAGTGCACAAGATGTTATAGCCAAAGCAGCCATCAAATTGAGAGCAGACATTAAAAGTCAAGATGTTCCTCAAACCTGGCCGCCTGAAGTCAAACCAGAAGCAGAATGTCCTACCATTCCAGAGTCGCTCATTATCTTCCTGTACTCTCTACTCACAGGCTCAAATGATCCTGATCATGCATCCCAGAGAGTGCAGTGCCTTCTGCAGTCATTTGGCCATCACATAGTATATGCAGTGACATGTGGAAATACCAAGCCTTCCAAGCACATTGTTCTGCCATTCAGTGTCAAATCGTTGACAGGAAATGTAGAGTTGATAAACATCCTCAACCGACTTGGTCACAGTGTGTCCTATTCACAGATGGAAGAGATCAACACTGCCCTGTGTCTCCAGAAACTCTCATCCTCAGGGAGTGGCATTGCCCTTCCAGCTAACATCCATCCTGGCATATTCGCAACTTTAGCCTGGGACAATATCGGCCGTCTTGAAGAAACTGTCAGTGGTGAGGGAACATCTCACAGAGTCAATGGGATTGCTGTGCAAGCAAAGCCAGTCAACCCACTTCCTGTCCAACCCATGCCCACTGTTCCCAAAACAAAGAAGAGAAGCATTGATGGACCCCCACCAATGTTACCAACTTACAATGCTGGACAATGGGTAGGGCCACCACAAAGCAAAAAGTCAGATGCCGATACTGCAGCCAATACTAAGCTTGCCAGAGAGAAAAACCTTCTTTGGGTCCTAGCACGCATGTCACAACAAGAAGAACAGTCAGTCAGCAGCTGGACAGGCTTCAACATCCTGACTCGAGGAGAGATGACGGTCATCCCCGACAATATAGGCTATCTGCCTACCATCAATGCTCCAGCGACACAAATGTCTACTGTCAACGAGGTGCTTAACCAGTCACTGAGCATCATGCAGTGCTTAGGCCTGAGGAAGATTGTCTGTGTCTTTGACCAAGCCCTGTATGCGAAGGCTGTCGAGATCACATGGAAACACCATGACAAGTTCCATGATATCATCGTTAGGCTTGGGGTATTCCACACCATCTGCACACTGCTGGCAATAATAGGAAAGCGTTTCCAAGATGCTGGACTCAAAGACCTCTGCATTGAGTCTGGCATGATTGCAGAAGGCTCAATTGCTGGTGTTATGGATGGCCGCAAGTACAACAGGGCAGTGCGACTACACAAGCTCCTGTATGAGGCTCTCATGCGACTGACCTTGAATGGTTTCCTGTCCTGGTTGGAAGAAACTCACAGGAATGACATGGTTCACCTGAATGAGACACTGAAGACCATTGACAGCCTTGGGAAAGAAGTCTCACAACATGCTTTGAAGGAGGTCCTCGAGAACAGCTCTTGTACACGCATCATGGATCTATTTGAAGTCTACCGTGAGTTCCTTAGAGGTGGAAACGGCAGCCTCTCGAACTTCTGGATGTCCTATTTGGACATGGTTGAAATCTTGTTGGGGCTCATCCGAGCATCCAGAGAGGGAGACTGGATGCTACACTTGGCTAGCATTCGAGCAATGATCCCATGGTGCTTTGCTTATGACAGGATGAATTATGCACGCTACCTCCCCTACTACTACGCCCAGATGTCTGAGCTGCCCATCACACGCCCAGATGTGTACACAGAATTCATGGAAGGAGGCTTCTCAGTCCAACTGGGCTCCACCAATCCCTTTGGCCGAATCCCTGTTGACCAAGCTATAGAAGAAACGGTGAACAAAGACACCCAAACAGCTGGAGGGACAAAGGGATTCAGCTTGAAGCCAGGAGCTGTGACCAAATATTATCTCACAGCGGAGTATAGAAGCATGTACCTCAGACAGCTGAGAGACCTGACAGGTCAAGGCAGGTGCAAATGGTCTCATCCAGATCTACAGAGTCCAAGGATCAAGAGAGATGAAGCAGATGTCCAGTCTCTCATGGACCTTATGGAGAATAACTGGCTCAATCCTATGTCCCCTGATGAGATTGATTTGGTTAGCCTCTCCACTGGCAACATGGCTCCACCTGATGTGACCATAGATCTCTTGAGAGCTCTTGAGAAAGGAGAAGAGGCCTACCAAGCATTCCAGCAAACAAGGTTAGATGCAGACCCACCACCTGTGAAATTCCACGACAAGATGACCAAGCAAAGTCTGAAAACATTCTCCAATGTCAGCACAAAACAAGCTCATGGAAAGAAAGCACAAGATGTGGTTCTGAAGGCAGATAGAAACCTTTTCAGTCACATGATCCTGGTGGCTGAAAGCAGGAAGGTGAATCTGAAGGATGTCCTTGCCTACCCATTGGGCCCACTACCATGGGCACTGGCAAATGCTGATGGGTCCTTACGAAAAACAAACAAGGCTGCACTTGCCAGAGAGCTTGAAAAGAATGTATCTCCTGCAGAAGACATCCCAATCCCATCTACTTCCATCATTGATGGGATGAGCCTGGTCCAAAAAATGAATGGCAACAACAAAACCTTTGCACAGGTGGCAGAGTCAGCCTTGACCCAGGTCCTCCATGAGGGAGCACAGAGTGGGAGGATTGATGTTGTTTTTGATGTCTATCACCAGACTTCGATCAAAGATGCTGAACGACTGAACCGGGGTGGAGACATCACTCTCCAGTACAAGAATCTTGCAGGGGGACACCACGTCCAGCAGTGGAGAAAATTTCTGTGCAGTTCCTCCAACAAGACCAGTCTCATCAAGTTTCTGGTGGAAGAGTGGAAACTCCCACGATACAGAGCTATGCTGCATGGCAAGGTGTTGTACATGACCTGTGAGGAAACCTGCTACAAGTTGACAGAAGATGGGTGTGAGGAAGCAGCAGAACTGCACTCCACACATGAAGAAGCTGACACCCGTCTGCTCCTGCATGCATTGCATGCATTGCATGCAGCAAATGCGGGCTCAAAGTCAGTTATCGTCACAGCTGAGGACACTGATGTCATGGTGCTTTGTCTTGGCTTCCAGAAGGACCTCACCTGTCCCATCTACCAGAAGTGTGGGACTCAGAACCGCACACGGTTTGTCGACATCACCAAACTGGCAAGTTCACTTGGAGGCAGCATCTGTGACAGCCTAATTGGCTTACATGCCTTCACAGGCTGCGACAATGTCAGTGCATTCGCTGGTCGAGGGAAGCTGAATGCCCTGAAGATAGTGAGAAAGCACACTTCCTGCCAAGAGACTTTTAGTCAACCGGGACAGACATGGAATGTGAGTGATGAGCTGTTCCAGAAAATTGAGCAGTTCACCTGTCGGATGTATGTTGCTAATAGCAGCACTGCTGAGGTGAACAAACTGCGTTACCAGCTCTTCTGCACCAAAAGGGGAGAGGTTGAGTCCAGCCAGCTGCCACCATGTAGAGACTGTCTCTTTATGCATGTTCAACGAGCCAACTATCAGGCAGCAATATGGAAGTGCTGTCTGCAGGCTAACCCTGTGGTGCCAAGCCCTACTGAGTATGGATGGACAGACGATGAAGGCAAGCTGGCCATTTACTGGATGCGCTCCCCACCTGTACCAGATGGGGTCTTGGAAATGCTAACATGCAAGTGTGTGCATTCATGCAAAATACCAAGCTGCATGTGCCTGTCAAATGGACTTCCATGCACAGACATGTGCAGGTTACAGACCTGCAGTAACCAAAAACAGCAGGATGGTCCAGAACTGGACTTTGAACTTGGGGAGTCAGATGATGAGAGAAACGAGCAGTTTGATGAATGACAGTGTGATGATTCTGATGGTATTACTGTGGTAGTAGTCTATTGATGCACAAGATGTTGATTCTGGACTTGGTTACCCAGAGCTTGATAACAATAATGTAACCATATTCACATATACCCATTACCCTACCCATTACCATTACATATACCCACTAATGATATGGGATTACATGTATCATTGACTAAGTATATGTAAATGTCAATGTTGTTTAAAATATTAAAATAGTTCATTACCTCACTATGGTATTCCTTTTTATCATGTATTTTGATTGTGTATTTAAACAAATGTATAGAGACCAGTTTGTGACCTAACTGGCTTTGGTCTAGTTCTCATTTAAGGCTCACAATCACCTCACACAATGAAATAGTATGGGTATATTATACATTTTCTGAATCTTTACAGTCCTGTGAGTATTCCAGTTTTTGTGTTTTGTGTCCCTGATATTCCTAGATGCCACAGGGCTAAAAGAAAGTATATAGTTTAGGCGAACATTGCAGAAAGATGTGTGTTATTGACGGGTTGAAGAGCTCAAGTGACCTCTATATTTGTGAGAAATATCCACAACAGGGCTTGAATGAAAGCTAAGAAGGTCCCCTTTAAAATGATACCAAAGACAATATTATAGAACATTGAAAAATGTCCTGACCATGAGGCTAAACCAGGATATGCACCAGCGTCTAAAATGCAATTTAGTTTAGCGGGTGGTTAACTTCATGAGCTGATAACTGTGATACAGCTGCCACTCAGGAATGGTTATCATACCAAAATATCATCTACAGACATGGATCCTTTCAAAAATTATAAGTAAGTTTTGCCACCTTGAGTGTACCGAAATATCGTCTGGCCCATGGACTATCTGACCTCTGGCATCAACAAGGCATTTTCGCCCACAGAACTGCCGCTCACTGGATATTTTCTCTTTTTCGGACCATTCTCTGTAAACCCTAGAGATGGTTGTGTGTGAAAATCCCAGTAGATCAGCAGTTTCTGAAATACTCAGACCAGCCCGTCTGGCACCAACAACCATGCCACGTTCAAAGTCACTTAAATCACCTTTCTTCCCCATTCTGATGCTCGGTTTGAACTGCAGCAGATCGTCTTGACCATGTCTACATGCCTAAATGCATTGAGTTGCTGCCATATGATTGGCTGATTAGAAATTTGCGTTAACGAGCAGTTGGACAGGTGTGCCTAATAAAGTGGCCGGTGAGTGTATATATATATATATATAAATTTTAATCATGTAGTTGGTGCTACTTCCCATTATGTTGGCCTTGTATAAAAATTAAAAAAGCCAGACAAAATTGGTCCCAGGTTTTATGTCTCACCTGAGCCCCCATGAACTCTGCTTGTCATTTTTCACTTCGTAATTTATTCATTCTTGTTGTGCTTCTCCTGTGAGCCATATAATGCCCATTGTATCGTGTCTCTCTTTGCAATGATTAGTGTAGCTAAGAGTGGCAGGTGAGTTGCAGCGTGGAAGGTAAGGCTGGCCATGTCAAATGTGCCATTTTTGGTTGTTGGTAAGCAAATGCGCACAGTGTTCCAAATGATGAGGGGAGCCAGAAGTGGGTAAAATTCATTTACCATCAACACAAAGCAGAAGTTGAACCACACACTGTGGTGTGATTCATTGTCTCCTAACTGCCCTCTGATTGAGGCACAGTTAAATGCTGGATTTGCAGCAAAATTGGCTGCAGTATTCACCTATCAATCACCAGGGGCTTGCCTGTCACTCAATACAAAAATGTTTTTACTATGCCCTCAGAAAATGGTTTGTTCAGGGGAAAAAGAGGTGATCAAATCCAAAAATTAGATATAGATTTTCTATAAAAACAAAACTTGACTGTATTGCTGTGTAGACCACTTGGAATTATATGAAATGCTGAAAACTGGGATAATGTGGGACTTTTATTGAATGTCTGTAGATATTTAAAAATATCTACAGACAATCAGTTGCCCACCTGAACCTGGCCACCCACTAAATGTCTGTAGTTATTTTTAAATATTTTGTACTCTTGCTCTTTTTTTAACTTATTTTTAGCTTTTGATCTTCATGTGTGTATATCTTACACTGTTTGCTGTGTTTGTCTGTGTCTGTCTTGCACTGTTTGGTGAAGCTACAGCCCTCATTTTATTTTTAACATGTGCCTGCACATTGTTTTTAATGACAATAAACTGAATTGAATTGAATTAAATTAAATTTTAATGAATGACTTCCTAGTGATAAATTACATCTTTGCTGCCCCCCACAGGAGCTTATGCGGTACTGTGCTATGGATGTTCAAGCCACTCATCAAGTCTTCGCAGAACTGCTGCCCCTCTTCATGGAGAGGTAATTAAACACCAACACCAGATTCTAGTTTACTTCCCAAAAAACATTTTCTTAAACCCTATCTGTTTTGAGGCACTAGTAAAGACATTATCCCCCCCCCCTTTTTCTCCCCAATGTACTTGGCCAATTACCCGATTTTCCAAGCTGCCTCGGTCGCTGCCCCACCTCCTCTGCCGATCCAGGAAGGGCTGCAGACTACCACATGCCTCCTCCGATACATGTGGAGTCGCCAGCTGCTTCCTTTCACCTGACAGGAGTTTCGTTAGGAGGACGTAGCATGGGAGGATCACACTATTCCCCCCAGTTCCCCCTCCCGAACAGGCGCCCTGGCCGACCAGAGGAGGCGCTAGTGCAGCGACCAGGACACATACCCACATCCGGCTTCCCAACCGCAGACACGGCCAATTGTGTCTGTAGGGACGCCTGACCAAGCCGAAGGTAATATGGGGATTCGAACCAATGATCCCCATGTTGGTAGGCAACGGAATAGACCATTATGCTACCCGAATGCCCAGTAAAGACATAATTAATGCCAACATTACATTGCTTCCACCAAAGGATCAAGTCCTCGCTAATACATTTCACTGTTATCTTTTGGTCAGGTGCCCTCATCCAGTGACATTTGCTGGAATGCTGGAGATGGGTGTGAGCTACCTTCCTGTCAATCAGAGCTGGAGACGTTACCTGGAGGATTCTCAGCACACGTATGAAGAGCTCCAGAGAGAGATGAAGAAATCTCTTATGAACCTTGCAGATGATGCCTGCCAACTGCTTCAGAATGATAGGTGAGAAAAGTTCTGCATGATCACTGAGCTTCACTTACAACAAAATTATCCTCTGTGGCGGTAGTTTAAAGAAAAAACAACCTTCATTTGCCTCATATCGAACTTGCGATTGTTGTTTGTCATGGTGTACTGGAGCGTAAGGTAATAATCGCATGATGCTAACTCTTAAGGTATAAAGACGACCCCTGGCTTTGGGATCTTGAGTGGGACGTACAGGAGTTCAAACAGAAGAAAGTGACAGCCAGCAAGAAGAAATGCTTGAAAAAAGAAGTTGAAAGCTCAGCCTCTACTCCTCTTCCAGACTGGGAGGAAGGTAATTACACACAACTTTGTATAGAAAGCCTCTGTTTAATTTAAGATGACCCTTTTTTGAGTATCAATTTTAACCACACGACACAAAAGGAGTGATTGGATGTGATCATGCAATATTGTGATATTAGACCCAGGTCCACCTTCTGAAGAGGAGATGGCAGGTGCCTGCCCCAGCAGAATGGCAGTGGAGAGGCTGAAGGAGATGGTGAACCGCCTTCCTAAGAGAAGGCAACACCTGCCCAGACACCCAGGGTAAACTCAGTCCCAAGTGGCATGAAGTCTTCCTGTTTTCTAGCTAGTAGCTAAATATGTAACTCACCAATTCACATGTAATTTATGCATATAAACTGCACATAAAATACACTTGCTTTTATTGTTGAAATCACATCTTTCTTGATATTCCATGTTTTGTTGAATGAGAGGAAAAATACTTGGCTTTCACATTTTATGAAACCAGGAATTAAGTACTTCTTATCAAAATTTATTTTAGAGGAAAATAGGAACCAAAATTTGGTTTGTCATTGCAGCGTGGTTGGTAGGAAGTGAAATGCTTGAATCTGATTGGCTATTGCCGGATGATATGGGCAATGTATCGCCCAAAGGTTCAGCATTTCTCTACTTTTTACATGTCACCATCCCATCTATAATGCTGAACCACCGTGTCCCAAGTCACTCGCACTCGTAGAAAATGAATCAAGTCTGGCAACTCATTGCCAGAGTTGCTTCATGTGAGATTGTGCCTTAACTGTTTCTTGCTACTTCCCACTGTCCCTTGTTGTCCTCAATTTTCCTGCCATTCCTCTCCCTTGTTGACCTATTCCAGTTTCTTTAGACATTATCCTTTTCCTATTGCTCATCCATTCCTTTTAAACCATTGTCATCAGGTGGTATCGTAAGCTGTGTGAGAAGATGTCTGAGGAGGACAGCTGGTCACCGGGTGCCAGCCTGATCAGTTTACAGATGAGAGTGACTCCTAAGCTGATGGGCCTAACTTGGGATGGCTTCCCCCTGCATTACACAGAGAAGCATGGCTGGGGGTACCTGGTACCTGGACGCAAGGGTAATCTAGAAACCCAAGGGGAAAACGCAGGGCCTGTGTGCCCTCATAGGTAATACCTCTTAGACATTGCATTTATACAAGTTGAACTCTTGGAAATACTTGCATATTGCCTATTGATTATATAGGATGTATGTACTAACATTAAAATATTGTGCCCAACAGAGCTATTGAAAGAGTTTACAGAGAGTACTGTGAGCAGAAAGGCAAAGATCAACCTGAGTTTTTGAACCGTGATCCCTCAGTTGACCTCATGTTGACAGACAGCACAGTATGGAAAGAGGTGCATGGATGATGAAATATACCTCAGAAATGTGCTTGTAAGAAGCAATCCTAATGTAGGAGTCCACCAGTGGTGTAGTAATTTTGTCAAAAGCTGGACTGGTTGATTAAAAAATTGTTTGCAATGCATTTCCGTGCCTAAAGAAGTGGCAGATTTGAATGCCAAACTTTGGTTAAATGTCAACTCAGATACTACGTCCTTAGAGTCTCCTTGCATCTGCAGCTTTTCTGTTTGCTGATTGCACTAGCAAGTTTTTCAGTAAGGTGCCTGCTACATCAGGCATGTCTATTAGGAAGTAAGTATTTATGTGGTGGTAAGGTCTTTCTAGCTCAATATTTATCTCCACTAAGAGATGTTTCATAAATTTATTCTTAGGTTGAGGAGTTGAGCCAACTGGAGAGTGTGACAGAGGACAATGGAGTCAGAGTGACTGAAGTCAAGAAAAATGCGGTGAGGAAAATGGCTTGACTAATTCTAGTTCTGTTTTGAGTTTATACCTACATCCATCATTTATTGGGCTAACTCTGTGCACAAGACTTTTAGTTTCACAATGCACTTGTGTATAGCAGTCTAACAAAGTTAAAACGGAAGGCTTTGATTTGTTATTTTTTGTATTCCATGTCAGCAAAAATCCCAAGATCCACATTACCACCTAGATGAGAGTAGTTGCCCCTTTCATCATGGAAATGGACCTCACAATGATGTCAATTTTCCTGGGTGCTGGTTTTTCAAACTGCCTCACAAGGTAAATACACATCTTACTGAATGTTTACATGAAGTGACTGAATGACGAAATGCTGTCACGTTTTGACTGCATACAAGAATCCTAGCCCGAAAATAATGGTTTTGCTCCAGGATGGGAATGCCAACAACGTAGGCAGCCCTTTCTCAAAGGACTTCCTGTCTAAGATGGAGGATGGTTCTTTGAGGGCCAGGAGGGGGGGCACCAATGCCACGCGTGCTCTGGAGATCAACAAAATGATCTCCTTCTGGAGGAATGCCCATAAACGCATTAGGTACCCATCACATTTCAGTACGATTATTAAGTTGTCATGATCTTCTGTATAAAACAATCAAAACTGTGTGTTTGCTGTAGTCAGATGATAAATTCACACATAAATGAGTACTTTTTGTGTCCTTTGATAGCTCTCAGATGGTTGTGAGTTTGTGCAAAGGAGAACTTCCTTGCACCGTCAGCAGGTCTGTCTAAAATATCATCGGCTCTTTGAGTACACATTGGGGACCATTCTGTATTTTTAGAAGATATAGAAGTGAAGTCAGTTACTGGAAATTATAGTCTTGCTCTGTCTGTCAAAGCCACGAAGACTATGATGATGAGGGTCAATATGGTGCCATATTACCCCAGGTCATCACTGCGGGAACAGTGACTCGTAGGTCAGTGGAGCCCACATGGCTCACTGCCAGTAATGGACGGGTAAGAGACAGGAAAAAGGTGTATATATTTGTATTCACTTTGTTGAAAGAAACACTCAACAGTAGGGAAAGTGCTCAACAAATAAGGAGCAAAATCCAGTTAGTCAAGTAAATTCTCTATGAGACAGTACAAGCCGGTTTCATGCTATAAGCAATCATCAGCTGATTTATTGACAGCTGATGATTGCTTATAGCATGAAACAGGCTTGTACTGTCTCATAGAGAATTTACTTGACTAACTGGTTTATATTTGTATTAAAACATCACAGAAAGTGTTTTTCAGCCTTAACTTTTCCTAGAAAAATGAAATGAGCACACATGCTGTTTTCTAGCAACCTACTGCTTTAGTAATTTACAATAACACTTAAATTAACTGAGACGTTCTCATTAAACTGTCACATTTGACTAAAGTTGTATTTGTGCGACAGTGGGACCGGGTCGGCAGTGAGCTGAAGGCCATGGTGCAAGTGCCCCCTGGGTACCACATGGTGGGGGCAGATGTAGACTCCCAGGAGCTGTGGATTGCTGCTGTCCTTGGAGAGGCCCACTTTGCTGGCATACATGGTGAGTTGTGTGCCTTGCATGAAATCCTCAGGTGTTTGCAGCAAGCACCATTTATTATTGGTTAAACATACCTGGGTCTGACATTAGGATGTTGAGGGTTAAACCATAATGTGAAAACCTTTTTTGAAATGTTTCTGCATCATTACCAGGTTGCACAGCCTTTGGCTGGATGACCCTGCAGGGAAAGAAGAGCCAGGGCACTGACCTACATAGTCGCACAGCTGACACAGTGGGCATCAGCCGTGAGCATGCCAAGGTTTTCAACTATGGACGCATCTACGGTGCAGGGCAGCCCTTTGCAGAGAGACTGCTGATGCAGTTCAATCACCGACTTAGTCAGCCAGAGGCAGCCAGTAAGGCCAAACAGATGTATGCCCTAACCAAAGGCATACGCAGGTATACTAATCACAAACCTAATAGTTGTGTATGATTTAACAATTCAGTGATGCCTTTTTTTGTAGGGTTGTAGCTCTACATCACAGCTGAATACCATAGGATGAGCTGTTTGCTGATGTGTGATGGTAGTATTTAGCTGAGCTTAAATATCTGTATTTTTTTTCCAGATACCAACTGTCTGACGAGGGGGTGTGGCTGATGAATGAGCTGGGTGTGGAAGTTGAAAAGGAGGAAGATGGAAGCATCTCCTTGCAGGAGTTGCGTAGAATCACCAGGCTGGTCTCCCAGAGGTGAGAAAGCGAGTCAACTTTAGTTCACCAAATTCTCCAATAGAGCCTTATCAGTTTGTTTCATATCTATTGCATTTCTGGTCTCTTTCAGTGGTAACCTCAGCTACACCTCTCTTACTTACTTTCTCTGTATCCATCACCTTTCCTCTGTATCCATCACTAAAGTCTGTTTTGCTTGCAGCTGTCGGCGGAGGAAATGGGATGTGGTTGGCCAACGTCTGTGGACTGGAGGCACAGAGTCAGAAATGTTCAACAAACTGGAAAGTATTGCACATTCAGCCCAGCCAGCCACTCCTGTTCTAGGCTGCAGGATTAGCAGAGCTTTAGAGCCCAATGCAGTCAAGGATGAGGTAAGGTTGGGTTGTTACAACTGGAGTTCAGATGACCATAGTGTGACAGGCCTTCACAACGCACAATTGTGACACTGCTTGATAAAACACAACTGAATGTCTCCTTTTTGAATAGCAGTTTCAGAAAATCAGTGTTAAGTTTCACTTAAAATTGAAAAAGAATTGGCAGCCCAAATGTCTGTGAATGTTCTCATTCATCCAGGTCATGGTTATCCAAAGGAATTGAGTCGAGTGCAACTGGACTTGGTATATATCCGTGAAGATGTTTCGCCTCTCATCCAAGAGGCGAAACGTCTTCACGGATATATACCAATTCCAGTTGCACTCGATTCAATTCCTTTGGGCAGCCCAAATAATTATATATTGGTTGGTTTTTATGTGGATAGTATAGCAAATGCGCCTATTATACAATAAACTAAACCACAGGCTTGAGAATAAAAAGGGAATGAACACCAACAGATGTTAATATATATTTTAGAATTTATATAACCATTAAGATGCCCGCTTGATAACACCTGATAATGTCATACTAACACTCATAATAGCTGGTTTAGTAAATGATGCTGCCTGTGAGATGGGCCAGTTTATTTAACAGAGCCTCATGTCCTTTACAGCTGGATTTCAGTCTGATCCTCGAGGACCCCCAGTACTTCTGAATTCTAAAGGTCTAAAAAACCCTAGCTTTTAAAGCAGAACTATCTGATGCAACAGATGAGTGTAATGTGTAAACTACCTGGTAGAATAGAAAATCAATAATACAGGCAGGGGTTCTTGAGAACCACCGTTCGACAGTTGCAAAAAGCTCACTCTGGATAATGGCACAAGGATTGCACCATTATATCCTGGGTATAGGTAAATTCAATGTTGAGATCAAAATCTTGCCTATCGTTGCAACAAACTAGTTGTGCGTGATGGCTTTTTAAAATCTTAAGATAGCAGGTGACTGTAAATCTCAGGAAAGCACGCTGGTTAGGGAGCTGAAAATAATACTTAAATGTCAAAATGGCCCCCCAAATATGAAGGATTCATTATTATTGAAGAAATTACGTCCAGAATCAAGTAATAAAATCTCCTTTTCACACTTACTGTCCAGACGCATTACTCGTCTCACTGTGGTTTGTGTATCAGTTTATTACCAGCAGAGTGAACTGGGTGGTCCAGAGCTCAGCAGTGGACTACCTCCACCTAATGCTGGTGGCCATGAGATGGCTTTTTGAGGAGTATGACATCGATGGACGCTTCTGCATTAGTATTCATGACGAGGTGCGCTACCTGGTCCGCAGTGAAGAACGCCACCGAGCAGCACTTGCCCTTCAAATCACCAACTTGCTTACACGGTACGTAGTCAGCTTGTGTATCCTGCATTTCCATAGCCTATATTATGGAATAATCAACAAGGTACCCACCATATATTACCCTGTGACTTTCCTGTAGATGCATGTTTGCCTATGCGTTGGGGATTCAGGACCTTCCTCAGTCAGTAGCCTTCTTCAGTTCAGTTGATATTGACCAGTGTCTGAGGAAAGAGGTGACTATGGACTGTGTGACTCCGTCTAACCCCACAGGCTTGGAGAGTAGATATGGCATTCCACAGGGTAAGTCCACTTGTAGCAACTCAAATATCAGGGTGGTAGTCATTAACCTCAAGATTAAATGTTTTACTGAACCTCAAACCAGGCTTCTATCCTCTGGATTTTGTCGCATCACTGATTAGTACAAGTTGTTTTAGTTCTGACGGTTGTGACCTTAGTCCAGAACTGCTGGTTCTAAATTGTCCCTCAGGAACCCTCCACAGTACTGCTGGTGGTATATTCTGCCAAGTATCCAGCGATCTAATCAGGATTTTTTAAGACCTGGTATAAGAGGTGAACATAGTTAGCCACCTGGCAGAATAGAAAACCAGCATCACCGGGTGGTCCGGCTGTCCTTGACTATGGATTATATCAGTAAAAAGCAGAAAATACAACTTCATTGTTTTGGGTATTAATAATTTACTGCTTGATGTAATATTTTACAGTCGTACTGACAGAGGCAACAAATTAACAATTTACTTAATAGTTCAATGTTAAACAGTATGCAGCCAGATATATACAAATGTTACATAGCTAGCTCTGAATATTGCACACTAATAACATTAGATATAGATACTGAGAAATACGCTTGCATCTTTTTTCCAAATAAATGTTGATAAAAAAAGGTGAACAATTATGTTTGAAAATATTTCAACTTTCCACAGGTGAAGCCTTGGACATTTATCAGCTCATTGACATCACTAAAGGCTCTCTAGCTAAAGAAGATAACATGTAACTAGTAGGTTATTCCATGGAACAAGCCACTGGTCCAAATTCTAAGTCCGTAAGGAACTTGGAGGACCTGCTTCAAATCCAGAAAAAAAAAAAGACCACAGACTTTATACAAATGAGTGGAAACGCTTCATCTCACTGTTTCCTCCTCTTCTTCTTGGGCTCCCGGGCCTCCTCTGACTCCTGTGAGACTGCAGTCTGAAAACAGACAAAATAGAAATGGAACTGACACATAGTTGGATCTTGTTCACCCAAAAACCCCACCAGTAAGGGACACCGTTTAGGACTGTGAAACTAGGATTGATCTAGGATGGATCAAAATGTATCCAGAATCTATATGTATCGGAGGAGGCAGGTGGTAGTCTGCAGCCCTTCCCGGATCGACAGAGGGGGTGAAGCAGCGACCGGGACGGCTCAGAAGAGTGGGGTAATTGGCCAAGTACAATTTGGAGAAAAAAAAGGGGGGGGGGATGTATCCAGAAGATGAAGTGTACATCCTCAACTATTCTCGAATAGTCTTTATATTCAAATTTGTGGCTAAAGTACTTTCTTTTGGAAAACAAGGAAAATACAACAGTAAGCAACGGTTTGAATATTCTTTTAAGCTTGAAGGTTGAAAGAGTTTCATCAAAGGTTGAATCAGTTCATTGACAAGCTATGTTTCCTCACTCAACTAAGTGACATTGTCGGTCTAAAGGCCGTGACACACCAGGCCGACGGTCGGCCATCGGCCAATGTCGAGCTGTCGGTGAGCATCTGTGGCCCTGGTTTTTGCAGTGTGTCCTGCACCGGTGGCACTAGTCGGACCCCTGTTGGCAGCTTTTCAGCCGCGGCAGAGCCCATCAGTGAGAGAGATCACTCTGATTGGCTGTTCAGTTTAGTGAATCAGTGCACAAGAAGAGAAACGGAATTTCCGAAAGCAAGCAAACGACGAAGTTTTGGGGTTTGAAAGCAACTGAGATGTGGTATTTGGAAAATATGCATCTCAACTGTTTCGACACTCCCGCCACATACGGAATCACCATTGGTTTACACTTAGGTAGCTGTTGTCGTTCTACTCTCTTCGATTGGCTGGTACACTGTTGGGTGTCTTCCCGACTTTGATGAACGCCCAGTTAGGATAACCACACTTTACCAAGGCCTGTTTAATGTGGGATGTCTCCCCTTCCCTGGCCGCCATGTTTGGGATGGGGAGAAATCCGTGGTGCAGTGTTGTGATGACTCCTAGTTTGGGCTCCAGTGGATGATGAGAGTCAAACCTTAAGTACTGATCAGTATGTGTTGGCTTATGGTAAACATCAACAATCAATTGTCCCCCATCACCAATTGCAATTTCACAGTCTAAGAAGGCTAACCTGTCATTTTTCATATCCTCCCTGGTGAACTTGATGTGGTTGTCCACCGAGTTAATGTGGCTGGTGAAACGTGGTACATCCCGAGATTAATTTTTAACCCAGGTGTCATCCACAAATCTGAACCAACGGCTAGGTGGTGTCTCTGGCTAGGACATCAGAGCCCTCTTTCCCATTTCCTCCATATACAAGTTGGCCACTACAGATGAGACTGGGGAACCCATAGCACACCCATGCCTCTGCATATAGTACTGCACCCTGTATGTGAAGTACGTGGACCGAAGACACAGCTTCAGGAGCAGACATACTTGGTTGGTGTTATGGGTGGTCCTATTGCTAAGGAGGGGGTCGTTTTGTAATTTCATATGAACTACCTCCACTGCTTCATCAACAGGAATGTACATGGAGAGATTTAACATCATAGAGACCATTGTTTCATCCCTCTCCATAATGATGTCCCTCACGTTATCCACAAAATCCATAGTGTTCTGAATGTGATGTTCATTATTGCCCTACCAACAGGTTAAGTAAAGATGCAAGTAACTTAGAGATGTTATAGGTCACTGAGTTAATCATACAAGCAATAGGCCGTAATGTTTATGTAGCTTAGATAACCCATACAGACTAGGTGTAGCTTCTCCTGGGTATAATCTGTGGTACAAAATTCTGTCAATAGCATTGTCCTGTTCTAACAGCTTTAGACAGGGGCTCATAAGTATTTATGTCAATAAATAATGTCATAACTTTCTCATGACAGTCTGTCCAGTTTAATACAACAGTGCATCTGTCTTTGTCCGCTGGAAGGATGATGTTATTGTCCTTACTGAGAGTCGTAAGAGCATTCCTCTCGTCTCTACTGATGTTGGATGGCAGCGCATTCTGTCGCCATCTTACAATGCTGTGATTGCAAACATTCTCAAATCCTCTATGATAGTACACATTGCCATTGAAACTCTAGTTAATGGTCACACCCATATTTGTCTGTGAATGTTCTCATTCATCCAGGTCATGGTTATCCAAAGGAGTTGAATCAAGTGCAACTGGACTTGGTATACAAAGTCCAGTTGCACTTGATTCAACTCCTTTGGCACACCCATATTTGCATATGAAACTGGTCATTGGTTTCGGTTGTTATACAATTGTATTGTTTATAAGGGGTGGGGATACCTGCAGTCAGTTTAGAATGATGATGTCACTTATTTGAGTGATGAAACGTATCTGTCAATAAACGTATCCAGATGAACTGATTCAACCCTCTTTGATTTTCTTACCTGGATTATTGAGCATGCATCAAGACTCTTGAAAGAGTCTATTGTAATGGGACTGACTGGACACGAGAAATGAAAAAGCACTATACGTGAACTTGAAATCATTCTAAAAAGGACTTGTATCAGTTTAGGAGTTGGCAGAAGATCGGCTTCACCTGCTGGCTGGCATCCAGCTCTTGTAGGGCCGCATCAACAGTTGCAGTGTTGATTCGGAAATCTCTTGATGTACTCAGTTTCATGTACTGCATCAGATTCACCTGGACAACAAACAATGACATAACAGTGGCAGGGACTGAAAAAATAATACTGACAGTATTCAAAGGAACAGTTTTATATTCATTTTTGATTTTAACCGAAGGTTTGTTTTCCTTTTACATTTACATATTGAAGCTTCCTCAAGCTGTTCTGCTCACTTACCTTTGACTTCTTTGAGAGGGTGATCAGGTATTTCTCATATTGTTCAATGCTGAAGATCAAGTTAGGAATACCCTTTGTCTCACGCAGAAGTTTTGCCTTTGAATAAAACAAGTTCAAAAGAGACATCAGTACCTATCAGATGGCTCATGACCTTTTCCACTGCAAATCCAAATTATATTTCTTTTAAATGTGCATTGAATTGCTTTACTTTCCACATTGTGACAGATTAAAAATTAATGCAGTTATCAATATTTCATTCAAACCAGCAATTCTTTAATTTTAATTGTACAATGAGGTATGCGTTCTTACAGAGCCTGCAACGTTGGCCTCATCCCTTTTCTTTTTCTTGTCATGTCCACTACTCAGCTCTCCACTCTGAGGGAAAACAAAAACATTTTTGGCAAGCATTCATTTTGAAGGGTATCTAAGCAGGAACAGGGTTGTGACATACTGTCAACAAGTGCCAGCTCTTGCTGTAGACAGTCACACTGTGAATGCTACAAACAATATCATTTGAAATACTCATGGTTTTATGTTCCTTTCAACAGGGAAATTAAATCTGCTGTACCTGTGCATAGGTAATGAAATTGTAGCACTGTGGTGTTAAGTGGGAGCCGGACAGTTTAACCTGGACAGATGGCACAAGCAACACGTGAATGAGCATGATGATTACAAAAAGTGTGGGAAGATTCACTAAGAAAGAGTGCCTCAATCTCACCAGCTTCTCAAAGCGTGATTGGAGCCCGCCCTGTTGGCCTAAACACTGAATGTTCTGAAACAACACACAAGGAATTAAATTTATCACAGCAGGGAAGCGAAATCAAATGTCATTCTTAGATGACAGATAACCTACAAATACTTACATATTTGACCAGGGTGGTAAGAATGGTATAGGTGCAGCTCAATTCTCTCAGCAGTGTATCAGTGCAGGCCCCTGGCAGCAGGGCTGTTTGGACCAGCTCATTTAGTGCTGTCACAAGGCTCCCCAACTGCAGAGTCACTGCTTTCTCTAGTGGGTCCTGCTGGCCTATCTGGGTGGACTCACCTAGCCCCCAACACGCACACAAAAGAATGCGTTACGCAGCCATGTAGAGACCACACCATATACATTGGATGCAACATTTCAAAACATGGACACATTCCTTCTGCTATCTCCTCATCTCCATTAATCCAAGTCATAATGTCGGCATGAACTGCTCCTTACCGTTGGTTGGTTTCTCCAATGTTAGTTGGCTTTTCCTCTTAGCGATTAGCCAGTCTACCTCATTGAGCACTCTGTTCACCTGAGACAGGACTAGAAGCTGGAACAGTAGATAAACAAGGTGGATGGTGAGTATTCTGAGCTGGCAGATTAAAATATCTGAATGTTGAAGAGCCATAGATTGCTCTGGTCTTGCAGGACAAGACAACTGTCATAAAAGCAACACTCACAGCAGTTGTTGTAGCAGTCTTGATGTTAACGATGGCAAAGTGAGACTGTTTTTCCACCTCAACATCCTATTCAGAGGCGTGTGGGGAAAAAAAGCATATTGTATTTGAATCTAAGGAGGTTATATTTTGATCAAAAATATTAACCATGATAAGTCTTGATTTAGGGGTATATTTATTTAAAATCACATTTTACATCTACATCTGAATAATTTTCAATAATGGCTGGTGTTCTTAGTGGAGGGAGCAAAGTTCAAAAATGTTGTTAAAATAAAATTGCCCACTGTTAAACATTCAATATTACAGCTGTACTTCCCTAACTGAAAACCTATCAGCATTGTTCAAGGTTGCCATCATCCAAGTTACATCCTGCCTTCTAATCACTTTTAAATGTGCAAAGCAAGGCCACCTATCGCCTTTTCTAACGTTGAGCGTTGTAGTTAGTAATGGTGTACCTGGTCGATATCGCCAAGCTGGCTGTGGATGTCTTGGCAGAGCTCAAGCACCAGGCTTACAGGACTCTTATAGAGCACATGCAGATTGAAGAGAAGGGAGAGCAGGCCCTTGGTTAAGGCAGTGTCCTCTGGTGGAGTGAGAAAGGGAGTGCTTAAAATGGTGACATTTTCAGTTTTCAAAATCGTTCAATTTGAAGCGAAACTCACCAAAACTGGTCTCCTTACAAATTTTCATGGTCCAAGTAATCATTTGAGCAAACTGTGATAACACACAGAGAAACATGTCATTAGATACCGTTTACATTGTATTATAACAAAGGTAAACTTAGGATAAGGCCTACTTGTTGCGAAGAAGGGTCTAGCTGGCGTGAGAGCACGCTCAAGATGCTGACCAATAGCTGTGCCTCTTTGCTGTTAAATTCTTCCTCTCCACCACTCAGTTGTGTGAACAGTGCCCTCTGTGGACAGGGAAAAAGACTACATGGCTGAGACAGAATGAGCTTGTTTGCATATTAGGGGTTATGATAATCTATTCTTCTTTTGCAGAAAATACTGCAAAAGAAAGTTGAGTTGCTTTGGAAATACAAATAAATTTAAAAGAAATCCAAATTTAATGTGTACCTGAAACTGCCGGATGTAAAAGAAGATAATCTCTGAGATGTTGCCAGTGTTTGATTCAAGATCATCATCTGAGATGTCTAGAAAAAACATTTAATAGCATTTGATCATTGCATTTATTGAAGCTACCCCTTGTTAATAAAATACTTCTCTAGGTTTGAAGCAATAATGGGTCTTGGCAAATTATACTTAATTGTACAAACTCATAGTTAGAATGGCACAGTTTATATGTTTAAACTGATCATTTTAAGACTTTGTGTTTTACCCATGGCTGAGAGAAGTTGTAGCATCCTGTCTGGGTAACGCTGGAGGCAAGTGATGAAGACCCTGAGCAGACCCTCCAGGCACATCTGGGAAAGGCTTGAGCGCTTCTCCTTGCGCCCAGCATCTTCCACTGTGCTGGGGATGTTGGTGTAACGCCACATCAGCACGCTTGAAGAAAAATAATTGGACAAGGCATGACAAATCATAGTCAAATTCATTGATTTTTGATTTTCAAGACTGAAAAATGCTTTTCTTACAGGCAGTCTGTCATAATGGATAGACTGGACATTAATATTCAGTGGTCTCTAAAGGGTCTCCTTTGTGAGGTCACAAATAAAATTGCTTACTGTAATGACAATGAAACAATGCAACACCTAAATCTATTCTTGTATCAGTGTTAGAAGAAAACTGATAGGTTACTGAACCGAAGGATTCTACTGGAACTGTACAGGCAAATCTGACTATGATGTCACAGAATCTGGCAGAGTGTTGCCACCACTGTGCACACAGTAAACAGTGTCTTGTAGGATGATTATAACCTTGTCATATCACAAAGGAAGCGGAAAATCTTTTCTGGGCTCTGTCCATCTGGGCCATCAGTGTGTCCAGTTTCTTCCAGCTGCTGGATCTTTTGCAGGGCTACACTCACTGAATAACGCAGGAATTCCCCACTTGAGCGCAGTACTGAGAGCGCCTCTTCTCTGCTCAGGGTACTGTCTCTGCAAAATATAATGTTACATCAGGTATGAAGCTCTCCAGGGAGAGACATCAGAACGTTAGACTCAGCTTTAACAACTGGTATTACTGCAGCACCAAAGCACTGATATATGCAGAGAACAAACAATATTAAAGATAAGACAACTGATAATTATCAGTTTGATAATTATAATAAAGATATAAAATATATATATATATATAAAAAATAAAGATGATGTACGTAATCTCCATTTATTATAATAAATGGAGATTACATACATCATCTTTGTCCTACTAATACAAAACCCTCAGTAACTTAAAAATAAGTCTCACCATGTTGGCAAAATTGCCATGTATGTGCACAGTCTAATCAAGACCCTTAAAACTTTCAAGTTGTGAAAATGCAAATCAAAAAAACTTGATAATGGTTAAATCAAACAATTCTCTTGATGGCATTGAAATCAGTGTACTGCCAGCTATGCAAACATTGTCCTTGACAGCGATTACCTGAACAGTGTAGTAAGGAGTGTAGACACAAAACCTATGGAGAGCAGACTGCGCGGGGTCTTGGACAGTCTGCCCTTCCCAGATTTCTCCCTCAGGATCTCAGACAGTTTATGGTAGTGGTTGAACAGGGCCATGAGCTCCTCAAAACGGTTTTTGCTGTGGATACCATATACAAGCAATTATACTCAATAATATGCAAGGCATCACTGTGTAAAAAATATATATATTTCAGAGACAGGTGGACATTTGTTACCTGTAGTTAGCCTTGATAAAGTTGTACTCGATAAGCACTTCATACATTCCCATCACGAGCACAGCATAAATATTGTTCTTTACCCCAACATTGGATGAAATGGAGAACTCTGCGGACTTGTCCTAGTTGGCAGTGGGAGATAACACAAGATTATGCCATCAATCTTTTAAAACTACAACAGGTACTACAGCACAGGTCCGAAACTCACAATTCAATCTAGGGAAGCCAGTGCATTTTTATAAATGGTTGTCCCATCTTTCTAAGATGTCATACTCTGCTTACCCAAATCACTTGCACATCTACAAAGTATGTGGTGCTCTCACACCACAAACAACCACCTCATTCTACTAATAACTAATGTTAAAGGATTAACAGAATACTTTATATACTTTTTAGCCATGTGGCACGAACTTAAAAAACCCAAAAACAACGGCTAGCGAAGCTGACTCATAGATGGAAGTTTAAACCAGAATGTGAAAAGCTTATAAATATATTGCCCTAGGGACCAAAACCAAATGGAAGCCTGAAAATGTGGTTTAAGTGCCATTTAATATTTTTCAAAGTCCATGCATCTGCCCAGGGATAACTACCAGCTCAAAGTCCTCCAGTTCGCTCTTGATCATGCGCCTTGTTATGCTCTCTAAGATTTCATTTAGCTCGGACTGATAGCCTCCCTCCTCTTCATCCTTATCATCATCATCATCACTCTCATTGGTGTTGGGGTGGGCTGAGTGGAGCTTGCTGTGAAGCCACAGCAGGCAGTGAACAGTACAGCTCAAAAGGTGGGCCTGAGAGGAAAGAGACACTACTTACAGCAGACATCCTTAAAGGCAAATATGCACAGAAACATGGAGCCAGGTAGGTGCATGCACACTCAAACTAATATGGACTGTGTACCAGAGGCTCCTGGAGGAAGACTTGACCTTCTTGAGCAGAGAGGCATGCCTCCAACTTCACTGGGGGCAGAAGGTCTTGTTCTGGCTCATAGTAGCGCTTTAGCTGAGGAAACAATGCACAGACATGTCAAACAGAGCTACATGCATAACATGGCCAGCAGGTCATTTCATAAACAAAAAATACGTATATGTATGCTTTTATACATGTATATCCACGCATGCACACATACATACTTGTGAGAGAAGTGTCTGCATGATGGAGCTCGCGAGTTGCGAGTTTCGACGGCACACATCATTGAAACCCTAAAACAGGTAAGCGTTTGCTAGCTCAGAATTCAACTTTTCATTTCATGTCTCCAACATTAAAAAAGTACATTCAGTTTATGAAGCATAGTGCAAAATTGTTATAACGCTAATCTGACCTCATAGAGCATTAGGCGCACATCGGCCTGCTGACCCAGGCAGCGCCGAAGACCGCTTAAAATCTCCAGACAGAAGGCCTCATTGGCAGCTGAGTTGTAGCGGGAGTGAACGTCTACTTGAATCTAAAACGACAGCATACCACAGAACATAATATTCATACTTGCATACAATTTGTTTTCATAATTTGGCAAGTTTGCACCACAGACAGGGTTTTCTAGCATAGACATGGACAACGAATGGTGGTAGGGGGCTCAACATTCAATTTATTAAAAAGACAAGATTAAAAAACCAGTAAATGCGTCCAGGTAGCGTAGCGGTCTATTCCGTTGACTACCAACACGAGGATCCTGGTTCGAATCCCCGTGTTACCTCTAGCTTGGTCGAGCATCCCTACAGACACAATTGGCCATGCCTGCGGATGGGAATCCAGATGTGGGTATGTGTCCTGGTCGCTGCACTAGCACCTCCACTGATCGGTTGGGGCACCTGTTTAGGGGGGAGAGGGAACTGGGGGGAATAGCGTGATCCTCTCACGTGCTACATCCCCCTGGCAAAACTCCTCACTGTCAGGTGAAAAGAAGCAGCTGGCGACTTCACATGTATTGGAGGAGGCATGTGGTAGTCTGCAGCCCTCCCCAGATCGGCAGAGGGGGTGGTGCAGCGACCAGGATGGCTCGGAAGAGTGAGGTAATTGGTCAGATACATTGGGGAGAAAAAGGAGGGACCCCCCAAAAAAAACCCACCAGTGAATAAAAAACATTTAAATCTGTAGACTGAAGACAGTAGTCTGTCTTCGGTGTGGATACCATTTACAGTGCCCTAAGATAATTAAGCTTACCTAGGGCAGCTGGCCCACACACAGGTGCAAACGTTGTGCTGCATATGCATAGCAAGCCCAGAGATTTGCCATCATCTAGCGACAGATCCCATATACACGCAACTCTTAAAAATAGAAGAAGAAAAAAAGGGTACCTGGCTTGAAGAGATCGTCTGGCTACTTTGGCTCGTTGCCAAGCTGCCCAGCACTTTGAAGTTCTTGAGTAGAAGCAGGAAGCCACTCACTGCAGACTTCCTTCCATCCAGCTGACTAGTAGGGAGCCATGTAGAAGAGAGGTGTGCATTGGCTCAAATGAGTTTATCAAAGTGACAGGGGATGCGAGAGTGTGAGAAAAGTTATGTTCATACCTGGAGAACATGGCCTTGCGGAGAACCAGAATCAAAGCATCTTTTATAGACATACTGACCCTCAGCAGGGGCTGGAGATCATAGAGGACAAAAGGGTTAAAACACAGAAAGACAGGACAAGGGCTTCCCAGTGTGTGTGTGTGTGTGTGTGTGTGTGTGTGTGTGTGTGTGCTCAGTACCTGGACAGCTTTCAGCAGGCCCTGCCCTGTTGCCAAGGGCAGGTATGACAGGTGGTCAAATGTCTCTATTACTTTAGACGATGATTCCAAGAGGATCATTGGCGCAGAGACCACAATGTCAGAGAAAAGGTCTGATGATAAAATAAACCGCTTTAACACCCAAACAACACTTGTTGACTCTATTCCAACATGAATGAATACATATTGCAGGACACCTGACAGCTGGGGTGATCGTATTTGAGTTGAATTACCTACGAAATGATTAACAGGTGAAGCTATCTTTGCGACTAATCGATTCAGGACTTGCTCCAGTATTTCTCCTCTGATAGGCTCATGCATCTATGTTTCAAGAAACAACAACTGATCAAAAAACCCTCGTGAGAAAAAAAAAAGAAAGATGCACACACAAGCAGTCAATACTGGTCACTGAGCAAGCAATAAACAAGTGTATACTATTAGTACATTATAAATAGGTTACTTTACCTTGAAGCCCTCCAAAAGGACCTGACCACCCAGCCTACAGGCTTGCTGACTAGGGGTCTTGGCTGTGGTGGTAGACCCATCACAAGTCTTACCAAATGGCCCAGGTTTGGGGCCAAATGTGTCCATGAGGAAGAATCCCAACTGGACCAGGCCCTGGGTCACATGGTCCCAACCAAATATGCTATATGGGTAAAGGTGTGTCCTGCATTATCTAGCTGTCACAGTATATCTTAGAATACACAGATCTGTGTTGAAGAAGATGCCCAAAAATTGTGTGTAATATTTAGAAATTACACCAAAAACAGTTTAATGCCCTTACCTGTTTTTTACTGTGTCAAGGATCATCTGAGCCACACTGCAACACTGAGGTAGCAAGTCTTGCAAGAATTTTGACCCCTGCCGCAGCTGCTCATCCTTGACATTTTTGATGATAATCCCTTTCAGGAGCTCAAACACCTGCAAAAACCAGAGAGGGGGCAGACAGGGGGAATGCATGAGTGAAATGAATAAATATTTTATAGTAAAAATCTATAAATAAAAAATTGATAGCATTACTGGGAGAAGACCAGATTCTCACCTGCTCTTCATAGCGCTGGATGCGAACCACTGAGAGCAGCATTGCGATACTGAATGGACAAAGGTCCCCATCAGATGTCTGCTGGTAAAGCAATTAAGACGTGGAATATGGTCTATATTATAGTGTATATACACATCTCTGCGTAATCACATCACTGAAGTTCACAGAAAGTTGAATCAGTTCATCTGGACATAACCTCCCCACTGACTAGGGGCTGGGGAAGGGGAGAAATCCCACATTAAACAGGCCTTGGTTAATAATGGTTATCCTAACTGGGAGTTTGTCAAAGCCAGGAAGAGACCCAAACATTGCACCAGCCAATCGAAGAGAGGGGAAGGACAACAGCTGCCTTGAAGTAAACCAGTGGTGATTCCGTATGTGGCATGAGTTTTGGAACAGTTGAGACTAGAGCTGAACGATTTGGGAAAATAATCTAATTGCAATTTTTTAGACCAATATTGCAATCGCAATTTAGTATGTGATTTTTTTTCAAAGTTCATTCTCTTCTGTGTTATCCACTAAACATAGCAATAAATCATTCTATAGTATGACCAACACAGCAGTCAACATATAAACTGCTCTTTCCTGAAGAGGTCACTTAGATGAGTGATGAAATGTTTCTCTCAATAAACATTGTATCCAGATGAACTGATTCAACTTTCTGTTATTTTCTTACCTGGATTATTGAGCATGCATAAAGAAACTTAAGTTCAATGAGAAAAGCCATCAGTTATTATAACCTTGAAGCTTTTGAGGAACTCTCTCCCGAGTTCGTGGTCGAGTCGAATAGCAAAGACTATGTGCAGGATAGCTGTGCCCTCCACATGCCGTAACTGGTCCTGAGGAATGGACTGAACCTCCAGGTCCATGCTCCTGACAGGGAGAAAGAGAAGAGAGAGGAATACAAATTAAAAAACTGGAAATAGAAAGAGACGGCTCACAGGAAAACATAAGGGGAGTGAATGGGTGGGAGTTTCTCGTCAAAAGAATCAGCACCGGTGCAGTGCACATGTCGCTTACTCTGTGTCTTTCTGTTCTTCTTTCTGGCGAAGGTCTTGCTCCTTAAAATAACTGATGATTCCATTCAGGATCTGTTTCTTACAGCCCTAGTAGATAGAATAAATTAAATTTTAGTTTGATGTAGTTTGTAAATTAGTTTGAGCAGAGAGAACAGATTGTGTCAAGGCTGGGTGGTACTGACAAAAATCAAATATCACAATATTTTTGACTTGATATCTCGATATCTATAATGTGACGATATTTTGGTGATGACTATTTGTGCTTTCCTAAGATAATTACACACACAAAAAAAAATTTGAGAACTGACCATTAGTAATGTAGATATCACAACCAAGCAGGTAGAGACATTCAATGTTCATTTCACTCAGCTAAAACCGTCTAATAAATTCAGAAAATTTAACACTTTACGGTAAGGCAGGCTTTAAGACCAGGGACTGAGATTAGATTTCCTTTATTGTCCTTGCACAAAGTACAAAAAAATTGTGTTTGCCATTTCCGATTGATGCATTGAATAGATAAATAAAATATATGACAAATAGATACAAATATAATTAGGGGAGCACAGTGGTAGTTAAATTTCCAATATGAACTTTACAATGGCATGAGTAACAATTTAAAACTCATATGTATGGTTTACATTAGGGGAGTGTGACAGCGCTAATTATAGCTAATAATGTTTAACTGTCGGACATTTTGCCACATTGCCTTATTTAACATAGCAAGTACAAAGACACTTTTGTGCCACCTTTAATAAATTATAGTCTATGTTAAAACCCACTCCAGATTTCCATCTTGCAGCAGTTGTAGGTGACTTTCTACCACTCTGACTGAATTGTCGCTTTGAGGCAAGTTTTGAAGCAATCTGTGCCCAGTGATGAGTAGGCCTACATGTTCTTTGAAATACAGTATGCCAAAATGTAGCTACAGCACTGTATAATGATCAGATATAACAAGTATACTAGAAATTACTGATAGTATAGACAGACTGATGTTTGCTTTGAAACTGTTTATTTGGATTTCCTGACTGTTGGCTTTAAACCAAATCAAACACCTCACCATATAGATAATGTCAAGTTAAACAGAATATTGAGAGAACAAACTGGATGGAACAAATGGCGTAAATATGGGTGGTGCAACCGGTGCAGTGGAACCAGGGCCCGTCGCTAGGGGGGGCCCGTCAATATTTCTGCATGCATTGTCCTAGTCCAATGTTACGTGTCTGTTTTGAGCATGTGATGATAGCTTGTTTAGCGCGCGCAATATCATTTACCTATCTAGCCTACCTAAGTAACGTTAGAAAAATAAAATCAAGCAAGAAAGCATGAGTTACACACATAAAAGTGGATGTAAAAAGAGCAAGGAGAGCAAGGAAACAAAGGAAAGCTGCAATGTGTGCTGCGTGCGTGCCAAACCATGCAATCTACCAGGTTTTGAGTCTGATGTGTGCTCCCCTGTTACTGTCGAATGACAAGGCTATTAGCTATATTACAGCCTAGTTGCTTTGTTGACTTGTTTCATTGCCTTGTCGACTGATTTCATTTAGAGACCGTCTGTTTAGGTTTCTGAACTCTGTCCGTGGTGCGACCGCTCTCCGTGGTTCTGAAGTGTAGCCAATATTTGACGTACTGACCTTTACAATAACTAATCTGTGTAAACTTTGTCTGTTACTTTGATATTTATATTTTATTTGTTATATTTTATGCTGTGAAGCACTTTGTGATTGTATATCTGTGAAAGGTGCTATACAAATAAATTACTAAAATTACTTACTAAACCCACCTATGGTGGTGGTGGTGTGTGTGTGTGAGCGAGTGAGTGAGAGAGAGACGGGGGGGGGGGGTGTCTACGAGGGTTGCTTGCACCAGGGCCCATAATAAATATGTTATGCCAGTGGATGGAACCAATCTGCCCACGTACACCCCAGGGCATAAGAAGCGTCACACAGCATCACGAGGGACAGCGACCCGGTAAGCAAACAAGTGTCCGCGCTGCCGACTTTTTAGTGGAAAAAGGATTGCAAGAGCTGCCTATGATTATGATGCTTCTAAAGGTCACAGCCAATGCTGGACAGCAAATCGGGCCATTAATTGATTTGGCTTCAGACACTAATTGTATAACCCCAAGGCTACAAAGCATACTGAACCTTAAAAGTGAAGAAATCACTCTCGTCGTCCATGGGGTTGGGGGGGATGAAGGTTCATGTAGAAACAAAGCGGTACCTTCTAAAGATCTGAGTAAATACTCCCAAGGGCATTCTCAAATCGCACCAATTGGTTTGTTATGGACTAGACAGCATTGCAGATGTCCACAAAAATGAAACACCCAAGCAACTGCAGAAATTCTTTCAAGACATACTGCTTAATGAACTTGTAAGACCCTGAGAAATAAATTTGCTCATAAGCCATCGAGAAGGTCAGCTAGCATCTCAGAGAATCAGAGTCGTCGGAGACCTCATACTGTGGGATGGACCACTGGGAAAGACAGTCGGAGGAACTCATCCCGATCTCTTTGAGGGGCTTACTGTGTCAGCATACATGTCCAAGACACACTTTGCAAGGTCTATAAGAGCGGCTGCTGTAAAGTATGAAGAGCTCACCGGTAGGGTCCCAGAGTAACTTCCACCACACAAACAGGCAGGCATCGATTTCCAGGAATCGAGTACTTCAGCCCCCAACCGGGACTTCCTAGAGTGGTGGAGATGGGACAGTGTTGGCGCACCATGCGAGCCAAAATGTGGGGGTTGCCACTGCGGAAACTGACAACCCGGCAGCAAAGAAATTACTCTTGCTGAGGAGAAGGAACCCGGAAGTAGTAAGAGAAGTTTCTCACCTATGTCACAGATGACAGCCACAGCAAGGAACCACATTGGCACACTAGATAGCCTTGGCTAAAAGACCCAGCCTCACTGTCAAATAATAAAAGAGCAATTGAGGCCACACTCCTCGGAACAGAAAAACAACTAGCCAAAGAACCCGAATGGAAAGTTGCCTATGCCACTCAAGTGCATGACATGGTTGATCAAAGGGCTGCAATTCAATTGTCCAAGGACACGATCGTCAACTGGAATGGACCAGTGTGGTATGTGAGTCATCTTATTGCCCCTAACCCGCACTCTGTCATGACCCCAGTGAGACTTGTATGGAGCAGCAGCCAAAAGTTCAGAGGTGTGAGCTTAAACCTGCTAATGAAGAGTCCAGATGTCCTCAACCAGATTTGCGCCGTCCTTCTAAAATCCAGGACTGGAATACACGCTGCTCTGGGTGACATAAAAAGGATGTACAATTCGGTTTGATTGGAAGACCGAGAAGTGAACCTGCATAGATTCCTCTGGCAAGACTCCGAGGATGAAGAGCTGGGGGAATAGGCAATCACAAGGGTAAACATTGGCGACAAACCAGCAGGGTGCATCACGCAGCTAGCAATGCACGAAACTGCTAACCTCCCTCCTTTCACTCACCTCAAAGAAGAGTGTCGGGTACTCTAAAACGACAGCTACGTTGATAACATTCTCACATCCCACAATGACCTTGACCAGCTGAAAGCTGTCACAGCAAATGTGGAGTAGATCCTGAAAGCTGGAGGGTTCGAGCTCAATTCTTGGGTCTTTTCCAGGTAAAGTGGGAGGAAGGAGTGCAATGACAAGCCTGAGAAGACCAAGACAAAGGCCATGGTCTTACCAAACCAAATACGCAATGATGACAACAAAGCGCTTGGGCTGGGCTACATAGTAGAAGAAGTTAAGCTCTATGTCATGATTGCAATCAATTTCTCGAAGAGAAAGAAAAAGATGTGACTTGGCCAAGACCTTCTACGAGAGCAAATCAGAGCCCAAACGCCAAACCCCCTGACACGAAGAGAACTGCTCAGCCAAGTATCAGGGCTGTAGGATCCAGTTGGCCTGGTAACTCCTACTAAGCAAAAGGGAGTTATTTTGGCATGTAGGGCTTTCCAAGAGGCAAAGGGTGAAAGTTGTCCAGTCAAAGAGACATGGGACAGAGCACTCCCAGATAGTCTCAGGGAAGATGCAATTAAGCTCTTCGAAGAATATGTACAACTTGGGAAAGTCAACTTCACATGGGCACTAACTCCCCCAGGCTTCACCGATGAACCCTTGGCAATCACATTCTCTGATGGAAGTGAGCATGCCTATAGGGCAGTGATGTACCTAAGCTGGAACTCAGACCAGGGCTCAGCTGTCAGGCTGGTGAAGTCCAAAGCCAAAATAACTCCTTTGGACCATAAAGGTGATGCTGTCAAATCAGAGATGTGTGGAGCTGTGTTTGCCTCGCGCCTGAAAAAGTACTTTGAGCTGCACAGTCGGCTCCAAGTTGAGAGGTGGTACTATTTCATCGATAGCCAAACAGTCCTTGGTGTACTGCAACGAGAAAGCTATGGTTATCAAATGTTCTTTGCGAATAGGATCGGGGAGATTCAAAACAGCAGAAGGATGAAAGACTGGTGGTGGATTCCTGGTCTGCAAAATATTGCTGATGTAGTCACCAGACGAGCCAGCCCTCAAGACCTGAACGAGGAATCAGTGGCAAAATGGGCAAAAGTTCTTCAGTTTGCCAGTGAATGAGTGGCCGATCAAATCAGCCAAGGCGATAGCAGCCACTGCCAGAGAAAGCATCCACAAGTTGCAAAAGAATGCATTTGTTGCTGTGCTGACAACGGCCAAGGCAAAGAACCAAGAACCAAAACAAAATCAGAACCAGGTCCAAACAGAATATAAGAAACCACCTGCAGGGTCAGCTATCCGAAGCCTCGTGGATGTCAAGCGGTTCAGTGTTCGAACTGAACTGGTCAAAACAGTTGCATGGATCTGGACAGCAGCAAAAAAGTTCATTGGATAAGGTCAAGCCATGAACAGTCCAAAGTGGGAGGCAGTCTCTTTAACAGGGGTCATCTCGGTAAGAGAACAAGAAGATGCTCTGAGAGACATTTTTCTTGCAGCACAAGAGGGCATAACCTTCCCAAGCACTACTACAGATAGGCTAGTAGTCTACAAAGACCAAAACTCTGGGGCTGTTGGTTTGTGGTGGCCGAGGGCAGATTTTCAAAGGAAAATCAGGTCAGTGCCCCCATCTTGCCCTACAATGCCTGGGTGCTCTGTTAGCTGTTCCACTGTTAGCTCGGGAGGCCCACAATGGGAGTCATGATGGAGTGGCTGGAACCTTGCTCAACATGAGGAGGGCATGGGTCATAAGGGGAAGGCGAATTGCCCAAAAAGTTGTTGATGGCTGTATAGTCTGCAGGAAGGCAAAAGCAAGAACATTTCAACAAATAATGGGCAACTTGCCAGCAGAGAGAACTGAACCTGCTGCACCGTTTGACTTCACAGCAGTAGACCACCAAGTTTGCCTATAGATCTGGCGATCTCCCCAGTGGTTCCATGGGAAGATCGAGTGGGAGGTGTCAAGTCAAACTATACAAACAAACAGAATATTGAGAAAACAAACTGGATGGAACCAATCTGCCCACGTACTCCCCGCAGCATAAGAAGCATCGCACAGCATCAGGAGAAACAGCGACCCAGAATCGAACAAGTGCAGTACTAAAAGGAAAAAAAGGCCGTGCTCTGAGAAAATGCTGAAAAGAGTTCCCGAACAGCATTGTAATCTGTAGCAAAACTGTTGAACTTTAATAATGTGACAGACTGCTTCCCTGGCGAAGATTACTGCCGCTGCCAAACCAGTTTGGTTCGCGTGAATTTTACGCCACAGAGGTCAGCAGCTCATTTACATGTGGTTCGATAGTTTATAAGTATATTGGCTGTAAATCCGTTTGCAAATCTGATTATTCTTGTCGAACAGACGTACAGAGAATGGAGATGATAAAACAGCAGTGGGTATTGGCTTTACTTGCATTTGATGTAAGAAAATGTATAATTAAGTGAGTTAAGGCACAGATGCTTAATGTTTTCTTGCAATAATTACAAATGCTTGTTTTTTTTTGTCCATTTACATTTATTTGCAATAGCATATTTTTACATAATTTTTTTCTTTTGTTTTTTTTTTATTCAAAGGTTTTTCACCTTATGGCTAATGGCTTATGCCTTATGACTTTTGGCTAATGGCTCAAATCAAACTGCTGAACCTGCCAAAATAAAAGGAGGGAAAAAGGAAAAGCTTTTGGTCATTGAATGGAATCCAGTTAAAAACCTTCAGGTAGATGCATCAATCTCTTTCAAGTGGGGAAGCTGCACATATTCCAAAAACATAACTTGACAGATAATCTAGACAATTAAATAAAGTGTCGAGTTACAACATTTAAATTATGTCATGATATTACGATAATCAAAAACCTAGACAATATCTAGTCTCATAGCATGATATTGTATCAATATATTGCCAAGCTCTATATGAAGTTTGATAAGATTTAAAAAAAAAAAAGGAAAAGAAAAGGCACAAGCACACACCTTAGCAGATAAAAGTAGCAGCTGGTAGACCAGTGGTGGGATTTCTTGCAGTTCCAGTTTGAGGAACATCCTCAACACCTTTTCCACCAGGAAATGCAGTTCCTCTAGAGACAATGGCACATCCCTGGAGAGATATGTTGGGGTTTCAATGCAAGCTGATAAAAAAAATAAATCTTTGGGAGTATTTTAGTGTGAGAATATGGGAGAACAATATGGAGATTCTATCAACACAGAAGGAACTTAGGTAAAAGAGAAAAGCAGTCTCTGGAAACGTGCTGGTCTGATCAAAGACCTTACCTGAACATGGTGGTCAGGTGTATCACACATTGTGGGTCCCACCTGGATGAAAAAAATAACAAATTAAAAATATGCACAGATTGTTCACAAACACTTCATCAAACTTCTGCTGATCATGAAATGTTATGCTTTTGTGGTAGCATGGACTTCTGTGTAATTGAGCTGTTCTGCAGTGAACAGATACAATGTTGGGGTTATTACCTGAAAAGCTCTCAGTGAAGATGAAATCCTTTCAGTAAACAATTTTACTTATTCTTTGACAAATGGGTAATTTAATAATGACTTAGCCCATTTACCCAATCAAGAGGATGATGGAATCAGATAGATCAGCTTTAAACACCCCACATCCTACCATACCAAGGAAAATTGGAAATAACTTAAATTCATACCTGCTTGAACAGAGGCTGTTGATAAGTTGTTTCTTGTATTCCTCACCACTGAGTTCTCCTGAATTTAATAGAACAGAATAAGTTCAGCCGAGAGTGGAGATACCCATTTGTCTCATGACAGTTTTCATTTTGTATATCGAACCACAACAAAATGTCCTATTTTATAGAAACAATAAAAAAATGCATACATAAGAAGGATGCCATGGCAAGTTAATTGTAATTACCTTTGCCATAAGACAAAGTCTCACAGGCTGCAAGGGCAGTAAGCACTGTAGGAAACAGTTCCAGGGATTTTCCATTGCCCATTTTGCCAATCTTGATAGCCTCAACAAAAAGAGATCCCAGCTGTGCAAGGGACGGTCCAGGCAAATTATGAGTCTATGACAACAACAACAACAAAAAGTACATTTGACATTAGTATCAAAAGAATAACATGTAGGGAAATCATGGGACAGATGTTATAGAGGGCTAATGCCAATGGCACAACTTCTAAAATTCAGGAAAATGGGTGTAATGGAAAACAAAACTTGAACCTCACTGGCCTATAAGTCAGAAATAAAATATCCCTGAAGAAATGTTCATGGATGTCCCTTACATACCCCCACACCACCACCGTAAACTATTTATTTTCTAAATTATCATCATTACTTTAAATAATTCATCAATAACTGATTCTCTAAGCCAAATTAATAAATTTGTAGGTCATGGGGGCCGGAGACTATCCAAGTATCAGGGGCGTGACGGGTCATTATTACTTCAATACTACTACTACTACTTTCAGCTGCTCCCGTTATTACCCTATTATCACCTGCATGTCATTATTACTTCAGTGTTTTCCATTATTCCAGGGAATTCAGTTCTACTCTATGACCTATTTTTCGTATTCATGCTCAATGGTCCAAGATTGGGAAACTAGTTGATATGATGTGACGACTGGACTATAAGAAAAAATCATGAGTGAAATATAACTTTCAGTTTGAATGCCATGTTATGCCAAAATATAATTGGAAAGCTAGTGTCAAAGAACTTGTTAAAAACTTGCTCCATTTGGACAACTTTTTATTGCTCTCAGGCCAGTGGGCCATCATTATGACCAGGACCTGATTTAGGTAGTCTCATGCTCAGCAAAGTGCAACTTTGAGGGTCCACGGTGGTGTAGCAGTCTAAGCATCGGCTTTGTGTCAATGCAGTTGCCCACTGGGGACTGGGGTTCGCGCCCCGGTCTTGTCAGATCCGACAATGGCCAGACTCGACGAAGCACCAATAATTGGCAACGCTGTCTTTGGGGAGGGGGGCGGAGTCAGCTTGTGTTCGTCACATGAATGCGTCTCTGTGTGTGTCAGAAAAAGCAGTGGTTCGGCCTGGATTCGCCTTGTCACGAAAGTGGGGAGGCTTCTCATTCAAGACTGCCGACCGGAGAGATGCAGTTGGCGAACACATGCAGTACGAGGGTGGGTGTTTGAACTAAAATAGGGATCGATTGGCCACTAAATTGGAAGAAAAAAGGGAAAAGTCAGAAATAAATTTAAAGAAAAAGTGCAACTTTGATTGACAATATTTATACAAATGTAATTGATGGAAAGATAACAAGTGGTCTATTAGTGACTGATGTAAGTGAACATTTGCCTGTCTTCACAGTGATAGAAATTAACAAGTTAAAATTAGGAGCAAATAGGCAGATTAACAATTTGATTAGAATAAACTCACCAGAGGCAATTATAGCTCTTAAGGTAGAACTTTTGAATCATGATTAGCAGGAAGTTTATGTAGAGGACATATGATGCATTTTTGGACACATTCTTGACAATTTATGACCAGCATTGTCCATTGAAAGAGTACAGACAACATTCTAAAAAGAGGGGTAAACCATGGTTCACAAAGGGGTTGGAAAAAGCTTGCAAAAAGAAAAATAGGCTCTATAGGGAATTTATTAAACATCGAACAAAGGAAAAGGAGGACAAGTACAAAAAATATAAAAACAGATTAACATTTATTATGAGATCACAACAAAAAGACTAATATAATCAGCTGTTGCAAAAGCATAAATATAATATTAAGGCTACCTGGAGCGTTTTTAATGACATGATTAAAAATCGTAGTAAAACGAATTTCCCATCATATTTTGTAAAAAAAAAAGAAAAAGATAATTCAATTACTGAAAATATAGAGGAAATTGTAAATAAGTTTAATGAATTTTTTGCTAACATAGGCCCAAATTTGGCAAAGGAAATTAACCTTCCTTCAGATGAAGACAGTAATTTTGATTTTGTATTTGACAACAGAAATTCAGTGTTCCTGGGTGGAGTTTGTTAGAGTGATGTGGCAAAAGTGGTTAGAAAGTTTAAGAATGAAAAATCCACTGATGGTTATACTATTGATATGTCACTAATAAAAGAAGTAATTGACTGTGTCCTCAAACCATTTACTTATATTATGTAATAATTTTTTTCTAAAAGGTATTTTTCCTGATAAAATGAAAACGACTAAGGTGGTTCCAATCTATAAGAATGGTGACAAACATATTGTAACAAATTATAGACCTGTGTCTTTGCTACCTCAATTTTCTAAATACTTGAAAAATTATTGGTAAATAGACTTGATGACTTTATTGACAAATATGAGTTACTAAGGGACCATCAATATGAGTTTAGGAGCAATCGATCGACATCTTTAGCAGTGATGGATTTTGTGGAAGCAAACAGCAGTAAATAAAACACTCTAGGTGTTTTTATTGATTTATGTAAAGCATTTGACACAATCGATCATTCTTTATTCTTGCAGAAATTGGAACGTTATGGTATAAGAGGTGTCACACAACACTGGTTAAGAAATTATTTAAATAATAGGTTTCAATATTTGAAAAGTGAAAACACTGAGTCACATCTAAGAAGAGTCACTTGTGGTGTTCCACAAGGCTCAGTATTGGGACCAAGGTTGTTTATAATTTATTTAAATGATATTTCTATGGTATCTGATATGTATAAATTTCTTAAGTTTGTCAGTGATACAAATGTATTTTGTTCTGGGGAGGACATGAAAGAATTGTTGAAAACAGTAGAAAGGGAATTGAGAATGTTAGGGAAATGGTTTGATATTTATAAGTGATCACTAAATGAAAATAACATAAAATGTTTGGTGTTCGGTGGTTTTAGAGTTTTTGTGAAATAAAACTGAAGTTAAATGGAGTTGAAATTGAAAGAGTGTTTGAAAAAAATTCTTGGGATTGATTATATACTTAGCACAAAAAGTAAGGAAATTTGTGTTTGGTAGATTATTTCTTTGTTCTAACAATAAATGTTGGCAATAAATCTTATACCATTGGAAAGCCTATTTATTTCCCTTTTAAATGGTGCCACATTTGTAAGGAACATGCATTTATGGGATGAGCAGCAGAGCTGAGTATGTGGGTTGTGCCCATCAAAAATTTGTCAGATCTTCTCTGCCAATGCCAAACAGCTTATTTTGATGTTGCTATTGACTCTTGTTTTGAACTTCTGGTACCCCAGGTGCTGACAATCAGCATCAATTGTATCCAGCCAATTACCCCATTCTTCCGAGCCGTCCTAGTCGCTGCTCCACCCTCTCTGCCGATCCGAGGAGGGCTGCAGACTTGTCTCCTCTGATACATGTGAAGTCGCCAGCCACTTCTTTTCACCTGACAGTGAGGAGTTTCACCAGGGAGACGTAGCACGTGGGAGGATCACGCTATTCCCCACAGTTCCCCCTCCCCCCCAAACAGGTGCCCCGACCAACCAGAGGAGGTGCTAGTGCAGCGACCAGGACACATACCCACATCTGGCTTCCCACCCTCAGACACGGCCAATTGTGTCTGTAGGGACACCCGACCAAGCTGGAGGTAATATGGGGATTCAAACTGGTGATCCCCATGTTGGTAGGCAATGGACTAGACTGCTACGCTACCCGGACACCCCCTAATCCATTATTTATACGGTCCTGCACCTTAAAATTCTTAGATATTGTGTATTTAAAAACATTGGAAAAACTTTTTTGAGCTAGAAGTAAAAGCCTTCCTGTTTGTATCCAACAATTTTTTAAAGAGAAGGAAACTATAATTTAAGAGGGTTGTGTATTTTTGAAACATGTAAAGTGAGAACCAATGTAAAATACAGATGTGTTTCAGTTTTGGGAGTCAAGCTATGGAATGGTCTTAATGATGAGTTGAAATTGTGTAGCTCACTATTGAGGTTCAGAAAATCTTTAAAATGTAAAATAATTAAGGATTACAACTTAGTATACATTCTTTTTTTCTTCCTTTTGTAATTCTGATATTCTAGGTTAACCTAAGGACTGTATAGGATAGGCAACGGTAAGCCTTGGGCTTCGGCCTATTCCTTTTTCAGTCATTTATTGATTTGGTTTTGTTGTGTGAAATGGACTGATGTAATTATGTACGATGATGGTTTTTTTCCCCTGTCTGTCACATAAGTCACACAAATGTATGACCAAAATACATCATTCATTCATGTATGCATACTTTTCAGTAGAAATACCCTACCTCTTGCCAAATACATACATTACATATCAAAATAAAAAATAACATAATCAAGTGATTTCACCTCCAGCATCAGTAATCCCACAATGTCAGCTACCACCTCAGTCTGGAGATCCCTAGACTCACACAGGGGGATGCAGTGCTGGTACAGGAGAAGTCTGCGCTTGGAACCCTCTGGAGCACTAGGTGGGGAACCTAACAGAGGGAATATCATATATGGGGGGAAAAACAAAACTGGTCATATGAATTTTTTTTAACAGCTTGCGATTTGTTATGCAAGGATGTATAACAGAACGTGACATTATAATCCGAAAAGCCTGCTTTGGCAGACAATTTTGGCACAAGTCCCCTCTGTCATAGCGGCGTTAAATAAAGTACCCCGATGATAGTCCTTATCCATGTGTGTACCCATTTCTCATTACATGACATGCAAGTAGCATGTGGTAGTACCTGTCCAACCGTGTCTAACTGTACACATGCATATACGTATGTAAGTATACATGAAGCTGAACTTGTTCACTGATGTGATGAACTTTTATACAAACTTTCTTAGCAGGACCATATGAATCATGAATCATCTCTCTCTCTCTCCATCTATCTACCACACAATAACGTGATAAATTTGCAGGTATGAATCAACGTACCTTTAAATATGCCTTTGATCATGGCACCTATGTTTTGACCCTGCAGTGCGCTGTAAGTGACCACAGAAATAAACTAGGAGGAAAAGTAGATATCAGGTTTGAGTTATCAGATTCCAGTCGTCAGGAAGCGTTTCGAAAGGATGACAATATCAGATATCGGCGTACAACCTAACATGGAGAATGGGTTATTGCTGCATGTATTGAGCTAAACTGAGGGGGAAACCATTTACCTGGATGAAACTTATCTGTCAATAAACGCTGCATCCAGATGAACTGATTCAACCTTCTCTGGTTTTCTTACCTGAATTATTGAACATGCGTCAAGAAATAATTACCTGGTCGTCTGTTAGAGAAGACAGATACTTTTGAAGCTCGGCGGTACTATCCCCATCTGACAGGGAGACAATCTTCTCCATTTCACTCTTCATGTTCAACCACTGACAGCTATGCAAACACAATATACAAGTATGGACGAGCGGTAACTTCAGCTAGAAATGAAGATGAATGTTTTCAACGTTTGCACTCGCATTAGTCAGCAGACTGGTTTTGTAACTAACTTGTAACTTTTTTATAACAAAACATTATGTTAAAATTTTCTAGAAGTAGAATACTAGAATTGAGTCTAGAACAAATATTTCAACCTTGACTAGTCGACAGTCTTGCTAACGAGGTAGTTTGCTTTACGGTTAACTAGCTGCGTGCAAAGGAATGCTTTCAATTTGTTTTGCCGCGTTCCCGCCAGCAAGTTGATCCTCTCCACAGTCACAAAGTTCTTCTTCTTGTTGGTGTTTATTCTTCTTCGCGGGTTTTTTTTTCCGGATTGTAATAGTAACTTTTAAATGCATACCGCCACCTACCATACCGGAGTAGAACAGGATCTAGTCAACATTTTTTTTTAATCCAAAAAGTTCATCTTTAGCCTTAAGAAACAGCCATGGGGGAACACTACTTATTGGATTAGGGGAATTAAACTTTGTTGCTTTAACGTCAAATTCTTCTGCTTTATCTTTTATATTCCATCCAAAACCATTTCCCTTAAATCTGTTATACTCCCAGCGTTCATTTAGGACCCTTTTAGTGGTATATTTTCATCCCCACATCCTCCAAGACGAATACAGTAAGCTAATGCCAGATGGTCTCTATTGGGATTTCTCCCGATTCTACAAGCACAGCATTACTTGGTGTTGATCTCATTACACCAATGCCAACTCTCAAGGATTTTATATATATTATAATTCTGTTATCCTCTTTCAAATGTTGTATTCTGTAAATTGTGTAAACGCAACATCCATTGGACGTTGTCCGTCTTGGGAGAGAGATCCCTGTTCTGTTGCTCTCCCTAAGGTTTCTTCCTATTTTTTCTCCCTATTCCTTATCTGATGCAAGGGTCTAATGGCTGTCATGGTTGTGCGATCTGGGTCATCGGGGCTCGCCTGTTCCCCATCGCCTGATTGGTATTTCGACTCACCTGCGCCCCATTTACAAGAGTAACCATTTACATGGGTAACCCTGATTGCCAATGCGGTACTCACCTGATCCCCAGCCCCTTATTTGGCTTGCGGTTCCGTTTCCTGCCCTGCGCCCAATCTCCCTGACTGGCTCCCCCTACGTATCTATTCCCCCTGGTTGCCCTGGCTCCTTGTCGGATCTCACTCACACACATTGGTTGACTATTGGTTGCCGGATGCTTGATGCCTTGTCCTGAGTCTTCTTTGCGGTCTGGAAGTCTGTTTTGTGTTGTTAAAACATTGATCTTGACCAGCCCGTCTCCGCTGTCTGCATTTGGGGCCTCTGTTCCCACTACCGGCGTGACAATGACAGGATGTTGTGTAGCTATGAAGCCCCCTGAGGCAAATTTGCAATTTGTGATATTGGGCTATACAAATAAAACTGACTTGACTAAACAATACACAAGTACATAATATTGCATACAATTCATGTAATAGATAAATATATGGTATTTACTTTTAGCAAAGTGTTTAACTGAGCAATTCGCTCAGAGCCAAAGTGTTGAACTGATCCCAAGTTGGAAATGTTCCTCAGTTGGGATTGACTGCATGGGAGAGGCTTTGAAAACTTAGCCGAGTCTGTGTCAGCTGCTAAATTTGATATAATAAAGAGACCTTGAATGTGCAAGCTCATTCACTTTAATGTCTGCATTCAAACTCCGTACAACAGTATCGATATATTACACAAAAGGTGTGGCTGTGGACAGAAAGCTCTTCAAAAGTGGCAACCTCGCAAGTGTTGTAAACACTTCTTTTTCCCCCAAAAAGAACATAGAAAAATAAATAAACTGGAAAGAAGTGATGAAATAGCCAGTTGGATAAAGCTCAGAAGTTTAAACTCGTCGTCTCATCCATTTTCTTATCCGTTGTATCCATTTTTAATGATCACATATCCATTCGTCAACAGACATCTGTCTTCTCTTGAAAATTTGCTTTGGTCTGTCCATCTCCAATGAGGGAGAGAAGGGAATTTAAATTCTCAGGATCAACAGCGATTTCATTTATGGCAACAGATAGAATTAAGAGGTTTGAAACCATTTTCAACATCATGTAGTATGATTTACAAAATCAAAATGCATTCACATTCACATTAGTGCACGCACACAAACACTTCCTCAGAATCCCAAAAATGATAAACTAACTTAAATTATTTTGAATTTAAATAATAATATGCATCACTGACTGAACCACGCATCTTCGTCGAACATCTGTTCCACAGGAAATAATGGCTAGCCAATAGTGACATCACTATCCAACATATTACCTGCCTTCTACTGATGGACTGTCCAGTCTCAGTAGATATTAAATTGTAAAACCCTCAGAGGTGAGAGGAATTACTCATACCCTGATCCAAACACAAACGCTAAACAGAAAACGATGACAAAGAGCAATACAGTGCTTTGAAATGTATAGCCTTACAAAAAACCACAGATCTTTTATGGATACAGTATTTATACTCCTATACGATTATGTGCCAAATTGCTCTTTAAAAGCAAAACAGCAGCAAACCCCCCCCCCCCAAAAAAAATGTTTTATGTAAGGGCTATTTCACTCATTACTAAGCTGCATTGCTTGAACACAAACGGTGTTACAGACATTCAATTTTCTCCCACCAAATGATTCAAATCAGTTTATCAGAAGGACATGACTGAATCAAAAAATGAAAACGTACAACTTTTGTATTCACAACAAAACATTCACTTATGAAGTCAGCAGCTCTGCCCATGCCTTCCAACATCCCATCATGAGAAACTGCTGCTACTGCTGTTATAGGAACGAAATTATGAAAACAGAGTGGGTGGTAATATGAAAAGACTGCACATAATGGGAATTGGCACCAAATTCAAAATTCCCCCAAAGCAGATTTAAAAAAAACCCATTTGACTACAACTGCTGCATGTGTGGGTCTGTTTGACCAGGTGGTTCTCCAAAGGGGGGGGATTTAGTGTAGAACAATCACACATGTACAGTCACTCTCATACACACAGTATTGGGTTGTGAGGTCTGCTAAGAGATGGGCTGTGCTGGTACATCTTGTTGGTTGTGGCCAGGCGGCAGTGGTTGACTTTTTCCTGGTTGTACTGGCTGTAGCTGCCCTGCATGAGGTGATGCTAGAGAGGCTCCTGGCTCTACAACACAGAGGATAAATGGTATCATAATCCTCCTCAGTGACATCAGATAAACATGGACATAAGGTCAAGTGTTACAGGTGATGCTGGGTAGTTGTACATCAGAACAAAAACAGGCATAGGACATTAATGTCAGTAGTTCAGATTCTTAATCTGACAGAAAGATCAGGGTGCATAACAAATTCAAAAACACTCTCCTCCCTCTAAAACTATTCTTAAGGCACTGCTGAGCAAGGCACTTTAAGGCAAATTGCTCCAAGGAAACTGCTAAGTGTGTAACAATCAAATAATTTTTTTGTTGTACTGGGCAACTACTAACTGCATAGGTACTGACAGTGTGAAGCTTGGCATCAGTGACAAAAGTCATATTTGCTAAATGAACACCGTCAGGTTGATTGGTGGGGGGGAAAAAAAAGTCAAAACTGCAAAAGAGTTATCAGACTGACCTTTGACCTCAACCGAGGTTTGTACTTTTTGAGCTTTTAACTTGTCCAGGTGTTCTGCTGCCTAACGAGAGACAGGAAGGATGGGAAATTAAATTCAGTTGAATTAGATGGAACATGAATTACCAACGTGGGGACACTGGGTCACCGTGGGAGCAAATTTCAGTTACAGCAAGTAAAAATAGAGTATAAATGAGAGTACAGTAAAATTGTGAATTAGACGACATGCAGGACATACAATAACAAAGCATACCAAGTAAAATATATAAATGAACTTAACAGTATATGATTTTACTGCATGTATGCTGGGTCCACAATTTATTAACAGTATACTGAGGCAAAAATATGTAGATATAAATAAAAGATAAAAACATAAATGAGAGATAGGAGAATTTGAAAAAATATGTGGGTTTATGCAATTTAAAGTGGATGTGCAGAATGTATGTTTGTTATAGTCACAGTTGGTGAGCAAACATAGGTTTCTACGGCAGTCTTCTGTGGTGGGAATGAAAACCTGTGTGCTCTTAGTACTCAGTAGCACGTGGCTTTGGACCATTATATTGGACGAATGTGAACAATTTCATATTATGTAGCGTACCTGCTGCAGCTCTGTCTTCTGGGCATTGAGCTGCTCCTGCTGTCTCTCCAAGTCCTCCTTCTGCCTCTGCAACTCTTCAGTCCTCTGCTTCAGGTTGTTCTCCTCGTTGGTCAGCTGTGCCTCAAACTCCCTCAGCTCTTCCTCTGTGTATAACTGGTTCTGCTCCAGAGTCTGAGGGGTGGGGGGGTGGAGGGGAGAACCCGGTGTGTGTGTGTGTGTGTGTGTGTGTGTGTGTGTGTGTGAAGGAGAAACAAGGAAATGGCACAAAATACAAACTGCTGTGGGCTGAGTTCCATCTCAAAGGGGTTTTAGCCCTGCTCTTTGCTGAGGCATCTGGTTTATTACCTTGTTGATCCATCATGCCTAGATGGAATAAAATGCCTAATGCCACATGAGGGTGCTGATCTACAGCCTGCCCAAAAGATTATTTTAATTTCCCTCCAAGTCAGTGGTTTACAACTCTGGTGCCCCTCTGCTGGTTTTCTATTCTGTCAGATAGTTAATTATGTCCACCCTCTGTGCCACTTTTATGGCTGGATGTACAAAACTGGCAGTACTAGGGGTTGCCCGGGGACAGGCATTGGGAACCACCACAACAAATGGTGAGTATCTCATTGTCCCCCACCCTGATGAAATGGGGGGATGGAGTGGGGGGCTATATGGATTTGTCTGTCCATTCATTGGTAGTGGTCCAACAAAATATCAGCAAATATAGAGAATGGAGCAACAAAAGAAATAATTTATCTTGGCAATCACATGGGCTGCAGGTTTATAGTGCTTTGCTAAACTAATTGTGGGAGCTAAGATCAACACATCATGGTTGGGGAACAACATGATTCTGTTGGCTTGTTTTAGCTCACAACTCTGGCGTAGTGCCACATCACATGGTGCCAAACATTAAAAAATCTACTGCTACTTTCGGCTGCTCACATTAGGGGTCGCTACAGCGGATCATCCAAACATTCAAAAATAAAAAGGTAAAAAGTGTAGACAAAACAAGGAAAGCTTTGCGCCCATCAGACACACACACACACACACACACCCACACACGTCTACCAAGTGATGCTTCTGAGCCATCGCACGAGCTTCAGGACTACCTTGTGAATTTGGATTATACAAATTAACTTGACTTGACTAGTTCAGGCACTGCTGGGGCATAACTAACTTGACTGTGTGCAACTAAACATGGAAAGGTGGACAAGTCCCAACACCATGACAGGCTACCCCCCCCCCCCAAAAAAAATCTGAAAAATGCTTCCTACAGTATATAAACTTATGTGGTCTGGAACGGGATCCAGGAGCAGTGAATAAATGAGTGGACCACACAAGCATGTCTATTTATCCCCTTTCTGTGTGCATTTACCAGACGTTTCATTGAAACCTGGGCTCTTACCTCCCAGCTATCAGTCTCTGTGAACTCCTTCTTGTTGGTGGCCTCCAGGAACTCCTGCAATGACACCAGTCGGTCTTTGTCGGTGTCTACCTGTTCATCAAAACATGAAACCTGCTTAACATATTGGCTATTGCACAGTCTCAGCAAGAAGTGAGCATCCAACTTGAAAATTCATAGTATGAGCCCCTTCTTGTTTTCCCTAAATAAATGCGAAGTGTTCATTGGTAGAATTAGGTTTATTCTGCTGTCTGTAGCATGTTACTGAATGTGAGGTCCTGTTTTGCGTGTACTATGTGTGTCAGTCAGTACATACTTGTGTCACAAAAAATGTCTGCACTTACAATTTAGAACATTTTATTACAATTGAGTACATCCTTCTTTCTGGCATTCGATGAGAACCGTGCAGGGCTTTTATAATAATTGTTCCACAACTCAGATGGGGTGCGTGCGTTGTAGAAAGCTCACCTCGTTCATCACGTGCTCCCTCATGCGCATTCTCTCCTCCTCCATCTCGTTCATATCGTCTTCCTCATTGTTAGAGTTATAGACCTTCTCCAGCTATAAAACACACACAAATGCTTGCACAAATGCTTCTTCGCTACCAAATTCAGATATAGAGACAAAGCATTCAGTTACCTCTTTGGTGAAGAGAGCCTCTAGCTCATTCTCATCAAAGTAACCGTCTCCATTGCTATCTGCAATACCAAGCAGGTGGCTTAAGTGAAAAGGCACTTCATGAAAAATTTGTGACTTGTATTGTAGTTTCATGTAATGTCATTTGTCTTTTTACAGAAAACATTTACAAAAAAAAGAACATGCTTGGCTCCAAGGACTGGTATTTGATGACATTTTGCCACTGGTACCACCATTTGAGATGATTTTGGCGCTTAAGATTTTCATATGGGAATTTATTTGTAGATTGAAAAAAAGAAGAAGAAGAAAGTCAGGCTAATTTTATTTGTATAGCCCAATATCACAAATTACAAATTTGCCTCAAGGGGCTTTAAAGCAACTAAACATCCTGTCCTTAGACCCTCGCATCGGATAAGGAACAACTCCCTAAAAAAGCTATTTTATTTTGTCACTGTACTGTTATAATGAAATTTGTTCTCTGCCAATTTTTTTCAAATTTTGAAATTCTGGGCCGATTTCCATGCTCAGCATTAGGTACTGACCACCCCCCATCCCCTGTGTACACACACACACACACACACACACACACACACACACCTTCCACTTCCGGTGTGGGAAGATGGCGGCGCAAATTCACGTTTGCAGCAGCCTCACCCAGTACCGGTGTAGGAAGATGGCAGTGCGAATTCACGTTTGCGGTGGCCTCACCCAGTACCGTCCATGCAGGGTCTTTGTCCACATCTGTGTCTAAGTTTTGTCTTTGTTTGATGGCTGGGAGAACCGGCGCTGGATCAGCTGGGAGAGCTTGGTCGCTGCATCCTGTGGGCCCAGGGACCAAAGCCTTGCCCGAGGAGGAAACACTGAGGGCGGTCTGACAGGACGCGGAAGGGGACAGGCTGAGCTAACTGCTAGCCCATGCAGACCGGCAATCCCGATAACACCGAGGGCGGTCCGGCGGCGGCCACACCTGATGTTGACCGTGGTGTTTTAGGTTTTTTATTAATTTATCCCTCCTTTTGCTCCCCAGTTGTATCCAGCCAATTACCCCACTTTTCCGAGCCATCCTGGTTGCTGCTCCACCCCCTCTGCCGATCCGGGGAGGGCTGCAGACTACCACATGCTTCCTCCGATACACATGGAGTCATCAGCTGCTTCTTTTCACCTGACAGTGAGGAGTTTCGCCAGGGGGACGTAGTGCGTGGGAGGATCACGCTATTCCCCCCAGTTCCCACTCCCCTCCGAACAGGTGCCCCGACCGACCAGAGGATGCGCTAGTGCAGTGACCAGAACACATACCCACATCCGGCCTCCCATCCGCAGACATGGCCAATTGTGTCTGCAGGGACGCCCGACCAAGCCGGAGGCAACACGAAGATTCGAACCGGCGATCCCCGTGTTGACTGGTGTTTTTGATGTCGTCGTGTGGAGAGGTGTGTCGAGGGTGTCCGGCTGGGAGAGCTGGCGTTAGATTGCTGGGGGAGCCTGGTCTGCTTCATCCGGTGGGCCCAGGGACCACGGTCCCTGCCTGGAGCTGCACCCGAGGAGGAAACACCGAGGGTGGTCTAACAGGACGCAGAAGCGGGGCGGGCTAAGCTAACTGCTAGCCCATGCAGACCGGCAGTTCCGAAAGTCATCCTTGGACAGTGATTTTTTTTTGTTTAGTTTAGATGTTAGTTTGGATATGTGTGTTCTTGTAGTTTTTGGATGTGTTGTTGTCTTTGTGTTGTACTGCGGGAAACGGCATTTCGTTTCATTTTATGTACGCAAGTACATGCAATGAAATTACAAATAAAGTGTTCCTGATTCCTGCATTTAACCCATCCTATTGTATAGGAGCAGTGGGAAGCTGCAGCGCCCGGGGACCAACTCCAGTTCTTCTTTCCATTGCCTTGCTCAGGGGCACACACAGGAGTATTAACCCTGACATGCATGTCTTTTTGATGGTGGGAGGAAACCGGAGCAACCAGAGGAAACTCATGCAGACACAGGAAGAACATGCAAACTCCACACAGAAAGGACCTGGGACGGCCTGGGGTTCAATCCCAGGACCTTCTTGCTAGCAGGTAACAGCGCTAACCACTGCGCCACCCTGCCAACCCCAGTCGGTCATTGTGTCAAGGTGCACCAAAGACCTTTAAAGGAACCCAATTTGGACACCCTCATGAAGAATTTTTTTTTTTTAATAAATACTCTATTAATCTAAAACAGTAAAATTATCTTCTCACCTAACTTTGACTACATGGCAGCCAAAGCAAACCAAAGAGCAGCATCCCTACATCTGGTGGGATGGGGGGGGGGGGGGGGCGTTCCAGCCTCTTCCTCAAAGGCAGTTTAGGTCATAATGGCACTAAACCAACATGGTCACTCAAACTTGATGGAACGAAGATGCTTACCGTGCATTTTGAAGAAGGTCTTGGGATCAAAGTCATTCGGGTCCAAACCGTCTGTCTCCTCCCAAACTTCCTTCAGCTGGTCCTTACTGCCCTACACACACACACACACACACACACACACACACACACACACACACACCACAATTTTCAGACTTCTGTGGAAAGTCTTCATCAAATCAAATCAATTTTATTTGTATAGCCCAATATCACAAATTACAAATTTGTCTCAGTGGGCTTCATCAACACACTTGACTATAAATGTTCTGATCCAAGTATCATGGTGCCTCCAGTTTTCAAGTGTGCTAATGTCCAAGTCCTTCTCATGTTTGTGTTTTATTTTTAACATTCTATATCTGCATTTGCGCATCAAACGCATATTTCACATTTCTTATCCTAAAATCTTTTTATCTTATATTTATGCTTAGCCTATTGTCATTTCCTTTTCTATTCCTATTCCTTCTGCAGCAATTAAATGTATCCCCAAACATCATTCAATCCAATTTATTTAAATGGATATCGATGACAACAGGGAGGGGACTTACAGGGTGGTTGATTTTGGGGTGGTCAGCGTGTTTCTTCCTCATCTCCTCATAATGCTCCTCCTCTTTTTTGCGGTGTTCGTCATCCATGGCTTTGAGGCGCTCCCTCCTCTCATGCTCCTTCATCATCTCGTACCTCTTAAACTCCTCGTGGCGCTCCTTGTCAAAGTTGTCAAGATCATTGGTAGCCTTAAGCATCAGCCCATGGACACAGAGAAAGAAAACAAAGGTAAGAAATAGAGTTAAAATAGAGATCAGAGCTGGGTCACACCATTGAAATTGATTTGATAATTTTTCTGGGATTAATTGATTAGTTTGTGCAAGGTAAAATCAATCCCATTGGTCCCAGCGTGGACAAATCCCACTGACCTTGCACAGTGGAAAGGGTTAAATCAAACTCTGTAATGCTTAGTTGAATGAATTTCAATGGATGGCTGAGCCCGCTAGGACTTAATGCAGTATTGTTAATTCACTGGTTTACCAAGCAGCATTTTGGGTACATCAGAAACGAGCTCTCTATGGTTAATTTCAGCTTTGCAAATCACGCGAATACAACAGCCTATGTGATTATAGTGTGCGTTAGGGCTGCTGATCAAAGACCACTGATGTCTTCCCTTCATCCAGATTCAAGTAGATGTCAAGTCAATTCTATTTGTATAGCCCAATATATTAATATTCAATCCTACAGGAATCAGGTTTAAAAATTCGCTTTTTAAAAAAAAAATCATCAGACTTCGAGAAGAGTGTAGAATGACAACCCAAAGACCAGTAACTGTGGGAGCGCAGTGAAACTCAGAGAAATTACCACGAAGCACATCTCCTGTCCCAGGAGAATTATCATTAAAACAGAAGAGGAGTTTAGATCTTCCAGTAGCATTTATGGGTATAATTTCTATGAATATTAACACTTAACCATAGTAATAACCTTACCCAACCCCCAAACACACAGAGTAGCTATTGCCATTTTACCTTTTAAGGATAGTTAATCTGGAACCTGATCATACTGGTGAAGCTAATTGAATATTTCCCCTTTTGAATAGACTTCAAAATTGAAAGCTGCCATCTTTAGCCCTCCATTTCATTACTGGTCATCAGTTTTAACCTCCTACAGATACATAGCTGGTGCACAGTGATTGCTATTTTGATGTCACAATTGCCAATTTTAAGCTTCATCTGAGAGTCATTGACAAATCTTATTTATATTGGTTATACACACTTCCATTTCACCACAAAATTCCAAGATGCAGATGATGCACGACAGACTGCAGAATAAAGCCGTACAAAAACCCACTGTAGGGCCAACATCCACATGCACACAAGTGATGACTCTGGGAGGAGACATGCAAACAGAGGGATGTGCCATCAGAGGGATGTGCAAAAATGAAAATCCAACACATTGTTTGTAAAAGGATGATATTTCTACTAATGAGGATTCATCCCTATCGTTTTTTTTAACCCTGTTTAGTCCACAGGTAACCGCCCCCCCCCCACACACACACACACAAACTACCCCTTATCTAGCTCTTGTAATATAGTCCCAAACTGACTAAACTTTACCTCCTAGGCATTAAAGATTTGAACGTCACCATGCGTCCATGAAATGACATCTAAAAGTGAAAGGGCCAGACTAGTTAACAGAGCTCAGATGTCGACCAGCAGAAGACACGACAACATTGCAGGGCATAGAAACATATAAAGCAATATCTTTTTACATGTGTAACATAACCGGGGGCACTCTTCACTGTGGTTATCATGGTGATGAAGCTAGGTCTGCACCAGACCTCAGTGCTGTCAACCACACAAAAGAATCCAGAATCACAAAGTAAGAATTGAATATAAGATTTAAAACCTTTGGCCAATCCATGTTACTTTTCTGAAAGATTTTTTTTCCAAAGTAGTGTGCATCACAAAAAGTTGAATCAGTTCATCTGGACACAACGTTGTGTCCAGATTCAACTTTTTGGGGTTTTCTTACCTGCATTATTGAGCATGCATAAAGACAGAGTAGTGTATAGTAAAAACGATTGCTTAGCTCCAGTAAAGCAGCCCACTGGTTAACACAAGAGCTTACCGGCCAGCAGACGGGGAATGATCTGCACATTTGGACTGTGTCTTGGTTGAGACTACTTGTACAGTCATGAATTAGAGACATTTTTTTTTATTACTGAGACTGCTGGTTATTATTTTTTCTTCTTTTTTCATTTGTGAATGAGTTAATTATCCAAGAACAATAAAACAGTATTTTTATATATCACATCTAAGGTTATTTATCACACAACCCAGTAGTGGATATTGAACCATTTACAGCATAGCTATCATACGCTTTCGTGACATGTCTCGAGATGATCCTTCAAAAAAGCTAAACAGTAAATGAGTCTTGATGCTGGAACACTTCGTGCTGTTTTCTTTTCCTCAAACAAGTTACTTAAAACATCGGCTATCACACTTCTTCACACTCCTTTCCGTACCTCAAATACAGTTTGTTATAAGGTGTGTGGGGGGGGGGGGGGGACTCAAGAATTTTTTGTCTAGGATTTATGTTTCTTCTTATTTTCAACCCCTAATCTATACATCCCAAATTTAGCTACACTCTTTGCCTGCTGTGAACAAAACTAAACCAGGAGGCATCCGGATGGTGTATAGCAATCTATTCCATTGCCTACCAACACAGGGATTCCGGTTCGAATCCCCGTGTTGCCTCCAGCTTGGTCAGGTGTCCCTACAGACACAATCGGCCATGTCTGTGAGTGGGAAGCCAGATGTGGGTATGTGTCCTGGTCGCTGCACTAGTGCCTCCTGTGGTCAGTCGGGGTGCCTCTTAAGGGGGGAGGCGTGATCCTCCCACACGCTACGTCACTGTGGCGAAACTCCTCACTGTCAGATGAAAAGAAGTGGCTGGCGACTCCACATGTATAGTTGGAGGCATGTGGTAGTCTGCAGCCCTCCCCGGATCGGCAGAGGGGGTAGGGCAGTGACAGGGATGGCTCGGAAAAGTGGGGTAATTGGCCATGTACAACTGGGGAGAAAAAAGGGAAAATTTCCCAAAAGCAAAAAAACAAAACAAAAACTAAACCATGCAATATCATTCAGGGCCCCATTTCCATGAATCAAGATGCACGCCGCAAAGCACAGTGAACAGCCTCCCCAATTGCATCCGGCCAATTACCCCACTTTTACGAGTCGTCCTGGTCGCTGCTCCACCCTCTCTGCCGATCCGGTGAGGGCTGAAGACTACCACGTCTCCTCAGATATAGTATGTGGAGTCGCCATCCGCTTCTTTTCAACTGACAGTGAGGAGTTTCACCAGGGGGACGTAGCACGTGGGAGGATCACGCCATTCCTCCCAGTCCCCCCCCCCCCCCCCGCAAACAGGCGCCCTGACCAACCAGAGGAGGTGCTAGTGCAACGACCAGAACACATACCCACATCCGGTTTACCACCCGTAGATATGGCCAATTGTATTTCTAGGGACACCCGACCAAGCCGGAGGTAGCACGGGGATTCGAACCGGCGATCCCCGTGTTGGTAGGCAACGGAATAGACCACTACGCTACCCAGACGCCCGCTGGCAAACAGATTTTTGCTATTTTCGTGGAAGGAGGCACGTGACACACCTCTGCTGCATTTTGGAACACCATGGGATTAGGAGGAATGCATTACCAATGGTTTTGTTGTAAAGTATGGTGTTGAATTAACAAATCAAATATCCTCTTTTCCTTCACTTTAAAAAGGAGTGAGCGCTGTCAATTTGGTGATGAAACCAACAGGAGCGCTAACATGCGGCTGTACAACAATAGGGCCCTCGGTGTCATCTTCCTAATTCGGAGGCACTTGCTGATACTGAGTAAATCTAAGGAAAACATTACCGCATCAGTCTTTCAGAACAGTGACTGTTCTGGTGAACAGTGAACAGTCCTTCCAGTGCTTTATTATCAACAGCTCATACCGATTTGATGAGGCGGTCCAGATCATCCACCTCAAAGGTGTGAGGGTTCATGTGGTTGAGGTGCTCAAACTGTTTTAACAATGCCTGGTGGTCTACAGTCATATCTGGAAGAAGGAGAAAGATAACACGTCACTATCCTCAAGCGAGGAGTTTCACATCTCCAGCTTTGTGGCAATTAAAGGAACAAGCATAAAAATTAACCCATTTTAGACAGCCCACTGTTAATTTCAGGCTGACTGTATGATGTCTAAAATTACTGAGCAATAGCTCATGAAATACAGTCACCTGTGGTCTTACCTAAGGCTTTCATTATGTCAGCACTGTTATGATGCAAGACTGGCATAAAGCCAAATACAGGCTAAGCATCTTTGTTGACTTTGGATTCAACTAAAATTTACTTTGGGAAAGCAACATTTGCTACCCCTGGCAATGTTGGCATGGAACATTTGTATGTGTGTTTCGTATTCTGCATAGCCTCTCTAGAATTTTCCATACACCTTGTTTCAACCTCCAGCAACACCTCACACAATGTCTCCTTGGCAATGATATTGTTAGGCAATTTGGTCTCATATTGCTTCTGCATTACCAACTTCAAATACAGTAAATGGAATAGAATTTAACCTGCCTATCTACAGATTCCCAGTGGCCTCAAGCTTGAATGCATACAGTCATTCTCTGTTTACATTTAGTGGTGAGTTGCATCATGTCCCTAAGTGACAAGATCATCTTCTTGCTGTTGCCATATATAACAAAACAACTTGTGCAACTTCAGTGAGCACTGGTCTGTCACAACAATGTCTCTGCTGATAGGATGATGTCCATTGAGAGCTTCATACCGTTCCCTCCCTGGATGTCTTGTTTGGCTTTGATGAGCATCCGCAACCTGTTTACCTCCTGCCTCTTCAGCTCATCCAGTTTGGTCCGCACATGGTGGCTGACAAAGTCCAGCTCTTTCGCAAGCTTGCCTTGCTGCAAATAGATAAAAAAGCACAATGTTACACCGGGCACTCAGGTCATTGGGATATTCACAAAAACAGTGGTTAGCACATTGGATGTGAGTCCAGCGTTTTTGTGTAGTGTTTGCGTGTTCTTTCAAGTGTTAGTGTGGATTTACTTCCTAAGTCCAAAGACATTCATGATAGCTGAATTAGAGACTAACTTGCCCGTAGGTGTGAAATGAGAATGTAATAGATTGCATGTGAGGGCCCTGTGATGATGGACTGGGGACTGTCCAGGGTGGACACGTCTTCCATACCTTTTCCCTAATGCCTCCTGGGCCAGACCAAACGAGACACAGAATTGGATTAAAAAAGGATGGACAATAAATGAATGTATGAATAGAAAAAAAAGAAGAGCTATTGACATAGCATGCTTGATAATTTCTGCACTAATCAACAGGTCCCCTGCCCCCCACTGACAGCCACTCTCCCACACACACACACACATATATACTATATATATACATATATACACACACACACACACACACATATATATATATATATATATATATATATACACATACATATATAACAGGCTTGTACTGTCTCATAAAGAATTTACCTCACTCACTGGATTGTATATATATATATATATATATATATATATATATATAACACACACACACACACACACACACACACACACACACACACACACACACACACACACACACACACACACACACACACACACACACACATATTATAACAGGCTTGTACTGTCTCATAAAGAACTTGACTCACTGTATATATACACATACATACATACATACATACACACACACACATATACATACATACATACATACATACATACATACATACATACATACATACATACATACATACATACATACATACATACATACATATATATGCATATACATATGTATACACATACATATATAACAGGCTTGTACTGTCTCAAAGAATTTACCTCACTCACTGGATTATATATATATATATATACTATATACACACACACACACACACACACACATATATATATATATATATATATATATATATATAGATAGATAGATAGATAGATAGATAGAGATAGATATATAGATAGATATATATGTATTATAGCTCAAAGTTGTTAAATGGCAGAACAAGCCTGTTTCGTGCTCAGTGCACTCATCAGCTGCCTACATGGTTACAATAAACGTCGTTATTTATACCGGTTGCCTACGTTCTATGTGCAGTGCCCATAACAAAGTAGGGGGATGGGCTAATCTATGGTTAGAAAATTGATACATTTGAATTGTCTAATGGGGATAGAGTAGGGTACATTTAAACAAAAATATGGTAGATAGAGAAAAACAATGGCATAAAGACTAAGTATGGATACATGAACAAAATGTTACATACACAATTAAATGGGCATACATATATAAACAAAAAGTAAAAAAAAAAAATTAGACGCCAGTTCAATGGCAAGAATAAGGCATCTTGTAATGTTGTTTAGAAAGGTGCAATATAAATAAAGTTTATTATTATTATTATTATTATTATTATTATTATTTATTATAACAAGATCCAAGCCATCAACACATATGCCCTTCCAGTCATCAGATACCCAGCTGGAATAATAAGCTGGCCAAAGGGGGAGATAAAGGCCACAGACATCTGGACACAGAAACTCCTCACAATGCAAGGAGGGTTCCACCCGAAATCCAGCAGCTGGAGACTGTACAATAAGCGAAAAGATGGGGGCCGAGGGTTAGTGAGTGTCAGAGCCACTATCCAGGATGAAACAAGGAACATTCCCAAGTATATCAGAGAGAGGGCTCCCCAGGACGAACTGCTGAGTGAGTAGCTCAGGCAGCAGAACACAGAGTGAGGAGGAATAAGAAGAGGAGGATGTATCATGGAAGACCAAGCCCCTCCATGGGCTGCACCACCGACAGATAGAAGACGTGGCTGATAGAGAAATCCTACCAGTGGCTAGAAAAGGCTGGACTGAAGGAGAGCACAGAGGCTCTGATCATAGCAGCACAAGAACAGGCCCTCAGCATCAGATCGGTTACTCAGAAAAAAATTATTTAAGTTTATTTAAGACAGTGTTTTTATTTCTATTTTCTTTGGACTCATCACTGTACCAACACCAAGCTAAAGTCCTAGTGCATGTAATGCACATGGCAATGAAAGAATTTCAGATTTCTCCAGCTGGCCTACCTTGATGTCCTCCATGTTAGTGTTGTGTAGCTTCTCTCTAAAGTGGTTGTCTTTCTCCAGGAAGTCAATGACTTCCCTGAGGTACCGGTCATAATGCAGTCCTGTGTCCTGTGGCATAGAAGTAATAACAACATTGCTGTGTGTCATTAGTGAAGAGCAGAAGCTTTACATTGAGCTGACTTGACATTGGCCTTTTTGGATTACATTCCTCATTCTAATGAAAGGTAACATCAGGGGCAAGATTTTCCTTCCTCTTTTTTTCAACCTTAGTCAACAATTCTGCACAATTAACATTGTATTTGATTTACACTCTAGTTTTATATTTAAGATCAAAGCATTTATGCCTCCTATTTGCACCAGAGAGGTACCATCAGAGACCTTGAACAATGAATATCTCTCTTTGCCAAAGTAAGTCTTCTATCAAATCAGTAAGAAACAGCTGGCTTCCCCTTGCAGAAGATCTGTTTTAATGTGTTAACCTTGATGTATCTGCTCTCAATCTTAGACTGCATCTCACACAGTGAAGGCATTAATTAAAACTGTGGTCCCTCACTCACAGTGCTCTGTGGTGGCTCCAGTTTCTGCTCTGGGGGTGTCACTTTGGTGTTGTCTACAGAGATGGGCACTGACTGGATACATAGCCACAGGCTCAGTAGAACCAGCCCACAGTGCCCAAAGGCTTTAGCCCTCTGCATCTGTGACAGAGAGAAAGGAGACGCAAGTGCTGATTTGCAAAAATATCAGTTTGGTGATCTTAGAGTTGGCACTGAATGGTCATCAAATGAACGCCTGATGAAGGTCTGAACAACCAAAACATCATGTGCTTTTGTTCCATCGATAACTGTAATAAGGCATATTTTTATATGGATAGAGTGTTGTACTTCATCCCATTGTGAATTATGCACTTTTCTAAGCAACACATCTAGACTGGGTTTTTTAAGCACAAGCATCTACCTACCACTGAGCAGCCATCAAAAACAGATGACACCTCAAAAAATATTGTACACTTCATGAATAATATTTATGCCATGTTCGCAAAACTTTACACTACCAGTACTTTCATATTTCTCATCTCAAGGCATCCATGTCTAGTATGTGACCAGAAGATCCTGAGTAATTCATCTATATTGCAATATTGGTATGAGTAGCATAAAAATTTCTCCCTAAGAGAATGAGTCAAGGCAAGGGGTTGAAGCAAGTTAATCTTAATCCCAAAGGGAAGAAGATCCCTGACACAAGCAAAGGCCCGTGCAACACATGGGTTTGTTGCATAAAGCCCCTCTCAACATGTTGGGGCTATTCCTCTTACAGGTCTTAGAAACCTAAAGGCTGTTGTCAATCTGTCACTCATCACAATTACAACCAATCTGTCACTCATCACAATCACAAATCACAAGCCTCTTTCTGCTCAGCTCAATTTTTCAATATCACAACATATGGTTTCATTGGGAAACAGTGGAATCACTGTACGGAAAACAGATAACCCTCTGACTTTAGCTGGGAGAGCTGCCAACATGAAGGACTTAAAAAAAAGGTAGCGTCTGCATGTAATTAACTACCACAGTTAGAATACAAATAATCTGACACTCACTTTTTTCTATCTTCCTTTTCCTTTCTTCCCCACGCTTTGGGTATGCTTGGCAATCCACTAATACAAACAGACCAGAGCTGTTTACAGCCCTTATATAGCCCAAGTGAGTACAAGCCAAGCTTTCATTGCGTTTACCATGGTAACGCCCCGCCTTCCCACTCCACAATTGGGTAGAAACGAATACCGTGCTTAAAAAAAATTGTCACGTTGTCATATAATTGGGCCGATCAGCTGTCAGTCAAAGTGTATCTACCAAGCTGCGTTGAGGCAAACTGTACGTGGCTTTTACAAATGGTTGTGTCAAACGAAAAAGGCGGAGTTAGTGTTTGACACATGGGATCGTGAGGCGTAACGCGTCACGAAAATAGAGGTTACCGATAATTTAAACATGTCTTGATCTATAATTGTGCATGGGTGGAAGCAAATGCAATATCCTTATGTATTAACTATGGTGGAAATGCCAGGCATTAAATGGAGTTCTACACTAGGAAATGCATGCACTGGCAAGCTATTTATGTTGTTCTTGATATTGGGTGAAAAGTGTGGAACACTGGAAAAAAAAATGCAGAATCTACTGCTGATGCTAGAACCATCGCCAACATTAGCGATGTTATTTTACAACGTCCAATTTTATAATTGACAGATTCAACACTTTCTCGCGATTGCTCCTTATGCCCACCGGATGGCTCTGTTCTCCAATTTTGTGTTTCACAAAAACATCCAGACGACCAGGAATGCTATCTAACTTACTTCAACAGGAACTGACGTCCAGTCCGTGCAAGTGGATGGAAAAAAATGCAGCTGCAGGAAAAATGGCTACAAACGCCGTACTGCTAAAAGGTGAGAAATCAATGTATTTTTTTTTACTGTAAGTGTCGGCATTTATAAGTTGTAACCTTCAGTTATACACATTCAGCCGTTGTTGTGCAGTACGCGGATATTTCTTGTATGACGAGAAACGCATTTCTTCCTTGTTGTGGTGGACTTAGTTGGCAGATTCACAGACTCAGTGCTTTGAAATTAGCGAATCGGTGTTGTTCAAAGTGTGGAACGTTCATCTCCGGGACTCAAGCGGCCGGTTGGCGTTAGCGCCGCTGTCAGTGAGTGGGTCGTTATGTACGCGGTAGGCTAACGTCGACGATTAACTTTCCTCGTTTTCCAACCGCTGTCTCCCCACGGTTTGCGGGCTAACACGTTAGCCTACCATTCAACAAAGTAAAACTTGGTCCTCCAAGTTTGCCCAAGTTGTCATGCTCTTAAAGAGTTTGCTACCTGGTTCCTGTTGCTGTAGTGCGTTGCCAGGACTTATTTATTTAAGGGATCTACTGCGTTTTAGCCAGATTTATCAGGTCGCCTCGCCTCATATACAGTCAGGTGGGTATCTGACTACCAGCTGAACCGCAAATATTATATACGTTTAAATAGTATTTTAAATGTGATGACACAATTTCCCTGCGACTGGCTGTCATACATCGCTTTGTATGGGTTGGTATGGCCTATTTTGCCCAAAGATAACATTTTTTCCTAGGCAAAGTTATAACGTTTATTATCTAAAAGAAAAAAAATAAGTTAAGTAAAATGTATAACAGTGATTTTTCCCACATAATATGTAACAAACGAAGTATCTGACTTGAGTACAATTTTACGAATCAATATAGTCAAAATCAACACGATTATCAGAACAATTTGTTGTCGTTTTGAATTAAGTCTCATTTAGCTGTCCTGTAAGGTGCGTATTATGGTGAGTAAAGGATGAGTGGAGAGGTAGAGCTGACTCATGCTTCCCTAAACTTTCTGTAGAAAATCCCTACTTATCCAAATGCAACAGCAAGAGCAAATTAGTGGGTTTAAATAAAGGGATATTCATGTGTGTCAAGACAGTTCCAAAACTTCTCAACTCCACAGTCTCTCTTTAACGTACAGACTCCTTCATTTTACGGAAGGTTTGTTAATGTAAAAGCCAGATTTGGTATTTGGCAGCCTTTCTTTCATAAGCTATGATTCGCTACGTTTTGTTAGACTATTGCTTTACTTTTACTTTGGGACTTTGGCTTTGGTCGAAGACATCTGGGATTCTGCAACAAACATCTGTCTGCATACCCCTCACCCCAAAGGACGTTAAATAAGTGTTTGTTTTGGTTTCTTTTTATAGACTTGATGCTCTGCACAGGCCAGACTGGGTGATAGTAGTAAGAGGCTTCATCACGTTAACTTTATCAAGCGACCATTGAATACAGTTGTCTATATCTTATAAATCTATAAACATGACCTAGTTACTTATTTCACCTCTTAAAAGTTGTTGTGTTGCACTTTGATCAGCTGGCCAGTAGCATGTTCGCATCTACTGGCTCATTGGTAGTGAGACTCACTTGGACCCATTTGACTTAATCTTAACAAAAAAAAAAAGCCTTCGCAATCTTAGTCAAGCATACAAACCAGATCCCAAAAATTACGTTTCTTACTCTGACCTCTGCATCCTTAACTCACTCCAGCCAAGCGCTCATTTCTGCTAAAGACCAGCAGCAGATTGAGGCTTGTCTTTTTTCTGGATGGTAAAGAGAAGACAAGCTAATGCTGTGCTCATGTTTGTATTGAAATCTTAGAGGAACGCAGACCCTTGGTCCTTTATTACAGAGTTGTGGAGCAGAGTTTGGACTAGTTATCTTTGTTGTTGACTTTTCTTCCCAAGTGGGTTTCCTCCCTTGCAATGCCCACCATCGCCTTATATGGACTTTAACAACATGGGTATCTCAAGTCAGGACCTTTTGTGCCTTGGGTAAGCTTTGGTTATCTTGGTCTAGGTTCAGTCCTACTCAGGAGAACTTGATCCGCTGTCTTTCCTCCTTTTCTTGATGACTGAAATTAGTTGCATAGTTTTGTCTTCTAATGCAAAACTAGGATCCTAGGACCCATTCAAAAGAAGTTGCACTATATGATGAATGCTAAAGTTAGTCAATAATTTTTACATTTTATGCATTTGGGTGACAGTTCTCTTCCTAACGAGTCACAGTGAACATGCAGTTAGGGAATAGGATATGATGGCTTGCCCAAGGACATGTAAACTAGATATAGGCTACCTTATGCATGTTATGGTAATTAAGTTTTAAATTACTGGTAAACATGCAAGTCATGGTAACCAGTAGGCCACATTCTGTCAGACTAAATACTAAATTAGGCATCTTTGGTCAGATGGTTTGATCTCTACAGCACATTTTTTATATTTAACAGTTAACATAGCCTCTGATGATGATGCAGCTGGCACTAACTTTTCAGTTTAATCTTTTCAAAGTTTCCTTAGCTTGCTGTTGTCAGAGTTCGGCTCTGAACACTCCTAGTCTGCCATATTAGAGTTCTGCCATATTATCACTGCTTCTGAGAGCTTTGGCCCAAGCACTGATATTAGCACAGCTGATAAGACGGGCTTAGACTGTGGTGCTAAGACAGTAGAAAGAGACAGAAAGAGAATGAGTGACCCGTCTGGCTCCCTTGCATGCCAAATTCCTCAGCTGCACAATAGTGCTATGCTAGCCTGAGCCCCAGTACAGCCAGCCTTCTCCACAATGGGAGGGGAGGCTCAGGAGAGGCCGGTGATGCCTGGGGGAGAGGGAGAACTCACTCAACCCTGGGGTTGTGATCATTGGATGAATGGGTTGCTTTGAGAAAACGCTGTGTCATTTAAGGATCACAAAACACACTTTGCTGCAGTGTTATTGCTCTGTCTTGGATGTAGCTGATCCTTGTTCCTCCCTGTTGAAGGCCAAGTTTTAAAATTTTGTAGTATCAAGACTGGATCTCTAAATTTTCATGGCTTTGTAATATCCCATTCTCCCTTTCACCCTATAACTTTTGAATAGTCTGTATGCATATTTGATAAGGTTACTTTGAGCTAATTAGCAAAGCATGTCATATATCATCCTCTTGTTACAAATTGCATCCTACCCAATTTGATTGGTTTGTAGGAAGGGCCAGTGGCTGTGCCAGACAGCTTGGTTAAACAGTTGCCACATGTCACTATTCAAGGTCAAAAACACACTGTTGACTGTTCATCAGTGGAGAGCTCACTGTGAATGAGCTAATCAATATAAATGCTGTGAACATTCTGGTAATGATGCCTGTATTGGTAACATAACAGGATTGTTGTTGTTGACCCGAAAACAAATGAATGTAATTAATTATGAAAGGTGTATCATAAATGACAGTTACTCAATAAACAATCAAAATCTGGTTATAGTAGCATAGACTGAAAGAACAGCTTTATGATGTAGAAATACATTGGAGCTGACAAGGCCTCCCTTGTGACATCCAGGCACACTAAAGCTTTAACAAGCCTTGTAATGGTCTCCCCTCTGCTGTGTCTGTGCATTGCGTAAACGGGCTTTCACCAGATTGCCAGGACAGCATGACCCAAGTAACCTTGCTTTTTAGAAATTTTTTTTTAAAAATTTTCCCCCTCCCTTCTGATGGCATGTGAACAAGGTCAGGTTTTTATGTGAAACCAGCAGAAAAATTCGCTGTCCTAATGTCTAGTGTGTGGATAATGATGATATATTTTGGTTGAAAATACTTTGAAAATACTTCCTTTTGAAATGAGCAGATAGGCCATAGTTGGGTATTATAAATTGATAAAATGTTATTTTTTTCATATTCATAAATGTTTTCTTTTTCCCCCCCATGTTTCTCTAGGTTTTTGAAGACGCTTGTTCTCCATTATTTTGAGCCTCACTGACATTTAAACCATTACACTCATGGCACTTTCAAGTTGACACAATGGCCCAGATATCTAGTGGCAATGGGTTCAAACTGGATGTCCCCCAGATCAAGGGGGTTGTGGGTAAAGAGGAAGCACTTCGCATGGAGGAAGAGGCTTTAGCAAAATTGCAAAGGGAGAAGAGGCCCACTCTTTCACCATCAACAGCTTCATCTTCCTCTGCATCATCCTCATCTACAAAACCAAAACCTTCTTTGTCCACCGCTACTGCTCCTCGACCTTCACCCTCCGGTAGTAGACCAGAAAAGGACCTCATAGTTTTCCCAGAGACCAAGAAACAAGAGGATAAGGACAAGTTCAGGGATATCGATGTGGACAAACTAACCAATGCGGAACTTGAAAAGCTCTTATTGGATGATAACTTTGGGGCCAGTAGCAAAGCGTCCCGCCCCTCATCACTGTTTGGGTTCAACCTTAGTGCCTCCTACCCTGGCGGCCATACCTGTAGCCCCTTACCCTTTCACAGTGGCCAGTGGACACCTGTTCTCTCCACACCCTCCAGCTCCAGTGTGTCGACTCCCACTCATCAGCCAAGCCCTATGTTCCCTTCTGCTCCATTTCCTAAGCCAAGCACCTTCCAGAATGGCTTCACCCCGGCCATGTCACCCTTCATGGCCATGTCAGCCCCGCAGCCTTCCTTCATGGCGTTCACGCCCATTCAGACCACTGCTCCCATAGTCTTCCAGCAGCCTGCCGTTGACCCAGAGATGGCTAAACTCTTTAACAAGATTGCCAGCACCTCTGAATACTTGAAGAACGGCAGGTCGGCAAGTACCGACCTGGATTCTGGGGCAACCAGCACGGTTTCTCTGGCACCCAACCCACCGCCCCAGCAGACAACAGTGGCAGATCCCCCTAACATTAGCTGCTTTGAGTGGCTGGATCTGGACCCGCTTACCAAACGTAAGGCTGAGGGTGAGGACACCTTCCCAGCCCCAGGGGGAGCTGTTATAGTCACAGGAGGGCCTGCTGGGGATCCTTGGGATGCTGTGCTAGAGACTGAAGGGAACAGCAGCAGCAGTAGCCCCCCATCAGTTCCACTCTCGGTTCGCACACAACCCCGGAGGGCATCGGCAGGGGCAGCTGTCACTAGGAGCCACTCCCTCAACATCCCAGGGTCATCCTTTCAGCACAAACCAAACAGTCCGGTACGTTCACAGTTGAAATGAAATGCCAAATTGTGTTACTTGTTTGTTTGTCCGCTAATGACTAAACATACACACACTGTAGATAAAGCAACTATACACAGACACAGACCAGCCAGTTTAACTGTATGTAAGTGAACATTAGCCTGAACAGATGATCATGGATTTTGTTGTTCAGCTGTAGCACCCATCAGAGCCCATTTATTCTACATTTATCTCACAGCTTGGGGGGAAAAAAACCCTTGATTTGACTCATGTCCTGTAATTTAAGTTTTCTCTATGGTTTACTGCCCATTGTTTGACCCCACAATTTCCTTCCGACCTCATTCATGAGAGAAAGAATGATCTTTATCATGTGATGAATTGACACAGCATTCATTTGGGACAGTGCTGTGGGCATGTGGCACAGAAAACTGTTTTGCCCCCTAAATCTAAGCTACCATCTGTCAGAGGGATGGTCTTGGGGGCGTCTCTAAGCTAAGGTGAAGCCACAAACCCTCTCTTCAGTACTTTAGTGCTGAAGCCTTATGTCCTGGAGAAAAACATGAAATTGTCATTGTCGCCCCTCTGCCTTTTCACTTGTCACAATTTAACAGAGGTTTCCGATCACTCATATTTCCTGTCAAGTAAATAAATGAGTAAGACCTGAATAGGCAGTTCTGTGGAGAATTTTAAGTGTCTTTTTTTTTTCTGTAGTGCTCAAAAGGCCCATTTCCTTTTTCTCTGTCAGGCCAGAACAATTAGCCAGTTTGGTTGTTGATTTCCATCAATTTTAAAGAGCCAGGAAAAGTCTCAAGCATTAAAAATAGTGCGTTCAGATTCTGAGATTCAGGATAGTTTTGGAAATTTTGTGAGTAAACACAACCTTCAGAAGAAAAAAGTAACACAGCTTTAATTTCAGCCATCATAATCCTCATTGTGGGATTTAAAAGATATAATTTGATGTTCATCAATGACTGTTTGTCCCTTCTATACACCCAACTGTGTCTTCTGGGGTTTGGAATGTCTCTCATGCCAGAGCACGTTTGTTTATAGGTGCCTACATGTTATGTCTGTGGTCTAGTCAGTGTTTGTCAGCCCTGACTACTGTATTGTGTAACATGAGCCTTTGAAGCTCTCAGTTTTTTTTACACGTCCTTGTGTGCTCTCACCTTTTTTATCAGCACATATTTTATCTGCCACCTTTCCATATGTGTGTGTGCGTGTGTCCTACACAAAGCATATATTGGCTCTCCCCCTTGTCCAGACTGCTTGCCTGGCAGCTTAGCACCAGTAGTGTAAGCAGAGACAAGCCCACACAGCTCCCCTGCGGCCCGCAGCAACTCTTCTGACAAGCACCAGAACACACCCCATGACTCCCCCATGTGCTGCTATGCCAACCCAACTCCCATTTTGGCAGTGTGCGTCAGTGTGCTCGTGTGTGTGTGTGTGTATGCATGCTAGAGAAGTACTGGATATTCTGTATATCGCTCTCCTGTGCACATTGCCAGTTTTCATGCAAGTTTGCATCAATTGTATGAAGATGAGTTTGTCAAACAACCACAGTAAGTGGAATCTGTGAACTGTGGAATTTAAAAATTGGCCACTTGAATTTTGCCAGCAAACAAAAGCCTGATTAAACCAATGCCAAAACTAACCATCATTTGGCAGGTATCCATTGGCTGCTTGTAATTCTAAGCCCTGCATGCATGCCAACCAATAGCAGAAATCAATGTTGAGTGACAGTTCAGACCCCAACATCAGACACCTCCTCTCCTCTCAGTAAATGGCCTAATGATCTGTCCCAACACACAGCACAGGAAACCGGCTTCTTGTTTCAACAGCCTGTGGATGCTGGATCCCAAAACCAACCTACCACTTTCACTATTTTACTAGACAAACAAGACATTCTTAGGAGCAGACAAGTACCTGCAGGTAGTGGTTATAGTACATGGAGAATAGAGATTTGGTTTGCAGCCAGGGTTTAAGATAAATATTTCGGGAACAAACAGTAAGATATTATAAATGACGTCAACACAATACTCATGATGTCACATTGCTGTACAGTTGAAGTGTGCAAAAGTGCAAAGTTCAAGAACAAATACAAAAGTGCAGAACAAGCAGCAGTCGTAACTGTAAAAAAGCTACTTCCAGTTCAGCATATCAGCAGATATTATATCATATATGTACCTGTATGTCTCTTAGTCTTACTAGCAGACACTTTAAATCATTGGCCTGTGGCGCTCGGACTCCTGCAGGCAGTGATCAGCACAGTCCAGAATGGCACTGGGATTCTGCTTGAATGTTCATGAGCTGGGCCTGACTCACCCCTGCGATGTTACTTTAGCTGGGCTGCTGAGCTTGTTCCAAAAACAATCACCAGCAGCGCTCCTGCCTGAGAACTGGTTTTTTTCTTCTTTACGTCCCAGTACTTTCAAATGGAATGTCGGTTTGGTTGGCAGATGGTGGCGTAAGATGTGAGAGTGTGGGCAGACTTGTGTAAAATGGAACAAATGAGTTTGAACTTGGAGTCTAGGCTATCTGCTGTGAAGGTCTCTCTCTCTCTCTCTCTCTCTCTCTCTCTCTCTCTCTCTCTCTCTCTCTCTCTCTCTCTCTCTCTCTCTCTCTCTTGGCTGTTGTCGCTCTAGGCATTTTTTCCATCCAAATCTTGTGTGAATTTGAGGCAAACTTTTATAAAGACGAAAAAAATTAAATGTGTCCATTAGTTGGTTTGTAGTGAATAAATAATCTCTCTGTGGGCAGGATGCAACAAGGTCACATCATCAAAAGGGAAAATTAAATGGGATCTAAAGAAAATACATCAGTTAAGCTTATTAACCACTGTATATCATCATTTACTCAAAATTCTTTTTCTGTCGCTCTTGATCATGTAATCTTTGTTGACATATCAACTTTTTCCACTTGAGCAAGTTACACTTGCTACTTTGCAATATTCATCTTATTTTTTTTCCCCTTAAATTTTGTTTCCATTTAGCTTTCCTTGTTTGAGATATCAAAATTAAATTGATTAAAATAACTTGACGGGGGCAGCACAGTGGCGCAGTGGTTAGCATGGTCGCTTCACAGCAAGAAGGTCCTGGGTTCGAGCCCTGGGGTAGTCCAACCTTGGTGGGTCATCCCGGGTCGTCCTCTGTGTGGAGTTTGCATGTTTTCCCCGTGTCTGTGCGGGTTTCCTCCGTGGGCTCCGGTTTCCTCCCACAGTCCAAAGACATGTAAGTCAGGTGAATTGGCTGTACTAAATTGTCCGTGTGTGTGTGTGTGTGTGTGTGTGTGTGTGTGTGTGTGTGTGTGTGTGTGTGTGTGTGTGTGTGTGTGTGTGTGTGTGTGTGTGCGCGCGCCCTGTGATGGTCTGGTGGCCTGTCCAGGGTGTCTCCCTACCTGCCGCCCAATGACTGCTGGAATAGGCTCCAGCATCCCTGTGACCCTGAGAGCAGGATAAGCGGTTCAGATAATGGATGGATGGATGGATAACTTGACGGAATATAGCTGCTGTCTCATCTGTCTCTGTCGCATGTTTATGTCATTTTTCCTGTCTGTTGCTTTCTCTCTTTCACTCCTCTCTTTCTATCTCATTGTCGATCTCTTCTTTTTTTTTTGGTCATTTAACCTCTTTGTGCCTCTCTTCTGTCTGTCTTGCTCCATCGGTTTCTCTCCTTATCTGTCTCTCTGTCTTTCAGGTTGGCTGCCTCTAGTCTCTGCTTCCTAATCCTTTGCTTTGGTACTTTTGGATATGAAGCTCCAGGCTACAGATAATGGGCAGTCAAACAAACAGTATCTATCTATAGTAGGGCCATCAAGTATCACAGCACTGCTCACCCCTCTTTACAGTATCACGATACATATTGACTCAGCATATGTTGTGTTGAGTTTGCTTGGATGATGATTATGAGCTCATAAAGACCCCATCCAATGACCGATTTCCGCTTGTTCCATCCATTTCTCTGCCACAAATGATTTTCTGTCTTTTTTTTTTTTTTTTTTTTTTTTTGGTATTTCCTCAGGGATGTTCGTGCATCAGAAAGCACATGACCAGCGATGGCTGCATGATTTGCATTCTCAGTGAACGGTGTACAAATAAAACCGCTTGCAATGCATGCACAAAAGTCAGTTTTTGTGCAGTGACGAAGGCAACAACATTTGCAGTGTTAGGTTCGGGTACAGATTAGGTATCGAGGCTCTCCCATACAATGGTTTATAAATTAACACATTTTGTATAAAATGTGAATGCTTAGTAAATGAATATTGGTATTTTAGCATTCTTTAAGTGGCGGCATTGCCGTAACATGTTTACTGTCACTGGTCAGGGTCTTTAACGATGTTTACATCTCTACTTTTGGCGTTTAGTTGATGCCCTTGATGCACAATGGTTTTAGTACAATAGTGAGATAAGCTTCACTTCACCAGCATTACAATCTGTTGACGTTAAACAGTGCAAGGGACGGAGCCACAGTCCAGTTGTACTACATATAGCAAAATATTCCTCACGTAACATCTGGACAAGTACCGGGTAAAGGGAAAGGAGTAGAAAGGATTTTGTATTTGGGTAGAAAGAATTGATATTTGAGCTTGACTGCCACTGGGGAAAACAGGTGGAGAAGTTTGTTGTTGTACCAAAGTAAAATCTTGCTTTTATGTTGGGGCAATCTATTCTATATCATTTCAGTAGTGTTAATGTAGGTAATCTACAGGTGAGGACTAGGGCCACAAGTGAAAAAAAAATCTGATTACTTAAGTCCTTCCTAGGTTTAGCAGATATATCACAACCCAAGGAAAAAATACATTCTTTCCAAACCCACTGTGTATTATAAGAAATGGCCAGATGTAACAGTGTCAAATACAGATTTCTTTTTCCATCTCTGAAACATCCATATTTTGGACGTTCAAGGTCTTCATATGACAGCAGCAATGTGCATTTAAATGTTCAAGAGGAGATGCACACAGCCTCGGGATGCCCCTAGCTCTTTCTTGCCTTTAACATCATTCACACCTGCTTTCTCTACCTCTTTAGACTCTGCCCTGTTAGCTTTCATTACCCTCGAATTGCACCGTAAGCACATCAATATGTCATTGCACCACACATTCCAACACACTCAAAACTTAGTTCCACAGTTCGCAGTTAGGGGTTTGAAAATATCGAAATGAATGGATTAGTCAAGAACGAAGGCTAAAAGTTTCATGATTAACAACTGATTATTAAGATTGACACATTTGTCATAATGACTTTCTTACCAGTGGTATATGGAGAAAATCCCGTTGTTTCAGTCAGTAATTGTGTCCCAAAAACGTTGGTATGCAAAAGCAGCTTTTTTTTTTGGTATTATCTGCTGCGCATCATTTATTTTGACCACACATGCGCACCTGTGCACCAGTTATGTGCAGCTCGGTATATGCATGTATGTATGTATAGTATGTGTGTGTGTGTGTGTGTGTGTGTGTGTGTGTGTCTCTCTCTCTCTCTCTCTCTCTCTCTCTCTCTCTCTCTCTCTCTCTCTCTCTCTCTCTCTCTCTCTCTCTCTCTCTCTCTCTCTCTCTCTCTCTCTCTCTCTCTCTCTCTCTCTCTCTCTCTCTCTCTCTATATATATATATATATATATATATATATATATATATATTGGCCTGGCAGCCTGTCCAGGGTGTCTCCCTGCCTGCAACCCAATGACTGCTGGGTTAGGCTCCAGCATCCCTGCAACCCTGACAGCAGGATAAGCGGTTTGGATAATGGATGGATAACAAAAGGATTGCGGTGAATAACTGGGCATATGGCGCCACATCTCCCAACCTTTGACTTTGACACATAGAAGCTTGGATGATGTGGTGAGACTGTATGTTGACCAAGGCCCTGTCTCAGACTAAAGATCTTGATGTCAAGTGTTGCAGAAATGTACTTAACATGCTTTCAGTTGTGTGTCACGGCTGTTTTGTCAATTTTGGGAATAGTTTCACTATCTAATGGTACAATGCTTTAGAGCTGATCCAGCGCTGCCTTGTACTGTCAACTTCATATAAACAAAATGTACTGAAAAGTGAGCAAGCACAGTTGGAAACTAAATAAATACAGGACATACAGAGATTGGAAATAGTTCTGTGTCTCAGCATAACACAATGACAAACTTATCTAAGAGCATACCAGGGAAAGAGGTCAGCATACCCCTTTAACAACAAGCGTTGTTGAAGTGTTTAACTGGAATTTATCACAGGAACAGGGAGGCAGACAGACAGTTCCTGATCAAAAGTGGAAGTGGGTTTGTGCTTTCAGAGCTGCTGGTTTCTCACATTTGAACTTTAAAGCCACCAAAACCGAGTATTGAGCGTTTGATACCTTTTTTTGAAAATGCTCATTTCATTTACCAAACAAATGTTGGTGCAGCATGCTAGCATCTTCTCATGCTTCTCGCACAGTAATACTGCTGTAGAGAGTCAAGTGCATTTACAGTCTATTAAGTGCAGGTGGTATACATAATGGTCTCAAGTCACTAAGTATCTCTGGAGATTGTCTTAGAAAAAGGCTGTCATGTAGGTTATATTTCCCCCAATAGCCAGCTGAAGGTAAATTTTGGCAGTGGATGTCAAGTCAATCCTCTACATACTGCTGGCAGGGAACCAACAGTCAGGTAGGTACTGTTTCGAAACCCTTGTTTGGCTGGTAAGATGGATTCTAAAATTCACCAGCCAGTTTCACTATCATCTGCTGTGACTGATGGAATAAGAGGTTAGTTCACTGTGCTGTGTGTTATGAGGGATGCAAGCTGGATAGGACTCATTGGAAACAATATAAGGCGATATACTGAGAGGAGAGGAGGTGTCTCATGACAGGGTCTGAACTGTAATTCAACACTGATGTCTTCGATTGGTTTACCTGCATGCAGGGCTTTGCATTACCAACAGCCAACTGTGGCAGGTAGCATGCCCTAGTCCAGTTAAGACTTTGTGTGTGTGTGCGTGTGCGTGTGCGCATGTGTGTTGAGAGACAGAGAGAGAACAATCAGACAATCTATTTTAATCTATTGTATCTGTGGCCCAACTTGACAAGTAGTCTTTTGCCCCCATAACCTTTTTGTTTCATTGGCAGCAAATCTGAAAAGCACTGTGGAAGATGCAATGAGAGAGGTATCTAGGCTTCCTTCAGATAGGAGGCACTTGAATAACAAGTATTGACGGTATATATGCTTAGTTTTTGGTAAACTTTCTTTATTAAATCGTCACTGTGAGGAGAAGATTGGTGATGAAAGAAGAGATGCATTAGCTAATTTGTTTAGATGAAAAAAGCAAGAGTCTTACAAAAAACACTTACAGTGAAAATGGAGTAAGAAACAAATCAAAACCAACTATAAAAAAAAATCAAAATTACAAGCAGTTGAAAAAAAAACTTGATCATCTTTCAGAATCCAAGTGATGAGATGATATGGTGGAAGATGGTGAGTCTAAAGCTACCGTACCTGTGCAGATCCTCTCCCCTGACGGCGTTGCCACCTAAACCAGTCAAAGCCAGTGTAAATCCCAGTAGAGCTCAGTTTAACCAGAGGCCTGAGAATCTGTCCTTCCAACATAGCTCATTTCTGAAACTAAATAGCCCTTTTGGACATATTATATATATTTCCTGATAACCTGCAGTTTCTTATTCAATGAGAAAAGGTACCACAAAAAGTGGCAGAGGTGGCACACCATACTCAAATAAAATAAAGGTTCAAAAGGACGTCACCTCATGTTCACCGTTTCGCTGTAATAGCCGAAATGTGTTAGCCCAGCCTAAAATAAAAACGGTAGATATGAGGGGATTTCCTTTTGAACCTTTATTTTATTTCAGCCTGGCGTGCTGCCTGAGCCACTCTGTGGTATCTTTTTTCTCAAGTGTCTTCATGGCTGAGCACCCAACCGCAAACTAGAGGAAGCACATCTGCCAACCATTGTCTGTTTCTTATTAGATATCTCTTAAATACTATCAGAATCATGTTTATCGGCCATGTAGGTTTGCGCTACATGGAATCTGAGTCCGGTTTCGTGGCTCTCACAGTGTACTTAACATAGAATAACAACGCTACAACACAACAATCTTCAGATATATGCACAAGGATTTGACTTATAAGGGTGAAATAAGAGGTGATAAAGTGCAATTGTGCACAGAGTATATCATCCGTCCTCTATCCAAACCGCTTATCCTGCTATCAAGGTCGCGGGGGGAAAAATATGTCAGAGATGCTGAAATAGATGTTAGCAGGTTACTTACATACATGCCTGAGGTAGATGGACATGACAGAGCGTGCCAGTACTATATGAGTGAATAAGAGATCAGTGGGGGTTTTTTGTGTGTGTGGTGGCTTTAGATTTTGCCTCTGGAACCCAGGTTTGCTCTTTGACCATTGCAGTATTGCTTCAAGTGACTCTCTATGAATGTCTCTGGATGAGGGATTTCCAGATAGGCCTAGTCTGTGATGTTTGGACTATATGCTATTGAATATTATTTGTTGTTTTTAAGTAGACTTGGCAATGAGTTCAGCTGATACATTTTCTTTTGTATTTACGTATTTCTCGCTGTATGTGGCAATTTTCCAGCTTTTGGGTCCACCACAGCCAAATGAAAATAAAGCAAATGCTGATTAGAGGGTTCATATCGATAATGTCATCATCCCTTGTGCAGCCGAGGAGTTGGGGATACCTGCTGTCTATTATTGTCATGTTTGTGTTAGCTGCCATTTTGTGAAAGCAGTGTGTCCCCGTTGTCAAAATGGGAACATCCCATTTTAGTACAAAACTGTTCCTTCTGAAAATTGGTGTAAGGTTACAGATAATCTAACATCTAAATGCAACAAACGGTCTGCTTTTTTACACTTGACCTCACTAGCACAGACCTTTGTCCAAATAAAATAATCAAGCTTTCTATGCAGGTCTGGAGATTTTGAAAAAGGAATTTGATAATATAAATTGCTTTACACATGTAAAAATAAGTATTATGGCTATATAATCTGGGACCTCACCACCACATGGTGAGGAAGTTGACCCTGAGGCAGGCTACGTATAAACCATTAGGCCTGTCTGTTCTGTCATGAGCCTCAGAGCTGTGAAACAACCCGGGATAAGATCAGCAATGCGTAGAAAATGAGAAAATCTAAACGCTGTAAATGTGCTGGAACCCTGCCTAACGTATCGGAGAATCTATTTAACAAGGGGTCACGCCTCAGACTCGTTGAGAGAATTATTCAGAACCTCTTTAAATCCGTGGCGACACTGTACGCAGTCAAGCCCAATAAAACAAACACTGCGCAACCCAGTGTGTGTGTGTGTGTGTGTGTGTGTGTGTGTGTGTGTGTGTGTGTGTGTGTGCGCGCGCGCGCGCACACATGTTGCTTTAAGACAACCTCTCTTGATTATCTGCCCTGTGTTTGTTTTTGATGCAACAATCCTGACTCAAAACATACACGTTACTAATGTGCTGTCGCCTCCGTTCTTTTTCTCTTTCATTTTCGCTTTTCACCTTATCTTTTTTTGACCATTCTCTCCAACATTTTACCTTTTCATTTTTTTTTTTTTTATCTCTCTCTGTCTCTCTCTCTGTCTGTCTGTCTCTCTCCTGTGAGATGCAGGTGGTTTGTAGCGAGGCTGCACCACCTCTCCCAGCTTCACGCTGACTTTGAGAGATGCTCTGCCAGTGCTGTCAGGTCACTGTGTTGCTCTAACAACAACTTTACACCACTCTATCTTAAATGATAATACTTGCAGGTTTTTTAGTCTGGATGTTGACGTTGTGATCATTAGCACGAATGATTTAAATTGCAGAGGCCTTATTATTCTGGGGGGGGGGGTTTGTATATATATATATATATATATATATATATATATATATATATATATATATATCTTCCATTAAATCTTCCCATTTTTAGCTTTTGAACTCCCCCGCCTTTCTCAATTAAATGTTTCAGTATTCCAGTATGTTGGGGTTTTTTGTTTGTTTTTTGAACATGAACTGAAATCATTTAAACTGCAGTTAACTCGATTGTCCATATCAAGTATACTGCTCCATTTTTACTACTTGAATCCTTCATGATAATACTCCTCAAACAGTTGCTGATATGATTGTGTTGGGTAAGCAGAGGCATGATTACCCCCCCCCCCTTCCATTTCACTGTCATGTACATCAAGTAAGCCGCTTGTCTCTATGGGCCTATCAAAAAAGCTCAGGACTTCACATTCTCCCAGTCTCAGAGGCGAGAAATAAAGTATTATTACAACATTCCAAAGATTTCTTTCACCCTGCCTAACTTTTTCACCACGCTCCATCCCTCTTCAGCTACACCCGAAGCCAAATCTCTCTGTCCTAGCAAAGAGTGATGTCATACACTCATATGGTATGACTGGGCATTTTTGCTGGCAGGGAGTCTGACGTGGTGAGGGGCGGGGCTCTTGCATTTCTCATTTCCTGTGCTACAGGAAGTGCATTCCTAGGCCCTTGGCAGTCAAGCAGAGACTTTCCCGGCAGCTACTCTGCCTCCCAGAATCCCTCAAGAGTTATTCCAAAGGGAAGTGTGTGTGTGTGTGTGTGTGTGTGTGTGTGTGTGTGTGTGTGTGTGTGTGTGTGTGTGTGTGTGTGTGCGTGCGTGCGTGCGTGCGTGCGTGCGTGCGTGCGTGCGTGCGTGCGTGCGTGCGTGCGTGCGTGCGTGCGTGCGTGCGCGCGCGTGCATGACTAACTTTGCTTTTGTCTGTCCTGACTTCTTGGGTCAGATCCATAGCACTGAAGTGTTCAGTAAACTTAAGTCCCACTAAGTCCCAGACATGTTAGATGATTCTCAACTACAAATCATGATAAGGACCTACTGGGAAACTGCAGATGGGAGTTTTGTTTTTGTTTTGTTTTTGTTTTTGTTTTTTTTGGGGTGAAGAGTTAATGTCGGCTGAACACATAAAAGACTATGATTACCAGACGGATTAGTCATTACAACTACACATTTACCCCACTTACATTTGTGTGCAGAGATTCTTGGAAAGGCACACACACACACACACACACAAAATCTCTTTTCACCTATTTCCGTGTAGCAGACACCTGTGCATGTATACTTCTGTTTGAATATTTTTCAAATTCACTGACTTTTTATGTGCATGTTTCTGACTTTACATTGTTATAGCAGCCATTCAATTTTGTGTGTGTGTGTGTGTGTGTGTGTGTGTGTGTGTGTGTGTGTGTGTGTGTGTGTGTGTGTGTGTGTGTGTGTGTATGTGCGTGCATGTTGATCTGTCATCGCCCCTGTAGGAAAAGGGAAGAGGCAAAGGAATGACCAGGAACTTGGCCTTGGAGGAAATGGAAGCTCAAAACCAAGAAGTTGTCGCCTTCTGTAAAGATGTAGCAGCGTAAGACACATGTTCCTTTACTCACCCTACCTACCGCCGCTATTTTACTTTTTGTATTTTATTTAAACAATCCTGATGAGTTTCACTTGTCATCTATTAGCGAAAATTTGAGCTGCTGTTGGGAAGTAACGTAACCCTAATCACAATATGTAAATTATCCTAGATTTTAATGCTTTCAGTGCTTAATGTGAGATCTACCATTGAAAATGTATCACCATAACCTGGTAAAGTGATAGCTGGTCAAAAGATAAAGCTTGCTTTTAAATGCTCTAGATGTGCTTATATACATGTTGTGCATCGCCGTACCTTTTTGTGCCTCTGTGTAATTTTTCACTTTCTAGTAGTTGGTAAGGTTGGAGTGGTGATGGAGCTGTAGTCAGGGAATCAGTCCCCATTACGGTCAATACCCACTATCACAATACTTTGTCTGTGTGCCTGCCTGCCGGGTGGCCCGCCCACTGGTCAGCTCATTCTCCACATGCAGTAGTTGGCGATGAAAAGCGACTTTTGAGTCCAGTAAGGGTGTAAGAGAACTGATCCCAGAAGTAGTCATGTTTCATCATCATCTTTTGGTGTGCTAGCTGTCTAGTCAACAATATCACCGCATGAGGAACAGGTGGAGTGATAGACTAATGTGCTTGATGGGTGCTTTTTCCAGGTAACACCTGGAGTGAAAAAAGTGAACCTCATATTTGTTATATATTGGTTATTCAACATCATTACAATTGGCATTTTTAATAGAGTTTTATGGCAGCGTGTTTTAAATGTTCCTATCATGTATGCCTCATGCTCTACCTTTTCCACTTTCTTTATGTCTCTCCACTAATGCTCTAGTATACTACCCACCGTTCAAAAGATAGCATCCATTATTTCTTTTGGAAACCACTGAGCAAATCTGTGATCCCTTCTTTTTTTGTTTTTATGTATGTTCACTTTTGTGAAGAAAATGTTTCAGACCATACACATTCATTGGCATGTCATGTAAAAGCCATAATACCTTTGAGGGTACATATCATCGTAAAGAATACCCTTAGTTATTATTGCTGTAGTTGAGCAAAATACATGGCAAAAAACAGCTTTTTCATACTCACTGACTATTCTCGTTCCTTTTTGTTTTTCTCTCAGCCTAAGCTCCAACTTCCCTCACAGCGACGCGTCAACCAACCCTGGATATGTCCTCAGCCCTGTCATCATCCAGAGGGATGATGGAGGAGATAGCGGCTGCTCTGTCAAGGTGTCCATTGAGATTTCTGACTCTCAACAGCCAGTCACCTTTACTTGTGATGGTAAGTACAGACCAGAGTATCTCACCAGCAGAACTAAGGGGCTGTACCATCAAAATTACTTGTTTCTTTCCACTGAGGGACAAACGTCTCAGACAGTCTCTTTTCACATTAATAAAACATATATGTATACATATATATTCTGGTTCTATATAAAAGTGGTCCACAAATCAACTGGCATGGATGGAAGTAGGACTTGGTACTTATTCATCTTTTTATTATATTATTACTTATCCAGGGAGGTTTAATAGTTTGGTTCCTTTTTTAAAGTGATACTTGCTCTGATTTACTGGTTGACAGCACAGAATTGGAATAAATTCTGACTGTTTTTAAAGTAGACTACACAACTAGCTAACCAAAGTTAGCAGTCAAAATGAGAACACATGTGCAGAAAGCATCCTTTTTATTTAAAGATACGGAATAATGAACATTGGATGATGATGATGATGATGATGATGATGATGATTATTATTATTTTAAAATAGATACATTGTTCTTTGGAAAGGGCCTGTTCAAGTTCTTATTTACAGAAATTTGACTTTGGGCAGGATGTTGAAAACTTTGAAAATCCAGCATACAGATTGTATGCTGGATTTATCCGGCCCCTTTGCCTTTTAATTAGGCAGAACTCAAACTCTCTTGTAGTTCCCCTTTAAGAGTTCCTTTGTCAGATTGGAGATAAGCAAAAAACTCTGCCGGAGGAAGCAGCTTTCATAGCTGCCAACCACCTTAATCCCACACCCACCTCCCTTTTTCTTTTTGTTCTCCTTTTTTTCCTCATATCGTGGGAAGTACACTACGTTCCTTCTCTGTTCACATTAATGTTGTACCCTCACCCTTGAGTAGCTGTTTTGGGCAAAAATAGATCATGTTTTTTTTGGGCTTTTTTTTTTAAATTTTGTTATTGGCTTTATGGAATTTTTAGTTTCCTCCCCTGATGGTATGGAGAGCCCTCAATGGGTGTCATATCATTCATAACCCCTGCCCCCTCCACGGCCCCTTCAATGCTAGTCTTCTGGACACCCCACAACCTCTACAATTTTCAGTGGCATTTCGATTAGGATGTGAAGCCAAGCTCTTTTGAAGCTGGCAGCCAGTAACGTTTGTGTTGGAAGCATACTCCCAACTGTGTGACAAACACCGCTTCTGTCTGCTTGGCCCTCTGGTCTGGACCTTGGATAACAGTAGGCCATGTAAACTGCAGTTGCTTGTGTCTAATGCTATTGTCCACACTAGCAGTTTTTGGACATGAGGGCAAGTTGTCAGTTTTGCATGCAAGTGGAAATTGACTCAGTTAACCACTCCACCCCACCACACCAGAACCTCCCAATCTATGTGGTTAACATTTAGAAGTTAACTTCTTGCTTTACTCATTTTAATTCTTAATAAGCTTTTTCTTTGAATGCTGTGCCTCCCATGCTAATTCTTAGTTTATCTTTGTTCACCTCATGTGTTCACTTCTTTTCATCATGGTTCCCAGGTCACTTCTGCAGTTTGCTCATTTACATTCACCTTTCCTCATGCACTCTCCAGTTCCTAGTTCCTGGTTGACTTCCTTGTTTCGAGGCAATATGCTGACCCACATAGTTGGTGTTTGGGTTCCTCTGATTGGGCGCTGTGGCCAAGGTCGCATGCAGTATCTGCTCTCAGGAACAATGGGCCTCAGTTCTCCTCAAAGTACAAACTAAGAAATGGAGGGCAAAGAAAAGAAAGTGGGGATAGGCCTTGTTCTCTCTCTCGGTCTCAGCTCCTCTTCCTCCATCACTCCCCCTCTCCTCCCCCCTCCATCATACCGCGGCATCTTACACATTTTTAAACGGTTGACTTTTTTTTTTTAGACTATAGCTACTGCACGGTAGGCATCAAAAGGCAGAATTTCTGTTTCAGCGTCCCTCCTCAACTTGTGTGCAATCAGTTCTAATCAAGATGCACAAAATATGCACAGTCTTTATTGAGCAGCATCTAAATTACAAAAAATAATCACTTGTAAAACTGTGAAAATGCAACTATGATCATGAATCTTAAACACCTTGGATGCAAGTTTTCCATACAACTCACACTATCTCCTTTGTAGTCCCTGTTCGCTTCTGGTTCTGCTGACTAAACCCACCCCAAAACACTGCCTGCTTTTAACAGAGGGGAGAGGAGAGGCTGGTTCTTGAGAGGGTTGGCTGTGAACCACAAAGCTGCAGGGGATTCCTCACATATTGTGGCCAGTGGAGGGAGGGAGAGAGCAGGGGAGAGAGAGTTACTGAAACACAGAGAAGAAAACGGAGAGAGCATTATAGATGAAGGTGTTGAGGAAGAGGTTGAAAAAAAGACACGGTAGAGAGGCAGACAGAAACAGAGGGATGAAGAGGAAGAAAGAGGAATAAGAAGTTGGCAAAGAATGATAAGAGAAAAGTTGGATCGTCTAAGGCACAAAAAAAAACCTTTAATCCTTCACCCTTGGCTCTCGCTCAGAATTACTTTGTAAGTCAAGTCCATTTTATTTGTACAGCCCAATATCACAAATTACAAATTTGCGTCAGGGGGCTTTACAGAAATACAGCGTCCTGTCCTTAGACCCTTGCATCAAATACGGAACAACTCCCTACAAAAAAACTTTTAACAGGGAGAAAAAAATAGGAGGAAACCTCAGGGAGAGCGACAGAGGAGGGATCTCTCACCCAAGATGGACAGACGTGCAATGGATGTTGTGTGTACAGAATAAAACACAATTTACAGAATACAACATTGAAAGAGGATAACAGAATTATAATGAAATTTAAGATATATGAAGAGTATGATGAGGAGGATGCCAAGCAGTGTCCAGATGCCGTCGGAACAGCCTAGGACCTGAGCCTCATGACCACCATCACCATGTAGACCTGACAGGAGGACAGACTACACATGCTCACAGGGGAGACTCACGTCACACCATTCACATACACGGGAAGAGTGACAAGAAAAAAACCTTAGTCACACATAGGAGAGAGAGAAGGATACAACATTGAAACAGCATAACAAAATTATATTGGATCTATAAGATGTATTAAGAATTTGATGAGGAGGACACAAGCAGCATCCAGGTGGCAACCACCATCACCATGGAGACCTGGCAGGAGGACAGACTACACGTGCACACATTACACCATTCACATTACTCACACAGAAGAGAGAAGAATAAAGACATCATTTAGAGAGAGAGAGAGAAATACCTGCAAATCCAAAAAATGTACATGAATCTGTCTTGAAATCATTGGTCTGTGTAGTGACATGCAGTCATAGGTGAAACTCAAGCCCTACCGTTCAGTGACAAACCACAAGATATTTGTGTTGAGTGTAGATGGAATGGGACAATAATGGAATATATTTAATATATTTGAAACATTGTAGAGCATGCACTTAGTTTAACGATGGAGTGGAGGGGAATACATTTTCCAATGTAACAACAACTTTCTGCTAACATGCAATTACCTCACTCACTAATTTTCTGTCTCTGTGTTCTTTGTTCTCTTTATCTGTGCCTGACGGCTCAGCTGTGTTCTGGAAATGGATCATTGTGTTTGCTCTGTGAGTCATTGGGGAATTCATCTTTACTCTAACATCTCCACCCCGCTTGGTTACTATAACACACAAGCAACTTTTCGCATTGTTATGCCTCTGCCAGGGTTCATGTCCCTCACAGATCCTTCACTACACCGATGGCTGACTGGACCGGAGCTGTTAATCTGACTCAGTCATTGGCTGGTATTCCATCGCGAGCTTGCTAGCAAGTTGTTGTGGTAGTTATATAGAATTTCTTGCTTTGAACCCTGCATTTAGGAGTTTCTGCACATGCATGAGTGTAAAAGATGCACATTTATGTGTGCGTGTTGGCCTGCTCCATGTGCCAGTATTTCACCACAACAAGAACATTCCAGAACCATATGTGAAATCGTAAAAGCGTGGCGAGGTGGGATTGACAACTCTTAACTCAAGCCCTCAAAAATGACAGTGTCAACCAGGAAATTCCCTCACCCACCTCAAAGTGCTTTCGTGATGTGGCCTGACCCATCTTAACTGCTTTGTTAGAGAGCTTTGAACTACATCTGTAGAGACTGGAATCTAGTGGAATGATGGTAAACATTTGTGAGGCAGAAATTTTGTCCTTTTTTAAAAACCTTTAGCCTGTGTTAGACCGGATAATAAAGATAGAAAGGCAACAACAGGGCTAAGAGAGAAGGGGAAGTCATGTAGAAAATGTCTTGAAGCCAGATTCAAATCCACATTACTACAATTAAGTCACTAATAAGACACCCTGAAATTAAGATTATACTACTGTTACACTCATTGCAAGTCATTCTCTTGATAAGAACATCAGCTAGAATACTTGAAATACGACATGTAAAATGTTGTGCATATTGTATAAGATCTGGTGATGGAAATAAAGTCCACCATTCATCTGTAGAGGGGGTACCTGCTAGAGCTAAGCATGGTCTCCCAAAGTCTTTGTGTGTAACCTTTTGCTGGTGCATGCATGCATCAAGCAAATATCCCCTCACTCTGTCTGCTTGGTCAGAGATTTAGATGTTTGTCTTTTTCAAGGTTCTATCTGTCTTTGTATCTGTCTATGATTGTTTGTGTTCAGGCAAGGTAAAGAATGTGCCAAAACCTCTGTGGAAGTAGCAAAACACCAGATGAGTGTACCTTGTGTCAGGTTACACTCACAGCCCAGTATTTACCCACATGTGGAGACATTGGATCATGGAATGTACACAAACACCCGACTCTGACCCCAGTTTTCCCGCTGCAACACGTTACACTGCCGCACCAGCACCAGGCATTTGATTGTCTGCCAGGTTTAATTTGAATTATAATGCTATCCTGGCGCAGAAGGTATGGGTGGCCTGGCAGTGTTCAGAGAAAACATCAACATAATGGAAAAGTTGGGATTGGCATACAGTCAATGAGTGCCAACCGCATGTCCCATCATAGTGCTCTCGAGTAGGGCTGGGCGATATGGTCAAAATCATTTATCACAATATTTTTGACTGAATATCTCTCGATATTTTGATGATATTGTAGAGATGACTATTGGATTGGTGCTCTCACAAAATATCTACACAAGGACATTTTTGATAAACACTCATTAGTAATTTGGATATGATGTCCAAACAGGTACAAATATTAACAGCTAAAACAGTCTAATAAGTTCAGAAACTTGCATCTCATTACTGTAATGCAGCCTTTAAAACCAGGAAAAGACAACACTTGTGTCATATCATATTACGATATCCAAAATCCCAGATGATATCTAGTCTTATATCACGATATCCATATAATATCGATCTATTGCCCAGCCCTACTCTTGAGTTGGGTTTCTACACCCTCACTTGGTCATTTTGGATAAGAATGTCAGTTAAATACATGAATTGTAATGATATTATGAATATTATTTTGTGAGCAGTTGTGTATGAAATTGCAGTTTGTAATTAGAGAAAGCTACACATTTCTCAAAGTTTGCTGTCTTGCTGTTGAAGTCATAGTGGTTTGTGGCTTCAAATGAGACAACAGGGGTGACTTGGTGTTTTGAGAGGCTGTTTATCCCTGGTGAAGTGTCCCAGAGCAAGACACTGAACCACACACCTGCCCTTTATAGGCTCTTCTTTGTATTCTGGTGCTGTTGAAGGATATGTGGAGAAACCATTTCCTTTCATGCTGTGGAATAGGGCATTTAAAGAAAAGCGCTATATAAGATTGATTTATTATTATTATTATTTAAAGTGCCAAGAATTCCCTAATGTTATTTTTTTTTTTACCATGGTAGGATTTTGATGAGAATATACCTATATCCTGTTCATTCTTTTTATCTTTTTTTTTCTTTCATATTTTTCATTTTCTTTTTAAACGTGTTTAGTTGAATAGGGTTAACTTGGTATTTGCCCCCCCCCCTTTCTCCTCTCCAATCTTAGTGAGTTCTCCAGTGGAGCTGTTGATCAGCCAGACTCTTTGTTGGGTCCATGATGATTTGGACCAGGTGGACTTTGCCAGCTACCTGCTCAAAGTGTGTGGCCAGGAGGAGGTTCTGCAAAAGTGGGTTCACATTTCACACACACAAACATGTACACTCACACACACATGCACACACACGGACAGATAGGCTCACAGGGAAGTACTCAAACATCCTTACACATGAAAAATCGTCCCTTGATGCCTTGATCTCGCAGGAACTGTCCTCATGCAGTGTCCCGTGACTTGTTTAATTGGGGATGACAGGAAAAAGAAAAAACAAGATTAATTTATCAACAAAACCCTGTGCCAACCTTCCACAATGTGGGCAGCTACTTTTCTTTAATTCTCATAGCACAATTCCCAGACCTGCACCGGTCCTTCTCTGCTCTCAATTTGAAATCCCTATCTCCCTCTCTCTCGCCCTCTCTCCCCCTATCTTGGCTGGCCCTCAAAAAGTTTCAGAGTGATGATTGGCGGATGTTTTGTTATCTCGCACTGCGGCCTCAGGGTCCTCTAATCTGGGATACATGGGAAGGGATCCTCCCTTGAGAGGACATTACAGACCCGGTTCGCCCGCTTTTAAACTCGTGAATTTGTTGTATAACCTCTGCCATGATTTCAGCTGTGAAAAACTGCATAAGTGAAGAAAGACTATGCAGAGTATCTGGATATAGTTTATGAATTTAATTTGCACAACAGATTGTTTCTACCAAGAAACCTGATTTGGTTCAATTTACTGTCCCACAATATGGATGTTTCCTGTGAACCAGGGCTCACAGAGCTTTATTGGTTGCTATAGCAACTCCTGTGGCAACCAGGGATCTATCTAGCTAACTTTGTGTTTTTCTGCAGTTTTCTTATGCTTATGGATGTCCACTACTTCAGGCAGCTCATATCGTAATTAAAAAAAAAAAGGTCGTATTGCGCTTGAAGATGTTTTTTATTATTATTGTTATAATGGTTTTGGATACATTGGTGTTGTAATCAGTCCACATTAATGTTTAATGCTAAAAAAGTTCTTACAACATGATATTTATAACACTTATCTCTGTACTAACAGTCTTTTCTGTCCTGTCTTCTCTGCTGTTCTGTACCATAGCAAACACAGCCTGGGCTGCCATGAGTATGTCCAGAACTGCAGGAAGTGGGAGAGTGAGATCAGACTACAGCTGCTCTGTCACGCTACCATGAGAAAGGATCTGGCGCGCACAGTGAGTACCGCTGATCCAGCAATTCAGATTCATCCATTCTGTTTATCCATTCCTGCATAATTCAATAAATGTATTCATTCATCTGTGCTTTAGTAATTGTTACTCTGTCCTTGCATTCATCATCCATACATTTTTCTCGACCCTTCCATCATCCATCTATCATCCATCTGTCCATTGTCATCCTTCCATCATTTCCCCCCTTCATCCATTGATCATCATTCATCAGGTCCATCATTTATTCACCCACCTAATCAATCCAGTCAATCCATACATCCTTAAAATATACCAATTCACTACTTGATGCTTAACCATGCTAGTAATTTGTAGTGATGTTTGTGTGGATTCAAACAACTAAAAGCCAATAAACTGTTGTGTTGCTAATGATTTAAATTAACTATCCCAACCACCTTTGTTAGCTAAGCCCTTTCTTCAGCTATTTGATCAAGGTAATGGATTCCTTTGGTATTGTCACCTGCTGATTGGGCCACTTGCCGCCATTGGTTCATAAACCTCTTTTGTGTTTCTTCAGGAAGAAGATGACAATTCTCGGATAGACTTGGAGAAGCACCTGGGTCAGGTGGAGAGACCCTTCAAGGAGAATGTTACTAGGTACACATCTGCACATATCTAGAATTTCTGGAAATGTATAGAGAGTGAATTTAACTATTTCCAAGTTCCGAAAAGTTTCATCTGTTCTCATCATTCTGCACTGCACTCTCTTTCAGTCACTTTCTTTGTTCTCATTTCTTACTTATCTTTCTGTTTCTCTCTGTCCTTGCAGACAGAGCCTGGCTGACTATCTGGAAGGCTATCATAATCAAGTCAACATCTGCCTGCAGAACGAGGTATGCAAGGTTTTGACGCAGGTCTGGAAAGTACGGAAAAAGGATGGAAACTTATTTTGATTCTCTCCAGGTCTTTAAAAAGTAGGAAAAACACACGCATAAAAAAGTCTTGCACAGGCTTGGGAAATGTCTGGAATTTCATCACACCATTGTGAATTGCTTGTCTGTAATCTAAAAATTTATAGTTTCACATTCTCCTCCAGTTAATTGCGTATGACAGTCATACATCTGCAATGTTTTAAAACTGCAGACATGAATGGTATGGAATTTTCAAATGGAAAAATACCAACCCACTTAGGGAAAATACTGGGATACAATTGTTGTGGATGCTGTCTTTGATGCAACACCCAAATACCACAGACATTTATGGTGTAAGTGGCAATGAAGCACTCTAGAAATTGTTTTCAGACCGTTAAGGGGTTCACAGGTTCCACTAAATACTTCACATGCCAGCACAAGTAGGCCAAGAGATTCTTGGGAAGCAAGCTTTCTAGAAATGGCACATGTGTTTCTGAGCCAGCATTTATTGTTCGGTGTAATTGAATACAGATTTACCCCAAAACAGGGGGCCTTTTAAATGACCCCCTTTTTTCTGTGAGCCATGGCTCTCCTTCACCCCATAGCCATATAGCCATAGAAACATGGCAAATGACTTAAAGTTCAAGTTAGAAAAAAATTGAATTGGTAGAATTTCAGCCACCCCAAATAGGCCCACAATGGCATATGTGCTTCTGTCAAATAATGGGCTTATGTGGAAACAGCATATTCACTTAATAAGGATTGGTGATTGACAGTTGAAGACTGAAGGTCAAAATGAAGATGACACACACACACACACACACACACACACACACACACACACACACACACACACACACACACACACACACACACACACACACACACAAACCAAATCAATCCTTTTTCTCTATCCAGAACACCCAGTATAAGACAGTGGACAGGGTGGTGCAGACAGTCAAGAATGTTTGCTGTGCTCTGGATGAGGTGGAGACCCAGGCCATCACTGAGGCCATCAAGAGGCTCCGGCACTCCATCAACCTGCCCAGGACACGCTCACCAGAGGTGGGCCTTTAAAGATAAATGCAGAGACTCAAACATGAGCATGTTATTCGGATCTTTGAATGTTTTTGTCAATGTAAGGTTCTCTGCCTTGTAGATTGGGTCCAGATTGTCTGGGGGATCATCAAATGGTATGTGCAAATGAACACAAGTCACATACAAACTCAGTTTACAAACATACTGTAGCTGTTTTTCCAACTGTTTTTATTGCTTACAATAACATCCCCAATAGTTTTACATGTAGCAATGGTGAACACAACATGAAAGAGTGGTATTTTAAGGCATTCTGGAGAGGAATGTGGAAGGTTAGATTTCCAACAGACCATAGAGTGACCCCTCTGTGACCTCTGACTCTTGACAGGTCACGCTAGTCCAGTAGAGGAGAGCATGGGCCTTCTGACAGAGGCTGTCTATGACCTAGCCAAGCTTTACCTTCGCTCCTTCTGCCCGGCCTCCTCGTCCCACCTCAGCTCCTCCCCCTCACCTAAGATGGCAGACAAAGAGGCCGCAAAAAGTAGAGACAGCAAGGAGGCCTCGGGCACCACAGACCACCTGCAGTTCACCGTCTACGCCATGCATGGAATCCCTGCCAACTGGGTCAGCAGGTAAGAACTCAGAAACTGAACTTAGATTTGCTGCTGGTTTGTAAAAAAGGATGATATTATTGTTCCTGTCTCTGTTTCAAGGTGTGCTAATAAGTGAAATCAGTCGGTCAAGTGTTGGATTGGAGTGAACCTGCATATATCTATCTGTCGATTGATCTATCTATCTATCTATCTATCTATCTATCTATCTATCTATCTATCTGTGTGTGTGTGTGTGTGTGTGTGTGTGTGTGTGTGTGTGTGTGTGTGTGTGTGTGTGTGTGTGTGTGTGTATATCTATGTATAGAGAGAGAGGTTTTTTTTGTGGAAACGGTTAATGGTGTTGATAAAAGTGCTCAACCAATGAGGAGCGGAATATATATATATATACACACACACACACACACACACATATATATACATACACACACACACATGCATATATATATATATATATATATATATATATATATATATATATATATATATATATATATATATATCGGTAACGGTCCAATGGGGAGGGGGGTATTTGTCCGTTGTCATGATTTATTTATAATTACAAAATAGATGCTTATATCTATGTCTGCAACTGCTGGCCAATTCATTCCTGTTATTCAATATGGACATTTCTGGTTAGCAAATGATAAAATATTTTTCAGTTAGACATAGATTGCACATCTGCTGGTTGAATATGCTTTGTTCTTTGAGAGGATGGTGGCTGAATATTTAATGTTTCTGTTCGCCAATGACCAAATATAACAGCTTAAAGATGTTACATTCTTTAAATGGTTGTTTCTAAAGCGACACGTGTGCATTAAACCTCTTTTTGAATGTTCCTTCTGTTAGGCCCACGTATGTCTATTTTGCCGTTGTCATCTCTCATCACCATAGCTTGGTAGATAACTCCCTTCGTCATCTGGCATTTTCCTTCGAGGGGGCATGAGAGTTTTTTATATATATATATATTTCCACGGGATGTTGCAAGGAAACCTTCAATGTATAAAAAAGAGCTCAACAATTCAGGAGCAAAGATATTTTTGTTTAAATGTACCCTACTCTATCCCCATTGGACAGTTCAAATGCATCAATATTCTAACCGTAGATTGGCCCATCCCCCTACCCTGAAATTAAACACCGCACATAAAACGTAGGCAACCGGTATAAATAAGGACGTTTACTGTAACCATGTAGGCAGCTGATGAGTGCATTGAGCATGAAACAAGCTTGTTCTGCCATTTAACAACTTTGAGCTATAAAAAAAAATTACATTGTATTACATTACATTACAGTCATTTAGCCGACGCTTTTATCCAAAGCGACTTACAATAAGTGCATTTAACGTAGGAAATCAGGAGAACTACTAGTCATCAGTGGTCATAAGTGCATCTACACAAGCATCTAAGAGCAAAACCAGTGCTAAAGTAAAAGCGCGAGAGTTTTTTTTCTTTAAATGAGTGAATACAATAAGTGCTAAGAACAAGTAACAGGGTAGTAGTTCTTGAAGAGGTGAGTTTTCAACCTGCGCCGAAAAATGGGAAGCAACTCCGCTGTCCTGACATCAGTGGGGAGTTCATTCCACCACTGTGGGGCCAGGACAGAAAAGAGCCGTGACCGGGTTGATCGGCAGCAGGGGCCTCTGAGCAACAGGGCAACCAGGCGTCCCGAGGCAGCAGAGTGAAGTGGTCAGGCGGGGGTGTAGGGCTTGACCGTGCCCTGGAGATAGGAAGGAGCTGTTCCTTTCACTGCCCTGTGGGCTAGCACCAGAGTCTTAAACTGGATGCGAGCAGCTACTGGGAGCCAGTGTAGGGACATGAGAAGGGGAGTTGTGTGGGAGAACTTAGGGCGGGTGAACACCAGACGAGCTGCAGCTTTCTGAACAAGCTCCAGAGGTCTGATGGCCAACGCCAGGGCGCCAGCAAGGAGGGAGTTGCCGTAGTCGAGCTGAGAAATGACCAGAGCCCGGATGAGCACCTGTGCTGTCTCGTCGGTGAGGAATGTGCAAATCCCCCTGATGTTATAGAGGAGAAATCTGCAGGAGCGAGCAACCTATGCAACGTTTGCCGCAAATGACAGTTGGTTGTCCAGGTTCATACCCAGATTCATATATATAGTATATATATACTCTCCATGGTGCATGATTGGATACCATTGATATATGGGATTTGGAACTAAATGCAACATTTGGAGTAATATTTCTTACTTGAATGCTGCTGTGTGGTATGTGAATAGATTGACGCCTGCAGACTAAGTCAGATCTATGACACCACTAACAGCTAGGCCACGTCCCTGTAATATTTGGACTGTGTCAAACTGTGACACATTTTTGTCATCCTGGTTATTCAGGATTTTTGTGAAATCCCAGAACTTTTCAGAACCTGGATAAAATGGAATTCATTCTTTATTAGTTATTTGTTATAGGATTAAAACTTTAACTCCTGCATTCATTTTTATGTGGCCATCTACTCAGTATAGTTGGGGCCAACCATACACCACCTTAGTTCTTAAGAGTTTGAACAAGAAAGGACTCCTACAGATGAACTAACATGTACTGAAAGACTCTTCAGAATCAGTGTGACATAGGTTCATAGATACACTACAAGGACATCAATATCTCACTTTTAATTCGAGAGGATCATAGGAGACGTGGAATAGACAGTGGATAGTAACTAAGTGCATTAATGCTGCATGATATACAGTATAATCTACATAGTTGTGGTTGTAGATGGGATGGTAGCTGGCCCTCAGCGCAATAGAATAATGTAAAATCAGACCATTAAATATAAATTAGTTGAAGTTGGTTACATACCTTAACATTATAATACTCAATGTTGTGATCGTCTTAATTCAGTCTACGCTGTCTTGATTGTTGGGGCCATACAGTTCATGTCATTCAAGCAATTTGCCGACACTCTTATCTAGAAAGACTTGGAATGAATGCTACAGCAGAATAAGTTTAAAGTCCCAAATTGCCAACTATACAAATAATAATGAGCATTGTGCCTCTTGTTACTGAGAAGCACAACGTTCAGCGCTACAGCACCAAGACGATAGATTTAAAAATATTCAGTTTTCCCCGTGTACAATAGAGAAGTGCTCAGAATGAAAGTAATGGCAGAGGAAAAAATTGAACTGCTGTTTTTACAACACCAAAACCTATAGCACGGTCTCTTGGGCCCTACTGTCAGAGATGATAGCCATGTTGTGCTCTACCACAAGAACAGTTCCAGTGTTGCTCCCCACATCTTATTTTTCCATGGCGGTGTCCAATTCCAGCCCGGCTTTATCTCCAGCATTTCTGGATAAGAGGATAAGAGCTGAGCCAAATTTTCCATCCTTAGCACCGTTATGCATCAGCAACCAGTAGTGGCATGTTTCTTCCCCAATGCAACATTCCTGGAAAGGTGTAGAAGGTCTGGAAGTCACAGAAAGTTGAATCAGTTCATCTGGACACAGCGTTTACTGGGACAAACGTCTCATCGCTCATCTAAGTGACTTCTTCAGTCTCAACTGATGGCAGGTATCCCCACCCTTATAAACAGCACAGTTGCATAATAACCAAACCAATGATCAGTTTCATATGCAAATTGCCATGACCATGAACTAGAGTTACAATGAATAGTTGCAATCACAGCATTATAAGATGGTGACAGATGTACTCTTAGGGCCCCCCTTTGGTTCAGGGATGGTTGTTCCCTCTTCACATAGATGGCCTCTTTGACTCCCCATTCAAACTAGCGTTCCTCCCTATCAAGGATGTGCACATCCTCATCCTTGAAAGAGTGGCCACTGGCCTGTAGATGGTGTAGACTGCGGAGTCCTGGCCTGACGCGTTAGCTCTCCTGTGTTGTGCCATCCTCTTTGTCAGCGTCTGTTTGGTTTCCCCGATGTACAATTAATGAAAATCCTCCCAGAACTCAACAGCGTACACTATATTGCTCTGTTTGTGCCAGGGGACCCGATCCTTGGGGTGGACTAATTTGGGGTTTGAAAGCAACTGAGATGCGGTGTTTGGAGAAGACATGTCTCAACTGTTCCGACACTCCCACCACATACGGAATCACCACTTATTTAGCATGCATCAAGACAAAAGTCTGGAAGTGTAAGGAAGACCAATTTCAATTTTCCTTCTCAATTAAAAGACTAACTCTTGAACAAAACGTCTGGCTAATTATAGGGAAATAAATGGTGGTGTTCTGCCTAGATATACATACAGATGCACACAGTTTGACACCCTGTACTCACTTACTTACTGTGATACTTGTAGATACTTGTTGAAGAGTCATCCTCAGCCATGATATGACTCAGCTGCTATGAGTATACGTCATGTATATACATATACATACTATACAGTGGCCAAAGCCTTCAAATCAGCTGTAGAAATGAAAGTTCAGATCAACTATGGAATTGTCAAATTGAAAAGATGTAGAAGGGGAGAACCAGGTCGAAAGTAACAGGATGAAAGTAACGTAGGACGAAAGTAACATGGCGATGTTCTCCGAGCCCATACAAGTCTGATATCCCTAACTGCATCTGCACATACAGCATGCGACACTTACCAGAACTGCAAAAAAATTGCGTGGATATGCCATACTTTCATAGAGTTATACCCAAAAATCTGTTTTCAATCATAGTAAGTAAATTCACCCAATCGGTAATTTTTTTTGAATGACAAGGTATAATTTTTTCATGTGTCGTAGTCATGATCATTTGACAGACTATTTAGTGCTTGAACACATCCTGAAGTTTGACATGTCAGAGTGTTTCAGTATAGAAGCAAGTCAAGTTTAACGATCATAAGTCATTGTTGGGACAAAAGTAACAAAGAGCGTTTCTTTCACCTCGCCGCTAATGTGGTCACACTCTGTGTTAAAGCATTTATTAAAACGTGTGTCACAACTATGACAATGAATAAAAAAAGGGAATTTCATTTAGGTCATTGATTTGTTGATTCCTATGTTCTAAAAATAAAAAGTTAATAATAATTTGTATTAAGATAAAGGACATATGTTCGCATTTACATATTAACGAAGACATTGTCAGACATTTTTTTATTAAAAACAATGATATAAACAATTCAAATCCCCCCCCCCTTTTCTCCCTAATTGTATCTGGCCAATTACCCCTCTTCTGAGCCATCCTCGTCACTGCTCCACCTCCTCTGCCGATCTGGGGAGGGCTGCAGGCTACCACATGCCTCCTCCGATACATGTGGAGTCACCAGCCGCTTCTTTTCATCTGAAAGTGAGGAGTTTGCCAGGGGGACATAGCGCGTGGGAGGATCACGCTGTTTCCCCCCCGAACACATGCCCTGACCGAACAGAGGAGGCGCTAGTGCAACGACCAGGACACATGCCCACATCTGGCTTCCATCCCACAGACACGGCCAATTGTGTCTGTAGGGACGCCTGACCAAGCCGGAGGTAACACGATTCAAACCAGCGATCCCCCATGTTGGTAGGCAACAGAATAGACTGCCACACCACCCAGATGCCCCCTAAACAATTCAAGTTTATACCGTTGCGTTACTTTTGACCCACCCGTTTGTTACTTTCATCTCGACTGACGGTGTCGAACGTAACAATGTGCAACTTCCGTTCAAAGTCAGATTATACCGAAGTTGTTCCACATTTGTACAAAATAGCACCTGGTATTCATAGAACACACATGTGAGTTGTTGATCACAACGGAAATTAGTTTCTGTCTGTAATGTTATCTTTTAAAATGAAATTTATCTGAAAAGTGTTACTTTCAGCTTGGTTCTCCCCTACCCTGACATTTGGAGGGAGGCGTTTCTAAATGTCAGTCTGAATAAGCACTGGAGGGCCTTCCATGGTAATTTTCTAGGCTGCAAGCGAGGCCATCATGAAGAGAGGAACTGGTTAATAACAGGCCTGTTTCCCCTGGCCCGTTGCCTCATGGATACTCATCCAATAGTTATTTTGAAACCTGCACTGAACATCACTGTAGTGGCAGCCATACCAAAGGCACTTCCAAAAATATTGAGCTCGTCACAAAAGCAACCCAGAAGGGCATGGCAAAATAAATTCTCAGCCTCAAAAGCATATCTTCGAGAATATGGTCTTACTAGGGCCCTCTCTCATGGACCTCTGGGCGTTTGGCATTGTTGTGGCTAGAGTGTTAGCATGCCATCTGGATGCCATGGAAGTGTTTAACATATTGAGACAGCATGGGTCATTGTGGCATTGTCAACAAACAGATGGCACTGAGCAGTGATCAGCGTTCTCAGCAAAAAATGTGTCATTGGTATGCTTGTTTTTTCTCTCAGCTCCTGTGAGTTTGCGTGTGTGTGTGTAATTGCATTAAAAAGAGGTTATATTTAGAAGTGTGGTTAACAGATACAGATGAACTTCTGAGCCGCATCTGATGGATTTTCATTGGTTCTATTGCATCTCGTGTGAAAATGAAAATGAGACTGTATAATGGTAGACTGTAAGGGAGAACTACAATGTGCAACTATTTTGCTTTAGCTTTCTTTTTTCTTCTTTAGAGTAATTCACATTAAAAGAAATTGGATAGACCTTGAAGTAATTTCCATAACGTATAAAGAAGTGATGTCAAGAACTTACAAAGAGCTTGATATGAAAAAAAAAGCTTCTAATTTTTAATTAGGCTTGTTGTTCTACTCACTCTTTATACACAACCACTTTTTCACTACATGGTATCTCACAGTGGCCCAGTGGTTAGCACTGTTGCCTCACAACAAGAAGGTCCTGGGTTCGAACCCTGGAGTTGTCCAACCTTGGGAGTCATCCCAGGTCATCCTCTGTGTGGAATTTGCATGTGCTCCCCATATCTACGGTGGGTTTTCTCCGGATGCTTCAGTTTCCCCCACCAGGGTTAATACTCCTATCTGTGCCCCTGACCGAGGCATGGTGAGATGAACTGGAGTTGGTCCCCGGGTGCTGCAAGGCGGCTGCCCACTGCTCCTAGCTACACAGCTAGGATGGGTTAAATGCAGAGCAAGAATTTCCCCACGGGGATTAATAAAGTAGTTAAAAAAATGAATTTTATATATATATACACTACCGTTCAAAAGTTTGGGATCACCCAAACAATTTCGTGTTTTCCATGAAAAGTCACACTTATTCACCACCATATGTTGTGAAATGAATAGAAAATAGAGTCAAGACATTGACAAGGTTAGAAATAATGATTTGTATTTGAAATAAGATTTTTTTTACATCAAACTTTGCTTTCGTCAAAGAATCCTCCATTTGCAGCAATTACAGCATTGCAGACCTTTGGCATTCTAGCTGTTAATTTGTTGAGGTAATCTGGAGAAATTGCACCCCACGCTTCCAGAAGCAGCTCCCACAAGTTGGATTGGTTGGATGGGCACTTCTTTGAGCAGATTGAGTTTCTGGAGCATCACATTTGTGGGGTCAATTAAACGCTCAAAATGGCCAGAAAAAGAGAACTTTCATCTGAAACTCGACAGTCTATTCTTGTTCTTAGAAATGAAGGCTATTCCATGCGAGAAATTGCTAAGAAATTGAAGATTTCCTACACCGGTGTGTACTACTCCCTTCAGAGGACAGCACAAACAGGCTCTAACAGGTACTATTTAATGAAGATGCCAGTTGGGGACCTGTGAGGCGTCTGTTTCTCAAACTAGAGACTCTAATGTACTTATCTTCTTGCTCAGTTGTGCAACGCGGCCTCCCACTTCTTTTTCTACTCTGGTTAGAGCCTGTTTGTGCTGTCCTCTGAAGGGAGTAGTACACACCGGTGTAGGAAATCTTCAATTTCTTAGCAATTTCTCGCATGGAATAGCCTTCATTTCTAAGAACAAGAATAGACTGTCGAGTTTCAGATGAAAGTTCTCTTTTTCTGGCCATTTTGAGCGTTTAATTGACCCCACAAATGTGATGCTCCAGAAACTCAATCTGCTCAAAGAAGTGCCCATCCAACCAATCCAACTTGTGGGAGCTGCTTCTGGAAGCGTGGGGTGCAATTTCTCCAGATTACCTCAACAAATTAACAGCTAGAATGCCAAAGGTCTGCAATGCTGTAATTGCTGCAAATGGAGGATTCTTTGACGAAAGCAAAGTTTGATGTAAAAAAAATCTTATTTCAAATACAAATCATTATTTCTAACCTTGTCAATGTCTTGACTCTATTTTCTATTCATTTCACAACATATGGTGGTGAATAAGTGTGACTTTTCATGGAAAACACGAAATTGTTTGGGTGATCCCAAACTTTTGAACGGTAGTGTATATATATATATATATATATATATGTGTGTGTGTGTGTGTGTGTGTGTGTGTGTGTGTGTGTATGTATGTATATATAACTTTATAACTTTGTTAGAAGAAACACTCAACGGTAGGGAAAGTACTTAACAAATAAGGAGCAAAATGAACTGCTTATCCTGCTCTCAGGGTCGCGGGGATGCTGGAGCCTATTCCAGCAGTCATTGGACAGCAGGCGGGGAGACACCCTGGACAGGCCGCCAGGCCATCACAGGGCCCACACACACACACACACACACACACACACACACACACACACACACACACATTCATATCTAGGGACAAATTAGTACGGCCAATTCACCTCACTTACATGTATTTGGACTGTGAGAGGAAACCCATGCAGACACGGGGAGACCATGCAAACTCCACACAGAGGACGACCCACCAAGGTTGGACCACCCAGGGGCTCAAACTCAGGACCTTCTTGCTGTGAGGTGACCACGCTAATCACTGCACCACCGTGCTGCCCGGATTTATTTTATTTATATGTATAGATATGTGTGTGTGTGTATGTGTGTGTGTGTGTGTATATATGTATATATATATATATATATATATATATATATATATATATATATATATATATATATATATATATATATATATATATATATAGTGTGTGTGTATTACTGGATGAGCGCAGAACCTGCTTTTTCAGGCATGACCAATCATATTACCCAAGCCAATATTTTATTGGCCCCTGGACCTGGCCTTCAGGCACCAAACAATCTATAGTATCATGTAGGATAAATATAGTACATATAAAATCAGAACCAGGATATATCATTATTTGGGTGATGTTGGGAGAGGAGGTTAGAGTACATGAATAACACTTAGTCCTTCCAAGCAATCGTCATTGAGGAGTTTTTGATCAGGATACCTAACCCCTAACTACATTAGCAGAGCTGCTCAGTGGCCAATGCTGATTGTACTGGACCACTTGCAGTTCTAAACTATGGGAGGGGTCATGGTTTTTATTAATATGTAGGAATATTAATTTTGATGATGTTGTTTTTTCAGTTATGAAAAATACTACCTGATGTGTGCCCTCACCCACAATGACAAAAACCTGTTTACACCAGTCCAGTCTAAGAAAGTAGGAACTTACAGGAGTTTCTTCTACCACATCAAATGGGATGAACTGTAAGTGATCACTCTTCTCCTCCCCTCTCCTCTCATCTTGTCTTCGAATGTTTCTTGAAATAAAAACTACACCCCTTCTTAGAAGAGCTTCTGCTTCATAACAGTAGAATATACCATTTCCTGGTGCACTTTCATGATCCCAATGCTCTCCTTTTCCTGTTCAGGATCAATTTCCCCATAGCTGTGGCTGTGCTCCCATTGGAGTCCATCCTGAGCTTGTCTCTGTTCGGGGTGCTGAGCCAGAGCACCAGCGGCTCCCCAGATTCCAACAAGCAGAGGAAAAGCCCAGAGCTGCTGGCCAAAGTCTCCATGCCGCTCTTTGACTACAGACAGTGAGTGAATTGGATGTACTCATGCTCGGTGGAGTGTGTTTGTGTGTGTGTGGATATTAACTTTCTGTGAGTGTGTGTATGAATCTGTTACTCACTCGGTGTGTGTGTGGCACAGTTGCTAGTTGTATATTTTGTGTGTGTGTGTGTGTGGAGGGAGAACAGGTTGTTTGTTGTATTCGTTCTGTTCAATTTTGTTTGTGCTGCATATGTGAATGGATTTACATGTAGATTCCAGTGAATTCTTATCAAGAGTTTTGCAGAGCAGCCACTTTTAAAACCACAAACAGCATGGCAGTGCACTCAGACAGTTGAAGTTACACAGACAAAGATGGGGGAACTGGAATTAGTGCATATACACACAGCTCAGCAAGACATATGGTCAGAACATATGAGCTAAGTTTTTCTTAGAATAGCTGACACAATTATATAGAAGGATGACTGATTACAAGGACATGTCTTAAGTTTTGTGTGTGTGTGTGTGTGTGTGTGTGTGTGTGTGTGCGTGCGTGCATGTGTGCGCGTGCGTGCGTGCGTGCGTGTGTGTTCCAGAGTATTAGCCAGAGGGACCAGGCTGTTGTGTGTATGGACGTCTCCCCAAGGAGCTGCTGCTGCCGCCAGCTCTGCAGGGACCCGTAAGAGAACGCTGGCAGAGAGAATCATACTACAGGTCAGTGTTGGTGGTTTCTGTGTATGAGCTGTAGTGGTGGTAACAGGGATGGTGGTGGTTTTAGTTTTTACCGCTTTAGTTCACTCGCGTAGCATTGCACTTACGAACTAGAAAGAACCCTCTGAATCAAAAATAATTGTTGCAAAAATATCTTTAAGTGCATCAACTGAAGATGAATCAATCTTAAACTTGGTTTATTTGCTCTTATGTTTTGTGTCCATGTTTGTGTGTGTGTGTGTGTGTGTGTGTGTGTGTGTGTGTGTGCGCGCGCGCGCGCATGGGTCAGGTGGACTTCCCCAGTCCAGCGCTGGATGTGCTGTATGTAGAGCCACCAGAGGCCCCCAGCCCAGAGCCTCTCACACTGGAGGAACTGGACCCTGACCTTCGGCGCAAGCTAGAGAAAATCTGCCGCCGAGCCTCTGCCTTTGGGTAGGAGCAGCGGGAGCAATGATTGGGAACTTTAACTTGGTATTCCACACTTGAAGGGGGTGGGTGAGAGGTTTGACAGACAAAAGGACAACTTACTGCTTTTACAGTGCCCAGTGACATAACAGAACCTTCACTTTACTCTGAGGGTCAGTTAAGTTTTGCACTACAATTGCTTTCTTGCTATGCCTGTTGGCTATGTTGGATAACATTGATTTGTCCAGCTTAAATAGGCTTTAGTATATGTTTTTTCCTAGCTGTAAAAAGAGTGTTTTTTTAAAGAGGTGTTTTTGAAGAATAACATTGAATTAGTTTGCTAAAAAAGGCTTTTATTTAGGTGACATTGACTTTGCCAGCTTAAGTCTCCCATAAAAGTCCGTGTGTTCTCTGCTCCAATATGTGTCCCCCATCTGTCGTGGTTCCAGCTAAATGGCCTCTGCCACTCTGCCAGCCTTCATGAGGCTCAACCAATGCCTCAGCACAGAGAGCACTCTCACTCGCCAGCCATTTGCTCTACTAGCCTCTATCTTGGGCATAAGCTACTCATTGTGTAGAAAGTTGTGTGGAAATGTGTGTGTGTGTGTGTGTTGGGGGGGGTCATGGGAGAATTGAACCCAGGCCTTGCGATCAAATGATTATCTCGTTATGACCGATCCCTGCTGCCTTGAAATAACCCAATACTTATTTGATCCCATAACTCAGAAGAAGAAATTCGCTTTCGACTTCACCCGCTCTCTGTGAGGGTGAGGAAGTCAGTGGTCCGTGTCAAATACAGTACAGGTCCTGGAGATGGTAGGGATTCGATATGCAAGTTGCTCAAAAAATTACCCTAATCTTTGTCATTTAGTTCATAGCAGGGAGATATCAAACCAGTTTAGGACACTCCATCTGGGCAAGTCTCTAACTTGTTTTAGATTCTTTGTTTATACTGATGTGCAATATATAGATATGCCCCAGTTTGTCTTAATTTGGTGCAGACTTGAACAATGTACAGAGTAACAAAATAGAGGACTTCAACTTGGTGACAGTAATAGAGTGATAATTTGCCAAGTTCCTGATTATATAGTATGTAGTAACCCAGTATGGAGTAAGAACAAGGAAATGGGGCAAGATTTTGCAGATTGTTCTTGACACTTGATAGTTCCTTTCCTGCTGTAGGTCACTGTTGTACTGTGGTTTTCCAGCATGAAAAGCTTCAGTGTAGTTAGGACCAATTGAAGGGAAATGTGCAAAACTTGTTTAAGTAGCGGTGGTCACATTTAGCTTAATCAGTAGTTGTAGTAGATACTGTACTAAATTGGCCGGCCCCATCAGTGCTAATTGTCAGCAAACCTGCTCTAATTTGTGCTTCTGTTAATAGATCTGACCCTTATTCTCTTACGCCCAGCACAGCCACAACCTTCCACTTTTTACCACTGAGCAGCTAAAGGCATCTTAATGGCATTGGTTTGATGGGGAGAGGTGGAGTACATATCAAAAAAATAGAAATCTATTCTGTAGCCTGACTTGATGTCTTCAAACTCTGTCACCTCCACTCCGCTCAGGTTATGAAGTGCCTCCTCGTCTTAATGGCATCGGTTTGATGGGGAGAGGTGGAGTACATATCACGGTAGAGTGGTTGTGTGCACATCCAACGATGCGGAGAGGTGGAGTACAAAGCACGGTAGAGTGGTTGTGTGCACATCCAACCTGTCTTAGGCCAGGTGCAGGGTAAAGTTTAAGTGAATGAGGGGAAAGAAGTAGCTGCACACTGGATTGTAGCTCCCAAATAATGTTTATTGACTGCATGCAACATTTCAACCAATATTGCATTGAAACATTGCATGTAGTCAATAGTGGTGGAATATAAACTACCATTCTCAGCTTAGCAAAATTCTTTCTTATTCATTTTTGGCTCAAAAGTGAACTCTAAACTCCTATTTTTTTTTCCAACTTGTTTTTTTGTTCAGTGATGAAATGTTGATTCAATTTATTTAAAAAAAAAAATCCATCCATCCATTATCTGAACCACTTATCCTGCTCTCAGGGTCGCGGGGATGCTGGAGCCTATCCCAGCAGTCACCGGGTGGCAGGCGAGGAGACACCCTGGACAGGCTGCCAGGCCATCACATAAACATCACATAAACACCCTAAAATCCCACAATGAAAAACATTGGAGCAAAAAGTGACATATTTGTCAATTTAAGAAAATCACAATGGGCCTATGGGTTGAAAACATTTCACCTCAAAACGAATGAACGTACGAAAAGACAAAGAGAGGAAAAACTTTCTAGATAAGGTGTTATTTAAATCACCCCCCCGCCCCTCTGTTTGCCCCCCCCCCACCACTATCCTATCTGTTTTCAGGCTAAAGCGAGCAGAGCATCAGCTCCTGTGGGACCAGCAGCTCTACTGCCGGCGGGACCACCCTAACAGCCTTCCTAAGGTGCTGGCCAGTGCGCCCAGCTGGGACTGGGCTAGCTTGGCCCACATTCAGTCCCTGCTACACAGCTGGCCAAATCTAGCCCCTGTCACCGCCCTGGAGTTGCTAGACTCAAAGTATGCACGCAAGACACCGGGGTGGTTATATATGTATTAGATATGAATGCCAAATACAAATTAAGGAATATTCTTATCTCCCAAACATGAAGAACACTGTCAAAGATGCCCTATCAGGCTGGTCTTTTGAATGCCCTTATTTGTTTCATGGATGTTGAACAATAGTAACAAATAAAGGAGTAGCCCTGATTTGAGGCATTGGATTGTTGATTTTATGTGGATGTCTTGCATCTAACTTATTCCATGTGTGGGTGTGCTTGAATGTATATAGGTTTGCAGACACAGAGGTGAGAAACGTAGCTGTCCGTTGGATTGGGGCAAGCACTGACGATGAGCTGGCTGACTACCTGCCTCAGCTAGTACAGGTATTACATTATAACATATAGTTTCATTCATTACACAGCTTTCTGCTCATGGTCTCTCTCTTTCTCATTATCACTCTCACTCTACATGTTTTTCCTCTAACTCACTGAATCATTCACTTCCCCATGTCACACTTTCACTCTTTTTCTTACACTCACTGTCCTCTCCCACTCAGTCTCTCACTCTCCCTCAATCTCTTTGCCACTTTCGCTGTCACTTGCTCACTCGCAATCTTTCCTCTTCTGTCACTTTAACTTTCTCGTTCCCTCCCATCCCTGTGTAGGCACTGAAGTTTGAATGTCATCTGAAGAATGCCCTAGTCATGTTTCTGCTCTCCAGGGCTCAAGGCAACATCAACATAACTCACCACCTCTACTGGTGAGTCCACTTTGCCACCAAAAACACAATCACAATAAACTGCAGAGTGCCCTGCTCGGTTTTAACATTACTAGCCTTACCAGCTAGTAAGGCTTCACCTTGCATCAAATCTGTACGTCAAATCAATGACGAGATGGCTAGAATGAAAACCTGCAGGGCTTAGGCATAGATTGTTCAATAACAATATTTCCAACAAGCTAAATTTATATTGATTTAAAAGTTATGGAAAAGTTGGGGAAAGAAAAAGTATTGCAACAAATCTTGGAGGAAGAAGTACAGCAAAGTATACAGAGGAAGAAGTTGGCAAAGAAGAAATGAGGTAGTCAGAGAGATGAAGAAAGTAGACAGGAGTACAAGGAGATGCAACGTAAAGTGAAGAGAGAGGTGGCAAAGGAAAAGGTTTTATGGTGAGTTGTATGAGAAGTTAGACACTAAGGGAGGAGAGAGGGACTGAGCTGGGAAGGATGTGCAGCAGCTTAGGGTGATCAAGGATAGAGATGGTAATGTGCTGACAAGTGAGGAGAGTGTGCTGAGAAGGTGGAAGGAGTACTTTGAGGGGCTGATGAATGAAGAAAATGAGAGAGAGAGAGAGAGAGAGAGAGAGAGAGAGAGAGAGAGAGAGAGAGAGAGAGAGAGAGAGAGAGGGTGGAAGGAGTACTTTGAGGGGCTGATGAATGAAGAAAATGAGAGAGAGAGAGAGAGAGAGAGAGAGAGAGAGAGAGAGAGAGAGAGAGAGAGAGAGAGAGAGAGAGAGAGAGAAGGTTTGATGATGTGGGGATAGTGAATCAGGAAGTGCAGTGGATTAACAAGGAGGAAGTGAGGGTAGCTATGCAGAGGACGAAGAGTGGAAAGGCAGTTGGTCCAGCATGGAGATGTTTAGGAGAGATGGCAGTGGAGTTTTTAGCTAGATTGTATAACACAATCTCGGAAAGTGAGAGGATACCTGAGGATTGGAGAAGAAGCATACTGGTACCGATTTTCAAGAACAAGGGTGACGTGCAGAACTGTAGCAACTACAGAGTTATTAAGTTGATCAGCCACAGCATGAAGATATGGGAAAGAGTAATAGAAGCTAGGTTAAGAGGAGAGGTGATGATTAGCGAGCAGCAGTATGGTTTCATGCCACAAAAGAGCACTACAGCTGTGATGTTTGCTTTGAGAATGTTGATTGAGAAGTATAGAGAAGGCCAGAAGGAGTTATATTGTGTCTTTGTGGATTTAGAGAAAGCTTATGACGGTGCCAAGAGAGGAGGTGTGGTATTGTATGAGGAAGTCGGGAGTTGCAGAGAAGTGTGTAGGAGTGGTGCAGGATATGTAGTATGAGGGAAGTGTGACAATGGTGAGGTGTGCAGTTGGAATGACAGATGGGTTCAAGGTGGAGGTGAGATTACATCAATGTTCAGCTCTGGGCCCTTTCTTGTTTGCAATGGTGATGGACAGGTTGACAGATGTCTCCGTGGACTATGATCTTTGCAGATGACATAAATCTGTGGCGAGAGTAGGGTGCAGGTTGAGGAGAGCCTGGAGAGGTGGAGGTATGCACTGAAAAGAAGAGGAATGAAAGTCAGTAGGAGTAAGACAGAATACCTATGTGTGAATGAGAGGGAGGACAGTGAAATGATGAGGATGCAAGGAGTAGAGGTGATGAAGGTGTATGAGTTTAAATACTTGGGGTCAGCTGTCCAAAGTAATGGGGAGTGTAGAAGAGAGGTGAAGAAGAGAGTGCAGGCAGGGTGGAGTGGGTGGAGAAGAGTGTCTGTAGTGATTTGCGACAGAAGGGTACCAGCAAGAGTTAAAGGGAAGGTTTACAAGATGGTAGTGAGACCAGCTATGTTATATGGTTTGGAGACAGTGGCACTGATGAAAAGACAGGAGACGGAGCTGGAGGTTGCAGAGTTGAAGATGCTAAGATTTTCCTTGGGAGTGATGAAGAAGGACAGGATTAGGAATTATTGTATTAGAGGGTCCACTCAGGTTGGACAGTTTGGAGACAAAGCGAGAGAGGCAAGATTGAGATGGTTTTGGACACATGTGGAGGAGAGATGCTGGGTAAATTGGGAGAAGGATGCTGAATATGGAGCTGCTGGAGAACAGGAAAAGAGGAAGGCCAAATAGGAGGTTTATGGATGTGGTGAACGAGGAGATGCAGTTTGTGTGACAGAGGAAGATACAGAGAACAGGAAGAGATGGAAACAGATGATCTGCTGTGGCGACCCCTAATGGGAGCAGCTGAAAGTAGTAGTAGTAGAGTATTGCAACAAATGTTTTATCCTGCTTGAGTTGGAAGATCAGAATCATTTTTATTGGCCATGTAGGTTTGCATATACGTGGAATTTGACTCCGGTTTCGTGGCTCTCTCAGGGTACTTAACATAGAATAACAGCACGACAACACAACAATCTTCAGATATATACACAAGGATTGACTTATTCAGGTGAAATAAGAGGTGATAAAGTGCAGTGATGCAGAGAATATATCTGAGATGCTGAAATGGATGTTAGCAGGTTACTTACATACATGCCTGAGGTAGATGGACATGACAGAGCATACCAGTCTATGTACAATGTACAGTACAGTATATACAAAATGGTTGGGTTTATTTGACAATATTAAGCGTTCATTTAAATGACAGTCTGCGGAAAGAAACTGTTTTTATATCTGGTTGTTTTGGGGTACAGTGCTCTGTAGCGCCTACCAGACAGGAGGAGTTGGAACGGGTTGTGACCAGGGTGTGATGGGTCTGCAGTGATGTTGCCTGCCCATTTCCTGAGTCTGGAGGTGTATAAGTCCTGGATAGAGGGCTGGTTGGCACCATTGATTTTCTCTGCAGACCTAACTGACCATTGTAGTCTGTCCCTGTCCTGTTTGGTGGCTGAACCAAACCAGAAAGAGATGGATGTGTAGAGGACAGACTGGATTATTGCATTGTAAAACTGAATCAACGGTTCCTGAGGCAGGTTGAATTTCTTGAGCTGGTGGAGAAAGTACATCCTCTGTTGAACCTATTTGATGATTGTGTCTATGTTGGATGCCCACCTTAGGTCCTGGGAGATTGTGGAACCCAGAAATCTGTAGGTTTTCACCATAGACACTGTGCTGTTGACTATGGTGGGGGGGGGTGTTGTGGGATTCCTCAGTAGGCAAACTGCAGGGGGTCAAGCAGGGGGCCTGTGATTTCCTTCAGGTGGGCTAACCCCAGTCTGTCAAAGGATATCATGACCACAGACGTTAGGGCAATGGGCCTGTAGTCATTTAATCCTGTGATACGGGATTAATGGGGACCGGGATGATAGTGGAGCTCTTGAGGCAGGAGGGGACGTCACACAGCTCCAGTGATCTGTTGAAGATCAGTGTGAAAATGGAAGCCAGCTGATCAGCACAGGCTTTAAGACAGGAGGGTGACATGCCAACCGGACCCAGTGCCTTCCTGGTCTTGTGTCTCTGGAAGAGCTGGCACACGTCCTCAACAAAGATCCTGATTGCAGGTGGGGGTTCGATGGGAAGGGGAGAGGGGCTAGCAGGGGGTGTAGTTGGTTGTGTATTGTGGCGGGATAGGGTGACGGGTGTGAAAGTTTGCTTTTCAAATCTGCAGTAAAGCCCAGTGAGGTTGTCAGTCAGTTGATGTTCCCTGCAGTGTGTGTGTGTGTGTGTGTGGGGGGGGGGGTCTCCTGTAGTTGGTAATGTCTTTGAGACCTTTCCAGACTGATGATGGGTTGTTGGCAGAAAACCTGTTTTGAAACTTTTCAGAGTAGCACGTTTTTGCCACGCTGATCTCCTTTGTGAGTGTATTTCTGGCTTTGTTATACCGGATCCTATCCCCACCCCTGTGGACTTCCTCTTTGGCCTGACAAAGCTGCCTGAGTTTAGCTGTTGTTAAAGGTACAGAAGGTGATGTAGAGATTACGCAATAAAGAATGATAGGGACATACTTTTTGAATTCATTCAGTGGATATCATCGTAGTCCTTGGTTCATTTTGATTATTTTTGTTGATATAGTCACAGGGAGATTGTTTATTCCCTTAAAACAAGCTAGTGGAAATGTACCTTGCTATATCTAAATTATTTGCCTTTTTTAAAAGTTTGCCTAAACTTTGCTTGCCATTTGGATGAAAACGTAGATAGCAGATAGGCCTTTATTATGAAACATGTGCAAGAAATGTTGAATTATATTGACATAAGTTTGACCGAAGACAGTTGAAATGGTTTAGCTACTGCAAAGGAGAACCCGTTCGTCGAAGAGCGCTGCACAGATTACAGTGCAGAGATAAAGTGGGTGATTGAAAGTCAATATTCTTCAGTATTTACATGTGAAATATCAGGGGTTTATGAATTTTTGGGCAGTTTATCAGTGACGTCCTGTAGCTTGGTTTTGAATTGGGTTCCGCTAACGCGGGCAATGCGTCCAGCTTTTAGTAACATTAGCTAAGTTTGTCAAATGTAATTATAAGCACCATTTGAGAATGTTAACTTTGCAAAACGTTTCATTGTGTTGCAGTCCAGCTAATATAATTAGTGAATGAAAGTTTTTTGCTTGGTGTTGACAATACAGATAAACGAGTTATGTATCATTGCTTGTATTAATCCAGCTACATTATATGATGACAAGTCAAGCATGGACGGAGTCTGATTATTATCATTTTAAAGGGTAAATCAACAATGGCGGAAATAGGGCTGGAAAAAAACCTGCTGCACTGATCTCTGTGGGTTGAAAACGTCTAGCATGTTGCACTTCATGGTCAGTCAAGTCAGTGATGCCATGGCAGGTGTTTTGTCTGTGACAGCTGATGGAAAACTCCTGCAGAGGTTTTCTGCCCTTTGTAACTCAGTGTTTATTTACCCTTTAAATATTACATTAAAAAAAACTAACCTAACAGCATGTGCAATTGGTTCTGTGTTGTGGGAACTTTTTACTGCACATTACTGCAGGCTGTTGAGGGACGCAGTACAGGACCCCGCGTGGGGCCGGCGTTATGAGCAGGTCCTGGGAGCTCTGTTGTGTCTGTGCGGGGCAAGGCTGAGGGCAGAGCTTGACAAGCAGACACGCCTGGTAACTCTGCTGGGAGCAGTCGCCGAGAGGGTCAGACAGGCTGGAGGCTCCACCCGACAGGTCAGTAACAGAGGGTAGATTAGGACCTGTACAGTACAGTTTAACTTGGCAACACTCAGCAGTTTACTTAGACTACCTGGACAGCAGTGTACTTAGACTCTGTGTGTGTGTGTGTGTGTGTGTGTGTGTGTGTGTGTGTGTGTGTGTGTGTGTGTGTGTGTGCGTGTGCGTGCATGTGTGCATGTGTGCACGCGCATGTGTGTTGCTCCCCAGGTAGCCCTGCAGGAGGGTCTGGAGAATGTTCAAAACTTCTTCCAAAGGAACAGCTGCCGTTTGCCCCTCAGCCCCAGCCTGGTGGCAAAGGAGCTCAACATCAAGGTAACACACACTCACACACACACAAAGACTTTGCTGTACAGTAACAAGAAGTATTTGCAGCTCATCACCATACTTTTAAAAATGAAATTGTATTTATTGCATTAAAAAGTAACAATGCATCATTAACATCATGGTTTCATCATGGTCAAGATATTAGAAGTCTACTGGGAAAAGCAGAAATTCTTCCATCACAAAAATCATCTGTTTCCTGTTAATTTTTAAAGTCAGTAAGCTATTAATGGCATACTGGATGTGCAATATTAGGATCCATGGTTGGTACAACAGTGTCATCAAATACAAACACTGCCAGGTTAGGGAAGTAATAACGAAAATATTTCCTTATCTGAGGAAGGAGCTTATTGGTGATTCGCATCATTCACTAGTTGAATGATGCTTATTGAAAACATTTGAGATCAGGATGTTGAGGTTAGCAGAATGTTTAAATGGCGGAAGTGTATTTCTATGTCCCTGGCTCAAATACTGCGAATCCATGTAAAGCTCAAATGTCACACTGTTCAGAGCATTTGGTTAAATGATGACCAAACTGGTGGACCTTGTTTGGGATCATTGCAGCTGACTATAATGTGTAAACTGACAAATCTTTTCTGAAATTATGTAAATTTGCCGTGTTTATGAGCTAAGAGACAAATGGACTTTATGAAATAATCTAGATGGCAACCAAAACAAAATATGTAAAATTAGCTTTTATATCCGTTAAGTCACACATTAAGCTAAACTTGAATAGTTCTATTGCAGGAAATGAAATCGTGCAGGAAGTGAGTGTAATTAAAAACAGGAAGTTAGTTTTGTGTGTTTCTGTGTGTGTTTATTTGTTGGGGCATGTCCGTGATCGGTATGAAAGGAGGAGGAAGAGCCTCGTTGCGAGTTGATTTACAAGTGGAAACTAATTTGGTCCTTCGTGAGAGGCCATCGAGATTGGTGTTTTCCAACCATCTGCAATTTGGGAGCGAGTGTATGCAGGTTTCCATCCCAACTAAACGTAACACCAGCTGATTTCACTCATTAATACGTCATCATCCAGAGAGGCTAACTAACAGGTGAAATTAGCAGGTGTAGATTAGGCAAGAATAGAAGTAGTGGCCTTGACCATTTTCCCTTTTGTAAAAGAAAATAATGGGGCATCTTGTGATTTGGAAGTGGCAGTGATGAATATTCCTTGTTCTTCGTCTCAAAGATTTTTTTTTTCTCATTGCCACACAGATATGACTCACACATGGGTTTGTTCAAGTGAGAAAATGGTATCTTCACCCACTCTGTCTATTTGTGTATACAGGCCTGTTCTTTCTTCAGCTCCAATGCAGTGCCCTTAAAACTAGCCCTGGTCAATGCTGATCCACTGGGAGAGGAGATCAATGTCATGTTTAAGGTAAACCTATGCATGCACACACAGGGCAGCAGGGTGGCACTCAGCAAGCATTCATCCTACTGAAGTGTCCTTGAGTAAAACATCATTTCCACGTTTACCGATGCATGTAAATATGCACATACATAAGTGAACATAAACAGAATGTTGGAAATACAACTGCACAAAGCAAGCATTTTTCAAGCAGTTTATCAAATAATATCTCGTCTTTTATTCTCGTGTTGCCACCCTCCTTTACTTCACGCTGGAGTTGTGATTACCTCATGCTTGTCAGTCGTCTCATTTTACATGGTTCTGAACTGACACTGTGCCCCCTGATGGCAGAAGTAGAATATGACAGATAACGTCAAATGTGTTATCTGGTGTTGTAATTTTGCTAATATGCAAGCTCAGGTGTGTGTAATTGTACATTGTTTTTTACAGCATATCTGTTAATGTATTTATTTATTTATCTACATGCCTGAGTATGTGTACATCTATGAAAATGTGTCTCCGTGTCGTTTCGCATGTTTACTTTGTGTGTGGTGTGTGTCTGTCTGTCTCAGGTGGGGGAGGACCTGAGACAGGACATGCTAGCTCTGCAGATGATTCGCATCATGGACCGCATCTGGCTCCAGGAGGGCCTGGACCTCCGCATTGTGAACTTCAAATGTATTTCTACTGGCAAGGACAAAGGTAATTCTATGCACAAACACACATACATATCATTTTCCAAATGCAGCTCATCTGGCAAAGACAGGGACACTACCTACACTTTGAGAATTTATTGTAGCAACACTTGGTCCTAGTGTGAGAAAGACAGTAAAGAACAACACTTAATTGTGTGTAAACAAAATGCACCATTAAGCCTGGTATGCTGTCTGCCTTCCTTTGACCGGGTAAACAAGTCTTAAACACAGCCTCTGTCTGTTAAAACAGTTCACGGTCTGGTTCAGATCCCAGGTCTGCTCCTGTGCCTATTCAAACACGCATACACACACACACACACACACACACAGAAACAAGGTGAGCCCTGTTGATCAGTTGTGTCACTCCTGATTCTCTATAGTATGTGTCAAACTCAAGGACCATGGGCCAAATCCAGCCCCTCGCAAATTTTGATCCAGCTATCATAGTGATTGAGATTCTCAACACATTTTGGCCCACCTAGTTATAGCTGTGGTCTGCACAGTGACACATGCCCTGTACACACACCAAACCAAACGGATGAGTGCGCTGTCTGCAGGGATGCAAACACCTGATCACGGATATGCATGATGCAGTGAAAGCCTTTAGAAAAAAAAACTGTATCACCAAATCTACTACTACAACTACGTTTCGCTGCTCCTGTTAGGGGTTGCCACAGTGGATCATCCATTTCAATCTCTTCCTGTCCTCTGCATCTTCCCCTGTCATGCCAGCCACACCTGCATGTCCTCTCTCACTATATCCATAAACCTCCTTTTGGCCTTCCTCTTTTCCTCTTGCCTGGCAGCTCCATGTTCAGCATCCTTCTCCCAATATACCCAGCATCTCTCCTCCACACATGTACAAGCCATCTCAATCTCTCCTCTCTTGCTTTGTCTCCTAACCATCCAACCTGAGCTGTCCCTCTAATATACAGTGGCGCTTGAAAGTTTGTGAACCCTTTAGAATTTTCTATATTTCTACATAAATATGACCTAAAACATCATCAGATTTTCACACAAGTCCTAAAATTAGATAAAGAGATCCCAATTAAACAAATGAGACAAAAATATTATACTTGGTCATTTATTTATTGAGGAAAATTATCCAATATTACATATCTATGAGTGGCAAAAGTATGTGAACCTTTGCTTTCAGTATCTGGTGTGACCCCCCCCCCCGCCTTGTGCAGCAATAACTGCAACTAAACATTTCTAGTAACTCTTGATCAGTCCTGCACATCATCTTGGAGGAATTTTAGCCCATTCCTCCGTACAAAACAGCTTCAACTCTGGGATTTTGGTGGGTTTCCTCACATGAACTGCTTGCTTCAGGTCCTTCCACTAAGGTCAGAACTTTGACTTGGCCATTCCAAAACTTTAACTTTATTCTTCTTTAACCATTCTTTGGTAGAACGACTTGTGTGCTTAGGGTCGTTGTCTTGCTGCATGACCCACGTTCTCTTGAGATTCAGTTCACGGACAGATGTCCTGACATTTTCCTTAAGAATTCGCTGGTATAATTCAGAATTCATTGTTCCATCAATGATGGCAAGCCGTCCTGGCCCAGATGTAGCAAAACAGGCCCAAACCATGATACTACCACCAACATGTTTCACAGATGGGATAAGGCTCTTATGCTGGAATGCAGTGTTTTCCTTTCTCCAAATATAGCGCTTCTCATTTAAACCAAGAAGTTCTATTTTGGTCTCATCTGTCCACAAAACATTTTTCCAATAGCCTCCTGGCTTCTTCATGTGATCTTTAGCAAACTGCAGATGGGCAGCAATGTTCTTTTTGGAGAGCAGTGGCTTTCTCCTTGTAACCCTGCCATGCACATCATTGTTGTTCAGTGTTCTGCTGATGGTGGACTCATGAACATTAACATTAGAAATGTTTGAGAGGCCTTTAGTTGCTTAGAAGTTACCCTGGGTTCCTTTGTGACCTGGCCGACTATTGCATGCCTTGCTCTTGGAGTGATCTTTTATGGTCAACCACTCGTGGGGAGGGTAACAATGGTCTTGAATTTTCTCCATTTGTACACAGTCTGTCTGACTGTGGATTGGTGGAGTCTAAACTCTTTAGAGATGGTTTTGTAACCTTTTCCAGCCTGATGAGCATCAACAAGGCTTTTTCTGAGGTCCTCAGAAATCTCTGTTCTTGCAATGATACACTTCCACAAACATGTGTTGTGAAGATCAGACTTTGACAGATCCCTGTTCTTTAAATAAAACAGGGCGCCTACTCACACCTGATTGTCATCCCATTGATTGAAAACACCTAACTCTAATTTCACCTTCAAATTAACTGCTAATCCTAGAGGTTCACGTGCTTTTGCCACTCACAAATATGTAATGTTGGATCATTTTCCTCAATAAATAAATGATCAAGTATAATATTTTTGTCTCGTTTGTTTAATTGGGTTCTCTTTATCTACTTTTCGGACTCGTGTGAAAATCTGATGATGTTTTAGGTCATATTTATGTAGAAATTTAGAAAATTCTTAAGTGTTCACAAACTTTCAAGCACCACTGTACTTGTTCTTAATCCTGTCCTTCTTCATCACTCTCAACAAAAATCTTAGCATCTTCAACTCTGCCACCTCCACCTCCACCTCCTGTCTTTTTGTAAGTGCCACCATCTCCAAACCATACAGCATAGCTTGTCTCACTACCATCTTGTAAACCTTCCCTTTAACTCTTGCTGGTACCCTTCTGTTGCAAATCAGTCCTGACATTCTTCTCCACCCACTCCACCCTGCCTGCACTCTCTTCTTCACCTCTCTTCTACACTCCCCATTACTTTGAACAGTTGACCCCAAGTATTTAAACTTATACGCCTTCGTCGCCTCCTTGCATCCTCACCATTCCACTGTCCTCCCTCTCATTCACACATATGTATTTTGTCTTACTCCTGCTGACTTTAATTCCTGTTCTCTCCAGTGCATACCCCTACCTCTCCAGGCTCTCCTCAGCATGCATGCTATTCTCGCTACAGATCACAATGTCATCCGTGAACATCATAGTCCACGGAGACTCCTGCCTGATCTTGTCCGTCAACCTGTCTATCACCATTGCAAACATGAAAGGGCTCAGAGCCAATCCTTGATGTAATCCCACCTCCACTTTGAACCCATCCGTCATTACTACCGTGCACTTCACCACTGTCATATTGGCCTGATACATATCCTGCATCACTCTTACATACTTGTCTGCCTCGCCCGAGTTCCTCATACAATACCACACTTCCTCTCTCGCCACCCTGTCATACGCTTTCTCTAAATCCACAAAGACGCAATGTAACTCCTTCTGGCCTTCTCTATACCGCTCCATCAACATTCTCAAGGCAAACGTCGCATCTGTAGTGCTCTTTTGTGGCATGAGCCATACTGCTGCTCTCTAATTATCACCTCTCCTCTTAACCTAGCTTGCACTACTCTTTCCCAAATCTTCATGCTGTGACTGATAAACTTTATACCTCTGTAGTTACTACAGCTCTGCACATCACCCTAATTCTTGAAAATCTGTAACGGGGCATCCGGGTAGTGTGGCGGTCTATTCCGTTGCCTACCAACATGGGGATCTCTGGATCGAATCCCCGTGTTACCTCCGGCTTGGTCAGGTGTCCCTACAGACACAATTGGCCGTGTCTGCGGTTAGGAAGCCGGATGTAGGTATGTGTCCTGGTCGCTGCACTGGCGCCTCCTCTGCTCAGTCGGGGCGCCTGTTCAGGGGGGAGGGGGAACTGGGGGGAATAGTGTGATCCTCCCACGTGCTACGTCCTCCTGGCAAAACTCCTCACAGTCAGGTGGAAAGAAGCGGCTGGTGACTCCACATATATTGGAGGAGACATGTGGTAGTCTGCAGCCCTCTCTGGATCAGCAGAGGGGGTGGAGCAGTGACTGGGGTAGCTCAGAAGGGTGTGGTAATTGGACGGATAAAATTGGGGAGGGAAAGGGAGAAAAAAATCCAAAAAAGAAAATCGGTGCCAGTATACTTCTTCTCCACTCCTCAGGCATCCTCTCAATTTCCAAGATTGTGTTAAACAATAAAAACTGCACTGCCATCTCTCCTAAACATCTCCATGCCTCCACAGGTATGTCATCTGGACCAACTGCCTTTCCACTCTTCATTCTCATCATAGCTGCCCTCACTTCCTCCTTGCTAATCCACCGCACTTCCTGATTCACTATCCCCACATCATGAAACCTCTCTCTCTCTTGTTTTCTTCATTCATCAGCCCCACAAAGTATTCTTTTCACCTTCTCAACACGCTCTCCTCGCTTGTCAGCACATTTCCATCTCTAGCCTTCATCGCCCTAACCTGCTGCACATCCTTCCCATCTCGGTCCTTCTGTCTAGCCAATCGGTACAAGTCCTTTTCTCTTTCCTTAGTGTAGAACCTCTCATACAACTCACCATATGCCTTTTCCTTTGCCTTCGCCACTTCTCTCTTCATTTACACCACCTCTCTTTGTATTTCTGTCTACTTTCTTCATCTCTCTGACTATCACACTTCTTTTTTGCCAACCTCTTCCTTTATATACTTTGCTGTACTTCCTCATTCCACCACCAAGTCTCCTTGTCTTCCTTTCTCTGTCCAGATGACACACCAAGTACCTTCCTAGCTGTCCCCCTTACTATTTCTGCAGTGGTTGCCCAGCCATCTGGCAACAATTCACTACCATGCAGTGCCTGCCTTAACTCCTCCCTTAATTCCACACAACATTTTCCTTCTTCAACTTCCACCATTTGATCCTTGGCTCTGCCTTCATTCTCTTCCTCTTTTTGATCTCCAAAGTCATCCTACCGACCACCATCCAATGCTGCCTAGCTACATTTTCCCCTGTCACCACCTTGCAGTCTCCAATCCCTTTCAGATCACGCCTCCTGCATAAGATATAATCCGCCTGTGTGCACCTTCCTCCACTCTCATGCATCACCCTGTTTCTCCCTCTTCTCAAAATATGTATTCACCACAGCCACTTCATTCCTTTTCGCAAAATCCACAGCCATCCGTCCTTCCAAATTCCTCTCCTTGATACCATACCTGCCCATCACCTCCTCATCATCTCTGTTCTCTTCAATATGCCCATTGAAGTCCACTCCAATCAGAACGCTCTCCTCCCTGGATACACTCTCCACCACTTCATCTAACTCACTCCAGAATTCTTCTTCTTCCATCTCACACCTAACTTGTGGGGTATATGCGCTGATAACATTCCTCATCACACCTTCGATTTCCAGCTTCATACTCATCACCCTGTCCAACTCTCTCTTCACCTCCAACAAACTCTTGACATACTCTTCAGAATTACCCCCACCTTAATTCTCCTCCCATCCACACCATGGTAGAAGAGTTTGAACCCACCACCTATGTTCCTGGCCTTACGCCCCTTCCACATGGTCTCTTGCACACAGTATATCTACCTTCCTTCTCTTCATCACATCAGCCAGCTCTCTTCCTTTACCAGTCATAGTGCCAACATTCAAAGTTCTGACTCTCACCTTCACACTCTTACCCTTCCTCTCCTCTCCCACTGCCTCTGGACATGCCTTCCCCCTCTCCTTCTCCTTCACCCAACAGTAGCATAGTTTCCACCGGCACCCTGCTGGCCAACAACAGTACCAGTGGCGGTTGTTGGTAACCCGGGCATCGACCAATCCAGTATTGAAATCTGATTTATGATCCCCATATTTGATCTGGCAAAGGTTTTATGTCAGATGCCCTTCCTGATGCAATCCTCCCCATTTATCCAGGCTTGGGACCGGCACTAAAAATGCACTGGCTTCTGCATCCTCAGTGGCTGAGTTGTGGCAGAACTAAATGCTGCAGTTAAATTATGTTCAATTTCCAACCTGTCAATCAGTGGTAAACACGCTCATCACTGCTTTCCTAATAGAGAGAGACACTCAAAGCAGAATTTGGTAGATTTGTCAGCTGTGAGACTCAGAAATTCAGGTTTTGAGCTTTTTACAAATCCATTTGCAGTTGATGTGTACAGCGCTCCAGGGCACTTACAATTAGAACTGATAAAATTGCGGTGCAATGGCACACTGAAGGCCAAGTTTGACTCTGTTTGGGCAGGCAAGTTAGCACCATTCGTCCCAAACATGATGCCACAGCTCCGCCTTCATGTCCTGAGCATTTTCAGGAGCACTTACTTGTGTGGTCAAAAGTTCTGTGATGAAGAGCAACAAATCCTCTCACAGATCCCGCCTCACAGACTTGCCTTCATTCTGAAAATTGTTACAGCTGAGGACTTTAAACCAAGAATTGATGAACTTGCATCAAAAGAAAAGATGTCAGGTGGCTGGAAATAGGCCAATCTATGTGGCTAAATAGGATGCCAACATTAATGTGTTATATTTAGGTCTGTGAAATAGGCTGCATGTGAGTTTTGCTTGACTGCAAAGTTTATTTGGGATTTTTAGGGTTTTATGTGCAGCCAGTTGCATGCCAGAAGGCTAGGATGTATGGGACATGTAAACTATGTGATTAAAGATCTTTTACTTTTATTTTCTATCAAATGCCCCACACAACCATTGAGTTGTCATATTCAGGCCTGTGAAACAGATTGTTGTGAGTTGACTGTATGGTAGCCTATATGTAAAATTTAATCAGAGTACATTATTTTGCTTGACTAAATGGTATGATGGCTAAGCAACGTTTTTTGTTGACTTTTTTTAGGGCTTTATGTGGACCAAATTGTATGTGAGAAGGCTATATGTAACATGCAACAATATAATCAAAGATATTTTATTTCTATTTTTTTGCTTAAATAAAAGCATGTCACTAAACTAAGTCGAGCCCTCAATGTGATTCTCATTTCCCAATGTGGCCCTTATGCCAGGATCAGACTACATGGATTCTTTTGATACGATTTTGTCGTTGCCGACAAATTTCCAGTGTCGAGCCAGATTATGACGAACGGGCTTCATTACCCTGTGTAGAGTGACATAATCGAAGAACAGCGATGTGGCATCTAGGACGCTCCTTGATACCCTGATGAAAAGTCTAGCATGTCAGATTTTTTTGTATTTGCCTCCTTAGTCTGACAACTTCTACCTACAATGTGTTCCTTGACGTTGACCAATAGGATGATAGAGTGCTCTCTGGTGCACATATATGTAAACATGGCAAAGAGAAAGAGTGATGCTGCTGTCAGGTGGAAAGGCGAAACTGAGGAAAGATTCGTTGAGCAGTGGCAACAGTACCCCTGCCTTTTTGAGGTGCCCTCAAGGGAGGACCATGACAGAGTCAAAAAAGATAGGCTAAATGTTGGCGAGAAATAGTGGAGGCACTTCAGCAACCTGGTGAGTAGCTGGTTAAGCTATGCTAGGTTATCATTCCCCAGTAGCACTAGCCGCAACAACGTCCACAATCATTTTTTTCTTTCTTTTATTTTTCTTTTCGGAACACAAGACCGCCAGCATCACACATAGAGCTTCTGTAGCCATGATGACAATTTCTTGACCCTACTCCCTGGCGACCTATGAACTCGCACAAGGTCATGAAAGACAGCATACGATGATTGGTCAGGGTCATACTTGTAGTGTTGCCAGTCTCCCGGCCAAGACGTAGCAAGAATGTATGGTACTATGATTGCCTAAACTGACATGGTGACCATTGTGAAAGACAAAAATATCATGTAGTCTGATCCCGGTGTTAGTGAAATTGAGTTTGACACCCCTGCTCTATGACTTCTGGACTTAGTCACATGTTTTTTTTCTCATCAAACCCTCATTTCTCTTTACTGTATATTTTGTCTTAATAAAGCTGATATGTCATAGCTAAAATTTTCAAAAACTGTTTGAACAAAATGGTGTAAATCTATAGTTACCATCACCCTTGGTAGTAAGTTAGAACCTATCCCCAAGGCTCAGCGTTTTCAGTTTTTATTTTTCAAAGCCATCCAGTATGCGGAATTTCACCACAAGAGGACACTGTTACATAACCTCGCATGAACAGGAACAACTTTTGGATCCATGGAAACATAAAATCCGGATAAAAATCAGTTTAAAGCGATCTGCTCCTTTTAAAAAAATCTGGGTAATTTTCGGTGAAAATCAGTAAAAACCGAAAACGCTGAGCCTTGCCTATCCCATAGTCTGATCCCGGTGTTAGTGAAATTGAGTTTGACACCCCTGCTCTATGACTTCTGGACTTAGTCACATGTTTTTTTTCTCATCAAACCCTCATTTCTCTTTACTGTAGATTTTGTCTTAATAAAGCTGATATGTCATAGCTAAAATTTTCAAAAACTGTTTGAACAAAATGGTGTAAATCTATAGTTACCATCACCCTTGGTAGTAAGTTAGAACCTATCCCCAAGGCTCAACGTTTTCAGTTTTTATTTTTCAAAGCCATCCAGCATGCTGAATTTCACCACAAGAGGACACTGTTACATAACCTCACATGAGCAGGAACAACTTTTGGATCCATGGAAACATAAAACCCGGATAAAAATCAGTTTAAACCGATCTGCTCCTTTTAAAAAAATCTGGGTAATTTTCGGTAAAAATCAGTAAAAACCGAAAACGCTGAGCCTTGCCTATCCCACCACTGAACTGATTTTTTTAAGATTGGAATATTAGATAAGTTTGCATTTTTGTGTTGCTCAATTGGTAGAGCATGGCACCAGCACTCCCTGAGTTATAGGTGCTTTTGTGAGCTAAATGGGTGGATCATGGGACTGTCACCTCCAGGGTTTGGGGTTCCATCCATATTAGGTCCACTCATACTTAACATGTATGCATTCTTCTTCGAGCAATCACCAAATGTCATTGTGTTACTCGGTGTGTCCTCCAGGCATGGTGGAGCTGGTGCCATCCTCTGAGACTTTGAGGAAGATCCAGGTAGAGTATGGAGTCACTGGCTCCTTTAAAGACAAACCCCTGGCTGAGTGGCTCCGCAAGTACAACCCTGCTGAGGATGAGTATGAGAAGGTACAAATACAAGCATGTATAGCCAGACAAACTACAACACACAGACAGACAAACCACCACACACATACAGTAGACACAAAACAACACAAACAGACAAACAATCCTGAATGAGAAGTACACATGCACAGATGCACACAAACCCATATCACCGCTACACGCACAACCAGGTAGTTACATAAGTATAGCCCTGACCAGTATAAGAGGGCACACACACATACACATTCAGCCAGGCTGAAAACCAACTCCTCACTCCAAACAACATTCAGAAAGCCACACTGAAACACTTAGTCATGTTGCCAACCCAAATGAATAGCAGTATACTTCTATGACTTCATGACTTCATGCTTGTTCTGACTGTGCTCTCATGTACCCAAATAGGAGAGTTGATTTTGACATAAGTGATTTTGCTCCACAAAACTATCTCCCAATTATTGCAGAGCCACAAACACCAAAATGGTATCTCTCTCTCTCACTCTCACTCTCGCGCTCTCTCTTGGAGTAGTAGCAGCGTGTTGCTTTGGTGTGAGTGAGTTTCTAAAACTTGAACTTTTTTCTGTCTGTCTTGTCATTTTCATGTGCTTTTTGTCGGTTGGAGTTGTTTTCTTTAGTTTGGTAGCAGTGCTACCAAACTATGCCCACTGTAGGAGGCATAGGAATAGGGTTTGAAAAATTGACACACCGGCATGCAATTAAAGTGGTTCCAGTGGTCAAATGCTCAGTGGAGGAGTGCTGCTTGGCGGTAGGAGAACATGTGGGATATGAAAGCATGCGATCTGCATCCAGAATGAGCAGTGCTGTAGTTATTTTTCTTGATAGTGTTGATAAAGTCAAACAGGTTGTGGAAAGTGGTGTGGTGATTAAGGACACATTTACTATCATTCTGCTGTTGGTTAATCTAGCCAAGAGAATCACCATTTCAAATGCTAACTCGTTCATGAGAAATTTAGCTTTGGAGAAGGAGCTTGCAAGATATAGACAGCTAGTGTTCCTGATAAAAATGGTCTCTTCGAGTTGCCAGTCTCCTCACTTGAAATACGTTACGTCCCGTAGGAGACAAGGTTTTATGATTTTGAAAAATAATGTGGAGGATTTGGATCTAGGATGACCAAGATGGTCATTATGACCATTTTGGATTTTCCAAGTTTAATAACTTTGTGGGGGGGCACAGACCTGGTCACCATGACTACCACCAAGACATTGCCGTATTTACAGGCGTTGGACTGCGGCCATTTTAAATTGCTTGAAAAATAGTATTAAAGTTGTTAAAATGTTAATTTTGTTGTCAGTCGTTTCTTAACAGACATACTAACATATGTAATGCATTAATATCGCTATTGGGTATTTATCTTGACAGAATATAGAGTTTATAAACAGCACTTGTTGCAAACTATGAAAGCTTTTGGTTTCAGCCCAGGTTTTATAGCTAAGAGCAAGCTTTTGTACAGTGACATTGATAGTGTACTTAAAATTAACAGTGAGTTGCTTTTGCTGGTTGCAGCGCAACTTTTAAACTCTCTGCCTATGCCGATGATGTAGCTATTTTTGTAAAGGACCAAAGGGATGTTGATGTTTTAGTAAAAAATGTGAAGTTTGATCAAATATCATCAGCTTGGGTAAACCGGGGGAAAAGTGAGTCACTGATGGTAGGAGACGAATTGAATGGTAAGCTCATGTTACCTGGGGGGTTGACATGGAAAAGGGGAGGGATGAAATATCGGGGGGTGTTTGTGGGGAATTCATCTTTTTTAAATAAGAATTGAGAGAATGTTTTAGAAAAAGTAGAAGGGCATCATAAGAAGTGGAAATGGGATTTTTTTTATCCCCCCCCCTTTTCTCCCCAATTGTATCCGGCCAATTACCCCACTCTTCTGAGCCATCCCAATCTCTGATCCTGCCCCTCTGCCAATCCGGGGAGGGCTGCAGACTACCACATGCCTCCTCTGATACATGTGGAGTCGCCAGCCGCTTCTTTTCACCCGACAGTGAGGAGTTTTGCCAGGGGGACATAGTGTGTGGGAGGATCACACTATTCCCCCCCCCCCCAGTTCCCCCTCCCCCCTGAACAGGCACCCTGACCGACCAGAGGAGGCGCTAGTGCAGCAACCAGCACACATACCCACATCCGGCTTCCCACCCGCAGACATGGTCAATTGTGTCAATAGGGATGCCCGACCAAGCCGGAGGTAGCACAGGGATTTGAGCCGCCGATCCCTGTGTTGGTAGGTAATGGAATAGACCGCCACGCCACCTGGACACCCTGTGGAAATGGATTTTACAAAAATGTCATATAGGGGTCACATTAGTAATCAACAACCTGGTGTCATCAACTCTATGGCAACACAATTAACATGCATTGATCCTCCAACCAACCTCCTGGCCAAGATTCAGGCTGTACTGGTGAACTTTTTCTGGGACAAATTGCACTGGATTCCTCAGAGTGGGCTAAGGATGAAGGGAGTCAAGGACTGATCCATCTGGCCAGCAGGGGCCTAAAGACTTAGTGTGGAGACCAGTAGCCTGTGCAATACTTCAACATTTCTGTGGACTCGGAATAAACTTGCCTTTGTTTTTAATGGATCTTAACAACTCAAACCTCAACGGAATGCCTAGTTTTTATTGTGCGCTCATAAGAGTATGGAATATGTTCAAGAAGGAGAGAATAAGCTGTTCTGACTCTCTGAGCTGGCTTCTAAAATAACCAGTGGTGTATGGTGGGCGTATGGACATGACCCACAACATAGGACCCACTGTGTCAAAACTGTTCTGCCGGGCAAAGGTTGTCAATTGGGTCAGGTGATGGAGCTGGCTGGGCCCAATCTGGACAATGTTGCTGCACTAGCATCTCACCTGGGAGGGAAATCTACACGCCTCATTAGTCGGGTGCTATGTAAGTGGAACAGTCACCTCACAGAAGAAGAAGGAGAACTTTTAACATCATACTGCAGTGGTTTCATTCATCCCAATATTGAAGATCAATTTCCTGTTTTAAAAATAGTTCCTGATCTGAAAAATTGCACGGGGCCGTTTTTTGATTTGGGAAATATTTTTAACTTGGTTCTGAATTCACTTAAAGGTAAAGCCATGTATATTATGATGGTTAAAATCCTGAATAAGGAAAAACTGAGTGGTCAGACTGATACACCCTGGAGAACCCAGCTGGGCTTGGGAGAGAATGCGAAGCCAATGTGGAGGGTTTTATATAAACCACCATTAATGAAAAAAAGCTAGTGATCTGCAGTGGAGGGTCTTGCATGGCATAGAGACTGTCAATGCTTTTATTTCTGTGTTAAACCCTAGTGGGGCGGCATGGGTCAGAAGGTAGAGCGGGTCATCTAGTAATCAGAAGGTCGCTGGTTCGATCCCCGGTTCCTGTGGAGAGCGTGTCGAAGTGTCCTTGAGCAAGACACTGAACCCTTAACTGCTCCTGATGAGCAGGTTGGCGCCTTGCATGGCAGCCTTCACCATCAGTGTATGAATGTGTGTGTGAATGTGAGCCATACACTGTAAAGCGCTTTGAGTGGTCGGTAGACTAGAAAAGCGCTATATAAAAAGCAGTCTATTTACCTAGTGTGAATGACAACTGCCCCTATTGTGCCCAGAGAGAAACAGTTTTCCATTGTTTTTTAGAATGTGTGAGGCTTACACTCCTGTTTGTGCTATTAGAAAATTTATTTAGATCATCTGGAGAAAGTTTTTACCAACAGAATTTTATTCTTGGTTTTAAATATAGCCAATGTTTAAAATATAAATGCCAACTCTTAAATTTCATTGCGGGACAGGCATAAATGGCTATTTATGTAAGCTGGAAAAAAATAATTGAAGAGTCTGTAGAATGTGATGTTGAACTCTTGTTTACCAGGATGGTCAAGGCCAGGATAAGGTTAGATTTTATTTATTACAGAGCAACAAAGGATCTTGACAAATTCATAACCATTTGGTGTTATAGAGGGGTGCTCTGTTCAACCATAGAGGATGAGCTGATTTTTGCTGCAGAGCTCAGATAAAAGGGGTCTTATCAAATCAAATCAAATCAAACCAATTTAATTTTATTTGTATAGCCCAATATCACAAATTACAATTTGCCTCAGTGGGCTTTTGTTTTTTTGTTTTATGTTTTGAGCTGTTGTTGAATGATATTTTTGGGCATGTTAAAGAGGTATGTTAAGCACTTCTTTGTAAGTTGACAATTTGATTCAAATAGTTTAAGTTCTCTCTCTCTCTCTCAATTGATATGTGAATCAGTTCTGTGATGGAAAATTATGTTTTTATTGGCCAGATTATTGTGAAGGAGTGACTTTGTTCATATTGTTAAAAAGATGTCATGTTAAAGTCTTTCTTGTTAAAACTAAACTTGTTTTACAATTTAAAAAAAGGGAGACTAACTCCTTTTTTGGATGTGCTAAGGTAAAGGAGTGACTTGATATTGTCAAAAGTCGTGTAATTGTTACATTTTGTTTTCCTTTTTAATAAAGAGCTGTTTTAAATTCAACATTCTCTCTCTCTCTCTCTCTCTCTCTCTCTCTCTCTCTCTCTCTCTCTCTCTCTCTCTCTCTCTCTCTCTCTTCTCTTTCTCTCTCCTCTCCTCTCACTAGGCATCAGAGAACTTCATCTATTCATGCGCCGGGTGTTGTGTAGCAACTTATGTGCTGGGCATCTGTGATCGGCACAATGACAACATCATGCTCCGCTCCACCGGCCACATGTTCCACATTGACTTTGGCAAGTTCCTCGGCCATGCCCAGATGTTTGGCAGCTTCAAAAGGTGAGGCTCACCAATCCGTAGTTGTATTACATGCTAGTATATGCACAGATCATTGGAACACCACAAGCATTTCTTAAACCATTCAAGAAAGTAGAAAGTCTGCAAATGTAAAGGATCCCTTGTGTCCTTGAATTCATAATGCAGTGATTATCTTCGATCAGACATTTGTATGCAATACTGCAATATCATGGCTCATTAAGGAAAACGTAGCCTGAAGGTATTTCCATTTATTTATTTTTATTTTTTTGTCTTTTGCCATTACATTTTCATGGGATTTGAACTGGCAACCATTTATCCTAAACTCAGCGTGTAAATTCTTCATTACAGACATGCATGTTAGATTAACGTTAGGTTAATACTCCTGTCTGCGGACTTGACCGAGGCATGGCAAGAAGAACTGGAGTTGGTCCCTGGGCGCTGCACGGTGGCTGCCCACTGCTCCTAGCTACACGGCTGCCCACTGCTTCCAGTGTGTGTATTGGGACAGGTTAAATGTAGAGGGTGAATTTCCCCACGGAGATCAATAAAGTACATTTTAAGTAATCTTAAAACTTCTCCACCCCCCCTCTCCCTCTCCTACTCTCTTTCAGGGACCGGGCTCCGTTTGTTCTGACTTCTGACATGGCGTATGTCATCAATGGAGGTGAGCGGCCAACCAGCCGCTTCCAGCTGTTTGTAGACCTGTGTTCTCAGGCATACAATCTGATTCGCAAACACTCTGGACTCTTCCTCAACCTGCTTTCACTGGTGAGTCTAACAAACACATACACACGTATCCAAACACACATTTGCAAATATGGACACATAAATGCACATATGTTCATACACACAAACATATTCATGCTCGTAAGAATAAGTTCACATACACACATATACTCCATGACATAGTCACACACCGTGCAGGTCCTCTCCTTGTTGCCATTTTTATCAGCAAACCCTTGGGTACAAAGTTTGGAACGTCTACAGTGAATAACAGATACTAAGAGATATTGCTGATATTCACAACATGCATTTCAGCAATTAAAAATGACATAGTAGATTACATGTATATGGCACTTTATTTAGACACCCAAAGCACTTCACAGTGAAGGGAGCAAACTCACCTCAACCACCACCAATGTGTAGCACCCACCTGTATGATGCACGGCAGCCATTTTGTACCAGATCGCTCACCACACATCAGCTTAAGGTGGAGAGGGAAGAATCATTGAGTGAATTACATGGGGGGATGATTAGGTGGCCAGATGGAGAGAGCCAGGTTGGGAATTTTTCCAGAACACCAGGGGACCCCCCTACTCTTTGCGATAAATGCCATGGGATCTTTTATTACCACAGTGAGTCAGGACCTCGGTTTAACATCTCATCCGAAGGACGGCATCTCCTACAGCACAGTGTCACGGTCACTGCACTGGGGCATTGGGATTTAAATAAATTCCAGCTGTATTTTTAAAACATCTGAACTGAACAATAAATATAATAAGAATAAAATAAAACTTAATGCAAAAGAAAATTGTATTTCTAAAAATGAACAAATTATCAAATTTCTTAATTATTGTTTTCACTGAACCCTATGTGTGATGAAATTGATGGAATATTTTACTGTTATTTTATTTAAAGCTGTATAAAGGACTTTCCCTGCCCATTGGTGGTAGATGAAGTGGCACACTGTTTTTCTTATGGCAATATTTTGCCATAAGAACTTCCCTTCTAAAGGGAAGGTCACCATAATGTCCAATTTCTTATTAAGCAGGTTTTCATTCATCATGTGGTGTAAAAAAAGAAAAAAAAAATATAACTTCGTTAAATGAAACACTCAACGGTAGGGAAAGTGCTCAACAAACAAGGAGCAAAATAATCCCGTGATTCAAGTAATTCTTCAATGGACAGTACAAGCCTGTTTCATGCCATAAGCAATCATCAGCTGTCAATAGAGCTACATGGCAAAGAACATAACATATTAACTGCCTCATCATGCACATCCCGTGCACAACATCCAATGGGGGAAGGGGGAGGTGCCTACATTAAAATACATGTGATCGCTAACCGTCCGGTAAGAGGAGGAGGGGGAGATAGGGGTTGCATACAAGGTTAATGGCATTATCTATTTATAATTACAAAATAGATGCTTTTTCTATGTCTGCAACTGCTGGCCAATTTATTCCTGTTATTCAATGTAAACATTTCTGTTTTGCAAATGATAAAATACTTTTCGGTTAGACATAGAACATCCATTAACGCTTGATGGAAAGAGCACTTCCAGGAACTCCTCAATCACAACAGCACAGCTGAACCAGACATTGCCAGCCACATTCCCCCAGAGTCCCATCAGAGAAGACATTGGGGAACCTCCCACCATGACAGAGGTTCAAGGGGCCATCAAGGCCCTTAAGAACAACTAGGCCGCCAGTCCAGATGATATCCCAGCTGAGATCTTAAAAGAAGGTGGACCAGAGCTCCTGTACCACATCCACACCCACCTCCTCAAGGTCAGGGAAAAAAAACAACGTTCCTTAGAGCTCAGGGATGCTCTAATAGTGGCCATATTCAAGAAAGGGGACAAGGTGGGGCACCCCGGTGGCTCACCTGATAAGGCGCGTACCACATAAGGCTGAGTCCTTACCACAGCAGCCTGGGTTAAATCCAGCCCGGGCCCTTTGCTGCATGTCATCCCCTCTCTCTCTCCTGCCTTCCCTGTCTCGCTTGACTATCGCTATCTAATTTTTTTTTTTAAAAAGGCGGAAAAATAATCTAAGAAAAGGGACAAGGCAGTATGTGGAAACTACAGGGGCATCTCACTCCTGTCAACAACAGGCAAAGCCCTTGCTCACGTCCTCGCAAGCTGACTGCTACCACTGGTTGAGGAAGTATTCCCAGAATCTCAGTGTAGTTTCCGCCCATCCAGAAGTACAGTAGACATGATATTTACAGCATGCCAACTCCAGGAAAAATACCGTGAACAAAGGCAGCCTTTGTACATGGCTTTCATAGACCTGACAAAGGCCTTTGATTCAGTAGACCACCAGGCTCTGTGGAGCCATACTATCGCGATATGGCTGCCCTGACAAATACGTCAGAATATTGAGGCTTCTACATGACGGCATGTCTGTCACAGTGCTCAGTAACAGCAGCTCTAAGTCAGAGCCCTTCACTGTGGAAACAGGGGTCAAACAGGGATGCATCATCACATCCACCCTATTTGCCATCTTTATTGCTGCCATACTCCACCTCACTGGCAAAGAGCTGCCATGGGGGATCCCAATGCTATACAGAACTGATGGCAGGCTCTTCAACCTTAGTAGGGTCAAGGCCAAGAGCAAAGTCTGCAACACCACCATCATGGAGCTTCAGTATGCAGATAACGGCATCGAAGCACACGCCGCAGAAGACCTCCAGGACATTCTGAATGCCTTTGCCAAGGCATACAAAGCCCTAGGTCTAGCATTAAACATCAAGAAGACCCAGGTCCTATATTAACCTCCACTCAACCGGCCATCTACCCAGCCCACCATAAAAGTGGACAACAAAATTATTGAACGTTAGATCACTTCTTCTACCTCGGCAGCCTTCTCTCCTCAAAAGCTGACGTCGAGTCTGAGGTCACCTGAGTTGTGCCAGTGGCACTCAGGAAAAGAGTCTTTGGAGACCGAGACGTAAAGGCCCAAACAAAACTCCCGGTCTACAGAACTGTTGTTTCCCCCACCCTGCTGTATGGAGCAGAGTCATGGACCACCTACAGCAGGTGCTTGAGAGCCCTGGAACAATACCACCAAAGATCCTTACGAAAGTTCCTGAGGACATGCTGGAAGATCAGACACACCAACATCAGCATTCTGGAAGAAGCCAACATGAATAGCATCACCACCACAATAATGCAGCACCAACTCCGATGGACAGGCCATGTCATCCGCATGTCCAACACACGTCTCCCCAAACAGATCCTGTACTCCCAGCTGAAGGAAGGTCAGCAAGCTCCTGGTGGGGCAAAAGAATGTTTCAAGGACAATATCAAAACCAGTCTGAAGAAATTCAGCATCACATCGAGCAACTGGGAACACATTGTACTGGATAGGCGCTCCTGGAAGAAATCCGTTCAGGAAGGAGCTGCACATAATGAAATGGAACTCCACTGTGCCACAGAGAAAAGTGACAGCACCGCAAGGAGAGAGAGAAAAAGGCACAACCACCACCAGTTTCCCCTGTCCACACTGCACCAAAGTATGGAGATCGTAGATCGGCCTCTACAGCCATCTTAAGACCCACAAGTAGACAACCCAATGGAGAGGACAGTCATACTTGCTTAGAGTGACTGCCGATGATAGTGGTGATGATGATATACACTCACCGGCCACTTTATTAGGCACACCTGTCCAACTGCTCGTTAACGCAAATTTCTAATCAGCCAGTCACATGGCAGCAACTCAATGCATTTAGGCATGTAGACGTGGTCAAGACGATCTGCTGCAGTTCAAACCGAGCATCAGAATGGGGAAGAAAGGTGATTTAAGTGACTTTGAACGTGGCATGGTTTTTGGTGCCAGACGGGCTGGTCTGAGTATTTCAGAAACTGCTGATCTACTGGGATTTTCACGCACAACCATCTCTAGGGTTTACAGAGAATGGTCCGAAAAAGAGAAAATATCCAGTGAGCGGCAATTCTGTGGGCGAAAATGCCTTGTTGATGCCAGAGGTCAGAGGAGAATGGCCAGACTGGTTCGAGCTGATAGAAAGGCAACAGTAACTCAAATAACCACTCATTACAACCGAGGTATGCAGAAGAGCATCTCTGAACGCACAACACGTTGAACCTTGAGGCAGATGGGCTACAGCAGCAGAAGACCACACCGGGTGCCACTCCTGTCAGCTAAGAACAGGAAACTGAGGCTACAATTCGCACAGGCTCACCAAAATTGGACAATAGAAGATTGGAAAAACGTTGCCTGGTCTGATGAGTCTCGATTTCTGCTGCGACATTCGGATGGTAGGGTCAGAATTTGGCGTCAACAACATGAAAGCATGGATCCATCCTGCCTTGTATCAACGGTTCAGGCTGGTGGTGGTGGTCTAATGGTGTGGGGGATATTTTCTTGGCACACTTTGGGCCCCTTAGTACCAATTGAGCATCGTGTCAACGCCACAGCCTACCTGAGTATTGTTGCTGACCTTGTCCATCCCTTTATGACCACAGTGTTCCCATCTTCTGATGGCTACTTCCAGCAGGATAACGCGCCATGTCATAAAGCTCGAATCATCTCAGATTGGTTTCTTGAACATGACAATGAGTTCACTGTACTCAAATGGCCTCCACAGTCACCAGATCTCAATCCAATACAGCACCTTTGGGATGTGGTGGACCGGGAGATTCGTATCATGGATGTGCAGCCGACAAATCTGCAGCAACTGCGTGATGCTATCATGTCAATATGGACCAAACTCTCTGAGGAATGTTTCCAGTACCTTGTTGAATCTATGCCACGAAGGATTAAGGCAGTTCTGAAGGCAAAAGGGGGTCCAACCCGGTACTAGCAAGGTGTACCTAATAAAGTGGCCAGTGAGTGTATATGGGCAGCACGGTGACCCAGTGATTAGCACTGTTGCCTGACAACAAGAAGGTCCTGGGTTTGAACTCCAGGCCATCCCAGGTCCTTTCTGTGTTGAGTTTGCATGTTCTCCCAGTGTCTGCATGGGTTTCCTGCGGGTGCTCCGGTTTCCTCCCACCATCAAAAAGACATGCATGTTAGGGTTAATACTCCTGTCTGTGCCCCTGACCAAGGCAATGGAAAGAAGAACTGGAGTTGATCCCCAGGTGCTACAGTTGCCCATTACTCCTATACAATAGGACGGTTTAAATGCAGAAGACAAATTTCAATGTAACATGTACAATGACAAAATAAAGTGGCTTTCTTTCTTACATACATACTTTTTTTTAAAACACCAAATGACGGTGTACACCATAATTAAGGGGGTCAAGCACAACTGTAGAAACTGACATATTTAGTAGTTCATGTCAGTTCAAATCAGTGGAGGGTCTTTGCGACAAGTACAATTAATCAAGATGCCATATGGAGCATTTCTGAAAATCTATACAATGGAAAAGAAAGGCTTATTGACTGAGCTCACTCCATTGTACACATTGCATACAGAATTTTAGACTACATCCTTGATACTAAATAAGAAAGTTAAACATTTTGTCTTGTGTTCGCCATACGTTTTCAAATTGGCTTTTTCCACCAGCTTTCGGGGACTGCATCATGTATTTCTGTTTGCTTTTAAATTTGGGTGTCGAATTTTTGTATGGTGATGAATCTTACTAATAACCTTTTTTTTTAGCCAGAAATTCTTCTTTGACCAAAATCCTGTCTTCATTTTATTTTTCCTTGCCTTTTGGTCAAAGGTTTTGTCCTGTTCTTTTGGGAAGACGAAGTTTGAACTTTATTTATTTGTTTGGTTTATTTATATATTTGTTTATGTATGTCACATATAAAAAGCTGAACTAAAATAATAAGCTCCCTTGTTTTGTGGTACCATGTACCAGAGCGACATGATGCGCAAATCGAGTGCAGTCCTGCTCTCATAGTAATTCTTTCAAGGCTCCACATTCTTTACTGTTGCCCTAGAAATTTCTTTTTATAAGGTGTGGTAAATATCCCTCAACTACATTGTAGAGTTCACCATGGCATGAAAAACTAGCTTATAGCTGCACTATGGCCTTATTAAATATATAAATTTGTGCATGTATGTTTACATACACATCAGTGCATGTATAAGGTGTGTTGCAATGTACCAATTATTACAACAAATGGGAAATTCTAAAAATGAAATGGCAATATCATGTATAAAAAAAAAGATACAATATTTTTGCATAGAATCAATAACATATTGGTTCCTCGGTCTCTATTATTCTTCCTGTTCACACTGATAAACAAACACACCCACACACAAAACACATGGTGGGTTGTAGGAACTCTCACATCACCATTCAGTGTTGGTGAAATGATTGCTAATGTGTATGTATATACACACACATATATATGCACAAATACACAAACACACAGATACGCTTATCTCTGTGTATATCTCAACCAGATGACTTCATCAGGCCTCCCAGAGCTGACCAGTGCCCAAGATCTGAAGTATGTGTATGATGCTCTGCAACCCCACAATACTGATGCCGAAGCCACCGTCTTCTTCACCCGGTAAATCCACACAGGCTAGTCTGAACTCTAAGCAGCTCTGCTGACCGGGCAAACTATATCGCATCTAGCTGACACTTGTATCCAAAGTGACTCACATGATATTTATGAAGAACAGGCAGAAGTTTAGTGTTTTGCCTGAGTACGTGTCAGCAGGATGTTTTGTACTTAGTTGATGTACCACTGGTTGTTGTGGAAGTTGAATCTGGGACTTTATGGTTAAGGGAAGGGTCTCTTTAAGATCCAGGCCGACTTTCTGCTGAAACTCACATCTTCACAAGTTTAAGAAATTACAGGAAACTACTTCATTCAAACTGAGTGCTGTGCTTTTTTCTGTGATTTATAAGCTCTTACTGAGTATAGAGGACTGTGAGATGTGTATTTAATTCAAATTAAAATACCATTTTGGTTTAAGGTTTCAAATGAAAAGTCAACCATAATGGCAGTAATATTAGTTCATGTTTAAAACGTCTAGATGTGTGCTTCATAAACTTGAGCATTATTCAAAAGAATCGAAAACCCAAATCGAAAAAAAAGAAAGCAACATTTCATCTATAAAACTATTCAAGTATATGACCTCTGCTTTGGCCTTTAATGCTATTGGCATCAGAGAACCAACATTTTTTTCCTGCTGTAATTGACACAATCAGCCAGATGACAGAGTTCAGCAGCCTGTTAGCGCTGGGTTACTGGTGGCAGCAGAGGGGGTTTCAGGCTACAGAGGAAGCACCATTTTGTAGGGAAGTCAGAGGCAGCCGTCAGGGAGAAGCAGCTCTGACAGGGCATAGGCCGCACCGGATGAAGATGTAAATCTACCATAGTGTGTGAGTGACAGATCAGAATGGAGGCAACTCCAATTACTCCAGGGAGAGCTGGGACATTTCTCTGAGGTCATGTCTTGTTATTTTCTACTGTATAGCAAAAAAAAGAATAATGTTCTCATCTGCGGGTCAGTGCGAGCTAAGCAGGATTTCTTTGCAGGTTTATTAGTGCAGAACTACAGAGCTTTTCTAAAAGATTTTAAGTAAGAGAAAAAAGAAAAAGACAGCAAATCAGAAAGTTTGTTTGGTATGCAATAGGGACTCTAATGGTCAGATATTTAACATTATTATGTTCAAGCAATTGCCCTGTGATGGTGGCCTGGTGGCTTGTCCAGGGTGTCTCCCTGCCTGCCGCGCAATGACTGCTGGGATAGGTCCAGCATCCCTGCGACCCTGAGAGCAGGATAAGCGGTTTGGATAATGGGATGGATGGATGTTAGTACAACCAGTAGGTGGTGCTATAACCACAGTATAGCTTCATCTACAAAGTACTGTGGGTAGTTTTGTATGAAACCAAGTAAGATTGGTTCAGGAAAATGCGTGTATAAGTACCTTTTTCACTCATTTCAAACAAGCCTATCCCCCTATCTTTGGTCTCTCTTATTTCTCTCTCTCTCTCTCTCTCTCTCTCTCTCTCTCTCTCTCTCTCTCTCTCTCTCTCTCGCTCTCTCTCCCCATCCTTTTCACCTCCTCCCCTCTGCTTCTTTTTCCATCTCCTCTTCTTCCATTCACTCCTTTTCTCTCTCCTCACCCAGGCTGATTGAGTCCAGCCTTGGCAGCGTTGCCACAAAGTTTAACTTCTTCATCCACAACCTGGCCCAGCTGCGCTTCTCAGGCCTGCCGGCCAATGATGAGCCCATCCTGTCCTTCTCTCCCAGAACCTACACCATGAAGCAAGAAGGCCGTATCCGCCAAGCCTCTATCTTCTCCTTCCAGAAGCGATACAACCCTGACAAATACTATGTAAGCCCCGCCAACGCTGATTTAAAATGATTTTGGTTTCATAGGTATGCTCAGATAGCAGATTGTCATTGTTAAGGGGAGCTTTCTTGAGTGCACTCCTTTACTACAGCCAAGTGCCCGCCTCCCACAATACAAACCAATCTCTGTTTGCATACTTCAGTCTTTATACAATGTTCTTACTTGTTGAACTAAATCAGTTCTATATCAAATCAATTCCTTATCAAATTTGCCTCAGTCATAAACACCAAGTTTCAGAATTCTCAAAATCACCATAAACCGCTGAATATCATATTTGACATAAATTCCAGTGAATTTCATTATCTCAGGCATGTTTGTTCACTACAGCCTTGTCCACCTGAACCTTAGCTGAACTAGAGGTGAGATTTGAAAACTCCTACATAGTATGAATCCTTCAAGAATTATTTGATACTGCAGTTTGGAGGCTGAGGTCAGCTAACCTGGATGAGCATTATGTGAACATTGCACTCCTAAGCCTCAAGTGTGGTTGATTTAAAGGACATTAAAAAAAGGAAAAGTTGTGACAAGACATGTTTTTTTAAAAATCACTGCTAACCCACGTATCAACAAATCAGGACTTGGTTTGTTGTGTTTTCTTGTTCAAATTTACTGTCCTTCAGCAAGAAAATCTATGGGAGGGGGCAGCACAAAAATTGCTCTTTAGACAGCCTGCCCTTTGATTACTTGTATTCAACTGCTGAGAAAGATTGATTTTTTTATATGTATATAGTAACACTATTATTTTTATTAAAGAGGGAGGAGGTTTATGGATGTGGTGAGGGAGGACATGCAGGTGGCTGGTGTGTCAGAGGAAGATGCAGAGGACAGGAAGAGATGGAAACAGATGATCCGCTGTGGCGACCCCTAACGGGAGCAGCCAAAAGTAGTAGTAGTAGATAGTAGGGATGGGACGATACTGGATCGAATTCAGAATCGTTCGATACACTCTTCATGGTTAGAGAAGCTCCCCATTTCGCGAAATCGTTTGTTATTAACACTAGAACGACCGGGATTTCACTCCTACCTAAAACGACCATGGTCGGTCAAAATGACCGCCGGTTTTTAAACCCTATATTCTGTTAAGTTATATACCCAATTGAGATATTAATGCATTGCATATGTTAGTATGTCTGTTAAGAAACGACTGACACCAAAATTAACATTTTAACAACTTTAATACTATTTTTTAAACAATTTAAAATGGCCACTGTCCAACGCCTGTAAATACTGCAACACCTCGGTGGTAGTCATGGTGCGTCTGAAACGGTGGCTGTAACTAGACATGTTGAAAATATTACCTGAAAAACAAAACGGAAAACACATATTGCTAATCTAACAAACGTAACAAGGCCTATAAAACGTGAAATGTAATAAAAGAACTGAACGTTGCGACGGAAATGATGCGAACAACACAAATAACATGACAGCGCACAATGACGCACAAATTATGCGTGGTCATTTTGACCGCTCATGGTCGTTTTAGGTAGCTCTTATAACTTTTTTTGTGTAATTTATCTAAAACTATTTTTTAATGCAAATATAATTTATCTAAAACTATTTTTTAATGCAAAATATGCAATATTAGGAGCATTCAGGGAGCGGCAGGTCTGTATCTTTTTTTTTTTCCACAAAGTTATTAAACTTTGAAAATCCAAAACAGTCAAAATGACCGCCTGGGTCGTTCAAGTGGTTTTTAAAGTTTAATTTTTTAAAGTAAAGCAATTGTGTTACACAACAAGAAAAGATGGCACAAAATTTTGTTAGAACTTTTGCACTTGCATTACGTTTGAATACGTGCCTGGATAATGCCAAAATGTTGGGCCTAATTCTTAAAATAAATGAAAAATAGAGAACTGCAATGGTGTTTTGTCTCTTGCTTACCAAGCCCTGAATCATTAGAGGTATCGAACCATGAGATTTGTGGATCGTTCCTCCCCTAGTAGATACTCGTATACTCTTAGATCCCTTCATTTAATGGGAGGGGGAAAAATCCTTAATCTGTTTAAATCGATCTCTCCTCCCCCTCTTCCTCTCTCTCTCTCTACAGACCTACGTGGTGAGGCTCCTGAGGGAGGGCCAGAATGAGCCCCAGTTTGTTTTCCGCACCTTCGATGAGTTCCAGGAGCTCCACAACAAGCTGACCATCCTCTTCCCCCTTTGGAAATTGCCGAGGTGGAGCAACACTCACCTTCACACAACTCAGTCTACCATTTCATTTGCTCATGTTTACTTTGTGGTCGTAAAGAGTTTACATTTGACCTTCAGCTGCCATTCCAAACATTGTGATAGCATTGCTAGCGTTTGTATGGAAAGCATTGGGTTTCACAAGCAGCACCCTAGCTTTGTATTAAGGAGGGCTGGCTCAGCATCAAGTATACCCTGATATACCTATTCGATACAGATTAATGTTCATCATTCATTTTATTTTTCATGCTAACAAAGGCAGACAGCAGAACTATCTGATTTGCTGTCTGGAAGCGTTAGTGGCCTAATTCAGTTAAACACCTGTGATGACAAGAGCCCATCTGCGATACTCACAATGACATAGCCGCTCTCATCTACCCTACCTGTCCATCACCATCCAAACCATGTTTCTCACCTTAGTTTCATAGCATTGGGGACAGTAAATCCTAGGGGTAGGTAAGGCTTTAATGGTATATTCTTTATTTTTCTCTTGTGCAGCTTTCCCAGCAAGATGGTGCTGGGTCGCACGCAAATCAAAGAAGTTGCAGCCAAGAGGAAGGTGGAGCTCAACAACTACGTCCACAACTTGATGAGGAGCTCTACAGAGGTCACCCAGGTACAGACATACATGCACAAACATACAAATACACACACAAGACCTCGTATAAACACAGTTACGCACATGCACAATTACGTTGTATGTGTGCATACACCGCTTAGTGTTTTGCTGTGTTTGTTTATCTTTTCGATACAAGCATAGTGAAAGAGCTGCGAAGTCGTGATAGATTTCTTTTTGTTGGTTTGAGCATCCATACACACACACACAAGGTGGGTTTCCATTCAAGTGTTGCGCAAAATAAAAACTATTTCTTTTCTCTTTTTAAAGTCGACAAAACACAATTGCGAATGGTCTGTGGTTCCACTGAGTTGATGTTATGCGATTAAAGCTGGGTTTTCTCCTCTCGCGATATGGCAACGGATCTCCAAGACCTGATAAGTGTTGGCATGGTGATTTCGATTGCATGCACCGCAGTAGCCATGGTAGTGTTTAATCAAAGGCGACAAGGGCATGTGAAGCACGCAATGACGGAAGGGCCAAACCCCTTATACTTAACAATGGCAACGTATCAGGGATTTATGGGAGGTCATTGTCCGCAGTGATTTTACAGAGGTCCTGTGAATCCAAAACTTAAGAATGACCGGCTTAACATTTAATGAGTTATGCAATGCAATAGCATCCCTTGTGGCACCTACATGTCATGCCCAAGGGAGCCATTTCCAACCAAGTAGCGCATAGCCATGCTCTTTGTAAACCATCCATCCATTATCCAAACCACTTATCCTGCTCTCAGGGTCGCGGAAATGCTGGAGCCTTGACTTAAATACGAAAAATTTGTTTCCATTTCAAGTTTGCAAAATATTGTTTTGTCGAATCATCTGAACAACCACCTCATGCGAGCGCGTAAACTTTTTTGAGATATTTGAGAGTTTCTTCGAAATTCACCTATGTCCATTACTCATTTTTTAGTTCACAGTTTCAAATAGCGAATTAAGCAGGTTAGAGGAAACCTGCCTACAGTTTCAACATATATATATATATACAGATATTAACCATGTAAATTTTTTTATCGTTGTCTCTCCATATGGTTGTACATCTATTTGCACAGATAAAATTGCTAACACAGAAGAAAAACGAATGTTTCAATCAGGCAGAGAATATAGAAATAAACAACGATGTAATATGAGTGGTCTGAACGTGTCATTTAATAATCCCCTCTCCCCTCAGTGTGACCTCGTCTACACCTTCTTTCATCCGATTGCTCGGGATGACAAGACAGAAGGGCTGGACGCCACACACAAAGCCCCAGGTAAACCACCACACTATTCACTCTTGTTCTTACACGCTTAGCCTCTGTCCTCAAATTATACAAATGGACAATTGTTTGTTTCCTTATTTAAATCTAATCAATATTAGGATTGTCCCGATCCAATCCACGGCATTAGCATTGGGCTGATACTGGCCCAGAATGCTGGATCGGATATTGGAGGGAGAAAAAAAATATCATCCGATACAAACCATGGGGAAATCTAGCTTAAAAGATCGCCTAAATGCTTGTATAATAGCATTTCCCGTGCTGGGCCACATCCAGTTAAGCGGTGCAGCATGTCAAGTAATAACAACAGTAGTAGCCATATGGCAGTTAATTAGTTTCAAAACCAGCGCACAAAAAACCAGGCACATGTACGTGATAAGAGCGCACAGAACAGTATCCGTGAGCAGAAAAGCATCCTCGCGAGGGAGCATTTCTGCTCTGTGTGCACAAATGCGGTCCTGTAAGCACAGGCCAGTGACGAGCGTGAGCTCGACCCTCCCTACACATTCGTGACTGCTCAACACTTGCTCATCAAGTTGACTTTTGAGACTTTGGAGGCAGGGATAGAATGGACAGTGGCTGATGTTGCCGCTCCTTTGATTGTTCACTTTGAACACTGACCATGACCTTTGATTGGCTGTTTGGTTTGGTCTGTAATATAGTATGTAGTTGTGTGGTGGATAATAGGTTCTGGTATATAAAATAATATAGTGTAATACAGTGTGAATATATAGCATTGTATATGGGCATGATGGGTTGTGGTATTGGTATTGGTATATGGTATATGGTATAGTGTATGGTCAATATAGTATATAAGCAATATGATATAATATATGGGTATAGGATGCATATTATTCAACCATAAAAATACTCTGTATAGTAGCCACATACCTGTTGTGCATGCATGCTTGCATCCAATGTCCTGTTTGTTGTTCCGTTTATTTCTTCTGGGTTTTTTTTGTTTGTTTGTTTGGGGGTTTTTTTTTTTTTTGTTTTTTTTTTTGAGTGAGTGATGTATGAAAGTGCTAGAAGCTGCTGTGAACCGGAGTAAAATTCCTCATGTGCATAGGCACACTTGCCCAATAAAGTTGATTCTGATCACTGGCACAGTCGAAGACAGGCAGTTGCCTGACAGAACAATCATTTTCATGGGGCCATCATGTCAGAGCAACACTATAGGCGCTTTCACACTTAACTCATTAGGTCCAGACTTACGGACTTTTCAGTCTGAACCAAAATTACAGGTGTAAAACCTCCCCCGGACCATGGTCTAGACCAAAGAGCCAAACCTTGGTCCAACAAAAAGACGTGGTCTCAGTCTGGACCAAACTGAACCATGGTTCGGTTCGTTTCTAGTGTGAAAACTTTTTTTGGATGGTTCGTACTTCTGGGCCAATTACAGGATGTTCCGGCAGGCTAACATCAGAACTGGAAAAAGGAAAAATGAGCAGCGGTAGCACATGGGGAGAGGAAGAGACCAACAAGTTTTTAATTCTAATGTGGTCCGACGATGTTATAAAAAGTCAACTGGAAAAACTCATAAAAATGCTGACACTTTCCAGGTATTTTTGCTGATAGTAACGCCATAATAATATTGTTATAGTGGCAATGAAATGAATCTGTTCGTTCATTTTTCTCCATTAATTCAAATGGTGATAGAAGGCTCCCTGCCAAATTGACAACACGGTGATCTCAGGCACAGGCCCGTCTACAGACCAATCAATGTCAAGTATAGGAAGACTCCGCTCACGTAGGTGATGAGGACAGACCGTAGGTACATCATGTAAAGTTATTTAGTGTACTTGCATAATTGCAATATGAAACCAAAACTAACTGGATCAAGTGTTTTCGATGCAACAAAAACATGACCCTTGGTTCGTACCGTGGTTCGGACTTTCAGGTGTGAAAAGGCGGTAAGTTAACATATTTCGGTGATTCCATTTTAATATTGTTTGAAGGTATTGTGATTTACTGTGATGGACTGACAGTCTGTCCAGGGTGTCTCCCCACTTACCGCCCAATGACTGCTGGGATAGGCTCCAGAAACCCAGCGACCCTGAGCAAGATAAGCGGTTTGGATAGTGGATGGATGGATGGTATTGATTTTGTTTGCTGTATGCACTAGTGGGCAGCATAATATAATGGGTCTTTCACTGGGATTTGATAAACATTTAATCAGAACACCATAAATCAGTGCTATTATTAAAGGAATATTACATATTTTTTGAGTATTTTATACTCACCATTCATGAAATTCATAGCTAGGTTTCATTTTCAGATCCATCCTTTTCTTCATACCAGACACACAGCTCCAGCTTATGTCCTACATTTCACTGCAATAAATGGGCGATAAATCCACAATCCTCATTTAGTCAAAAACAAAAAAACAACAAAAGAATGGTTCAGCCAAAGCTAACGTGATGCTACAGCAGTCTAATATAGGATATTTGAGTGAGTGGCCATTTTAAAAATTTGTTGTCATTTTTACTGCTACATTCCCTCTTAGTGATTGCATTACTGTGCCACAGCAAAGTGACTCCTGCCGGTAATCGCTTATAAGCTGTGTTGCAGGAAGCACCGCAGTAGGAAATGACTTTAACCGAATATTAAAAAAAAAACATTTTTTAAATGACCACCTGGATTCACTATGATAGACTGCTTTAGCATCATTTTGGCTTTGTCTGAACCATGAAGTGTTTATTTGCACTGAACAAGGTTTGCAGATTATTTCCCCATTAATTGGATTCATCTCTGTTATGCCCTACCCTTAGGCAGCCCTATGAGTTGACCAACACTCCACCACTGACCCATATCAAGCACAGGAATAACACCTTTAATACAACCCAAATCCATGGGATTTATTAACATAAAGGCATACAAACAACCAGAGATGGTGAAACCAGGTCCAGAAAGCAAACATCCAAACCGTGCATTTCCTCCACCCACGTTCCAAACCAGCCGATTTCATTAACTCGTTTCCACTACCTAGCTGAACAGTAGTGTTGATAACAATCAACTGGTTTAGTACATGGGTGGAGCAAATATCTGGCTAGGACCTCTGGACCTGGGCCCACCCATAGCCATCTCTAAATGGCAAGCAGGAGCTATGTGTCCAGTGTGAAGAAACAGAAAGATGACTGTAAAAATGAAACATAACATTACTTGAGTGGGGAGTATTACATTGGGATAGACTTCAAAAACACCAAGCTATTCCTTTAAGCAGTATTGACCAAAACACAGCATGTGCTAATATACTCATAAAGAATATGGCGTCCGACTGTCACTGTTTGTGTAAACAAATGTGCCACAACTGTTGTTGTCTATGACCTCTTTGACACATCCTGTGTAAAAAGCAGTGTGAAGGGGGTGTCTGGGTAGTGTAGTGGTCTATTCCGTTGCCTACCAACATGGGGATCGTCAGTTTGAATCCCTGTGTTACCTCTGGCTTGGTCGGGCGTCCCTACAATTGGCTGTGTCTTGTGTGTGGGAACCCAGATGTGGGTATGTTTCCTGGTTGCTGCACTAGCACCTCCTCTGGTCAGTTGGAGCGCCTGTTCGAGGGGGAGAGAGAACTGGGGGAAATAGCGTGATCCTCCCACGCACTACGTACCCCTGGCAAAACTCCTCACTGTCAGGTGAAAAGAAGCAGCTGGTGACTCCACATGTATCGGCGGAGATATGTTGTAGTCTGCAGCCCTCCCTAGATTGGCAGAGGGAGTGGAGCAGCGACCGGAACGGCTCGAAAGAGTGGGGTAATTGGCTGGATACAATAGAGGAGAAAAAGGGGGGAAATTCCACAACAACAACAAAAATCAGCGTGAAGTAAAACTAAGGTACTGTCAAAGGGCAAAAAAAATATATATATGTCTATGTTTAGTAACTAGTTTATGAGATGGCGTGAGATAAACTTAATTTACACCTGTGGGGAAATTGCATTATGCAGTAGCTGCAAACTTAAATATAGTGCAGAGACAAACAAATTCTGCATACGCTGCTGTATATGTTGAAACCATGTGGGGTATACTGTACACTGCTGACATCAACCATAACCTCAAATTGATTTAAGAAATGAGACGAATGTTTGTATGACAATCTCTTTAGCCATAGTATTGGCCTAATTGGTAGAGATTGGATGTGTATGTTACTTTACATATTGGGACAAACATCATCTGTGCTGTGTGATTGTATTTATTTGTTCATTTATGTATTTGCCAGAACCTCCACCACTGAGTCCTGTATCAGGCCGGGTAGAGGGAGAGGTGAAACTGTCTATCTCCTACAGGAACAGCACTCTTTTCATCATGGTCATGCACATCAGAGACCTGGTAAACACGCTAAAGCCAACATACTCCTGCAGAGATGCTGCTTGGACTGATGGGTTTTTTTTTCTGCTATCAGTCACTTCCACCACTTATTTATCTGTTGCCCTTTAGGTTTCTGAAGATGGGACAGATCCTAACCCATATGTGAAAACATACCTGCTTCCAGACCCGCACAAGACCTCCAAACGCAAGACAAAGATCTCAAGGAAAACCAGGAACCCTACCTTCAATGAGATGGTGAGGAAGTATTGTTTTTCACTGTCTTCCATTTGTGCATTCAACTCTGTGTGGTAATTATAACAGAAACTTGACTTTCCAGAACTGATTCAGCTGTCTGTGATGTTTACAAATCTTTTCGCCGTACTCTTCCCTCACAGCTGGTGTACACTGGCTATAGCAAAGAGACCCTGGGACTACGGGAGCTGCAACTGAGCGTGCTCAGTGCTGAGTCGCTGCGTGAGAACTACTATCTGGGCGGTATCACGCTCAGACTGAAAGACTTTGACCTCAGCAAGGAGACAGTCAAGTGGTACAAACTCACAGCAGTCCCCTACTTCTAGACTCTTCCTCCTGCCTTGAACAACTCTGCCTCTTGCCTCTCCAGAAAGAAAGCTCCTCCAGATGCACCCTGAAAGGGCAGTGAAACTTGCCAATGGCCTCACCCTTAAACGGGCAGCTCAAAGCTCCACCGCTTCACCTCACTCCATCCCTCTCTCTCCATCTCTCTCGCCTTCTCAGATTAATCAAGGTTGTTTCTGTGACAAACAGTCTTATTTTGATTTTTCCTTTAACTATAACAGAGATTTGTTATATTTTGTACAGTTTGACATTAGAGGACCAAAACAACTTACTTTCAAAAGAATTTATATAGATTTGATGGATTAATTTTTAAGAAATAGAAGGGGGCTCATTTTTACATTTTCATTTTTTTCCCCTTGTAGACAAATAGGAGGCATTGCAGTTTCCTGCTTTGTAGGAGATGACTGGGTTGAGTATTTAAAAAAAAGATCCCTAAAAGTTAGTAGTGACTCTATGTTTCCCCAGGTATGTGCCAACAGAGGTGAGGAGGATGGCAAATCAAACCACTCTCCCAAATGGGAAACTGAACAGGGTGCCTTTGTTTATGCTCAGAATCGCTTTTTAATTGGCCTTAATCCCTGAATATATTTTATTAATGTGATCTTTCCCTATAAAAAAGGAAATTATATATTCTGTAAAGTCTTGTCAGTAGTTCTTCTGGAGTGAGTCGGATACCGATTTCGGTCTTTTGGAACGATGGACTACTAATTGCACACTACCAGGTCTTTCTGTCATGGTAATACTTGACTCTTTTCACACAGCGAACCCTATAGATGTTACATACTTGTAAACTGTGGAACACCTTCTTGTCAGCACTCTGGTTGGTAGAGGCTGTGGTTGCCCCAACACACTGATTGTGTGTTAGTTCAACACTTTCTTCAGATGGAGTAAAAACCACAGTTTGGACTTGATAGAACTGACATTTAGGAGCCACAAAATTTCTGGAGCCTGGGGCAAAAGATTTCTTTGCACAGGCAGATACACAACAGTCCCATCTGCTGCGCATCCTACTGGCAAGGTAATTATGACATGGGACACATTAAGATAACAGCAATAATTTGACTGCGAGATCAGTCTAGAACAATGTTATTTTGTTTCCAAAGTGACAACAGGAGCCATAAACAGTTTCACCTGTTTTAAATTGTGACCAAACATCATGCCAGCTGATTACGGATAAGCATTGGAGAGGCAACTTCAATTTAACCAGGGGCCATTTTCTAAAAAGGGAACAAGTTCCTCAGTAACTGCTGCTTTCCTCTCTACACTCTAGCTAACTATAATCTGAAGATGTTTAATAAGATTAAGATGAATTTATCTGAAAAGGTTTAAGAGTATCTACAAGACAATTATGATCAATATTAAGACAATAGCATCACTCACGCTATAAATACTAGTGACTTGATCCACTCTTTGTGACTGTAAAAAGATGCAAGCAGAGTTTGTATTAACATGGCCAGTTATTTATTCTGACCTTTAACCTGAATGGATCAGTGTGTACTGTAATCCCTCTTTCATAAAGCAAATTAAATGTTTTTTGAACAAAGCTGAAGTTGCCTTGTGTTCATGTTTCATATAGTGAGTTGGATATATGGAAGGCTGCGGGGGGGGGGGGTCAGTAGAACAGCTTTGTCACTATATTTTGGTGTGAGAAACAACCTGAATTTGTATGCTCCTTCACAGCAGCACTCTATTTCACATTCATTTGGTCTCACACAATCACACCTGAGACCTGAGATTACAGCCACTGGTGGCCCAGCAGCTGCAGTGATGGATCTCTGTGGGACAAAACATGACCATGCAGATTTTTCCAGACTGTCCAGCAACCCCACTGTTGGATGTTAATTTCTCTATTGCTACCCGTTTGCAAAAAAAAAAAAAATTGTTATGGGGTTTTCCTAAATGGACAAGGAACAATAATAGCTGGAGGCCATACTCTGAAAATGGTTTGTTTTAACCATTAACTCACTTTGGAGAAAAAAAAACAATTGTAACCCTTTATTCTAGTTGTTGAATCTATGGGCATGGGAGGGGGGACAAACAAACCATTCACCAAATTTAGGAAGGAATATATGTTTATATCACTTTTTGTGTTTGAGAAAGTTGGCGGACTTGATTTCTTACTACCATGTTCGTGTTACCCAATGTTCTTACGAAGTGGGTAAGCTTCTCCAAAGAAATGCTGCTTTCCACGGACAAGTTTTAATAAGCTGGGCCTTGTTGTACAATCCAAGTCCTTTATTTGGAATGTTGGAAAATATTGTATCGTAACAATTGCTTATTCAATACATTGTATTAGTAAACCAGCCCATTAATAACAGTGATATACCTATTTTACTGTCTTATTGAGAGTTTATGAACAAATTCGGTTTCCCGATAAGATCTTTATGTGTAATGTCTAACAGCATTCTTTTACCAAAACAACCCTGCAGCTCAGCAATGTGTGCCATAATCAAAGGGGTATGAACCTGGCAAAACATAGTCAACAGTGTTTTAATGTAATTACTTTTTTTACTGAAAGCTAATTCTTGGAGATATTCACTGGAGCCGTGCCTTTCTCTTGCCTTCCCCATAACCTAAAAGAAAGAAATTACTTTCAAGCTTTTGTATAAGATCTATCGTTTTAATAGATCCAGCTCACAAAAGTGATTTCATTATTAACCCCGGTTTTGGTGACTAGAAACGAAGCTTTTATTTTTTAATGCCATCTACTACTTTCGGCTGCTCCCGTTGGGGGTCGCCACAGCGGATCATCCTTTCTAAATTGGAGCGACATGAAATCCATTTTGGCACAAAACTAAAACTCTAAATATGATGTGACGTGTTTTTAATTTCTTTGGTATGTTGACGATGTACTTGTGTGTTACCGAGTCAATAGTGATCGCGGATCGGAACGCTCTGTTTCCGTGTTGCCATAACGTCACTTCCGACGCAGGCGCAAAATACCTTTCTCTGTCGCGTGTAAGGCCTCTCTTCCTCTACCGCCATCATGGGTCGCATGCACGCTCCCGGGTAAGAAGAATTTTATCATATAAAAGTGTCGTTACACCTTTGGAAATTACATTTAAACACCCCACAGATGTATGTTCCATGTCAAGAATACCATATCACCAAACCGGTGTCTCCAATCTCTCAGAAACATGAAAATTTATCATGATCATGCACCTTCGGCCGGACTTCTGCTGCCTCCGGTTGTTGGGCTAGCTTTAGCTTTAGCTGGCTTCTCTGCGCTGCTTGAAGGCGTAATCATTACGCGTAACTTTATCGGATTTTGCATGTGGTTCCACAGTCTTGTTGATTTGTTTGATCTGGAGTTTGAGTCTGAAGTTGTTGATTTTTGACAGAATATGCTCTTATAATGTAACAGCGCCATGTTTGTCTGGCCCACCATATTATCGTATATCGCAGTCCTCAGCAGCATGGTCTATAATGCTTTTGTTTGTCTGCGTCTTGTGTCGTTTTACCCAAGTGCTTACCGACTTTATAAATGCTCCTCTCATTTAATTACTGGATGGTTGTCGTCCGTTTTACAGAAAGGGCTTGTCCCAGTCGGCCCTGCCTTACAGGCGCAGTGTTCCCACCGTGAGTATTCAGCAGTGAAGCTAATATTTCAAACGATGACAACAAATGTAATTTTAATATAATTGACTGTTGTACTGTAATGGTAATATTAAAAACGTGCTTTTCAGTGGCTGAAACTGACCTCAGATGATGTCAAAGAGCAGATTTTCAAGCTGGCCAAAAAGGGTCTGACCCCCTCTCAGATTGGTAAGTTTGACTGCATCCCGATTCACCTGAAATTATAAGTCATGTATGCAATGCATATGTGCACAATACACATCACTTAGTTTCTAAACCCAGAAATGTGTCTTAGCTAGACCCATAAAGGTGTTGTTGGTAACCATTGCGTTTTATCACCTCTTATTTCACCTGTATAAGTCAATCCTTGTGTATATAGCTGAAGATTGTTGTGTTGTAGTGTTATTCTGTTAAGTATTATGAGAGAGATACGAAACCAGAGTCAAATTCCATGTGTATGCAAACCTACATGGCCAGTAAACATGACTCTGATATAGATGTTAACCAACTGTGCTTTAGGGTCAGAGTCAGATTAATCTGGCTCTTAACATTTGATTTTGTGATAGAAGAAAATGATAATACGCGGGTGTAACGCCTTTGGAGGAGGAAAGGGTTAAAACACTTTCAAGGACACTACTAGGAATTAAATCATGGCCCAATGGTTTTCTGTTGATCTTACAAATCACTTGGCAAAATTGATGTGTGGTTTCAACCACAAGTTATCTACCATCAGTTATGATATTCCAGATATCTTGCATTATTTTATCAGAAAGGTTTTTCTCCCTTGTGTAGGTGTGATTCTGAGGGACTCTCATGGTGTGGCCCAGGTGCGTTTTGTCACCGGCAACAAGATCCTGAGGATCCTCAAGTCCAAGGGTCTGGCCCCTGACTTGCCTGAGGACCTCTACCACCTCATTAAAAAGGCAGTGGCTGTCAGGAAGCATCTGGAGAGGAACAGAAAGGTGAAACAATAGCTTGGCATTTTATTGGAATTTAACAATCGGCCTAAAGTTAAACAGTGAATTCTGATTTGGAACATCAGTTTTATAGCTACATTCCTAAAGAGTCATTTTGGTTTAACTTACTAATGCTTGTAGTAATACTGGTAATGACACTGATGTTTGTTCAATCCAGATCTCAAGGGATCCATTCCAAATGACTAACCACTCACTGGTGGTGTTCCAGCATATTCTTTCTACCAAAAAACAAAAAAACATGGGTTTTTCCTGAGCTTTAGCCGTTCTCAGCATCATCAGTTGATAAAATTCTTAGAGCTTGATCTGCCATGTCTACTTTTGAGCCATAACAATTTCACTTCTAATTTGCCATACACTCAATTCATTCGCTTCCTGGTGCATCTCTTTATGCCGAGCTTAAATTTTGTGAACTTTGATTGCAAATCTCAAAGTTGGCCAGTAGAAACGCTTGTTTGGCTGTGTTGGCCTTGTGTCAAATCCAACCTAGAGGAATTGATCATCAAGGTCAACTCCCACTACCCTGTGTTGTATAATACAAGTCTTCCCAAGTACAAGATAAAAGAGAAACTTCAAGTTAGAAATTTCTGCATGGCAGGAGTAGATGATTTTCCTTCTTTGATGTACAATAACATTAGCTTACTTAGTGCATAGCATCACAGTGGATGGATGGCTCTGCTCTTGAGCAAAGCAAAACGTCACACCCTTGTGAAGTGAAATCAATGGGTGACTTCAGATATGATCACACCTCCATTATTCCACGTTTGGTCGCTACAATAAGGCGTAAATTGCTATGATGATGCTCTAATTTTCCCCCAGGAAAGTTCGACCTGAGAATACCCAAAAAATGAGCAACTTAATGACTTGTTGGATATTTGTGGATTAATTGTCGTCTTTAATACTCGAGCAATAGCATCAAAAAAGACATTTGTTTGCATGTAAATCTTCAAAATGTTGGCTTTAACCTCAGAATTATTTTTTGAATTGACGTTTTAGAATAATCTCAAGTGGAAAGGCTTATAAGTGCATAGATTGTCAGCCTATTTCCTTTGCTTATTTATGGTACTGTCTCTGTATTTTAGTTGTAGACAGCTATTCCCATAGTATGCTACATATCTTCTAAGGTTGGTGTCTATTGTATCTTTTTCTACAATGTGCACATGACCATCAAGAATTTGTCTGGCAGCCTGACTGATAATAAAGCACTGTGAATGGGCTGAGTTTAACACTAGAACGACTGGGATTTCACCCCTACCTAAAATGACCATGGGCAGTCAGCATGACCACCGGTTTTTAAACTCTATATTATGTCACGATAAATACCCAATTGAGATATTAAAGCATTGCACGTGTTAGTATGTCTGTTAAGAAACGACTGACACCAAAATTAACATTTCTACAACTATAATACTATTTTTAAACAATTTAAACTTCAGAGAGACATGGTTAGACTTGAATAGCAAAATTGAAAACGTGTAAATATTACCTGAAAAACAAAACGGAAAACACATATTGCTAATCTAACAAATGTAACAAGGCCTATAAAAAGTGAAATGTAAAAAAAAGAAGAAAAGAACTGAAAATAAATATTGAAACAATCCCAAATGATGACCGGAATTTAAAAACTACTAGAACGACTGTGGGCTGTAATATTGACCACCACAGTTTTTAAACTCTGTATTCTGTCAAGATAAATACCCAACTGAGATATTAATGCATTTTATATGTTAGTATGTCTGTTAAGAAACGACTGACACCCAAATTAACATTTTAACAACTTAAATACTATTTTTCAAAAAATTTAAAATCGCTGCTGTCCGACGCCTGTAAATACTGCAACGCCTCGGTGGTAGTCATGGTGCATCTGAAACGGCATCTGTAAGCAGACATGTTGGCAGTAATCGAAAATCAAGTTTAGACTATTACACTGCACTGGAGAACACTAGTTTGTTTTTTTTCTAGGACAGAGCAATGAACTTCGCGAAGGAAATGATGCGACCAACACGCGTCATAAATAGTGACATGATGCACAAAGCGGACATTTTAATTGCTCATGGTCATTTTAGGTAGGTTTTATCGTAACTTTTTTTTTTTTTTTTGCAATTGATTTAAAACTCATTTTAATGCTAATGTATGCAATTTTAGGAGCATTCAGGGAACGGCAGGTCTGTATTCCCCCCCCCCCCCCCAAAAAAAAGTTATTAAACTTTGAAAATCCAAAATGGTCATAATGACTGTCATGGTCATTCTAGTGTTAAAGGGGAAAGCTTATTGGTTGTATGAGTTACTTACAAACAGTTATCTATGGATGGACATTACCCTGGTCAGCAGTTCCCGTGGTCAGAGATCTGGCTATTGGTCCCAACAGCAGGCAAAAATAGTAAATGACAGCAAACGATGACAGCTAATAAAAAAATTTTGGTTGTTTCGGTGAAACTCCACCTCTAAAAATGTTAAAATAATGCATTAGATGGGTATATTGTCTTGGAGCATTTCCATCAGAGGGTATGTTCGTTTATGTTCACCATACAGTAACAACAAATGTAAGTGAATCTAAGCATTTGGAAAGGAATGTAAACTTTTAGTCACTGCTCGGGAAGCCAAAAACACCACACTTTTCTGAGACATTTTGATTAGAGAGTCTGGTTTTCAAATGATTTGTCCCAAGTCTGATTGGAAAAGTCAACTACATGCATAAATGTCTGGTCAAAACAAAATGAAAAACTTTTTTCTTTTTTTTAATCTAAAACCAATAAAGCAGAGAATTGTTTATAGTTTGTTTTCACACAGACGAGCGAATTTTACCATGTGATTTCTCCAATCACAGATGGTAATCTTATCTAAAAAAAAAAACCATGATCACACAGACCATACATGTGCATTCAAAAGCATATGACGTTTTACTCTGAAAGTGGTTGGTAATATTTAGTTTTGGCTCTGAAGCAGTTTATATTATTGTCTGTTCCTCTTTGGGTTATTATTCTACCATACTACTCTCTCTAAACACAACGCAGTCCCCCCCCCCCCCCCGCCGCCAAATTTGTCATGGTTATGCCCCATGACCAATTTGTTAAAAACACAGCAAATGTGCATGTTTGGACTGAAACCATTAAATAACGGACGCTTACACTTGGAAAACATTTCTTTATTGTATTAAATCAATATCTGACTAAAGTTGGCCTTTAAGTTACAATAAAATGAATTTTATGTAACGGATAATGGTTTACACACTGTTCCATACAACAGTCGGTTTTTTTTTTTCCCTAATGACAGTTCACTTAATGTTCATGAACAAAAATAGTAGCATTTAGTGCTGAGTTTTGACTTTAAAGTGTTTTACTGTTGCTGTTAGTTGTTGACATTGAATGTAATGTAGCAGAGGCTACAGCTACCGTGACCACGCCCGCCCCAACTCCCCTGTCCCAAACTTCTCCCATTCATCTTGTCAGCCTAGTGCATATGCCACCTATCAGTTATTACAAAAGCAACGTGCTACAATTTCCACACGGAAATTGGGGGGGGGGGGTTATTGGGTGAAATTCAACAGTGCTTGCATTGACAAAAGACCAGCATCAATACATGTGATTAGGCAGCAGAGATTCTCATCCTGTCAGTGGCTCTGCTAGAAGGTTAATGGGGTATATGGTGTCTTCAGTTTCGTGTAGAATTTGGATGGTTGAATTTTTGTTTATTACCTTGACTATCAAAAATATGTTGATTGTACGCGTCATATAGAGGACAGTTAGTAAATGTTATGGCGTAACATTTTGCCTCTGGTCATTCACAGGACAAGGATGCCAAGTTCCGACTGATTCTCATTGAGAGTAGGATTCACAGGCTGGCTCGGTACTACAAGACCAAGAGAGTACTGGCTCCCAACTGGAAGTAGTACGTATTGGTTCTGCTTCTTATATTCAGTCTGTATGTTTTGTAAGGGCAAGAATCAACTCTAGTCAAGATTTTGCATGCTGCTCAGGCAGATAATGAACTGTCTTGTCCTGTGCTGTTCAAAACAACTAGTGTCCCAGGTGAATTTTGAATGAATTGTAAAATTTTGAACCTGCCAGCCATTGAGGCCTGCAGGCATGTAAGATACCTTTATAGATTACTGAAACGGTATCAACAATTTTAAAGTCAATAGAATCGTGGAATTAAAATAAACATTGCTAATTGGCTGTCTAAATGATAAAATGTTGCGCAATTCATTGTCATGCTCTTTCTCTGTAAGAGTTTTGATATTTCTGTTGTGCAAGATAAACGCTGGAGGTAAATTAGCAGAATGGCAATTTGGTGCCACCTCTGCCAGTCCCCTTCACACATTTTTTTTTAAAAAGCCTTTATGGTTTGATTTTGGCTTCTAAATTTGGCTCATTGTTTCGTCGGAGTATTTCAAAAATTAATCGTTTAAATTTTGGTGACTTTTCCATAGAGCTCTTCATTACAATGAGACGTAGAATATAATTTAAATGTTGAATCGCCATCTTGAGTAGCCAATCTTGAGGGTGACAAGTCAGTCCTCTTTTTCCTTGTGATGGTGAGCTTGAATGGCCTTTGAGGGGGTACTGCATGCGTGACTGAGAATTTGCCTTAGAATGCAAAGCAGTCCCTCTTGAATTCTATGGTAGTTGTTCCACCGTTGACATATCCTAATGAGCTTTTTCTTTATTTCTACAGCGAGTCCTCTACAGCTTCTGCTCTGGTGGCATAAATTACATGTTTTTGGATAAAATAAAATGATATCAAATTGGAATCTGTGTCCTTGTTTTTCATAAATATTTATCAAAGCATTGATTACATATGGTCTGCATCAGGGCTTAATTTGTGCCGGATCCTGCCAGAACAGGATCCAGGACCTCCCAGATTGGACCACCTATTTGATTGGATCTGGCACCTATTTTGTCACTATCAAAATCTGTAAATAAATTTTCTGTAATATTTAATGTTATCTGTTCTGTCATTCTTTTATTTCTAATTGAAGTAAATCGCTTGTCTGTCTATTTTTGATGCATTTTAAATCTGGTTTTATGAAAGAAACGTGACTTTTCTGCACGTGACGTCAGCTAATGTCACTGCGATTTGAAAAAAACAACAAGGATGAGACTGATAAAAAGAATCATCAATTTTTTCAATCTCTTCAAGCCAGTTAGAAATTAAACAGGCCAACAATGTTTCGATGGATTAACAGGGTGGCGATAATGGCGCCGTCGATAGCACTGAAACTGAGCGGGGGCAGACTGAACAGCTATTTCTACGCCCCCCCCCCCCCCGCTAATTTTGAGTTATTGTTGTGAATGCTGATTAATAATTTTAAATAATTTCCCAGGGCCTCCTGATTTACAAATTAAGCAGTAGTGCCCATACTGCAGAAAACATGTATGTAAGTAAAGTGAAAGCCATTTAAAAAAGGAAAGTGATTTGTGATGGTGTTTCCCTAAATCAGTTTTCAGGGCTTGGCTTTGGCTCTTCTATAGTGATGGAAATATTTTCTACACATACGAGGACAATGTACAAAATAAAAAAACAAAATTTTTTTTGAAACGTCACAATATTGATTCCATATAAAATGTTAAAAACGGTTGCTTGAATTCTTGTTTCCTTGGTCACTTTGGGATCCTCTGATTAGCTTTTATTAGTTTATTTTTTCATACACAACATTTTCTTTAATTGTAATTTCAACCCACAAATCTATTCTTAAATCGCTTCTCGTTAAAGGAAAATCCCTCAACAATTTTGGGAGATTACAACTTTTCATGCGTCACTGGCGTCGTAATCAAGGGGCGGGACTTTGAGAGTGGCACCAGTTGTGTCCAATCGCAACACGATTTGACGGCGACGCTTGCTTATTTATAGGGCGGTGTTGCAATCCATTGACATACACTCATCTACTACGAAGACAACGCAAACGCAATATGGAGAGAATACATGTGAAGATTTGACGAGCGACATCAAGGAGATCATAGAAACTAGCGAGATAGAAAAATGAAGCCACCACAAATCATCATCGTACATCCGGTACCGACAAAAGCGTGGAATCTCTTTGTTTTCGACGAGGAATATCAAAATACGTGAGGAGGGTTTTTTTGTTGCATTTGTCACCGTATCTCGACAGGAAAATGGCAACGAGTACTATTGAATCTGCCAAGAGTTTGGACCGGGCGGTAATGGAGAGGTTTGGCAGTGGGGGAATGGCGTTATTGCCGTGGACCAAGCAATTACTCAGCGTCCTGTGGGAACAACTCCGGTTGTTGATCCAGATCATCTACTACAGCTTCATGTCAGGTAATCTGACACGGTTGTTTTGGCTCTGTTCAGACTCTATTGTCACACCCCGTACGATTGTCCATCTATGTTTAGTAAATACAATGTTGAAGTGTTCTTATCCTGGAAAACCTGGAAATGTATAGTTTTCCAGTCATGGAAAACGCGTGGACAGAGATAAAATTGATCAAATGTCCGGGAATGGTTTCATAGAAAATTAAGTTAGGTTATGAAATCCCATGTTTACCCGTTGAGATGGTATATTTTAAGCGTAATTGTAGCTGAGATCACGTATCGTCTTATCTGTATTTTTAAATCACTTAGATGGCAAATCTGAGTTTTAAGTGTTTGAGATATGTTCACTGATCATCAAGTTGCTCAGTCCATTTTAAAGACCATGAATCACTGAATACGACCTTGACCATGAGCAACGTGTCACGTATATCCAAATAAAAGTAATGGAAAATGTCCTCAAAAAGTCCTGAAAAAATATTTCATAAAAAGTGTGGGAAGATTTAGTAAGTGTCACAGAAAACTAAAATGTGAAAATGGAAAAAAAACCATTCACCCATTTTCTTTTATTTAATTAGTTTTCCAGATGTTCAGATTCGAGGTTCATCTGAGAATTACAGACGAGATGGGTCAGAGCGTTCAGCACATGAGCTCGACGACGAATCCGACCGAGTCCTTCCTCTTCTCCTCGTTGTTTGACGGAGATAACCGAGTCATGGTTGGAGGTTCGAATCCACTGTCCAGTTTCTGCGCGGATGTTAACGACGCGTTTCCGGGGGGTCCCACCGCCGAAGTGCTGCTGTCTAGCCTGAGAGCTGACGACCTTTGCTGCGAACTTGTGGACGACTTCGTCACCAGGACCACTGCCAACAAAGAGGACGGCATCTTTGTTGGACACCATCCCAGCTGGAAAATGGGCTTCCCCGGTGACTGGAGCATCTTTGTATCCAGCACCGACAGCTCTGGCACGGAGGATGTCTGTCACAAGAGCACTGAAGAGGAGAGAGGCTCCCCTTGGAGTAGCGAGGAAGATCAAAACTCGGGAGACTTTGACAGTGAGGAGAGTAAGGCGCTTTGGGAGTCTCTTTCAAGATCTAGTGACCCTTACAATCCCTTCTTTTTCTCTGCCTGCCTTTCAACTAGCACACAAATGGGGAAAATTAAAAGTAAAGGCGATGACTCTGAATGTGTTTCAGCTGGTGAGACCAGCGAGGAATTCATAGGCCCTCATGGTTTAAAATTCTGGGGTAGCCGCTCTGACAGTGAGAGCAGCTGGGGCAGTTCAGACGGCTCTTGCCCCGACCTTGACAAGGAGGAAAGTGAAAGTCTTTGGGAGTTCTTCAGCAGTCACACAGACCCCTACAACCCCATGTGTTTCACAGCATGCACAGTCAGCAATACGACCCCTCAGACTGCCCAAATATCACTCTCTCACAGCCAGGAGCCCCAGCAGGCCTCACTCTCTGCACCTTCCTCCAAGCCAGACATTGATGCAGAGGAGGAGAGCAGCTTTCTTCCTTCCTCCTCCGATGATGAAGAAGAGCAGCTGTGGAGGTCCCTCTCCCGAAATGATGACCCATACCACCCTCTCAACTCCCGAAGTCTCCTCCAGAGTTCCTCTACCACAGTACTACCAACGCCCAAGCCCTCATCTGGGCCAGGTTCAAAAACCACTGTTGTCCACACAAAGCACAGACTGCCTTCGCAGGTTAAACAATGTAAAGAAGAGACTGTGAGTACCCTGAGATCCAGAGCTGTTAAACCCGTCCTGTCAGAAAAAAGGTCAAAGCGTCACTGTCATCCAGACACCATGCTGGTGCCTTGGAAGAGGAGAGGGCAGAAATCTGGGTCACCCACAGAGGAGAAGGACAGAAACACCCACAAAAAGGTGAATATATAGTTATACCTAATGTGTCATTTGTCAGTCTTTGCCAAAACAGACTACCTTGGGCCAACATAATGCTATAAATGTTGATGCTATCTTTTATTCATAACTTAATTCAAAACTTCATGAGAATAGTATTATATTTCTAGATTGCATGTGCATATGTAATATATGTGGTTTATTGTAATCTCTTAAGTGAGGTCAAAGTTATTTCCTGCTTCATGAGGCATGATTTGTTGAGCTGAGTTGTTGTTGGCTGTAGGCTAGCAACACTACTAGTTGTCGTGACTAAGCAAGTCACATGACTCCAGCAAGTCAACAGAGAGTTGACTTTTACATGATGTTGCGTTGGTGTTACAAATTCTCTCTTACACACTTTATTTAGCCTTATCATCCTATTCCATTACACTCAAATTCCACCCAGTGGCTGAAAAAGAAGAAGTTAGTCATATTAGCTAAACACATCAAAGAGAGACTGCAAGATAAGTGATAATTAACAATGGGGGAAGTGCGTGTTTTTGTTTGTTTGTTTTTTTGCCTAGTTTTCTTACCTTTACTCTGTCAATTACTGTCAGGTATTTCCCCCATGGGAATTCACATAGTCATAACACTTTCTAAACTGCATCTATTTACCATTGATCCGTTTTTGTTTTTTGTTTTTTTAATTTGTACTGAGCCAGTGCTTACTGAATTTTTGCTTTCCTTATGAATTTAAGGTGCAGTTCTCTCCTCTTGTCCAAGTCCATGTGATGCGTACATGGCCATTTGCTCGACAGGCCTCCCGCAGAGGATGCTGGGAGGAAATGGCCCGAGACCGGGACCGCTTCCAGAGGCGAATCCAAGAAATTGACCAGGCCATTGGCCACTGCTTCAGCCAAGCCCACCGAGAGAGGATTCGGGCTTATCTGGACAGCACCTTGAAATAAAACCCACCCTTCACTCCATGAATGCCGAATGATTTTATTTGCTTTTCAAATGAGAACTTGTGATTGGTTGCAATGCAACAGGAGAATTTTATTTAGGCTGACTAGAAATTTCCATGTTTGGCCAATTTTGATGTTTGTTGTTAAGTGGAACAACTTTGTACCTCAAACCAGTGCCCGCAGGGTCTGTGGCCATTGCACTGATTTTGTCACTTTCTTATACTAAGGTAAAAATTAACGTATGGAATGTTGTTTTGTTTGCCTTATATACTGACCTAGTAATGTAATTTATTCATGCCCTGTGGAGTTTTTGCTTTGGTTTTGTACAGTTTTAAATGACGTGTTTTTTTATGTGTCCAAAATAAAGAGTTGTGTGTAAAACTAAAAGATAATAACATTTAAAAAAATAATCCAGGGTTTACAGCTAATGTGCTTGGAAGTGTTTTCAACTACTGCTGAAGAATGTTTTCATCATGCTGCGTGTCTTCCTGTTGAACACGTTTGATTTCAATGACTTTTTATTATTACTATTTATTGTTTGTGGTTAAATATTTACATACATTTGAGACACATTCATAGCTGTACCGCTGCACTGAGAAAGTTGGTTTTGTTTTGACAGAAACATTAAAAACACTTTGTCAAAATAATAAAATCTGTTGTCGCACTGTGATTACGTGTATTGTGATATTTCGACATTTGGCATCACATATTTACAGGCTGAAAACTCGCTCCCCCGTGGTGGTGTGCAGAGAAGGAAGACTACACACACTTGCTGTTTTCATCCCACTCCTTCCCTGACAAAGTTAGCGTAATCCTACATATGTCTGCTGTGAAGAAACACCATAGAAGTGGTTATACAGTTGGACACCATACAAAGTTAACAACAAACCGGCCAGTCTCGTTCGTAGAAAGTAGGAAAAAAAGCCAATCCTCATGTTTTTTCTGCCTTTCAAATGGTCCTTCGGGTGTTAGTGCGCATGCTCAGGTCAGTTTTGGGGGGGGGGTTACGTAGTTCGATATAAATATGCGCTACGTAGGATTTGTAGACGACAGAGGACAAGACGTCGTATGAGCCGACCTTTGAACTCGTCTTACAATATGTCGTAATGGCAATGTCGGCTCCTCTTTTGTCCCTCCAGCTCCCGAATCACACCTAAACCAAATCCCAGAATATCATAGAATATTGTCCTCTGCCTTTCTCTAGCAGCTGCTATTAAAAAAAGAAGAAGCTGGGAATTTGAAGGAACTACCGAGGGCAGAGACAACTCCGCCCTCACCGTTGCCGTGGTTGACACCAGGGCGGGTACCTACATTCAACACGCCCGTGGTGTGTAAGATAGGGGTAAAAGTTAGACGTGCCAGGGCCCGAGTGAGTCAGCAAAGAATATACACAGAGGTCAGTGGGGACCTGAGGACCTTGATACACATGTTTAGTTTTTGATATTACTTTTTTTTTTTTTGCCCCGGGGTAGTCCAACCTTGGTGGGTCGTCCCGGGTCGTCCTCTGTGTGGAGTTTCCTCCGGGGGCTCCGGTTTCCTCCCACAGTCCAAAGACATGTAAGCAGGGGCGTCAATTGGGTATGGCAACCTTGGCTGCCTGGTCAGTGTGAAATAATATATTTCAATTACGCATTTCTCAGTGTTTTAAATGAATTGTTGACTGTGTGGTTTTATCCAGTGGGGTTTTGTCCATTTACAAGTGACTATTTTTTTATTTTTAGTAGCCATCTTTAATTTTGTGAAAAAAGTTTCACTTTGAAAAACATGAACAACAATAATACATACTTGCCATATTATAATCTGTGGCAGGGTCAAGGCGTTACACCTGTGGCGATGAGGACTGTCTAGGTGAATCAGTCAAGGCTCTGACTGTATTAGGATGACGCGATTGTATAAATGAAATAAATGGTTGTAGCTAACTACTGGCACAGAGCCACATGGTTGAGCTGGAATGAGAATTTGAGGGACTTGATTTGGTGTCACGTGATGTCAGATGTGACGTCATCTGACTTTGCCATACCTTGGCTTCTGGTGAATTGACGCCCCTGCGTGTAAGTCAGGTGAATTGGCCATACTAAATTTAGGTACGCGTGGTGTGAGTGTGTGTGTGTCCCTAGATATGAGTGTGTGTGTGTGTGTGTGTGTGTGTGTGTGTGTGTGTGTGTGTGTGTGTGTGTGTGTGTGTGTGTGTGTGTGTGTGTCGGCTCTGTGATGGCCTGGCGGCCTGTCCAGGGTGTCTCCCCGCCTGCCGCCCAATGACTGCCGGGATAGGCTCCAGCATCCCCGCGACCCTGAGAGCAAGATAAGTGGTTCAGATGCTGGATGGATAATGGATGGATTTTTTTTTTAACATCCACCTCACAAGTTTGATATTTAGCATTGTGTCTCTGGTAGGGCCTTATAGCCTCACTCATAGAAAACTTGGGTAACACTACATTAAGTGCATGTAATAAGTGTTAGTTAATAGGTAATAAGGCCCTTATAAGTCCTTATAAAGTGCTTATTAACATTATTATGCGTTAATAAGACTATATATAATAAGTGATCGTTAAAAGGTAGGCCCCTATAAGTTATAACTTTCCAATTTTGTGGACTATCAAAATTCTTCCATTAACTTTTAATCATGATGGTCCTTAGACGCTACGTGCAAAGTTTTATACAGATTGTCCTTTACAACCTAAGACGAGTGTAAAAAAGTAGGTTTTGCATATTTAGCAAGCATCTCCTAGTGGCCTAAAACGTGTTTACAATGCTATTGTTACACACAGTCTTATTAACACATAGTCTTATTAACACATAACAATGTTAATAAGCATTTTGTAAGGACCTATAAGGACCCTTTTACCTATTAACTCACTTATTACATGCACTTTATGTAAAGCGTTTCCAAAACGTATACAAGTTTCTCTGTGAACACTGCTTGTTCACCCAACACCTATTACTAATTATCCACTCCGCCTCTATCAGTCCCCCCCCCCCACACACACACACTTGGCGTGTTTGTATTTGTCCGGGTATCTCTTTCTGTCTGTCCGCCGGTAAGGCTTTCTCTATCTTTCTCTATTCGGGGCGAATTCCCAGCAGACTCTTGTCTCCGCAAAGACGGCGTGCTGCAAGGCTGGCATGAGACAAGGCTTAAAAACACAAGTATGATGAAATGACACCCCTGTGGGAAGAAATCAATTAACATGTCCCCACCGCCCGCTTGCTCATGTGCACAGTATCACGTTCTCTCTCTCTCTCTCTCTCTCTCTCTCTCTCTCTCTCTCTCTCTCTCTCTCTCTCTCTCTCTCTCTCTCTCTCTCTCTCTCTCTCTCTCTGTCACACACACACACACACACACACAGTATGGTGCAAAGGTGAGCAATCGGTGACACCGCCTGCTGAGTATTCCTGTGTCACCAGCGGGGAGCCACCCTTCTCCGTCATGTTGTTGCACTCTGCTCCTGTCCACACACACTTTTTTAAAACTAGCTGATGTCTTGCTGTTGTTTATGATGTGTGTGTGTGTGTGTGTTTGTGTGTCAAGTCAAATCAAGTCAAGCGTGTTAATGGGGGAGATTTGTTCATCTTTCATCATCATTTCCTGCTTATCTTCCTCCTCCCACTATACTAGCCTACTTCTACATCATAGGCCCACTCTTTCCCCTCCTGTTTCTTGCTGTCCTGTTCTTTCTTTCTTTCTTTCTCTTACCCCCTTCATCAGTCTCCCCATCCTCTTGCTCTTGTCAGGGTATGATTCACTCGGTGGCTGGGTGAAGCTGTCTCTAGGCAACCAGCGGGAGTGGTGGTGCGTTGAAAGGATTGCAGGTGATTGCAGCACCAGCAACAGTGGTTTTTCAACAACACACCTCATGCTTGCCTGGCAGAGAAGGGTATCTCCTGGGTCATAATTACCATCCTTTCCTCTTCTGGACCCTCCTCTCTCATCCTATAGCTGATGATGCAATTTACCAGCAGCTATTATGTCTGACATCAAGCTGCACAGAAAAGGCACATTTATGAGTGGAGAAGGGACAAAGATGGCCGATACAACATGCCCGGCATACAAAACATCACAACGGCTTTATTAACATTGGGTTATGCCCGCTTTTGCATTATCACAATCTCAATCCTCTGAAGGCTTAAGTATGCCCCACCTTCATAATTTGGTGCGGATTTAAAACTTAAGATCAGCTTGATCTCTGAAGAGAACGGCCAGACTTTTTATTGCCGGTGGTGTTGTGTAGACTTTGATGAATACAATGTACAATGTACGGTGTTGACTCTGAGCTGGGCCGAGTGAAGTGTTACCCAACAAGAAGAACAGGTTTTACATTTTAGTATCTTTAGACAGTGGAGGTGGCTTATAGTGGACTACACAGATAAACGTGTGTGTTTAATAGTCCTTTAAAATCCACCCTGTTAAACAGCAAGGATGATACCGTTTTAATTATCCAAATGAAAACCTGCATTTTTATTTTTATTTTTTTTCATATGCTTTGAAGCTATGCTATTTGTTACCAGGGAAATGGCTCATCTGGTTGGGAGCTGCAGACTTGGAGCAGCACAGTGTCAGCAGCAGAGCAGCCCCCACCTGGGAAAGTTGGAGCAGTTATCAACCCAGGTCAAGCCTGCAATATCCTCGCTAGTCCCGGGACTCAAACTGGCAGCACTGGTTGACTTCTCTTGCTGCCATAGGAAGCATTACATCTTTGATAATTGATAATTGGTAAACAAAGGATTAGTACTTCCGGTATACTGTGATTAAGCTGTGGCTATTTTCGCAAAATTGTTTTTTGGTGGTGGTGGTGGTGGTGGTGGGGGGGTCATAATATGGCAACATCCACCCATCCATTAGCTGAACCGCTTATCCTGCTCTCAGGGTCGCGGGGATGCTGGAGCCTATTCCAGCAGTCATTGGGTGGCAGGCGGGGAGATACCCTGGACAGGCCACCAGACCATCACAGGGCCAACACACACACACACACACACACACACACACACACACACACACACACACACACACACACACACACACACACACACACACACACACACACACACACACACACACACACACACACACACACACACACACACACCTATGGACAATTTTAGTCCGGCCAATTCACCTGACTTACCTGTCTTTGGACTGTGGGAGGAAACCAGAGCCCCCAGAGGAAATCCACGCAGACACGGGGAGAACATGCAAACTCCACACAGAGGACGACCCGGAATGACCTACCAAGGTTGGACTACCCTAGGCTCGAACCCAGGACCTTCTCGCTATGAAGCGACTGCTCTAACTACTGCGCCATTGTGAAGATGGCAACATAATATGCAAAACTTTTATGACAGCTCACATTTTTGTAGAACCTTTTTCCATCAAAGCAATTCGTAAATGCACATGTGCAAACACACACACACACGCACATATACATGCATGGCACAAAATGCTGGATTTTTGATTAAAAAAAAGAAAAGATTATTTACTTTGGTCAGCTAACAAAACTGTCCTGGAATTCATTCAGAAAGGCAAAATTTAAGATTATGACTACAATTATGTAAGGGAATACATAATGGTAAAATCGGTATTTACAATGAGCTGGCTATCATGCACACTAGAGAGGGGTGCAGATCCCTATAGAGGGCAAAAACAAATGACGTGTGATTGCAACAGGGTCGCAAAGTCAGTGGGGGGTCCTCTGGTGGTCAGGAACAACAGGGGAAGGGGGAACGGGAACATAAACCAATAAAAGTAACAATGAATACCGATAGCCATTCTTCTACAACTACCTACCAGTGTTCGGTAGAATTAAAGCCAGCTGCCAGAAACGTAAATAAATGTTTACTGCTGACTTAAGCATTGATGTACAAGTAAAACGAGTGGTACCGGGTTATTATCCCATTTCATTTGATAAGTGAGAACAGTCTGAAATTAAGCCAGTTTATTCTTCATTAATCTAGAGGAAGTCATTCACGTTTCATTTCCTCACACTGAAATGTCCTGATGTAACTTAATACTTTGTGTGTTCATAACAGTGGATTTGACGTGACTTGACCTTTATTTTTTCCTTACTGCCTTCAGCGGACTTTTGATTACTCCTGCACACATAACAGAGCCCTCAGTCTGAGCTATCTGCAGAGATTGTTCATGAGAAGTCTCTAGAAGATGCTGTAGGTAAAATCTATGTTGGTCCTATGTAATCAAATGCAGCTGTTTACCAAGCCTCGGTGTCTGTCATGTTTTTGGCTTTCTTCACACAAGGGCACTTTTCTGAAAACTATAAGCTCTCCTAGCTTATTTAACACTGAGCCATGCCTAGAAATACGACTCCTCTTCCTATCCAGACCAAACCTGGAGTCTGGATCTTTATCTAACTCTGCTGCCCTCCTGTGTTACAACAAATAACATCTGATGGATTATTTTATCAATAAACATATATTTTCCTCTTAACTCTCTGAACGCCTTGGTGCCCTGATAATACAAAAGTGAGAGGGGAAAAAAAGAGGTAGGAGATGAGAAAAGAAAGAAACAGGTTGCACAGCTGTGGGCCCCGATTTTAAACCCAAGAGCTGGAATTTCCACATCAACTATTTTGTTCCAACTATACGACGCCCGCTGGGCTCTGTATGAAGACATCCATCCATCCATCCGTCCACTATCCAAACCACTTATCCTGCTCTCAGGGTCGCGGGGATGCTGGAGCCTATCCCAGCAGTCATTGGGCGGCAGGTGGGGAGACACCCTGGACAGGCCACCAGGCCATCACAGGGCCAACACACACACATTCACACATAGGGATAATTTAGTACAGCCGATTCACCTGACCTACGTGTCTTTGGACTGTGGGAGGAAACCCACGCAGACATTCAGCACATGGTTTTTAAAGAGTTCGTGGGGGAGCATGTCTATGTTCCCTCAGCCCTAGTTCATTGAACTTACCTAAATTTAAAGGAAAACGTCACCAGTTTTCAGCCTTATCTCTATCTATCCAAATTTGGGGTATAGTGTGAAAAACATCTGCAGTTTTTGCCAATGTTCTCAGTGTCTCCGGGACATAGTTGCAAAATCTGTTTTTCTTTCGGCACCAGCGTCACGTCAGTGGTGGTGGTTGCCAGTTGTGAGGAAAGCTTTGGAGCTGAGGCAGTAGGCCTTTGGGGCCTGGTTCACATGAACCCCTTTTCGACCAACGTGGGGCTGGTGCTGGGTGCTGAGCTAGGGAGCCAATGAAACCTTTAATGAACTTTTCCCCACATTTTCACTGGTTAAAGAAGAGAACATTTGCGTAACTGAATGATACTATTAACCTCGTGTTGTTTGTACCTTACAAACAACATCAGCAAACCTTACTGCTACTACTACTACTACTACTTCCTGCTGCTCCCGTTAGGGGTCGCCACAGCAGATCATCTGTTTCCATTTCTTCCTGTCTTCTGCATCTTCCTCTGTCACACCAGCCACCTACCTGCATGTCCTCTCTCACCACATCCATAAACCTCCTCTTTGGTCTTCCTCTTTTCCTCTCCCCTGGAAGCTCCACATTCAGCATCCTTCTCCCAATATACCAAGCATCTCTCCTCCACACATGTCCAAGCCATGTCAATCTTGCCTCTCTTGCTTTGACTCCAAACCGTCCAACTTGAGCAGCCCCTTTAATATAATTATTCCTAATCCTGTCCTTCTTCGTCACTCCCAGTGAAAATCTTAGCATCTTCAACTCTGCCACCTCCAGCTCCGCCTCCTGTCTTTTCGTCAGTGCCACTGTCTCCAAACCATATAACATAGCTGGTCTCACAACCATCTTCTAAACCTTCCCTTTAACTCTTGCTGGTACCCTTCTGTCACAAATCACTCCTGACACTCTTCTCCACCCACTCCACCCCGCCTGCACTCTCTTCTTCACCTCTCTTCTTCCCCGTTACTTTGGACAGTTGACCCCAAGAATTTAAACTAATATGCCATTGTCACCTCTACTCCTTTCATCCTCACCATTCTGCTGTCCTCCTTCTCATTCACGCATAGGTATTCTGTCTTGCTCCTACTGACTTTCATTCCTCTTCTCTCCAGTGCATACCTCCACTTCTCCAGGCTCTCCTCAACTTGCACCTTACTTTCACTACAGATCACAATGTCATCCGCGAACATCATAATCCACGGAGACTCCTGCCTGATCTCATCCGCAAACCTTACTGAAAAAAGATTCATCAATAAAATAATCCATGGGGATTCCTGCATGTTTATTTTTGTTGTTGTTGTTGTTGTTGTTGTTGTTGTTGTTCGTGTGCTTTGTATACCTGTTCCAAAAAAACTTGAAAATTGAAAAAAATAAAATAATCCATATGAACTCAGTTTTTTGAGGACTCCGGTTATTATGAACAATGTCAGACATCGGAGTATGTCCTTCATCTCTCAGTAACTGAGGTACTGGTGGCTATGTATTGGCCATGAGTTAGCTGTATACCTTCGTATAAGTTGTCTTTATATTTGGTCATTTTTGTTTATAGTGGAAACTCAAAACTCTCCTTACTGCTCACATTCAAGGCCAGTTTACAGGTATTTATGATTGTTGCCACTGGCAATAATTAGATCCAGTATAATCTAAATAAAATCCAACACTGAAAAAAAAATCACAACAAAATTTAGAATATACAGCGATGTGTGTGTGTGTGTTTTGTTGTTTTTTTTTTAAAACTAGACTGGGTATGTCGCTGCAAAGTAAGAACTACTTTATAAAGTGGGCTCTATGTACCTCTATCTGACACCACACACTCATATATCTGAACTAGTGAATAAGACCAACTTTATACTTAACTTGGAGCAGGTTGTGAAGGATAAACTGTAGCTATCACGAGACACTGTCCTATAACTTTGTCATTATGGGTAAATCTCTCTGTCCACATGCTACCCAGCTTCAGCAGCAAAATGTCACTTGCATTTTGATAAATTGGCTGACATAGTTACAAGCAATCAGGGATCAGGAACACTTTATTTGTCATTTCATTTCATGCATTTGCGTACACGAAATTAAACGAAACATCGTTTCCCCCAGCCCACAGAAGTGCAACACAAAGACAAAAACACATATCCAGAAACTACAAGAACTACATGAACACATATATCTAAACTAAACAAAAAAATCTCACCATCCAGGAGAACGAACGCCAGCCAAGATGACTGTCGGAACTGCTGGTCTGTATTGGCTAGCAGTTAGCTGCCCGGCTTCCGCGTCCTGTCAGACCACCCTCGGTGTTTCCTCTTCAGGCACAGCTCCTGGCAGGGCCGTGGTCCCTGGGCCCACAGGACACAGCAGACCAAGCTCTCCCAGCCGATCCAGCACCAGCTCTCCCAGCAATCAGACGAAGACACAACTTAGATGCAGACATGGACAAAGACACTGCATGGGTGGTACTGGGTGAGGCTTCCGCAAACATGAATTCGTGCCGCCATCTTCCCACATCGGTACTGGGTGAGGCCGCTGCAAATGTGAATTCGCACCGCCATCTTCCCACTTGGAAGGCTCGAGGAAATGAATAATTTACAGACTGACAGAGATGGACAAACAGTCGACCATCTGTTTGGATTCCTAACATGTAAAGAAATGGTTGGTCCAACTTCCCGATGACAAAATACTGGAGACATTATTTCAACCAAAATGTCATAAGGAGATGAGTGATGGACTCAAGGACTAACATCATAAAACAAAGAAGGAAAATGATGTGGGCGGCATGGCTCAGGAGGTAGAGCGGGTCGCCTAGTAATCGGAAGGTTCCTGGTTTGATCCAATTCCTCCAGAGAGTGTGTCGGAGTGTCCTTGAGCAAGACGCTAAACCCTTAACTGCTCCTGATGAGCAGGTTGGCACCTTGCATGGCAGCCTCCTTCATCAGTGTATGAATGTGTGTGTGAATGGGTGAATTTGAGGTATACATTGTAAAGTGGTTTGAGTAGTTGTCAGACTAGGAAAGCACTACATAAATGCAGTCCATTTACCATGTATGATCTTCTTCTTTCAGCTGCTCCCGGTAGGGTTCGCCACAGCGGATCATCCGTTTCCATTTCTTCCTGTCCTCTGCATCTTCCTCTGTCACACCAGCCACCTGCATGTCCTCCCTCACCACATCCATAAACCTCCTCTTTGGCCTTCCTCTTTTCCTCTTCCCTGGCAGCTCCATATTCAGCATCCTTCTCCAAATATACCAAGCATCTCTCCTCATCACATGTCCACGCCATCTCAATCTCGCCTCTCTTGTTTTGTCTCCAAACCGTCTAACCTGAGCTGTCCCTCTAATATACTCATTCCTAATCCTGTCCATCTTCATCATTCCCAACAAAAATCTTAGCATCTTCAACTATGCCACCTCCAGCTCTGCCTCCTGTCTTTTCACCAGTGCCACCATCTCCAAACCATTCAACATAGCTGGTCTCACCGTGGGTCTCACTACCATCTTGTAAACCTTCCCTTTCACTCTTAAGCACCTTGAGACAAACTTGTAATTTGTGATATTGGGCTTGTTACGGATATGTTTTGGGGTCTTTCTTACCCCTTCCGCTCTATTTTTTGTGCAGAGCTGATTGTAAACATGAGATGCCACAGTTACGCTTATTATTATGTGCCGTACGCTGTGTGACGCCTGGGGGATTTTTTTTAAAAAAGGGAAGAAACTACAAATCCCAGTGCAACAGGGCGCCTGAGCGTGACGTCACGTCCTGCCCATTCGTTTGGCGGGAATAGCTAATTGATAATGGGTCACCGCCGGCGGGCACAAGACGAAAAGAAGCCAGGGAACTGTATGGCACACGCTCAGTGGAAGCAATAGAGTTTTTCTACACACCTCTCTCTCCACTAAAAAGACAAGAGACTTTAACACAATCCACACGAACAGGACTGGCCGCTCACGGGAGCTGGGATTGCATTGTTCGGAGAGGAGACATCCTGGCGGGGGTCCCGAAGCGGCTCACGGCTGCAGTGACGGTAAGCATAACTGCTAGTTTACTCGCCTCTGTTTTCATATCAGCTCTGTGTTTAGTTCTCGCTTCCTTTCGCGCTGTGCTACTGCAGTGGCAAGTTCCGGTTATGTGCTTGTCGCGGCTGTACAGTAACAGGCTATACAAATAAAACGGACTTGACTTGATTTGCTGGTACCGTTCTGTTGCAAATCACTCCTGGCGCTCTTCTCCACCCACTCCACTCTCCTTTTCACCTCTCTTCCATACTTGCCTGTTACTTTGAACAGTTGACCCCAAATATATATAAACTAATCCACCTTCGCCACCTTTACTCCTTGCATCCTCACCATTCTGCTCCTGAGGTTGAGGTGCCATTAAGAAATCATCCAGCGATAAAACTGTTCCCAAAAAGCTGACCTACCCAACGTTAGGGAACCCATTAGTCACCGTTATGCACTCAATTTTAACTGGGTTAGACCAAGCTTTCTCCCAAACCCTTACCTTTGATTCTGTACCTTGTCATTTAACACCTTTAACATCTGAGGTAGTGTAGGGTGCAACATGCAAGGATGCATGCAGATTAAGGAGGGGGGGGTGTAACCCACTCAAAAATAACATACAAGCAGGGTTAGGTTATTTACAGTCTAATTTCTCATTTCTAGGTATATTTTAATATGTTTCACCTGCATATTATTTCAGCCCAGCAGAGGGCGGTAGATAGATAGAGAAACCTACTGCAACGTGTCTGTGAATGGTCACATTCATCCAGGTCATGGTTATCCAAAGGAGTTGAATCAAGTGCAAATGGACTTGGTATATATCCGTGAAGACGTTTCGCCTCTCATCCAAGAGGCTTCCTCAGTTCGTGCCTTTCTGACTAGACCAAGCTAGTCTGACTGGGTACTGCAACGTTTCTCAGGGAGAGGAAGAGCGAAGTCAAAAACAGCAGGGAGTAGTAAGTTGAAATTGAAACGCGAGCTCAAAGAAAAAACGGAATTAAAGAAATAGTTAAAGGGTTTTCTCCACAGAATCCACCTCTAAGCAAGTAACAAACAGAACGGGGTTGAAACTCTGACGGGGATTTTCGAGAATTGTATTCTTTTCTCCGGTTGTTGTTTTTTTTTTTTTGTGTGTGATGATTTGGGACAGTCCATTGGACAAATGGCCAACGGCCGCGCGGCAGACGAGGGCGTGAAGAGGAGCATCTCACCAGCTACCGGAAGTGTTCTACCCTCATCTCATCGGGCAGATGAGCGCTGAGATCTCACCACACTTAACACAAAAACATATTACTCGGGTAGATGAATATTGTTTACTTTTATTTTTTGGGGGGGGGGCTATTTCGTCAGATCTCTGAAAGGCTTTTTTCATTTTCTATTTTGTGTTTAATGTTACAGTAAAATAAATGCCGGCCGTTTGAGTAAAACGTAATAGTTGTTTTGGTGTTTTCATTCCTCTACTCTTTGAAAAGTACCTTAAACAAGCACTTGCAGTTTATAGTATACCTATCAAGTGCCCACCTTACACAAATAAAACTGACTTGACTTGATTTGATGGTACCATTCTGTCGCAAATCCCTCCTGGCGCTCTTCTCCACCCACTCGACTCTCCTTTTCACCTCTCTTCCATACTCCCTGTCACTTTGAACAGTTGACCCCAAGTATATAAACTAATCCACCTTCGCCACCTTTACTCCTTGCATCCTCACCATTCTGCTGTCCTCCCTCTCATTCATGCATATGTATTCCGTCTTGCTCCTACTGCCTTTCATTTGTCTTCTCTCCAGTGCATACCGCCACCTCTCTAGGCTCTCCTCAACCTCCTTCCTACTCTCACTACAGATCACAATGTCATCCGTGAACATCATAGTCCACGGAGACTCCTGCCTGAGCTCGTCCGTCAACCTGTCCATCACCACTGCAAAAACAAAAAAAGGACTCAGAGCCAATTCTTGATATAATCCTAATTCCACTTTGGACCCATCCGTCGTTCCTACCACACACCTCACCACTGTCACACTGCCTTCATACATATCCTGCACCACTCTTACATACTTCTCTGCCACTCCTGACTTCCTCATACCATACATATGCTTTCTCTAAACCCATAGAGACAGTGTAACTCCTTCTGACCTTCTCTATACTTCTCAATCAACACTCTCAAAGCAAATATCACATTTGAAGTGATCTTTCCTGGCATGAAACCATACTGATGCTCACTAATCATCACCTCTCCTCTTAACTTAGCTTATATTACTCTGTCCCATATATTCAAGCTGTGGCTGATCAACTTCATACCTCTGTAGTTGTTACAGTTCTGCACATCACCCTTATTCTTGAGAATCGGTACTAGTATGCTTCTTCTCCACTCCTCAGGCATCTTCTCACTTTTCAAGATTGTGTTAAACAATCTAGCTAAAAACTCCACTGCCATCTCTCCTAAATACCTCATGCCTCCACAGGTATGTCATCTGGACCAACTGCCTTTCCACTCTTCATTCTCATCATAGCTGCCCTCACTTCCTCCTTGCCAATCCACCACACTTCCTGATTCACTATCCCCACATCATCAAACCTTCTCTCTCTTATTTTCGTCATTCATAAGCCCCTCAAAATACTCCTTCCCCTTCTCAGCACACTCTCCTCATTTGTCAGCACATTTCCATCTCTATCCTTCATTGCCCTAACCTACTACACATCCTTCCCAGCTTGGTCCGTCTAGCCAACCAATACAAGTCCTACAGTCCATTTACCATTTATGATAAAACTTTAAATGTTAAAAATAAAACTTAAAACTATGAAGGAGACTTGTTGTGTTTAGTTAAGAAAATCACAAAAATTCTTTTGATATGAAAATGGTGCCCATGTTTCCCATCACATTGAGACCCTGCATTTTATACCCCAACTGTCGCTGTTTCACTATCTCTTATGCTGCCGCTCACCCAAAACTCAATCCCGACCTTCACAAAGGGAAAATGACAGGCGTTGTTGAAAAGCCATCACAATAAAATGCCAAGGTTGTTTCACAAAACCACGCTTTTGTGGTGTTTGGAGCATGATTTGCTTCACTGCTCACCACTGACCCAAAGGGGAAGAATGATTCTAGCCACGCCAAATACACTTTCTGCTATCAGTGTAAAACTATTGGAGTAGATTTTAAACCCAGATATCTGACAGCTGGTGTTACTGGGTTGAGGTAAGAAAGATGGGTTAAGAAACTTTTAAATCAAATCTTCTCTGACAAATTTGAAATAATAATAATAAAAAAATATATTAGGTTTGCAGAAATGTCCAAAAGTCATCCACAATCATATAATTAGAAAATTCCAGCACAAATATTTATTTTTTTGTTGTGAAAAAGCTGTGACCATACAGGCCCATTAAGGGTCTTCACGAAACTAGAGGATTTGACCAGAGTTTGTGATTATCTGTCAGATGCTATTGTGTAATATTCAACAATGTTCAACTGTTTGAATTTGAAACCAATATGGTATTGATCTTGTAACTAGCTTTATGTTTGTTTAGATTTGTTTATTTCGTCAAGTAGTTTAAAAATTGTTAGGTTGAAAGTTATTTTTTCTCTAAATCAAAATTGTAGGTAAAAGAGGGAGCAAGAAACAGAGTGATGATACAATAAAACATAGTATCTATCTGAAAGATTCGACTGTGAGGCAATAATGGAGGAAGCCATTAGTCTCAATGCAATACACAGCTGTGTGTCTGTGTCAGGTATTTGATTATGTACAATCACATTTTAATGAGCATGAGAGATTACATTTCCCAGTTTGAGTCCCACATAACAAGATTATCACGTTTTAAAATTTCTTTTCAATCTAGTTCTTCCAAAATATATTTCTGGCAGAAACCCAAACATGTGAGAATACACACTATACATAAATGTTACTTTAAATGGCACTTATATTTCTGAACAAGCACTTCATAACAGCTGAGGCATGTACAAATGATGATTCAATCTTTGTTATTTAACAAAATAGCATATAATACACATGCCATGTGCGACCTAGCTGTGAAATATTGTCTATGTCAAAAGTCTATCTGTTTACCCACCTTCCCATATACTTTCCATTTTCATCACCAGGTTTCATGCGAAGACACTTTAAAAGCAGGTATTACAGGGTCATAATAAAGACTCAAGTGCATCACAGCATTATGACATCTTATGTTCCAATGTCCATCATCAAAGGCTTTAAAATATATCCCCATCACTATAAATTGTTCCAACAATGAAGCTATATTTATGACAGGGAAGAAAGTCAAATCCAATAAATTAATTGTGGTCAGAGGCATTGGAGCCCTTGAGGCCATTCATATCCCTGTCTGCCCTGGACCAAATCCAAGCCAAAACCCTCTCTTTTGTATCCTACTCTTGAAAAGAAAGTAAAAAAAAACAAAACAAACAAACAAACAAAAAATGCATGATCTAGTCTCATAATGGGAGAAAAGATAGTAGTAAATGGTAAAAGTTCTTTTAAAGTATTATGGAACCACGCATTTCTGTCCGTGGTTGTGAGTACAGCAGTTGTAATGGTTACAGCAGATGTGACGGTATGGAACCCATCCACGCTCTCTGAGCTGCTGCTGGTCATGTGTGGGGGGGGGCTCCCATTAAGACTAAACACGGCCATTAAGCCATCGTTCTCTCTAAGCCTGTTGGACATAGACTCACTCTGTAGGGACGGTCGCTATTGAGCCATGCTGCATGTTGCTTGAAAAGTCTCTGTTGTAATTGCAGTTGTTGCCATTGGTTACGCTGTCGGAAACGTAAGGCATCAGGCTGTCATTTTCGATGATGAAGTCACTGTCATCATCTTCATCCTCACTGTTGCCCTCCATGAGACTGTTACTGCGATAGTGACAAAGGACAGGGTGATATTAAGAAGTACATCTAAAAACGTTGCACAGGCTTGGTAGTAAAAGAACAGGATGTACCTCCCAAATAATTGAAAGGGGGTCATATTGCAAGAAAGAATTTTCCTTCACAGATATAGATATTGAGTTGTGGCTGTCTAAGAAAAACAATGTTACAAATGATATTTGAAAAATGCATTCATTTTTTTTTTAAATTAATTTTTCTCCCTAACTGTATCTGGCCAATTACCCCGCTCTTCCAAGCTGTCCCGATCTCTGCTCCACCCCTTCTGCCGATCTGGGGAGGGCTGCAGACTACCACATGCCTCCTCTGATACATGTGGAGTCGCCAGCCGCTTCTTTTCACCCGACAGTGAGGAGTTTTGCCAGGGGGACGTAGCGCATGGGAGGATCATGCTATTCCCCCCAGTTCCCCCTCCCCCCTGAACAGGTGCCCCAACTGACCAGAGGAGGCACTAGTGCAGCGACCAGGACACACATCCACATCTGGCTTCCCACCTGCAGACATGACCAATTGTGTCTGTAGGGACGCCCGACCAAGCTGGAGGTAACACGGGGATTCGAACTGGTAATCCCCGTGTTGGTAGGCAACGGAATAGACCCTTTCCACCTGGACACCCTAAAAATGCATTCATTTTCACTGGCAGTTGCAGATCATCTCTGTCCCAATCTCTGCTCCACCCCTTCTGCCAATCCTGATTTCCTACGTTAAATGCACTTATTGTAAGTTGCTTTGGATAAAAGCATCGGCTAAATGACTGTAATGTAATATAATCTCCAGGAAACACAACGCTCCTTTCTAACTTTTATCTTTTATCCATCCCTTCATCCAAATTAAGAGTATTTAAGATATGGCTTCCTTTCTCTTCACTTACCTTGCACTAGTGATGGTGCTCTGAGATGCATGGCATGGTGACTCATGTGATGAGACAGGGCCTGTGCTCCCAACTGAGCCCATAGAGGCATTGTAGACCGACGTCTTACTCCTATGATGCGTCACGTTATTCCTCTGGTTGGCTGGTTTCACTGTGATGATAAGGTTGTGACTGTTAGCCACCATCATGTCTGTCACCTGAAATGATGGACGGACCGTCGAAAAGAGGATATTAACATTAGGAGAATGAAATTAAATTCATGATTGAAAATTTGTTCAAAATGGCTTTATTCATCAGATATATAGACAGATTGACTGAATTAAGACAGGCTATGTCTTACTGTCCTTTAAGAGAAAATTTGTTCACAGCCTGTACATTACATGGGGACATAACCTGTTGAACCCATAAACCAATAGACATTCACAATACTTGTAATGTACAGGTGTGAGCAAAAAGTGCTGATGGACGTGATGGCAGAGGAAATTAAGCTCCTACATAAACAGTTCATGTTACAGGTCAGGTATTCGTATCCACAGCCAGATGGCAGGAGGTTAAAATGGTGATTAAGGGTCCAGGAATGTTTGCTATGGTGAGTGCTTTGCATGTGAAGACACTGGAGCTGAGGCCTTGACAGACTGGGGCTGGTGGGTCCAATGGTCCTGGAGAATATGTGTGATTTTGAGTAGGTTAAAGATGCAATGTGTAAGTTGATCTACTTAAACAATTAGATAGAAATAACACATCCACAGGAATTATGTAAATATGCTTATCAAAGCATATTTACATACATGCTCCCCCCAATATATATCTACTCATATATTTTCGTAATGTGTGTGGTGTTAGTGTGTGTGTGTGTTAGTTAGTGTAGATAGCGGGGCCGAAAACTAAAGCACTTATGATCCTAATTATTTTTGGAGGTGGTAGATATTGTCTCAGAGAGTAAGGGAAAAATACCAGAAAATTAAAAATTATGCATAAATATGCAGAATATGGATTTTTCTAAAAATGGCTAAAAACCAATTTTCTCGGCATTTCAGATGATTCTGAGCATCTTTGATTTTTTTCACCTATATAAAAAAAAAATTCTGGGACTTAGAAATGTTTTGGCATTATGTAAAATATATGCATTTTTGCAAAAATGCACTTATGATCCTAATTTTTTTGGGAGGTGGTAGGTATTGTTCCAGTGAGGACCAGAAAAATAGCAGAAAATGAAAATATAATTATAATAATTATGCAAAATATGCATTTTCTAAAACTGTCTAAAAACCACTTTTCTCGGCATTTCAGATGATTTCGGCATTTGGGGGGAGGGAGTTGGAGTGGGGGGGGGTTTAGGGGCAGGGGGAAGGCGGTTAGCTGGCAGGATGAAGAGGAGGGAGATTTAGACGGGTGGATAACCAAACCGCTACATTGTAGCGGGGTTCTTCTAAGTCACTCATATATTTTCGTAATGTGTGTGTGTGTGTGGTGTTAGTGTGTGTGTGTGTGTTAGTTAGTGTAGATAGCGGGACCAAAAACTAAAGCACTTATGATCCTAATTCTTTTTGGAGGTGGTAGGTATTGTTCCAGAGAGTAAGGGAAAAAGCCCAGAAAATTAAAATTATGCATAATTATGCATAAAAATGTAAAATATGCATTTTTCTAAAAATGGCTAAAAACAACTTTTCTCGGCATTTCAGATGATTCTGAGCATCTTTGATTTTTTCACCTACAGTGCATCCGGAAAGTATTCACACCCCTTCACTTTCCCCACATTTTGTTATGTTACAGCCTTATTCCAAAATGGATTAAATTCCTTTTTTTCTCATCAATCTACACACAATACCCCATAATGACAAAGTGAAAAAGGTTTTGTAGAATTTTTTGCAAATTTATTAAAAATAAAAAACTGAAATATTGCATGTACATAAGTATTCACATCCTTTACTCAGCACTTGATTGAGGCACCCGTGGCAGCGATTACAGCCTCAAGTCTTCTTGGGTGTGAAGCTACAAGCTTGGTACACCTATATTTGGGGTATTTCTCCCATTCTTCTCTGCAGATCCTCTCGAGCTCTGTAAGGTTAGATGGGGAGCGTCGCTGCACAGCTATTTTCAGGTCTTTCCAGAGATGTTCAATGGGGTTCAAGTCTGGGCTCTGGCTGGGCCACTCAAGGACATTCACAGACTTGTCCCGAAGCCACTCCTTCATTGTCTTGGCTGTGTCCTTAGGGTCGTTGTCGTGTTGAAAAGTAAACCTTCACCCCAGTCTGAGGTCCTGAGCGCTCTGGAGCAGGTTTTCATCAAGGATCTCTCTGTACTTTGCTCCATTCATCTTTCCCTCGATCCTGACTAGTCTCCCAGTTCCTGCTGCTGAAGAACATCCCCAAAGCATGATGCTGCCCCCACCATGCTTCGCTGTAGGGATGGTATTAGCAAGGTGATGAGAGGTGCCTTTTTCTCTCCAGACGTGACATGTGGCATTCAGGCCAAAGAGTTCAATCTTGGTTTCATCAGATGAGAGAATCTTGTTTCTCATGGTCTGAGAGTCCTTTAGGTGCTTTCTGGCAAACTCCAAGCGGGCTGTCATCTGCCTTTTACTGAGCAGAGGCTTCTGTCTGGCCACTCTACCATAGAGGCCTGATTGGTGGAGTGCTGCAGAGATGGTTGACCTTCTGGAAGGTTCTCCCATCTCCACAGAGAAACGCTGGAGCTCTGTCAGAGTGACCATCGGGTTCTTGTTCACCTCCCTGACCAAGGCCCTTCTCCCCCGATTGCTCAGTTTGGCAGGGCGGCCAGCTCTAGGAAGAGTCCTGGTGGATCCAAACTTCTTCCATTTACGAATGATGGAGACCACTGGCCTCTTCGGGACCTTCAAAGCTGTAGACATTTTTTTGTACCCTTCCCCAGGTCTGTGCCTCGATACAATCCTGTCTCGGAGGTCCACAGACAATTCCTTTGACTTCATGGCTTGGTTTCTGCTCTGACATGCACTGTCAACAGTGGGACCTTATGTAGACAGGTGTGTGCCTTGCCAAATCATGTCCAATCAATTGAATTTACTACATGTGGACTCCAATCAAGATGTAGAAACATCTCAAGGAGGATCAGTGGAAACAGGATGAACCTGAGCTCAATTTTGAGTGTCATAGCAAAGGGTGTGAATACTTATGTATATGCAATATTTCAGTTTTTTATTTTTAATAAATTTACAAAAATTTCTACAAAACCTTTTTCACTATGTCATTATGGGGTATTGCTTGTAGATTGATGAGAAAAAAAAGGAATTTAATCCATTTTGGAATAAGGCTGTAGCATAACAAAATGTGGGGAAAGTGAAGGGGTGTGAATACTTTCCGGATGCACTGTATATAAAAAAAAATTTCTGGGACTTAGAAATGTTTTGGCATTATGCAAAATATGCATTTTTGCAAAAATGCACTTATGATCTTAATTTTTTTGGGAGGTGGTAGGTATTGTTCCAGAGAGGACCAGAAAAATATCAGAAAATTAAAGTAATTATAGTAATTATTCATAATTATGCAAAATATGCATTTTCTAAAAATGGCTAAAAACCACTTTTCTCGGCATTTCAGATGATTCTGAGCATTTGGGGGAGCGAGTTGGAGTGGGGGGGAGGTAAACCACTTTTCTCGGCATTTCAGATGATTCTGAGCATTTGGGGGGAGGGAGTTGGAGTGGGGGGGGGGTTTAGAGGCAGGGGGAAGGCGGTTAGCTGGCAGGATGAAGAGGAGGGAGATTTAGACGGGTGGATAACCAAACCGCTACATTGTAGCGGGGTTCTTCTAATATATATATGTAATCCAGTGAGTCAAGTAAATTCTTTATGAGACAGTACAAGCCTGTTTCATGCCATAAGCAATCATCATTATGGTATGAAACAGGCTTGTACTGTCTCATAAAGAATTTACTTGACTCACTGGATTATTTTGCTCCTTATTTGTTGAGCACTTTCCCTACCATTGAGTGTTTCTTTTAACAAAGTTGTATATATATATCTTTTTCTTTTCTTTCCCGAAACCATCAGTAGCGTTTAAAAGTGCTCAACAAATGAGGAATGGAATATTAAGAATATCAGCAGAATATCAGTGGAATATCAGCTGCCAAGCTGGCTACTGATGGCCAACTTGCCAGGTGATGAGTGCATGATGCACGAAACAGGCTTGTACTGCTATGAATTAAAGTTTTTTTCCCCCTACATCTATCTTATTATTTTGCACCTCATTTGTTGAGCACTTTTCTCAACACCATTGATGGTTTCTGGAAAAAAAAACACTATACGCTATATATATAAAACTTTCGTTAAAAGAAACACTCAACAGTAGGGATAGTGCTCAACAAATAAGGAGCACAATAATCCAGTTAGTCAAGTAAATTCTCTATGAGACAGTACAAGACTGTTTCATGCTATAAGCAATCATCAGCTGTCAATGAAACCATTCGAGGAAGGACATATCTACTGTGTCGTCATGCACATCACGTGCACATTGACCTATGGGGAAGGGAGATGTGTAACGTACAAAAATTTCAAAAGCACGTGATCACGAATGGAGTTGCGATTTAAAATTCAAAAACGTGATCGCTAACGGTTTTTTTACGTTGCACATCTCTCTTCCCCTTTGGTCAATGTGCATGTGATGTGCATGACAATGCAGCAGATGGTATGTCCTTCCTCGAGGCTTGTACTGTCTCATAGAGAATTTACTTGACTAACTGGATTATATATATATATATATATATATATATAAAAGGTTTTTTTTCTCGAAACCGTCAATGGTGCTGAGTGCTCAATATACATATATAATTTATGTCTTAACAAATCTGTTATCTTTTGGTCTGAATTTAAACACAGCACCGGGAATGTACACCTTAGCAGTGAAATTAAACTTCCTAATTTTCGATGGATGCAAATTTACTTGGCTGCCAGGGCTGTACCACATGGGACCCACATGGGACCTTCTGCTGTGTTTGACTTCAGACTAAAATATAACCGAATCTGTAGGGCCGTCAAATTCCCTAAAACATAAAAATAGATTGGTAATACACATTTTAGTTTCTGGAAAAGCAATACTTTGATTAACATATTCACACAATTCCTGTGGCTGTTATTTTTATTTTATTGTTTTTTTTTGGGTTTTTTTAAACAGATAAAGTTACATACTGTGCCTTTAATGTGAGTGCCAGTGTAGTGGGGCTCTGTTATGCTCCACTGCAGAGGAAGCAATAGGTGGGGTGCTGCAAAGAGCAGTTTAGGTGTCAGGATGACGGAGAGACTCTGCGGCAGCAATAATGCATATCAGCAGTGTGATAATCAAAACTGAGACCAAGAAAAGGGGAAAAAAATCACTGAATGACTCTCAAGATGAATATTAAATTTGTTGCGTTGTATTGGGATCGTCAAATCACCTGATGTGGATAAAGGTCAGCTGAAGTATAACTACGCTCCTCCTCTTCTCAACATAAAGGTGGATTTTTCTGAACAATTGCTGCATAGGTGACCTTTTGAATTTGGGTTTTGACAGAATGTGGTGGGGTGTGACCTCCTCAAAACTTCTGCCCTTCAGCAAGAGATTATGAAAAGGAATGTAATCTGCCCTTAATTTCTGCTCCTGACAATCTGTTTACCTTAAATAACTCATTTGATGAAAACCCCATGTTACACTGAAGATAGATTTTAGCTCATTGTCCTGAGAGTCATAGCTACATGTGGATTGAGACTGTTACGTTTGCCAGTATTACTAAACTTCAGGCAATCTGTCTTTCATTAGTCTTTCTAGTCCAGAAGCTGACTAAACAGAATGTTACTTCCATGAAATGATTTTCAGCATTCACCTGATCCAGAGATTTTCCAGCCACGTCAATGCCATTGACTTCCAGGATCTCATCATTAACCCCCAGCAGCCCAGTGCTCTCAGCCAGCCCACCGTGTACCAGACGAGATATGAACACCCCGGGGACCTGGAGGAGGGGGATGAAACGAGGTGGTAGTTAAAGGCACATTTCTCTGAAAAGAGTATTGAGAACCTCAGCAGTTTTTTTTTTTTTTTGTAAATTTCTAATCAAAAATAAAAAGGAAACGAAGAAAGTTGAATCAGGTCATCTGTATACAACGTTGCATCCAGCTGTTGTATCCAGATGAACCGATTCAACCTTCTTTGATTTTCTTACCTGGATTATTGAGCATGCATCAATAATCCAGGTAAGAATCCATAAAAAGGAAACCGTTTTCAAAATAAACATTTGATCTCAATCATTGATGTTTAGTAATTTAATTTCTTGTCAAGGTGAAGAAAATGAAGATAAACGAGATGTAAAAAAAGAAAAGCAGGGGAATTGAGAATATGAAGGAAGATATAGCATATATAGGTATAGCATTTTTTTGTTTGACTGATCTTCAGAAAATAAGACCAAATCTTTATGGTGGAAAATTAATCTTTAATCTACGTACGGGGCTTCATGTGAAGGACAATGGTAATTGCAAAAATAAAAGGCTCAATTTAAAGCCTGTGAGAGTAGGTTTTTTTGCACAAATCAAATTTGTGTTGATCAAACCAGTCACTTAAAATAAACTAATGCTGCAAGTGGCACTTAAAGGGCTCCAGGCTCTATAATGTAATGACAATTAGTGCTGAGATAACAGATGGCAGAAAGACCGGTCACACATCAGCCAATTCTACAGAAACAGATGAGTTGATTGAAGATGGATAGATTGAACGATAAACACATATTCTGACAAATAATTGCTCTATTAGCTCATATAACATTTTGTGGAAAGTGACTGACTGGAATGGGACATACATTCAATTAAAGATACTGCCAATGAGGAGCTAATGGGCTGGAGCCCTATGAGCCCCTGTACTAACTCATCCTAAAGTGCATGTGACACATCACCCACAATTTTAAGAGCAATTCTTGGTGGTCCTTATTTGCATCTGTTCATGGGTATTTAGATATTAGCAGTACCTACGTTTCCTTTAAATCAGGGATAGGCAACATGGTCCAGAAAGGTCCGGTGTGGGTGCAGGTCTTTGTTCCAACCAAGCAGTTACACACCTGATTCTATTAGTCAACCAGTAGTCTTTGCTAAGGACCTTGATTTGTAGACTCAGGTGTGTAACTCCTTGGTTGGACCAAAGACCTGCACCCACACCGGACCTTTCTGGAGCATGTTGCCTATCCCTGCTTTAAACTGACATTGACAGTTTGTCAGCCAAAACCTAAAGCTGTTTTTTAACCCTAATAATGTAAAAAACCATGAGCGGCCCCCGCGCCAAAGTTGTGTACATCAAGCTGCCTATAGTTTTTTATCAACTGGACAACTAGTGTGATGGATGTGATCTTTTAAGTGGGACTTCCTCCGGCATGTATGTAAGTAACCTGCTAACATTTATTTCAGCATCTCTGATATAGTCTCTGTACCATTGCACCTTATCACCTCTTATTTCACCTGTATAAATCAATCCTTGTATATATATCTGGATTGTTGTGTTGTTATTCTATGTTAAGTACACTTAGAGAGGGGCGTCCGGGTAGCGTAGCAGTCTATTCCGTTGCCTACCAACATGGGGATCGCCACACAAGTGGCTGTGTCTGCGGGTGGGAAGCCGGATGTGGGTATATGTCCTGGTGATCCTCCCACACGCTATGTCCCCCTGGTGAAACTCCTCACTGTCAGGTGAAAAGAAGTGGCTGGCGACTCCATATGTATCGGAGGAGACATGTGGTAGTCTGCAGCCCTCCCCGGATCAGCAGAGGGGGTGGAGCAGAGACCCAAATGGCTTGGAAGAGTGGAGTAATTGGCCGGATACAATTGGGGAGAAAAGGGGGGGGGGAATAAAAAAAAAAACCGTACACAGAGCCACGAAACCGGAGTCAAATTCTATGTAGTGCAAACCTACATGGCCAATAAACATGATTCTGAGTCTTTGAGTTATTGTGCCAGTATTTGGCTGATTGGCATCATGTATGTTGACCACATTTATTGTCTGTAAATCAAAATTGACCACCTGTAAATCAAAATTGACCGCAATAAATCAAAATTTACAATCAAGAGAAAAACAAAGTTTTGCCCCCTACGGCTTGACACCCCCCCCCCCAAAAGAATCGCTACTTTTGATGACTGTCTTCGCCTTCCCTTACCTTTTCTACGCCCTGTGGGGTCACACGTACGCTCACTCCGTCACGGATGTAGAAACCCAGGGGTTTGTTGGTACCATGTTTGTGGAGTCGTACCCGTCGGTGCGTCTCTGGCAAGATGTCAACATCGATGATAGATGAAATCTGTCTGAAGTCCTGGGGCAAGCTAATCAGAAGGCCCGGTCTGTTTTTCTGGTTAGTGGAGCTCGAGCCGGTTGTGCCTCGGAGGCCAGTCAAGCCCAACCCCTTCTTACGCCTCTGGAGGGAATTGGTGGCAAAGATCGCAGGCTCATCCTCTGGAAAGAAATGTTGATCATTTTCATTCTGATGCTCTTAAAATAATTCCTCAATGCAGATTGAAATTAATTTTAAATTGTACATTATTGATCTCACAGATCAGGGTTGACCGGTGTCTGATGAACTGAGAGGTCCGAGAAGCTCATAAGTAGTTAGCATGTAAGTGATGCTCTGTGATGCCAGGCCAATTTAACAGCTTTGTAGATATATGTAAAATCTTGAACTCTACTCTAAACCTAACGAGTAACTAGTGGAGACCTTTATATGATCGAATTTGAAAGTTTCAGATAAAACACAAGCTGCTGCATTGTGAATACGTTCGAACTGTTTGATGGGTTGTTTTGAAAGGCTAGAACAAAGTGCATGGCATTAGACCAATTAGCTTGAAATGAAGGTGTGCTTAAAGGGGAAATTCACTGATTTTTAACCTTATCTCTTGTCTATCTGTGACAAGCTGCAGTTGTTCCTGATACATCTCTGGAGTGATGGTGAAATTGAGTTTTTCTCTGGCCGCCACGTCACGATACATCACTTGGCGGCTGGAAAAACTAAAGACAGCCTAGCAGGGTTTCTAATACTCTAATTTACTCTAAACACACTGTTCAATAGACTCAGCTATGTTTCTGAAGGTGGAAACAACATCCCACAACACTAGTGCAGAGGATTTTACGGACGATGATACACAGCCTTATGTGCAATGAATTCTGGTACCTGTAGGCCCTGTAGGAAACACTGAGCAGGACAACACCAATTTCTCTGTCAATTTAGTATGCAATGAAGAATTTATTGCTTCAATCGACTACAACACTCATCGGTATTGTTTGCACATGCACAAAGCCATCAGTGAAATGTCCCTTTAAGTAATTCTGAGTCTAAGATAGAAAATGTCTGACTTTAGAGATATTGTTGAGGTGATAAAAAGCTGTTCTAGTGATGCTGATTATGTGAACCTGGAGCATCAGATGGTCATCCAGCTCAGCCCGACGTTTCTGAGCTGGGTGCAACTCTTCCGAGATAGAGACTATAGTATGGCGTAAGACTTGTCTCAAAATTAATAAATGCAGAAAAATTAAATGCAGAGAACATGACTTACACGTTCATCAAAGCCATACAAACGAGTACGTTGAATCACAAATGTCTTCTAGACACAAATGAATACTTATAAATTCTTACATGAGGACAGCAATTCCTCAAATATTTTTCTAAGTTTATGATATTGAACAAATGATATACTTATATCATATTTGAAGTTTTGAATCTGCATTCATCAACGACAAATCCCATAAAGATCAGTTCACAGTTGTCTATAGATTTTTAAGACAAATTCAAAAGTCTGTTTTTTTTCAAGGGATATTCATTTCAACCAATCACATCACATTTTGCTCTGCATCAATTGCCACCCTGTTTATTCAAAAGGGAGGAAGAAATACAAGCAATGCGACAGTGTGTAAGAAGGCATCACATAATTGTCTAACATTCAATTTGCAAAGACAGATATTTAACAAGGCAATTTAGCCTCACACACTTAAACTGGCCGTTTTTGGCCCTGCGATGGCCTGGCGGCCTGTCTAGGGTGTCTCCCCGCCTGCCGCCTAATGACTGCTGGGATAGGCTCCAGCATCCCCGTGACCCTGAGAGCAGGATGAGCGGTTTGAATAAGGGATGGATGGATGGATGGACACTTAAACTGTATAATGGAAAATACACTTATTCATGCAACTTCAGTAAGTGATACATTTCTTTCTCTAAATGTTAGCCATTTAAGTAATGCCTCCTTATTTTGCTAGTGGGCCATATAATAAGTTGTGTGATGGAAATCTTATCTGGCAGACATTTTGGAGCTCAGCAGATGTGAACGGCATGACATTGTTAAGTTGTAGGAGTATTATCAATCTCACAAACATGCTCCAGTCCGGAAATGACTTGATGGCTTTTTGTTGTAGGAAGGCAAGCTACAGTGGATTGCAAAAGTATTCATACCCCTTGAACTTTTCCACATTTTGTCACGTTTCGACCACAAACATAAATATATTTTATTGGAATTTTATGTGAAAGACCAACACAAAGTGGCACACAATTGTGAAGTACAAAGAAAATGATACATGATTTAAAAAAAATTTTACAAATAAAAAACTGAAAAGTGCGGTGTGCAAAAGTATTCAGCCCCCCAGAGTCAATACTTTGTGGAACCGCCTTTTGCTGCAATTACAACTGCAAGTCTTTTGGGGTATGTCTCTACCAGCTTTGCACATCTAGAGACTGAAATTTTTGCCCATTCTTTGCAAACAGCTCAAGCTCAGTCAGATTAGATGGAGAGCCTTTGTGAACGGCAGTTTTCAGATCTTGCCACGGATTCTCAATTGGATTTAGGTCTGGACTTGGACTGGGCCATTCTAACACATGAATATGTTTTGTTTTAAACCATTCCATTGTAGCCCTGGCTTTATGTTTAGGGTCGTTGTCCTGCTGGAAGGTGAACCTCCGCCCCAGTCTCAAGGCTTTTGCAGACTCCAACAGGTTTTCTTCCAAGATTGCCCTGTATTTGGCTCCATCCATCTTCCCATCAACTCTGACCATCTTCCCTGTCCCTGCTGAAGAGAAGCACCCCCAGAGCATGATGCTGCCACCACCATGTTTGACAGTGGGGATGGTGTGTTCAGAGTGATGTGCAGTGTTAGTTTTCCGCCACACATAGCGTTTTGCATTTAGGCCAAAAAGTTCAATTTTGGTCTCATCTGACCAGAGCACCTTCTTCCACATGTTTGCTGTGTCCCCCACATGGCTTCTGGCAAACTGCAAACGGGACTTCTTATGGTTTTCTTTTAACAATGGCTTTCTTCTTGCCACTCTTCCATAAAGGCCAGATTTGTGCAGTGCACGACCAATAGTTGTCCTGTGTACAGATTCCCCCACCTGAGCTGTGGATCTCTGCAGTTCGTCCAGAGTCACCATGGGCCTCTTGGCTGCATCTCTGATCACTGCTCTCCTTGTTCAGCCTGTAAGTTTAGGTGGACGGCCGTGTCTTGGTAGGTTTGCAGTTGTGCCATACTCTTTCCATTTCCGGATGATGGATTGAACAGTGCTCCGTGAGATGTTCAAAGCTTGGGAAATCTTTTTATAGCCTAACCCTGCTTTAAACTTATCCACAACTTTAACCCTGACCTGTCTGGTGTGTTCCTTGGACTTCATGATGCTGTTTGCGCCCCAATATTCTCTTAACAAACCTCTGAGGCCGTCACAGAACAGCTGTATTTGTACTGAGATTAGATTACACACAGGTTGACTCTATTTAGTCATTGGGTCAACATTCGATCATTCAGCAATCATCAGGCAACTTCTGAAGGCAATTGGTTGCACTCAGAGAAAAGGGGGCTGAATACTTTTGCACGCCGCACTTTTCAGTTTTTTATTTGTAAAAAAAATTAAAATCATGTATAATTTTCTTTGTACTTCACAATTGTGTGCCACTTTGTGTTGTTCTTTCACATAAAATTCCAATAAAATATATTTATGTTTTTGGTCGTAACGTGACAAAATGTGGAAAAGTTCAAGGGGTATGAATACTTTTGCAAGCCACTGTATTTTTGTATCTGTGAAAAAATAATCCACTATGATCTGATCTAATATTTTCTAACTTCTGGTTCATATAAGTCAGCAGGAATATTTTGCCATAGATGTTTAGAGAAGAGAGTGGTCACCAATGGTTTACATTTCAGCTGAGGCTTGTTCTTTATGCGAAGCATATTGCAAATGATTTGACATCGGTGCTCATGTATGGCCCCCGCAGACCTTCCTCTGCACTCTGTCAGGTCCTGGTAACCTCTTTGTATTTTCATTCTTTGTGCTTTTCTGTATAACAATTTAACATCAGTACAACACAAGGCCATCTAACTTGGACAGATGTGCCCTTCCTATGTTAAATCTGTGTCGTGAGTGTAATCATCTGAAGACCATCTGGAAGTCTGCTTGGTCTGCAAGTCCCACAACAGATGTTGGCGGAATTTTTTTTCAAGGCAGGAACAGGTGGGCATGTTTGAATGCCCTTGATAACGTCACTGAGTTTGCAGACTGTAGCATCCAGGACAGGTCCATGGTCAAGAAAGCAATTGGAGGGGGCATCTGGGTGGCGTGGCGGTCTATTCCATTGCCTACCAACATGGGGATCGCGGTTCAAATCCCCGTGTTACCTCCGGCTTGGTAGGGTGTCCCTACAGACACAATTGGCTGTGTCTGCAGGTGGGAAGCTGGATGTGGGTATGTGTCCTGGTCGCTGCACTTGTGCCTCCTCTGGTTGGTCGGTCGGTCGGGGCGCCTGTCTGGGAGGGGGGACAATCCTCCCACGCGCTACGTTCCCCTGGTGAAACGCCTCACTGTCAGGTGAAAAGAAGCAGCTGGCGACTCCACGTGTATCGGAGGAGGCATGTGGTAGTCTGCAGCCCTCCCCGGATCGGCAGAGGGGGTGGAGTAGCGATGTTTGCTTTGGTGTGACATGGATGATAATAAAATGTCTTGGTTACTTCCAAATCATTCCAAAAAGCTGACATCCATATCTCAACCAAAAGCTCATCCGTTTAATTGTGAAAGAATTTGCAATGTGAAAGTATGCAGAAGGAGCTTGAATCCAAATTTTAGACGAGAATAAATAATAACCAGACAACTAGTTACATTTCCTTTAAGAGAGGACTCACCGATTGCTCACCTCTAGTTAGTCATATTTCATTTCATCACCTTGATGTTCAGAAACATCACGCTGATTAAACAAAATAATGATGAAGGGAACCGGTCAGGGTGCAGACTTAATCTGTTCTTTCAATGTTTTGGTCTAGTACACCGCCCACCACCTACCTCAGATGAGATAAGGGGGTGTACGTGATGTTCATGCGTGGTCTCACAACAAACCTTGAAGAAAAATATAAACTGAGGTGCAATTTAAATAAGATGGAATAATTTGGAATCACAATTACTAGTAATTTAGACAAACTATAGGGTCTTTTTTTACTGAGGGATGTTCTCCCTCAGTTCATTTTCTTATTTCAGTAAGATACCAATGCCAATGGGCGGCACGGTGGCGCAGTGGTTATCACGGTCGCCTCACAGCAAGAAGGTCCTGGGTTCGAGCCCCGGGGTAGTCCAACCTTGGTGGGTCATCCCGGGTCGTCCTGTGTGGAGTTTGCATGTTCTCCCCGTGTCTGTGTGAGTTTCCTCCGGGGCCTCTGGTTTCCTCCCACAGTCCAAAGACATGTAAGTCAGGTGAATGGGCCGTACTAAGTTGTCCCTAGGTATGAGTGTGTGTACCAATACCAGTATCTATACCCTCTGCCAGCTTCATATAAAGGAATCGAATGGTAACAGAGTTTATATGGAACAATAAAAGAAAAAGGATAAAATTTGCAAGACTAATTGCTTAAAAACAATAGAGCAGACTAGCTATTCCAAATTTTCAAAACCATTTCAGTGTATTAGAAGTCAATTTAGCAATGAAATTGCTTGCTTTCAGAACTGAAGCAAAATGTTGTTCAATGGAAAGGTCATATGTGCCACATGAGGATGTGTCTTCATGCATGCTCAATAATCCAGGTTGAGATGTGTATTTTTTAAACATCGCGTCTCAGTTGCTTTCAAACCCCAAAACACACTGTGCCAGAAGTTGGTCCACCCCAAGGATCGGGTGCCCCAGCACAAACGGAGCAATATAGTGTACGCGGTTACATGCCAAGAGAAAGGCTGTGACCTGTACATCAGGGAAACTGAAGAGATGCTGGCCAAGAGAATGGCACAACACAGAAGAGCTAACACGTCAGGCCAGGTCTGCGCAGTCTACACGCATCTGCAGGCCAGTGGCCACTCTTTCACTCTTTCGAGGATGAGGATGTGCACATACTTGATAGGGAAGAATACTGCTTTGACCGGGGAGTCAAAGAGGCCATCTATGTTAAGAGGAAATGACCATCCCTGAACCGGGGGGGGGGGGGCTCAAGAGTACATCTATCACCATCTTACAATGCTGTGACTGCAACCATTCCTTAATCCTCTGTGAATAGCACACATGGCCTTTGTAACTAGTTAATGGTCACAGCATATGAAAGTGATCGTTGGTTTCAGTCTTTATGTCACTGTATTGTTTATAAGGGTGGTGGTACCTGCAGTCAGTTTAGACCGAAGAGGTCACTTAGATGAGTCATGAAACGTATCTGTCAATAAAAGTTGTGTCCAGATGAACCGATTCAACCTTCTTTGATCATATGCAGATGTGTGACCAGGATGCACTACTCTCACATACCACCACCATATTGAAACTTCTCCCGGGGTACGGACAAAACCCTTCACTCTCCTGAACACAAGCAAAAAGTGGTGCTGGCAATGGGATCAACGGAAGTGTCCTGCAGCCAATGTCCCCACATCTGCTGGTTTCCTTGTCAACTAATGTAGGGTGAATGTAGTGGTGACATTCAACGCCTCCCGAAAGAAAACATGTGGAATGCTCTCATTCCACATACAAAAAGAAATCCTTTGCCATTAAATAATTGTCTTTTAGCATTTCCCTGCCCCTCCAAGCCCCCCGCACTCTTCTCCATAAATACATTTCTAGCAGTGTGATTTGAGCCTTGTAAGTTGGGAGTAGGATCTGGTGACCATGGCAGACTGAAATGGCTGCCACTAAAACAAGTCTCCACACTGACTTCAGCAGATGGCGATGTAAGAATGAAGTGGTTAGAATGTCTTTGTAAATAAAGGTATTCATACTGACAGATGAAAGACATCAACACAGTCCACACATTATTATGTACTGTGTGATGCAAGAAAAAATGAGGCAGAACACATTGTGTTATTTTGCTGGAAAGCTGCTCGCAGTGGCAGTATGGCCCATTCTGGATTCGGCAACAAACATTTTACAAAAAAAGTGCATGACTCAAAAGTGTGTTTTAGGTAACAGAGCAAAATAAGCAACCTAGGTTTAGCTGGAATTTCTAGATGATCCTCATAAGTTCCTGAACGCAACTTGGCCCTTTGTTTACATAAGCAGGCAAGCATGCAGTGTACGTTCTTTAAACAGTGTATGTGAACTGGTTTGGCTGAGAGTGTTGAGTGGTGAGTCAGACATCCCCCATGAAGAAAATAAATGTCGAAAAGCACCGTGAAGGGTTTGATGTGCTCCTGGGCCTATTTCAGGTTCCAGTGGTGGTTCGTTTTAAAAATACCCGACCAGATTTTTTTAGTTTGTGATAGCCGCACTACAACCAAACATGATGATTGTAATCGTGGCAGAATTCTGTGCCTGTGTGAGAGTGTGGCGGGGTTGAGAGGATGTTTACATCCTTAAAGGCTGTAAAGGTCAAACTACTCTTTTCCCCGGAAGACACTGAGAAACTCATAGGCGCATGTTTTACTGCCTGATTGGACTACTACAATGTAGTAGTTTTAATTGGCACCAAAAAAGCTCTCATTTGTCATGTTTGTGTAGATGTTGAATACATGTTTATATGTAAATAGTTGGCTAATCATATGTTGGATACTTGTTTCTTTAATAATATCTTCTCAGTTCCTCACAGACATGACAGGGAATGCTATGTGAGAATCCCCCACAATACATTAACCGTCCTGAGCAGAGCCCCGCGTAAAGTAATGACAATATATGAGTTTATTCATTAAATCTATCCTAGTTGGGACTCATCAGGTAGCCTTCTCTAGGGAGAACTAAATGTTATCGCTAACTAATCACAGAAAAAGAATAATGATACATGCTAAATGATAATTTAAATACTAGCAAAGAGAAAAATCTGGCCCATCCAACTGGGAGGAAGTCTTTCTCTGTCTAAAACTCACTTTATGGTCAACGTCGCGGTTCACGTCAAGTAAAAAACAAAACAAGGGATGGAAATTTGGAGAAAATGTCATCGACTATTTCAATCCTTTGGAAAAAATAATTAGACTACTACTACTACTACTACTTTTGGCTGCTCCCGTTAGGAGAAAATAATTAGACTAAAACTAGAAAAAAATAAGAAAAACGGCATGATTGACAGCTTTCATAATAGGCAAACACAACCATTTATCAGTCCCATCCCTCATGCCTTCTCCATTCTGCTACAGAGATTAATTACCTCTGTCCTTTCATCCCAACTCCATCATTACTGCTTTCCTTTGTTCCACTAGATACACTTTTTCTTTTTCTCCTTCCTTCCTCCCTTCCATCCTTCTCTTTATTGGGCTCTCTCTCACCTCTTTTGGTTATGATAATGCGGAGCAGAGGATTCGCCGAGGTCACCGCCTTGTGCAGGTTGTCATCGTTGTTGATGGGCAGCAGGTCTCCGTGGACATCGGCGTATCCTAACAAGACGTCCACACCTGGGATGCAGTGGACGGTCTGAAGCAGGCGGTAGAACTCCCGGAAGCTGCCGAGACCATTTCTCTTTAACGCAAAACGACGATACTCTGCCTCAAACTGGGGACACAGCAGAGAATGACAGTCAAACAGTCACACCAACAGATTTCCCAACTTGCTTCATACCACAATTCCTGCCCTACATTTCTTTTAGTTTAGCTTAGTATTCTCTGATAAGCGATTGTCGTTGGTGTGTGCCAAGGAATTTCAGAGCATTTCAAGCCTCCCAACACAAACCTTGGATGTACCCACCATCAACTTAGAGTTACGAGACAACTCTGGCAACTCTGAAGATGCCCATGGATACACCCAAAGCCTCCTTTAACTGGAAAAAGTCAATGAGTTAGAAAAGCGGAAAGTCAAATATACCAGCACTATAACAGCTTTAAGTAAACTCAAAGTTGAGATTGCTTGTAATAGGAGTAGTAGTTGACCTTTAATGTTCTTGGCACAATTTGTTTTGAAGCAAGTAGGAAAGACAACACATACCACAGAAATGTAAAAGCATGCAATATTCAAATTGATCGTAATAAGAGAAAAATAAAATCGGCAGACGAGCAAAAGTCATCCTCTGGGCAACTGGATGGAAAGGAGGTAATGTTGTACCGATACAGCATCTCTGATCCCACCAGGGACTGTTAAATTCTCTGTTGGAGACATTTTTGACACGCAAGTGGGTCTACCTTAACCAGACAGACATGGCTGTCAGATATTGTTTGTTAGCAAGAAAACAATTAATTTTAGCCCAGCTAACTGACCTATCAAGGAATGAATGCATGACATATTTGACTTCTGTGGGTCCAGGGACGTGACTCATCCTGCTTAGGGCCTGGTGAAGCAAAATACAACAGGAAAAATCTGTTTATCTACAGCTATTATACTTTTGTGGTACTGCAGAAAATCATCATGATATATATGGTATGTGTACTTTTCATGCATACACAAACATTTACAAACCTGCACTCCTATACACTGTATAAGAACGCTACAAGTAACAGTCCACATTTGTTTCTATGAGAGTAGCACTGAGACAGCAGCAATGAAGAAATCATAACAAGTCTCCATATTTGCTGTAGTCTTGCAGACCATTGAGGTTCAGCAAGCCTACTGCAAATGAGAATTCCTGATGATAAGAAAGATGCATGCTGTATAGGAAAATCCCCGCAGTAAAACCAAATATAAAGCGAGCGCTTAGATAGACACGCTGATTTGTCTTTTAGTTTGAACTCTTATCAGTTCTTTAATTGTTCATGCAATAGAGTTAAAAAAATCACCTCAAAGCTTATCAGGATCACAATCTGTTTTATTTGCCATATCCCAGACATTGCATTTGGAGGCTTAATCACAAGCGACACTTTAATACAACACAAGGTTATAAAGGTGGTATGGTTTAGATTTTTTTAGAAGGACTTTTCGAGATATATGCAATTGGTATGTTATATCGATATGGTCCTTATATATGACGGACGGTATAATAAGTTGATAATAGCAAAATGGTGAGCCTCTAGCTAAACAAAGAGTTAGAAAATTGGTCTGCTGGTTTTTTTGTTGTTTTTTTCTTCTTGTTTTAAAATTTGGTATTGCTTTCCTGATGGTTATAGAAATATGCATTTCCCTAGGTTAGAGGGTATGCAGAGGGATGTCATTTTACTTCAAATGGCCACTCACAGTTTATACATCTAAATTGAACAAACTTACTTTTCAGCATTAGCAGAAGTGTAGATAGTCTCTCACTCTACTGAGCCAAGCAAGCTAAGAAACAGTAATAATAACAAGTTAACAAGCTTTTCCCCTTGCAAACTCAATGTCATCATAACCCGTTCATCTGCCTGCATACAAGTTGCTACATAAGATGAACATTAGCTTGCTTAGATGGTGAGCAGTTGGGCCATGGCGCGAGTATCTAGTCGTCCAGCAGATTTCGCAAGACATGAAACTAAACCTAGTGTCAAAGAAGCAGCTGACTGGGAGAAGCTCAAAGGTCACAAGTTGTGTTCTGGTGATGATGTTGTCCAAAGGAGTTGAATCAAGTGCAACTGGACTTGGTATATATCCGTGAAGATGTTTCGCCTCTCATCCAAGAGGCGAAACATCTTCACGGATATATACCAAGTCCAGTTGCACTTGATTCAACTCCTTTGGATAACCATCACCTGGATGAATGAGAACATTCACAGACGTGATGATGTTGCTGTGATAATTTAAGAGGGAGGTTGCCGATAACGAATATTGTAAAAATGTGATGCTCAGCTCAACAACTCTTTGTCACTTTTGTCAACTCATATCTATACCTTGGTTGGTAAGATGTTTAGAAGAAGGGCCACTGCTATATGGCACCCCTATCTTCCAGCCCCTGGCAGCCGCTTGCAGCAGAACAACAGTACAATACAGCTGTAATTTGATCAGCTATAGGACGAGTCAAAGACCCAACATTTGTTTTTGCTAAACACACCAAAGCAAGGCGCAATGCTTTAGGCATGTAGGGGATTAAAATGGTCACGATGGAAGGGCAAATACTGTCACCTAAAATTGTTATCTCATAACACTAAACCAGTTTCTCCATGTCCACGTACACTGCCTAGCTATGACCACTGCATTCTGCCACGTGACATCCGAACAGGCCTCATGACACACTGCCCCCTCTGGTGTTTGCAGTGCCCTCCTATGGGCCTTTGTCACAACAAGACACAGTCGGATATATTCATTTAACATAGCAAATTTCATGTAAATTGAACAAACATGAGCTATGATCAGTTGTTTGCTAGGCCACACCTCGTTTTAAGTATTCATGCTACCCACTTTCAGTAACTTTACAGACGGGGATAAATTATATGAATCACGCTGAATAATGGCCAAATAAGTGAAATGACAACTTTTGGAGATTTTCGATGTCTCCCTCTAGCTGATTGCAATTATTTCAGTTATATCCACCACACGTTTCTAGTTCTTGCCTCAAAATATTGACCAAATTTGATCATGACTGGTTCAATGGTCTTAGTTGTGATGATTTCTGTGCTAAGACATGCCCATTGTCAAATGTACTGATGCATGCTCAATAATCCAGGTAAGAAAATCAAACAAGGTTGAATCAGTTCATCTGGATACAACGTTTATTGACAAATGCGTTTCATCACTCAACGAAGTGAAATCTTCATCTAAACTGACTGCAGGTACCCCCACCCCTTACAAACAATACAGTTGCATAACTATTAAGTAGAGTTTCAGTGGCCATGTGTACTTTTCAGAGGATTTGGGAATGTTTGCAATCACAGCATTGCAGGATGGTGACAGATGTATAACGACCGAAACCAACGACCAGTTTCATGTACAAATATGGGTGTTAGCTCTCCGGTGTTAGAGCGAACACGTCAGGCCAGGACCCGCAGTCTACACACATCTACAGGCCAGGGGCCACTCTTTCAAGGATGAGGATGTGCACATCATTGATAGGGAGGAACGCTGGTTTGAACGGGGAGTAAGAGGCCATTTATGTGAAGAAGGAACGACCATCCCTGAACTGGGAGGAGGGTGGGGTGGGGGTGGGGGGCTAAGAGTACATCTGTTGCCATCTTACAATGCTGTGATTGCAAACAAACATTCCCAAATCCTCTGTGAATAGTACACACGACCATTGAAACTTTAGTTAATGCTCACACCCATATTTGCATATGAAACCGATCGCTGGTTTCAGTTGTGATGCCACTGTATTGTTTATAAGGGTGGAGATACCTGCAGTCAGTTTAGACTGAAGAGGTCACTAAGTGATGATGATGATTAGATGAGGATTAGATGAGTGATGAAACGTATCTGCCAATAAACATTGTAGCCAGATGAACTGAGTCAATCTTTGATTGTCAAATGTACTGGTTTGTACAGGCCATGTGATTTATCCAACTGGGCTGATTTATAGTTACCAAGTGCATGAAAGTAGACAGTTATTCCACATCAAGCTTGATGCAGATTGCTCAAAAACAAAAACAGAAGCCTGAGGAAACAGCTCTCGGGAAATTAAAAATGACAAAACATCCATCATGGCAGATTTGAGTGGTGCCATTGGGAAGCTGTAGAGCACCAGCAAGTGCACATGTGGAGCTAGCTTTGTGTCTGTCTGAATTATGCTGAACATGTTACGACCCTTCAAATTGAAAATTTGATTTTGTAAATTTAAGTGACATCCTTAAGTAAACACAGGGCTGAAAACATGCGTTTTAAGAGCATGTGTAAAAGCCTTTGCTGATTTCGCCGCCCTCAGAACAAGCGGGAGACACTTGTGGAGCCATGGACCAAGGAACAGCTCAGAAAAGAGACTCCATTCACACAGCATGACTCTTTTAATTCAGGGGCCAGACCAGGGATGGGTTTAAAAATCAATTGGGGAATCTTAAATTCAACCCTAAAACTGATTGGAGTTTTGTAAGGTGATTTTAAAACAGGAGAGATATGAGCTCTCTCCTTTGGGCCAGTTGAGACTGTTTAAGTTGTAGTGGCTGCACCACTGACTTGTTGGGAAGGCCTGGAAGCAAAGCATTGTAGTAGTCACGTTTATGAGTGATTGAAGCAGGCATGCAGTTTTTTCGGGGTTGGGGTCAAGAGAAACTGTCTGACCCTGGCATTGATTTATTCTTGCAATATGCTAAATCGTGAGATCAGTTGCTTCTTTGAGATCACTTTCCTGTGTCTTCTGTCTCACTCACTTAGCTCAGCCATCAACAGGCTGGTAAAGTAGTCCCAAAGACAGATGAATGACAAATGTGTGTGGTTTTCTGTACAGTCATGCACACATACATGAAATGTATTGTTCTGACCGAAAGACGGAGAACATGACAGAGAGGGACAAACAGATAGACGGACAGAAAGAGGGAGAGGGATGAGAGAGAGCAAGTTTAACATTGGTGTGCTATGTGGAGGAACTGGTTCTTTGAATTGAATTGAAAGCGTGAGGGGTGAAACAGAACAGAAAAGAAAAAGCCTCACGTTTTCATGATCAGAACTCGTCTTAGTAGCTGGCACACGTCAAAAGAAGTGCACTTGGTGAGTTGGATACTGTTTCCTGTTATGGCTTTACCACAATATTAATTTCCCTCAGCAACATGGAGGGGTTTTTATTCTAGTAATTTCTTGTTATTTCCCAGAGCTGCACTTAGAACAGAGTATGTGTGGGCATTTTTTTCAGTATACTGTTGTATGTGAAAATTGACAACATGTCCATTAAACTTTTCCGTCAGGCTATAGCAGAGCAGCCTACTGATCAGCAGATACCCAGCCCAGCATGGCAGCATCCACACCAGTGAAACTGCAGATGGGTGGGTGGAGGGCGGCCCTGCCTGCTCCGCCTGTGACTGACACGGTGCTGAACCTGTCTGGTCACATAGTAGTCTCCTCATACATGGACGAGGAGCTGGAGGTGATGTGGAGACTTTAACAACAACAAAGCCAAATTCCTGGGCAAAAACCAAAAAAATAAGGTGAATCATTTCTAAATGTGAGGGGAAAGTAAAAGAAGAGCTCTAGAAATATACACCTTGTATTTCTTGATTGAAAATATATTATGGAGATGTTTAGGAAGTTGACGTGAGAGTAACGGAAGTTAAGAAAAAGAGGAAGGAATTTTGATTGTTTTTTTTTTCAATCCTTTCGATCAACAGATTAGCCACAGATATGTCTGTTGGCTAGAGTGGTGCCACCATAAAAAGTAAAGACGGTTGGAATAAACAGATTAAACAAATGCGTGTGTGTGTGTGTGTGTGTCATATGTAGGGATATCAGAAATTTCCAAATCAATCAATAATCGTTAATCAATCAATCGAATCACAAAGTCATTAGCAGACTAATGGTAGCAGACTACAAAACACATATTTGCCCCAAAGTTGAAGAGGTAGCACAGGTCAGCTCTGTCTGCCTGGCTTATACACCGGCTACCCGAGCCCTTCGATTCAGAAGGCCACAGAGACAGCAGTGTCCCCACCAGCACCCCTCCATAAACACGTCTGTCAGGTCGTCCTGTTCGGTTCCCAGCGTCGTTTTCTGATTGTCTGTGCTCCTCGTCAACAGTCACACTGGCAAACCTCGCCTGGCACCGGCGGTGGCGGGAGAGGCTGGCTGGGCATCCCACCTGCCATGGCAGCCAGCCCCGCACACGCTTCTACCCAAATCTGTTTACGCAAAGTAACAATTCGGCACGACGCTGTACTAACACACGCGCGCGCGCGCGCGCGCGGTTCTGGTTTGTTTTGGAGACCCGAGCAGTTCGAAGTCTTTCACCGCATGTTTGCGGCACCGCCGCGCCGAGACGGCCGCGTTACGCTGTGTGAACGTGGGCATCATACTCACTTTGCTCTTGACCTCCACCACGTCGTCCGTGATTTTAAACGGCGTCCTTTGCTGGTGTCGTGACATACTATAGCATATAGATATTTAAACACTCCCGACTGCGGATGAGGTCAAACACGAGAATAATTCCTTTTTTTGTTTGTTTCCCCTCCCCAGGCTCCTTGGTGCAACGACAACAAAATGAGAATAAAATAAAATACACGAAATAGAGAGCAGATATGCGGACGCCTTCGCTCGTCTGGTTCCTGGTTAACACATTGTTGTTACTCGCGGGACGGGGCTCGTGACAGGCGTAGCTCGGTGCAGCTATTCAACGAAAGGAATGAAGGTCGCCGTTGAATGGTTGGCGCAGTATTACCATATGAGATCTCTCCATCAGTAGTAAGGAAGTCATTCCCTTTCACCCCCCGCCCTCGCCCCCCCCACACACACCCCCCTACCTCTCCGCCCCAACCCCCACTTCCAGGCATGAGACAAGAAAGACTGGGCGGGGCGGGGCTACTAATACTAACACTAATAGCGCTGATTATAATACTAAATAATAATAATGATAATAATAAAATAACACAATAGTAAAAATAACACTAATCATAATAATAGTAATAACAATAACTGGCCTACTGATCCTATAGGCACATATATATTGGTGCTAATTTCATTATTGAACATAGCATATTGGAAAGCAACACAACAGTTGGGGAAAGTTGTGAAATCATCTTCACGACTGGAAGGTATTTCGCATCAATCTGGGGAGATAAATCCAGGAAGGTGGTTTCTATCTAATTTTCATTCACCGAGATCTCACTAGTCAACACCAGGGTGATGACTAGTTTAGGAATAAGAATGAGTTTCGTTAGTAATACTGGAGTATGGACTCGGACTTGACAGTATAATGACTCGGACAGGACGGACTCGTGATAATTTTTCTTTATAGATCTTTTTTTTTTTAATCAGACTTGCCCTGAGATCAGTACAGTGCAAACTAATCTATTTTTTTACATGTTATTTTTAAGTAAATTGGTAACACTTTATAACTACACACTATGAAGCATTAGTAACTACTGAATTCATCATTCGTAAAGCAGTTGTAAAGCAATAAATGTATGTCTCTGAAACATAAAATCAATTCTGAGACATTCATTCCTTGGCGGAGGGAAAAAAAAAGCCATAATAAATATTACTTGGATGATTTTCTTTTACTTTTCTACAATGGTAGACTACAGCTACAGTCAGTGTTTGACAGTTTTGCTGTTCTTGTGTCAGTTGTTACACAAGTTTTGGCCTCATTGGTCTTGACTTTGATTCGCCACCTTAAAGTCTTGAACTTCACTCGGACTCACTGGTCGCTACCCTTAAGACTTGGTCTCATCTTGTGCGGTCCTGACTATTTCCAAATACAGACGGGTGACAAGTTAAAGGAAAACCCAACATACAGTGTCTTAGTGAGGTGTTGGTCCACCAGGAGCCTCCAGAACATCATCAATGCTCCTTGTCAAAGATTCTACAAGTCTCAGAACTCTGCTGGGGGGATGAACACCCTTCTTACAAAAGATATTCCCTCATTCGGTGTTCTGATGATGGTGGAGAGCACTGTCTGTAACACGTCGGTTCAAAATCTCCCATGGGTGTTCAACTGGATTGAGATCTGGTGACTGTGAAGGCCATAACACACGATCATTTTCATCCTCATCAAACCATTCAGTGACCCCTTGTGCCCTGTGGATGGGGGCATTGTCATCTTGGAAGAGACCACTCCCATCAGGATAGAAATGTCTCATCATGGGATAAAGGTGATCCCTCAGAATAACTTTGTATTGATTTACAGTGACCCTTCCCTCTAAGGGGACAAGTGGACCCAAACATCCCCCACAGCGTAACCGAGCCCCCGGACCTGTAGGGGTCAAGCATTCAGGTTTTCCCTTTAATTTGTCATATAGAATAACAAAACAAAATCATAAGTGTTACGACCCTCGGTCTGGAGAGGGTGCAACAATTAGTGTACTGAGTAACAGTGAGGTGAGGGTACAACACAGCGAGACAAATGTTTAAATATAATAAAATATCAATATTTATTAACACAATAACAGGACAAGGGAACCGAACGGTTTCCAAAACAATAAACTACTAACAAAAGTAACCCACCCTTGACAGTGCTGAAAAGCACCAAACCTAAAGACAAAAAGTGGCAACCGCTGCTAACCTAGTGTGTCTAACAGAGGTAAGCTACGTGATGGGGTGTTTGCCCATGGGCATCTTACCTTGATCCCCTTGCCCAAAAGAGCTAAACAACTAAACATAACTCAAAATGCAAACTTAACCAAAAACGGGCCAGACGTTACAAACACAAAGTAGCTACAACACACAAACTAAACTAACTGGCCGGTGAACTGAAGACATGTGGGGGTTTAAATGGGAGACTACACAGCTGATGAAAATTGGATGATTCGTTGACCGGTTGATTAGGTGATGAGGAGCACCTGGCGGATACCTGAATGTAGAGTCAGAGTGAGGGTTAGATACAGGAGGCAACAAAAAACTATACGGACACACCCGTGGCCGTAACAATAAGACATCGTTGTTTATCATCACCTGGAAATGTCAAACAAGATTTGTCCTATAATACTCAACTCAGTAGGCAGCATGCACATCACTGTACATCAATATCATTGCATGACGTACCATTTGACATATGCATGTAACGCCATCTGCAATTTCTGGTTTTTGGCATGAACTTCACACAGCTGTGTGTCCAGCAAGCAAGGCTGGGGTAATTTTATCTAAGTCCTCCATCTGTTTCTTCTCCTCACCACAGGAGCATCCAGAAAGCTGGAGTACATCCAGTGCAGCTCTTCCAGGATCCTGATGAGAGTGCAAATGTATGAACATTGAACACCTGCTATGTTTACACCATGGACTGCATAAGAAGTGCACAACGTGGGTATCTCAGAAAGTTGAATTAGTTCAACTGGACACAACGTTTATTGTGAGAAACGTTTCATCACTCATCTGTGTGACCTCTTCAGTCTCAACTGACTGCAGGTATCCCCACACTTACAAACAATACAGAGGCATGATGACCGAAACCAACAATCACTTTCATATGCAAACTGTCATAGCCATTAACTAGAGTTTCAACGGCTATGTGTACTATTCACAGAGGGTTAAGGAATGGTTGCAATCACAGCTTGTAAGATGGTGACAGATGTACTCTTAGGCCCCCCGACCCCCCGTTCAGGGATGGTCATTCCCTCTTAACATAGATGGCCTCTTTGACTCCCTGTTGAAACCAGCGTTCCTCCCTATCCAGAATGTGCACAGCTTCATCCCTGAAAGAGAGGCCGCTGGCCTTTAGATGGGTGTAGGCTGTGGAGTCCTGGCCTGACGTGTTAGCCCTTCTGTGTTGTGCCATCCTCTTGGCCAGCGTCTGTTTATTTTCCCCATTGTACAAGTCACGGCAATCCTCCTAGCACTTAACAGCTTACACTATATTGCTCTGTTTGTGCCGGGGGACCTGATCCTTGGGGTGGACAAATTTCTGGCGCAGCATGTTTTGGGGTTTGAAAGCAGCTGAGATGCGGTGTTTGGAAAATATGCGTCTCAACATGTGTATGTTTCAAAAGTGAAGCCAATATATTTCTAGTGCTCACACTAGCTGAACTGTCTACTTCAGGAATGACAACAAAAAAAAAATCCCCCTATGAGCCTTTCAATGCATGCATGGACATGCACCTTCTTGAAATGTTTACCCCAACAAAGCTCAGTCTGCAGCTTGCTCTTGTGGGCCCCCAGGACCAAGCTGCACACCGTGGTACCACAGATTTAAAGCACTTTTAATTAAAACATGATTTAACTACCACTTGTCTAACTCAAATCTTTTCAAAATGCAGCCAGCGATATTTAAGATCACTATCCATCTCACCAAATATGTCAACAGATTTACATGGGTGGAGTTTGAAGTAATTTACAAAATTATTTTTAAATTTGGTATTTTCAGGTCTTGTGAATGCGGACTAATTCATTGTCCTCTCCTAATCTTGCATCATTAAAGGAGTTATTTACTAACCAATTAAGAATATTTGCCATGAAACAAACACCACTAAAATAAATATAAAGATAAAAAAGGAATGAATGGAAATGAATTGCTTAAATGCCTGGTAAATTAATGTCTGAATAGACACAATGTGAAATGGGGAACAATCTGCAGCCTGAGTCAAAGAACAATTTAGTGAGTGAAAAATGCTCTTGATTGACTCTCATATTAATATGCATAGCAATAACGTTTGTTGGTAAACAAGTCTTTTGTTGGAATTGGATTCCCATGAGTCTGTTAGTAGGATGGAGGTCATTGTGTTGTAGCAGCAAGCTTTGCGTAAGGTTAGAGGAAGAGAGGCGGCTCCACAGCTCCTCCACAGATGCCGCAGTTCACTTGGACTGGCAGCTGGACAGTACTGAGGAGCACAGCTTTAATATGTATTCTGTTCATGCTTTGGCAGTAGAATTTTCTTTTGTAGGAGTCTAGCATGATCAGATATTTTGGCCACAGAATCTTAGCTTTTACCTACTTCTGGTAATTATTTTTACTTTGCAGAGTCCAGTTATGATGGAAATATCCCTTAAAACCGTCATTTTTAAAATCATTTATTTATTTAGACGTGTTAGTTTAGATATATGTGTTCTTGTAGTTTTTGGATGTGTTTTTGTCTTTGTGTTGCACTGCTGTGGGCTGGGGGAGGCGATGTTTCGTTTCGTTTCATGTGTGCAAGTGGATGAAGTGAAATGATGAACAAATGTTCCTGATTCCTGAAACAAAGCGACTGAAACAGCCTTTTATCAAACTCTGTGTGGCTCATTCAAAGGCAAGGAAACAGCAAGACAATGAACACGTTGAGCAGTACTGAACATTACAGGATTGATGATTTTCCGATTATACATATACGATCGATTTTGCACAAAATGTGATAGTTCTTTGAAGCGCCTTGGTGCTGTCAGAGTAAAAATAGGGGTGTTGCATATGCATGACTAGCACTGGTGTTGATTATAGACCAGAGTTAATTAAATCAGTGACTCAAAGGCCTCTAAATGGCCGCCCCCCCCATCAGTGGGGAGAAACCATTCGTTGTTCTGTGTCTCACTGATTATATTTACATACAAATTCATATCCTGATTGCTGGAAGTGATCAGTTTAAGGCAATATTTTGAGTCAAGTATAAACATGGTTCGAAATGAAATGATTTCCCTAACACTATCAGTTCTTGAGACCAAGTACAGGAAATATTCCTTTATCTGGGCTCCTCTTCCACTCATGAAGGCTAGATTGACAAAAAAAATAATGAGATCACATCAAAGAGCAGAAATTGCTTGAACAATTTAACCACTGAAAAAAAAAAAGAACCAGTGATAATACGAGTCAAATTACTGTGTGGATTTATATATAGGTAAACGTTTACTGAAATAGTACACAAGGTAATAAATAACCTGTCAACACAAGTCAGTGCACACACAAATTGAACATTGGCTGAATTATGAGTTCTGTCGTTTCTGGAAGACATTTCAGAATACAGAAGGACAAAGAAGCAAACTTTAAAGGAAACGAGAATACAAAAAAAAATCAAATTCCAAATGTGGAAATAAAATGTTGTCCACTTTCATTATGTCCTGCTTGTCTACTCACAAGTCAGTATAAGCCAACAGGACCACCCATCAAAATAAGAACTGCTTCATGTCCCAAACAAATACCCAACTCTTAACAGCAAAAGTAAAATTAAGACCATTCCAAATGTTTTGTAGTAATTAACAAGTTAACCTAAACACCAAAGAATTATTCATCTTTAACAAAGAGAGTGAAGTAGGAAAAATAGCTTCACTCAGTAGAGAAGCAAATTATGAGCACACTGACTGAACATGCCTGAAATCAGTTTAAAAAAAAAAACTATTTTTAAATAGCATCGTTTAATTTGTAACATAAAAGTCACAATTTTAAACATCTATTGAATGCAAACATCTCTTTTGAATCCAACTCCTTTTTATATCTTAAATGTCATCTGAAAATCGATAAAAAAAAAATTGCATACATTTTTTATAAGGAGCAACAAAATGAAAAACAACTTCAAATATTTTTGGATATCTACTCAAATCTCTTGTAATTTTTCTCTTATAGGCTTTTATATATCTGTAAAATGCAATGTCTCAACTTGTTCTGAAGTTTCCCTGAAAAAACACAAGTATGCTAATACTAAACAAGGAAGTGTTAAGCCCACCTTAAGTGTGAGCTGGTAAATCAATTTGATCTTGTGTGGGTGAGACAACTCTATAACGTTGTTCAAATCACAAGTTATAGCTCCTTATAAATCATACAAGTGGATTGAAAAGAAACAGCATTTGTCATTTTAGGTGAATTATAACATGCGTGGGGGGGGGGTCATAGCTGATATGTCAACAGTTACTCAACTGACTGTGTGGCGGATTTGAGTATAGACTTGGTAATTTGTGAGAAACAGTGTCCGTACTCCTCTAGCACCATTTTTTCAGCCATGGCGAGGGTGTAGGCCTCCCTCTCTGCCACTTCAGCCTGGGCCAGCAGACAGCCACAGGTAGCCTCCACCATGGCAGGTGTTATCACTGATAACACCTTGAACCTAAAAAAATGACAATCAAACACAGATTTGGAGAGGTTGTGTGTACGCGTCGGTATTGGATAAACTCAGGTAGCAGTAATGCCCAATAGATATTTGGGTTGAGAGACAGGAAACAAAAGGAATGTGCACCCACATATACTGTAAACGTAAAACCAGTTTAATCGGCCCCAGCTGTGAGAAATGTCTTTTCCTGTTACTGAATGAAAACTTTATAGCTACTTTTACAATGTGGGGACTTATCAGGATCAGGTTAGCAGCTTACAACAACTTGGCACCACCCTTTGGCTTGACTATGAATGAAAGATTTTTCATTGAAACATGGTAAATTTCAAAATACATTTACTAGTGCCCAAAGACATTTCCTGAAGTGCCTTCCATCTTATTAAAAGTATGAGAGGCACAAAAGCTGAACACAGGCCCTGTCCCTATACTTGTGCTTAGCTCTTGTGTGTGTGATGCACAGGGCGTGTGTGATGCGTCAGTGCAGTAATACTGGGGTAGTAGTGCTTGTAGTTAGTGCATGCTGCATGCTGCTTCTGCTTGCTACTCTCTGCTCTCAGCTACTGCCGCCGGCTAGCCCTCTTTGTGGGGGTGAAAAGAGGAGCCGAGTGCGTAAGTCTCCCCTGCCGGTACATAGCCTCTCTACCGCCAAGACTCCTGCAGTGCCTCCTCGTGGCCACACACGGTAACTGGGTACCTTGCGGTCCCTGGCTAAACTGTAGGGGATCTCGGAGCTACAGTGGTCCCCAGAGGTCTAATGCGCAGGCCCATGTGAAGTGGATACGCCCTGGCATTGACCAACCACTGTCCCACTGCCTTGTGGGTAAGTGTAGGACGACAAAGGCTAGGGGAGCACACCCTGAGAGAAAAGCAATGTGCATGGCGGCGCACGATAGGCGGTCCTCTGACAGACTGGAGCTCCGGCAGCCTCCTGCAGCTGTGGAAGAGTGCTGGTCGTCTTGGGCCCCCCTTGCCACCAGATCCCACCCTCTCACAGTGAAGAAGTGCTGCTGGGACATGCGCACCCCCAGCGGCACTGTAAATAATCTCTTTGCGCAGGTATCCACCTCTGCCTCGGTGAGACCAGCAACCGGAATATGGATCAAAGTCTGGCGGCGATGGGGTGTCTGGTGACGGGAGCAGGTATGAATGCACTGGAAGCTCCTAATCAGACCCCTGCACGCCAGCGGCACAGGGCTATTCATGGTCGCCAGCAGCTGGGCTTGAGTGGCAGCTGCTCTCGGCAGACCCCTGTGTGTCTGAGCAGCCCTATTTAGGAGCCACACTGCTCACCCCAACTGGGGAGGGGCCTAGAAAAGGTGGCCTAAACATTGCCCACTCAAAACATCCTGGATAGGCTACCGCACCTATCAGGACATTCCACTCTGCGGTCGAAATAAAAAAAAGAAAATAATTCCCTTTAAACTGGCAACATGGAACATAAGAACTCTGCTGGACGTTAATGCCGAAAGACCTCAGCGAAGGACTGCACTAATTGCAGCGGAACTCAATCGCTACAATATTGACATTGCTGCACTCAGTGAAACCAGGTTCCTGGATGAAGGCTCCCTGAAGGAGGACACCTACACCTTCTGGAAGGGATACCCTGCAGGAGGACAACATCAGCATGGTGTGGGATTTGCAATAAAAAACAGCCTCCTACCAAGACTCACTGAAACACCGATTGGCATAAGTGAAAGACTCATGTCGCTCAGGATCCCTCTGGCCAAGAAACGTTATGCCACCCTCCTAGGTGCCTATGCACCAACACTGCCATCAGAGGATGACGTAAAGGACCGCTTCTATCAGTCACTAGATGAGGCTCTCCGTCATATACCCAAGGAGGACAAGATCTTTTTGCTGGGCGATTTCAATGCCAGAGTGGGGAAAGACAACAAGGTGTGGAGTGGTGTCATTGGTGGGCATGGCATTGGGAAAGTCAATGCAAATGGACTGCGCCTCCTAAGCCTCTGTGCTGAGCATGGCTTGACCATCACAAACACCCTCTTCCAATTAAAAAACAAGCACAAAACATCCTGGATGCACCCACGCTCCAAACATTGGCACCTATTGGACTACATCATTGTGAGACGTGCTGATACAAAAGACGTCTTACTCACTCGTGCAATGAGAGGTGCTGAGTGCTGGACAGATCACCGGCTCATCATGACCAGGCTCCAGGTGGAGGTACGCCCTGCTGTTCGTCTCCAAAGGTCAGGAAAGAAGAGGCTTGACTGTACCCGGCTAGAAAAGGCTGAGGTCCAGAACAATCTCCGCCTCTCTCTGGCTGAAAACCTGGAAGACATTGAGCTTCTCTTGAGCACGGATGATTCCATTGACAGGAAATGGTCTTCCGTGAGCTCCAGACTCTACAAGGCAGCATCCCAATCCATCGGTTACAAGAGCAGAAAACACCAGGACTGGTTCAATGACAACACAGGCACAATAACTTCCATACTCAAAGGCATGCATAAAGCACACAGTGCTGTCCTCAACAATCCCACATCAGCTACACTCCGGCAACAATGGCAAGCATCCAGGAGAGAGGTGCAGTCAAAATTGCGTGCCCTGCAGAATGAGTGGTGGATATCGAAGGCAAATGAAATACAATCCCATGCCGATAGAAATGATATGCACAACTTTTATGATGCAGTGAAAACCATCTACGGCCCAAGAAACTGCTCTGTCTCCCCCCTGAAGTCTGATGATGGTACCACCCTCATAAAAGACCAGAAACTCATCACAAAAAGATGGGCAGAACATTTTGAGACTCTTTTGAACCAGCCCTCCCCAACCGATCCCTCGATCTTGGATGAACTACCTGTCCGCCCCACCATCCAAGACCTTGACCTTCCACCAACCTTTGAAGAGGTTCATTGTGCAGTTAGGTCGCTGAAAAATAACAAGACCCCTGGCCCTGACAGTATCCCTGCAGAGATTTTTAAACAGGGAGGCTACCTCTGCACCCGTGCACTTTTCCTGTTCATCTCACACGTATGGAAGAACGAAACTGTCCCTCAGCAGTGGAGGGATGCTAACATCATCTCCATATATAAAGGCAAAGGAGACAAGTCCCTCTGTTGCAACAGCCGTGGCATTTCACTACTGGCTGTTGCTGGAAAAGTCCTGGCCAAACTCATGTTACACAGGCTGGTAAAACACATCTCAGAGGAGCTGTTGCCTGAGTCACAGTGTGGGTTTAGGAAGAATAGGAGTACTGTGGACATGGTGTTCACAGCACGGCAACTCCAAGAGAAGTGCAGGGAGCAACATCAGAACCTCTTCATAGCCTTCATCGACCTGTCAAAGGCTTTCGACACAGTCAACAGGGACATCCTATGGAACATCCTCCTGAAGTTTGGCTGTCCACGAAAGTTTGTCAACATCCTTCAAAGATTTCACGTGGGGATGATGGCACGTGTGACTATTGGAGGCCAGGAATCTGAGCCCTTCAGGGTGTGCACCGGGGTACGTCAGGGGTGCATCCTTGCTCCAGTTCTTTTTAACATCTTCCTCCTGTGTGTGACATTGCTGCTCCACAAGGAAATCAGGAAGGACAGTGGGGTTACTGTGGACTTCAGACTAGATGGAAACCTATTTAACATCCGTAGGCTCCAAGCGGTCACAAAAATGACATCGGAGCACATCATTGAGTTACAGTACGCAGATGACTGTGCAGTTGTGGCCCACACACCCGAGGCACTACAAGCTACCCTTGCAGCTGCTACAAGGGCGTATGGTAGGCTGGGGCTCTCTATAAATGTGACAAAGACTGAAGTAGTATGCCAGTGGGCATCTACTCCTCCATCTCATTCACCAACCTTCAACATCTCCGACAAACCGCTTGCAACAGTGGAATCCTTCAAATACCTGGGCAGCTTTCTCTCTGACGACTGCAGCATCGACAGGGAGATGCAAAACCGGATTAAACAAGCGTCATCCTCTTTTGGCAGACTTAGGAGAAGGGTCTTTCAAAACAAAGACCTCAACCTCCACACCAAAATATCTGTCTACTTGGCAGTTGTCATCACGACTCTCCTCTACAGCTGTGAGGCGTGGACCCTGTACAGCCACCACCTCAGGATGCTTGAGGCCTTCCACATCAGATGCCTACAATGCATCCTGAGGATAACCTGGCGTGACCGAGTGCCCCATACTGAAATACTCCGCAAGACCAACTGCATCAGCATGGAGGCTACCGTCACCCAGCACCAACTTCGATGGCTCGGTCACGTCATCAGGATGCCAAAGGAGCGCTTACCGCGTAAAGTGCTGTATGGCCAGCTACATCTTGGCCGCCGCTTGGCAGGGGGCCAGAAAAAACGGTACAAAGACCAGCTGAAGACCGTCATAAAGAAGTGCGGCCTGAACCCGAGCCAGCTGGAAGACACTGCCGCCCAACGCTCCATCTGGCGGCAGCTCTGTCAACAAGGGGTGCAAAACCTCGAGAAGGACCGCGGTGATCGACGGACCAGAAGACGTCTGAAGAGACATGAAGCCAGTACCACACCTACACCCCCAGTCAGTGATTTCACCTGTTCTGTCTGTGGCAGACATTGTGGATCGCGGATTGGGCTTTACAGCCATAAGAAGACTCACAAGTGACAGAGGCAGGATTGTCATCATCGGACACGACGGACAACCTAAAGCAAGCAAAGCTTAGCTCTACCTCTCAACTCAACCCATCCATTTTGCGCACTTCCGCGTAGCGAATGGTGCCCTACTTTTACTTGGGATGGAGGGGTAGTGTTCATCTAGCCCTCCAAATGGCCCTCCAAACGCAGCATTTCCGGATGCAGCCTCAAAACCGAGTGGTTGAATGAATGCATTGTGAATTGCGGCGGGTGTAGGTTGAAAATGGCTACCAGAGCTGGTAAAGATGTGTCCAACTGAGAGTGTTTTTTTACTGAGTTAAAGAAAAAAGAGTTAACTCTAAGCTGGAATGTGAGTTGACGACGGATTACATAATTGATTTTTCATGATATACATCTCATGAAAATCACCATGTACAATGTCAACAGAAACTTTTTTTCAGAAACACATTTTATATGGGGCGCCTGGGTAGCGTAGCGGTCTATTCCGTTGCCTACCAACACGGGGATCTTTAGTTCGAGTCCCCATGTTACCGCTGGCTTGGTCGGGCGTCCCTACAGACACAATTGGCTGTCTGCGTGTGGGAAGACGGATGTGGGTATGTGTCCTGGTTGCTGCACTAGCACCTCCTCTGGTCAGTCAGGGCGCCTGTTTGGGGGGGGAGGGGTAACGGGGGGGGGGGGGATAGCGTGATCCTCCCCACGCACTACGTCCCCCTGGCGAACTGTCAGCTGAAAAGAAGCAGCTGGCGACTCCACATGTATCGGAGGAGGCATGTGGTAGTCTGCGGCCCTCCCCGGATCAGCAGAGGGGGTGGAGCAGCGACTGGGATGGCTCGGAAGAGTGGGGTAATTGGCCGGGTGCAATTAGGATGAAAAAACAGGATAAAACCAAAAAGACATTTATATGACGTTAGGGAACAATTGACGCTTTGGCAAACATTGTACAGATAAAAAAAAGGGGGTTAAAGGCATATCACAAGACATAAAACAAATACCAAATATGAAATATGTCATTGAAGAAAAAGAATCAAAGCATCATGAAAATGAGCTAAACTAAAAGGCATTGAGACATAATTCACATTTTGTCTTGTTCTTTTTGTTCATGTTTTTAACAGTTTTCATGGGTTCTTGGATTTCATGGATTATTTGCTCTTAGCACTTATTATATTCACTCATTTAAAAAAAACTTTCTTGTGTTTTTACTTTAGCACTGGTTTTGCTCTTAGATGCTTGTTTAGAGAGAAGATGCACGTATGACCTCTGATGACTAACAGTTTTCCTGATTTCCTACATTAAATGCACTTATTGGAAGTCACTTTGGATAAAAGTGACTGAAATGTAATGTAATGTAATGATCCAAAAAAGCTGAATTGTCAAAGGAGAAAAATTAGTTTTGATCCCTTTCTTTTTGCAAATATGAAGTTGACATTTACCCAATAAAACGATTAAGCTGATTAAAATAGAACTGCTCCCTGGCAAGCCAGCCATTTAAAGGCGTATATCAGTAAGTTGAAGCGATGGTATATCAGACATTTTATTTCAACAGAAACCAGTGGTTCGGTTATAAGTGGATATGGCCGGTGATCACGTGTTCTTCTTGCGACATTTCACTGGTTACTCAGCTACAGATGACGTATATAAGCGGCATCCCATTTCTTTGTTAAATAATTCCCCCAGCTACCCCTCGAAAGCTTCGTTATGGAGGGCCACTACGCAGTCAAGGGCACACCGACACGAGGCGGAGAGGTAAAGGGGAAGCAATGGGACAGGGCGACAGTCTCTCAGTCAAAGTTGTTCACAGTGTAGAGTATAAGCCAGTGTTGGGAGTGAGTTGAAGTAACTCGGACTTTTCAGTCAAATAATGTTGAAATATAGATGACAATTTTTGAGAGGGGCCTTTTTTCAAGATTATATAAGAGCAAGAAATCAATAGGCACACTCGATTTCAATAGCAAATACCAGCAGGTCCATAATATTCCTTAGGCTTGCATGTATATGGGCATGATTCGAAGTGTGAAAGGAAAATTCTGTTTTTTTTTACAACATGGTTCTTATTTTTGTAGTTTTTGCCATTGTACATATCGGGTATAACATAATTTCACTCAATGGTTTAATTGTGGAGATGTTGGACACAGGACTGCCACTGCTCAGCATCACAATGACATCTTACAGGCGACCAAACATGAGACTTAAACCTGTCCTTTCAACAACAGCAACAATAACAAAACCCTAGTGCCTCAGTTTTACTGTGTACATTATTTCCCATTATCTACGACTTCTCAGTTGTGCTGGCCGGGGAAGTTAGTCTATGGTTACTACTACCTACAGTAAGTATAAGCTGGTCATTCCTGCAAGTTGAACCAGGAAGTAGTTCAGTAACACAACTGACCATCGTCGATAATTTCAGATATTTCAGGTAATGACTTTTAACTTGCCCTTTCATGTTCACTGCCAAATACACGGGTTAGACAAGTGGGTTGAATTGGACTCGAATTGTTTAAATTGGACTTGAAACATGTATGACACCCATGTTCAGTTGCCCTGTAACCTGCCATTGAAAGCTGAGTCCAGTGATGGTCCCATATCCAAAAGACTATGGCAAAAACTATGAAACCAAGACCCATGTTGTACAAAAACTGAATTTTACTTTAAGGCTGCCCTCTTGTGTACTAACAAGTGTATATGGCAGGCATCGTTCGTTCACAACCACAGTCTTTAGTGTACTAGAGGCTAGAGGTATTGTCGGCCAGTACTGTACTGAACTAATAAACTAAACTCACTTGTCCTTGCGTGTTTTCTCAAAGAGAGAGGTTTCAGGGCAGTTCTGGTCATCTGTATTTTTCTCCTGGCTGTGGTCAAAATTCCTACAACCAAGACACTTACAGATGGATGAACACTTGACCTTAGCCTACATAGGGACACAAGAGGAAAACTCATTCTTTAAACATTTCACAAGTCCACCTTCTTCTAATGATTGAATCTCTACTGTGATTAATTTGTGTATTTCAAACATTTCGGGTACATAAAGTACATTAAAAAAAACAACAACCCGGATCCAAGCCAATGTTGCACTACAACCATTTGATGCTGTCATATGCATGCTATAGTTATATATTAAACGAAATCTGCCACTAATCCACGTGTTTATGTATCAAGCACATGCATTTTATGGTGGATCTAGTGGTCAGTTCAAACTTTATAAGTTTTGTAAACCAAACATAACATCAACTTTCTTTCAATCAAAACTGTTTCAATGTGATGACTTCTATAAAAACTTCAGAAATGTGAGGCACTTCTGTGTGTGTGTGTGTGTGTGTGTGTGTGTGTGTGTACCTCATAGCACTCGCAGTAGTTCTTGAGGCAGCCGGAGCGTTTACAGTTGCAGCCCTTGTTGGGTCGACCTTGGACCTCTCCCGAATTTCCCTTGGCAACCTTCAACCTGAACACTTCTGGGTTCCGAGCTAGACAGACCTACAAACAGACAAAAAAAGCTGGCTGACAAGATGTTTGTGTTTAGAGAATGGGTATAGCGAGTGATTCCAGGGTGTTGGAATGCACTGCTAACCTAAGAGATGTGCTCACCATTGGTCTCCAGCCAGAGAACATTATCAGTGGCTTTGAGAGCACTAGATATTCCCTGTGAGGCAGAAGTGTGTGGACGGAAAGTGTCCACTAACCATGCATGTTCTGCTGAAGCACTCACACAGCTTTTGTGGTTGTTAGTACTTTACGTTGGTTGTTGGTACTTGTTGGTACATACCAACAACTTCAGCCTTAACCTCATCCAACCTAAATTCTAGCAAAGGAAACTGCCTCTACAAGTACAACATTTAAATGTGATGGTAATGAATCTCAGATCAACATTATCGTAGAGGAAATTCCAGGAGTGCTAAGGGAGTGCTTCAGTGTCCATCAGCAGCTGCAAGCAGTTAGGTAATCAACTGCTAATCTATTTCCATGTCTGCTTGCAGTGAAACCAAGACCGGATTCATGAACATGATGTTGAATAAGCACAGATGCCCAATGGAGCCCTGAAATGACGAGTACAGGGAGTAAATAGGTAGCAGAGATGTAGTGGTTAGGAGAGGAGCACAAGTAGTAATAGTAGTATGAAGTGAGAGAAGTTGTGGAAAGAGTAAAGAGTGTGAGGAAATAAGAGGAGGGGAGTAAGGAATGAGAGGCACAGTCATATAAGAGTAAAAAGTGAGAAAAGGAGTTTTAGGAGTGAGTTAAAGGATGAATCATATAAGTAAGGAGAAAGGAGTAGTATTACTCATCTTACTATTTCGCTTAGACCTCATACTCCACTTACAACTCCTCTTATTGAGCCCTAGATATTGATTGACAAGAAATACTATTGGAAATAAGGTATTTCTTTGGTCACGAGACCCTGCCCTTTTCCCCAAACTGTCTCATGAAGCAGAATTTATTGATTAATCATCAAACTTTAAACTTAGTTTGAGCTAAACTTGAATTTTGTGTCTGATGAATTAGTTCGCTTTTTTACCAGGGTATATCGCCATGGTGTTGCATGCTGCACATCTAATGTGCTCTGGGCAGGTTAAGATCAAGATATTTGAATGTAAACAGCTGTTGGACTAATCAGCTATCAGAAAAGTGTCACTTATTCCCTGACATGCAAGTTCCCCCATACACCGGAAATGGCTTTACCATAGAGAATCCCGTGGATTCAAGAGCACAAATTGTGAGAAGGGCACTTTGTAGGGGAAAAGTCCCAAGAGATTGCCAAAATACCCCAGTCTTCCCCAGTTTGTTCAATCAGAAGTAGGTTTCTGCAGAGGGAATATCGTATCTTTGCCAGGATCTAGAGTCTTGTAATGCAAAAGCCACACGACAAAACCATGCTATCAGTTACACAAATTATATTTTGCTCTTGGGGGGGGGGGGTTGCAACTGGTACATAATTGTGTGTTGACACTGACAATTTGGTGATGCTGACAGTCTCAGAGGTCCTAATACTCTTGAAAAAATGTGACATTTTTCTTGTGTTCCCTTGCCATTTACCCAACCAGGCCATAAGAGGGCTTCTGTAGAATAGCAGACAAGCTATATTAAAGCCAGGGCTCCAGACCAACTTTTTCCACTAGGAGCACTGGTGCTCCTTACTGAAAATTTTGGGAGCACCAGCACAAAATTTTGGAGCACCACTTAAATCGACATGCAATGCAACACATTGATATTTTTTCCATCTTAATCGTATTACTGATAAATGCTTTGGTAATAAATAGACCAATTACAGAAATCACAATAAGCTGGTTTATTTTAAATAAAATGTAAACTTCAAAGTGCTTTTTGTAAACATAGGCACCAATTAATAAATTGATAAATGTAAACATAAGGTATGTGGTCAGTAACATTACTGTCATTACAGCACAAGAACCACTCTAATAAAGTGGGCATATGCCGTGTTGTTGCTGTATGTGAGGTTAACTTTAACTCAATTTTTTTTAACAAGTCTACGTGACCCTTGAATTTTGTGAATGGTAGCTCTTTGGCGATGTACCCTGGTGCTTGAAAGTTTGTGAACCCTTTAGAATTTTCTATATTTCTGCATAAATATGACCTACAACATCATCAGATTTTCACACAAGTTCTAAAAGTAGATAAAGAGAACCCAATTAAACAAATGAGACAAAAATATTATACTTGGTCATTTATTTATTGAGGAAAATGATCCAATATTATATATCTGTGAGTGGCAAAAGTATGTGAACCTTTGCTTTCAGTAGCTGGTGTGACCCCCTCCCCTTGTGCAGCTGCGCAGTTGTGACCCCCCCCCCCCTTGTGCAGCAATAACTGCAATTAAACGTTTCTGATAATTGTTGATCAGTCCTGCACATCAGCTTGGAGGAATTTTAGCCCATTCCTCCGTACAGAACAGCTTCAACTCTGGGATGTTGGTGGGTTTCCTTACATGAACAGCTCGCTTCAGGTCCTTCCACAACATTTAGATTGGATTAAGATCAGAACTTTGACTTTGCCATTCCAAAACATTAATTTTATTCTTCCTTAACCATTCTTTGGTAGAATGACTTGTGTGCTTAGGGTGGTTGTCTTGCTGCATGACCCACGTTCTCTTGAGATTCAGTTCACGGTCAGATGTTCTGACATTTTCCTTAAGAATTCGCTGGTATAATTCAGAAACCATTGTTCCATCATTGGCAAGCCATCCTGGCCCAGATGCAGCAAAACAGGCCCAAACCATGATGGGATAAGGGTCTTATGCTGGACTGCAGTGTTTTCCTTTCTCCAAATATAGCACTTCTCATTTAAACCAAAAAGTTCTATTTTGGCCTCATCTGTCCACAAAACATTTTTCCAGTAGCCTCCTGGCTTGTCCACATGATCTTTAGCAAACTGCAGACGGGCAGCAATGTTCTTTTTGGAGAGCAGTGGCTTTCTCCTTGCAACCCTGCCATGCACACCATTGTTGTTCAGTGTTCTCCTGATGGTGGGCTCATGAACATTAACATTAGTAATGTGAGAGAGGTCTTTAGTTGCTTAGAAGTTACCCTGGGTTCCTTTGTGACCTGGCTGACTATTACACGCCTTGCTCTTGGGAGTGATCTTTGATGGTCAACCACTCGTGGGGAGGGTAACAATGGTCTTGAATTTCCTCCATTTGTACACAATCTGTCTGACTGTGGATTGGTGGAGTCCAAACTCTTTAGATGGTTTTGTAACCTTTTCCAGCCTGTTGAGCATCAACAATGCTTTTTCTGAGGTCCTCAGAAATCTCCTTTGTTCTTGCCATGATACACTTCTACAAACATGTGTTGTGAAGATCAGACTTTGATAGATCCCTGTTCTTTAAATAAAACAGGGCACCCACTCACACCTGATTGTCATCCCATTGATTGAAAACACCTGACTCTAATTTCACCTTCAAATTAACTGCTAATCCAAGAGGTTCACATACTTTTGCCACTCACAGATATGTAATATTGGATAATTTTCCTCAATAAATAAATGACCAAGTATAATATTTTTGTCTCATTTGTTTAATTGAATTCTCTTTATCTACTTTTAGGACTTGTGTGAAAATCTGATGACGTTTTAGGTCATATTTATGCAGAAATATAGAAAATTCTAAAGGGTTCTTTCAAGCACCACTGTAGTACACTGTATGGAATTTTATTTCCATTTCGGCCTCTTCTGCACAATGATTTGCAGATGCCTGCCTTTCAAATGCCGTTTGCAGAGACACTGAATTTCCAGCCGTGCACCTGTTCCTGCAGTGTGCTTCAGGCTGTTGTTGTGCTTAAAGACGGTGTCATGTTTGAACATAGCGGTGCCGGTCGAGGGGTCGGCAACTTGGTTTTCCCCGCAAAAGTTGGCCCACACTGAGATACATGCAGTACATGTTGCCTTTTCTTTGCTAAATCGCAGCCATGGATATTGCACAAGCCATTCCCATCAGAAGGAATACATCTTTGCCTTTTTCACATGACCTGCTGCTTCCTCATCTGAACTGTCATCAGTTTGGGTCGGTGGAACAGGAGGAGGGTCTGAAGGAGGGTCTTTTCTTTAAAAAAAAAAAGGAATCAATAGTTCGTTTCACAGTGAAAGCAATTCCTACTGAGAGGCGACGGACATCCTGCGCGCGATCCCCCCCCCCCAATGCTGCTTTGTTTTGGTCAGGTCACGAGAGCCTTGTGGTAACTCCTCTCTCACACGTGTACACATATACATATGCCAAGCCCACTCATTCACACACAAGTTCTCTCTCTTACTGGTTTTCACATGATAAAAAAACAAACAAAAAAACAACACACACAGTTATATTGCAAGTCCCACCGGTGCACCTAGGTTTAAAATGTACTTGCACTGATGCCATAACTAGGCACAAAATGCGACTAAATAGTCACACACTGGAGTCCTGAAAGCTGCAGTAGGTTATAATTTTGGCTGAAATATCATCTTTATCATTGCTTCTCAGCATCCCTGTGACCCTGAGTAAGATAAGCAGGTGGATCATGGATGGATCATTGCATCTGTGGCATAGGCAGAAATCAGTGTGGGTGGACACCAGAGAAAATCAGGTGGGCCTAGCCCATCCAAGACTAATCATTCTTAATAGGATCTGAAACGAATATGTTAGCCAAAATAGGCCATTGCAACTATACTTGCCTGAATGCACCACAGTTTAATCATACAAGGCTTATACATCATTAGAGGTAACGTTACATGCACCAAGACGAACATTAACAGCATTGCATAGCCTGGCACGGTGGCCACATATTCACACAAACACACACAGCTGACAGACGCAACAGCATTATTAACCAAGCGTATGGCTAGATCTACACACAGGGCTGCTGACACCGGGGGAACACCAGGTCAGTTGTTCTGGGCTCTGGGTCAAGGAAGGGTCCAACTCCGACAGCTCCCACAGCTGCTGCTGCTCCATAGGCCCTCGGAGTGCATGACAATGGACAATGTATAGCACTGCTGGAGAAGGGGGACTCTGGTGTTGGTGCATCTATCTTCCCAGGTGATCTTGAGGATTTTTCGGAGGCACCTCTGATGATGTGCCTCTATGCCTTCAGGTGCCTGCTGTATGTGGTCCAGGATTCTGATCCATACAGTAGGGTGGGCAACATTACTGCTCTGTAGACCAGAATTTTTGCCCTGGCCTGGAGGTCGCAGTTTTCAAAGACCCTTTTTCTCAGTCTTGAGAAAACCCCACTAGCACAACTGAGGCAGTGGTGTATTTTCTCATCATCAATGTTAGCTTTGGAGGATAAGAGGCTTCTGAGATACGTAAAGTGGGCCGCATTTTCCAGTCTGGTTTTGTCAACAGATAGTTGGGGGTGGAGCAGGATTATTTGTGTTGGGTGGTGGCTGGTAGAGGATCTGGGTCTTTTTTATGTTAAGGGCCAGACCAAGCTGCTTGTATGCCCTGGCAAAAGCATCCAGAATGCACTGTGGGTCCTCTTCTGAATGGGCCACGAGGGCATTGTCGTCAGCATACTGCCGCTCCATGATGGATATGGTGGTGGTTCTGCTTTTAGCACTAAATCTGTTGACGTTCAGGAGTTGTCAGTCAGTTCTGTACATGATTCTGACTCCTTGTGGCAGGTGTTTACCTGTAAGATGGAGGACAGCAGAAATGAAAATGGAGAACAGGGTAGGAGCAATGACACAGCCCTGCTTGACTCCAGTGTGAACCCTGAAGGGTTCCATTTCATCTCCACTGCCACTGAGTACTGCGGTTGACATACTGTCATGCAGTAGTGTCAGTATCTGGATGTATTTGTCCAACAGCCAATTTTTGCCAGAACCAGCCAGAGAGCCTGATGGTTCACAGAGTCAAAGGCTTTAGTGAGGTCTATGAAGGCCATGTATAGTAGTTGATTTTGTTCCCGGTATTTTTCTTGTAGTTGGCGAGCAATGAAAATCACGTCCATGCTACCTCTATTTGGGTGAAATCCACTCTGAGACTCAGGGAGAATGTTTTCTGACAGGGGGAGGAGTCTATTAGCTAAAACCTGGGCGAGAGTTTTCCGAGTGGTGGATAGGAGGGAAATGCCATGGTAATTTCTGCAGTCTTCCTTGTCTCCCTTTTTAAAGATGGAGACAATGAGGGCATCCCTAAGATGTGCAGGAATTTCCTCCTTTTCCCATATTTTGAGGAGCGGGGCATGGATGTGACTAAGGAGAACTGGTCCACCATCCTTCAGGATTTCTGCTGGGATGCAGTCAGGTCCAGCGGCCTTGTTGTTCTTCATCCTCCTTATGTCATCCTGCATATCGTTCCGACTGGGTGGTGCTCCCATATTCTCGTTGATGGGTTGTTGAGGGAGTTGGTCAAGGGCCTCCATCTCAGTAATTATGTCCCTGTTCAGTAGCTCCTTATAATGCTCTTTCCATCTGTTGGTCACTGACTAATTATCCTCCAGCAGCATTAGCCCATCTTTGAGGCGAAGGGGGGGGGGGTAGGCAACGGTGGCTGGGGCCATATACCGCTCTTGTGGCATCGAAGAAATCTCTGGTATCCCCACAGTCAGCAAGCTGCTGGATCTCCAGAGCCTTCCTTGTCCACCACTGGTTCTTCAGTTGCCTAACCCGAGATTGAACAGCTGCCTTTGCTTTGGCATGGGCTGCTCTTGTAGCTTTGCAGTTGATGTAATTTTGCCAGGCAATGAAGGTTTGCCGCTTGATGTCAATAAGCTGTTGGATTTCGTTTTCATTCTCATTGTACCAGTCTTGATGTTTCCGGGTTTCGTAGCCAAGGGTGCTTTTGCAGGAGTCCATGGTGATAGACTTAAGCAGGTCCCAGTGTGTATCAATATCTTCTGGGTATTGCTTGGGCAAAGCAGTGCTGAGAGTAGCCTGGAGCTGTTCTCGAAAGGTGGTGTCACCCAGCCGTTTGATGTTGAGCATTGGCCAGCACTGCCTTTTTTCACCCTTCTTTTCCACGTGAGACTGATGGACATGATGGAGCAGATGAGGCGGTGGTCTGTCCAGCAGTCATCCGCACTGGTCATCACTCTGGTGTTGAGCACATCATGGTGGTCTTTGCCGCGGACGACTATGTAATCAATGAGGTGCCAGAGCTTAGAACGAGGATGCATCCAGGATGTTTGGAGTTTATTCTTTCGGCAGAAAAGTGTGTTGGTGATGACCAGGCAGTGATCTGAGCACTTTGATAGCAGCAATATGCCGTTGGAGTTCATGTTGCCAACTCCTTCCTTCCCTATTGTGCCTCTCCATAGCTTGTCCTCCTTGGGGACTTTGGTTAAGATGTTGTCCAGGTCAGCATAGAAGGCCTCCTTCACTTCATCCTGTGCATCAAGCGTTGGAGCGTAGGCACTAACAACAGTGGCCTTTTGGCCGCCTGCAAGCGTCAGGCGTATGTATGGACATTAGGCGTTCATTGATGCCCATAGGGAGTTTGGAGAGGTGGTTGATGAGGCTGTTCTTAATAGCAAAACCCACGCCGTGGATCCTTGGCTCATCAGCAGGTTTTCCTTTCCAGAAGAAAGTGTATCCACCTTTTTCCTCCTTCAGCTGCCCTTCATCAGCCAGTCAGGCTTCGGAGAGTGCTGCAATATCAATCTGGAATCTCCTTAGCTCCCTGGTGATGATGGCAGTTCGCCTTTCGAGTTGATCACTGTGTTTATTGTCCATGAGGGTCCGCATGTTCCAGGTTCAAATGTAAGTTTGCTTCCGTTTATGTTTCTGACCGCTTAGTGGCAATCTCTCTGGGTGCGGTAGCCCAGACAGGAGTTTTCAAGGCAGGCTATGTTTAGGGCACCTTTTCTAGCCCCTTCCCCTATGGGGTGAGCAGAGTGGATCCTAAATAAGGCTGCTCAGTCGTGGGTGCAGCTGCCGAAAAGCCCTTTCTGCCTCAGCCCAAGAGCTTAACAACTGAATCAGACACCCACTGCCTGTGTGTCAGGTTCTGGCTAGGAGCTGCCAGACTTCACGGTCCTGCCCCCGTCACCACTTCCTGATCACCACAGGACTTTGTCCGGGATGTTAAACAGTCTGATTCCCTTTCGGGAGGACGCCTGTGCGTGGATTCTTTTATTGTGGGTCGGCTGGTGCAAAGGCAGCCTCCACAAAGTCCTTGGCATAGAAAGGCCGGGATCCAGTTACATGGAGACCAAGACAACTGGGGGCCCTTCTTTGCTGTAGCCTTCTTCCACCTTTGTGGCCATTGTGGTGCTCCTCACAGTCACAATCTTCTGCCCGCCCCGCTGTTAAGGACTTAGTTGCCATTAGCCCATAGCTGGGGCAGTGGTTGAGAGACGCCAGGGTGTCCACACACCGGTGGACCTGAGCACCTTCTCTCTGGGGCCCACTGCTGCTCCGAGGTCCCTACAGTTTGGCCTGGGACCACAAATTACTCAGTTACCGTGTGTGGCCACGAGGAGGCACTGCAGGAGTCTTGGCGATGGAGAGGCTATGTACCGGCAGGAGGAGACTTATGCACTCGGCGCCTCTTTTCACACCCTACAAGAGGGCTAGCTGGCGGCAGTAGCTGAAAGCAGAAAATAGCAAGTAGAAGCAGCATGCAGCATGCACTAACTACAAGCACTACTACCGCAGTACTACTGCACTGATGCGTCACACACGCCCTGTGTGCTGACACACACACACCACTTGTTTTTGGTGAACGGTGAACGGAAACTATCTGTTTGCAACTAATGATCATGAACATGAGCATTGTTCACTCCCACAAGAGTGAACGATGCTCAGGTGCTGTGTTTTATGGCAACCAGCATGCCTAGTGCAACTGGCAATTCAGATACAGCCACCGGTATTGCTGAAGCCAGTTCATATGAATATTTGAAGGGGTTTCATAAACAAATCGGTACAGATTCCAACAGAAAAAAATGTCAAATATTTATGCAAATTGTCTCTACCGGGTCTGAAAAAAAAAGTCAGAATGCTAGCCCCATCAGCAATGACACAGCGAGTTGAAGCACCTGACCATTGGAGTAGCTCGTTTAAAAATTAAAAAAAATGGACGAAATGAACAAATGAACAACAACTAGTTAATTTTTTGGGGACTGTGAACTCAGTTAAACATTTAAAATTGTGAACTAAGAACATGAACTAGTTCATTTTAATCTGTGTGAATTGAACTTTGAGCTAGCTCTTGTGAAGTAAACTTGCACAACACCACACACACACACAAACACACACACACGCACATACACAAACACACACACACATTACATTACAGTCATTTAGCTGACGCTTCTATCCAAAGTGACTTACAATAAGTGCATTTAACGTAGGAAATCAGGAGAACTACGAGTCATCAGAGGTCATAAGTGCATCTTCTCTCTAAACAAGCATCTAAGAGCAAAACCAGTGCTAAGGTAAAAGCACAAGAAAGCGATTTTTTTTTAAATGAGTGAATACAATAAGTGCTAAGAACAAGTAACAGGGTAGTAGTTCTTGAAGAGGTGAGTTTTCAACCTGCGCTGAAAGTTGGGCAGCGACTCCGTTGTCCTGACATCAGTGGGGAGTTCATTCCACCACTGTGGGGCCAGGATAGAAAAGAGCCGTGACTGGGTTGATCGGCAACAGGGGCCTCTGAGCGACGGGGCAACCAGGCGTCCCGAGGCAGCAGAGCAAAGTGGTCGGGCGGGGGTGTAGGGCTTGACCATGGTCTGGAGACAGGAAGGAGGTGTTTCTTTCATTACCCTGTAGGCTAGCACCAGAGTCTTAAACTGGATGCGAGCAGCTACTGGGAGCCAGTGTAGGGACATGAGAAGGGGAGTTGTGTGGGAGAACTTAGGGCAATTGAACACCAGATGAGCTGCAGCTTTCTTTTTTTAAATTAATTTATTTCTAGTTTTTCCCCTTATCCCGCCAATTAACCCAATGGCATATGGCCGGAATTCTTGTCGAATAACTCCCCTGGCTCACGTTTCCACAGGAATGAGATAGTCGTAACACCAACTTCCTTCAAACTTGTGTCGGCTGCATTCGCTATTTTACACGCTGAAGCCTCGCATGGATTGCATTACCCTCGGGCCGTGAAGGAGACGTAGGGAGAATGCTTTCAGTTGTTTGGCTGCAGGCGCCCAGATGTGCCAGAGGGTTCGTTAGAGAATGACGAGTGCCCGAACACTTCACCGATCTACACCCACTATCCCTCGGGTAAGGGTGGCCTTATGAATGCCTTACCCCGTGGACGCTCTGGCCGTGACCGGTTACGGCGAGTCTGGGATACGAACCTCCCAGCCACATGATGAGCGGATTGCAAGAACGGTGGTTTATTCCGCTCAGCCATCAGAGCAGCCATGAGCTGCACCTTTCTGAACAAGCTTCAGAGGTCTGATGGCCGACGCCGGGGCACCAGCGAGGAGGAAGTTGCCGTAGTCCAGCCGGGAGATGACCAGAGCCTGGATGAGCACCTGTGCCGTTTCGTTGGTGAGGAATGGGTGAATTCTCATGATGTTATAGAGGAGAAATCTGCAGGAGCGAGCAACCAATGCAACGTTTGCAGCAAATGACAGTTGGTCGTCCAGGATCACACCTAGACTCCTCGCAGTCCGAGTTGGCGTCACCACGGTGTTGTCAATGGTGATGGCCAGGTCTCGGTGCGGGCAACCTTTCCTCAGGAGGAACATCAGCTCTATCTTGTCCAGATTGAGCTTCAGGTGGTGTGTCACCATCCACTCCGAGATGTCAGTCAAGCACGTAGCAATGCGTGTATCTACATGTGTGTCAGAGGGAGTGCTACAACCCTCGGTTTGGAGAGGGTGCAACAATTAGTGTACTGGGTAACAGTGAGGTGAGGGTGCAACACAGTGAGAAAAACGTATAAATATAATAAAATAAATATATTCATTGACACAATGACAGGAAAAGGGAACTGAACGGTTGCCAAAACAATAAACTACTAACAAAAGTAACCCACCCTTGACAGTGCTGAAAAGCATCAAACCCAAAGACAAAAAGTGGCAACCGCTGCTAACCTAGTGTGTCTAACAGAGGTAAGCTATGTGATGGGGTGTTTGCCCATGGGCATCTTACCTTGATTCCCTTTCCCAAAAGAACTAAACAACTAAACATGCAAACAACTGAAAACGGGCCAGACATTACAAACACAAAGTAGCTACAACACACAAACTAAACTAGCTGGCCGGTGAACTGAAGACATGTGGGGGTTTAAATGGGAGACTGCACAGCTGATGAAGATTGGATTCGTTGACTGGTTGGATCAGGTGATGAGGAGCACCTGGCGGATACCTGAATGTAGAGTCAGAGTGAGGGTTAAATACAGGAGGCAACATAAAAACTATGCAGACACACCCGTGGCCGTAACAGGGAGGAAAGGACAAGATCAGCCGGGTGTCATCGGCATAACAACGGCAAGAGAAGTCATGCGAACAAATAACAGAACCCAAGGATGTCGTGTACAGGGAGAAAAGGAGAGGACCCAGAACCAAACCCTGTGGAACGCCTGTAGTCAGTCTGCGAGGCTCCGATACAGATCCCTTCCATATCACCTGGTAAGAGCAACCCGTCAGGTAGGATGCGAACATTGAGAGTGCAGAGCCTGTGACACCCAGCCCGTCGAGGGTAGAGAGGAGGATCTGGTGGTTCACTGTGTCGACTGCAGCTGACAGGTCCAGGAGTATCAGGACAGAGGAGAGAGAATTTGCTCTCGCAGAGTGCAGCGATTCTGTCACTGCAAGGAGGGCTGTCTCTGTCTAGCGACCCACCTTAAACCCAGACTGGTTGGGGTCCAAGAGGTTGTTCTGGTGGAGGTACAAAGCAAGTTGGTTAAAGACAGCACGTTCGAGAATTTTGGATAGAAAGGGTAGAAGGGAAACCGGTCTGTGGTTTTTGACTTCAGAGGGGTTAAGTGATTGTTTCTTGAGAAGGGGGGTGACTCTAGCAGTCTTTAAGGCAGATGGAAAGCATCCTGCCTGGAGAGAGGTGTTGATGAGGTGGGTTAGAAAGGGAAGGAGTTCAGGTGCTATAGACTGAAGAAGAGGGGAGGGGACCACGTCAAGGGAGCATGTGGTGGGGTGACTGGATGTGATGAGGTTGAGGACCTCATCGAGGGAGAGGGGAGTGAGGTAGGATAGGGTGGGACGTTGAGAGGTGAGGGAGGGTGCAGAGGGTGGGCTAGTGCAAGGAGCACTAACCGGGTGGTGAGAAAACGAGGATCTGATGTCGTTTACCTTCTTGTTAAAGAAGTTAGCGAAGTCATCAGGGAAAAGGAAGGAAGTAGGAGGAGGAGGAGGAGGTGGGGTTTGAAGAAGTGTAGAGAAGGTTTCAAAGAATTTCTTAGGATTAAAGGCAGAGGATAGGATTTTACAGCAATAGAAGGCAGCTTTAGCAGCAGAAAGGGAGGAGGAGAAAGTGGAAAGAAGAGATTGGAAGTTGAGAAGGTCCTCTGGGAGTTTGCCTTTTTTTTTCATTTGCGCTCTGCCACTCTTAGGCTCCATCTGTCAGTACGTACTGAGTCAGACAGCCAAGGGGCAGGTGGAGTTGGGCGTGCAGGCCTGGAGGTGAGGGGACAGGGATTGTCCAGAGAAGAGGAGAGGGTAGAGAGAAGATCAGTAGCAGTGTCAGGGGGTAGGAGAGAGAAAGATTCAGGTGTTGGGAGGATAGAGGTAACAGAGGAAGAAAGATCAGTGGCGGAGAGAGAGCAGAGGTGTCTACGGATGGCAACCATGTGGGTAGGGGGGAGAGGCTGAGAGGGGAGAAGAGAGAGTAGGACATGAAATAGTGGTCAGAGAGCTGGAGGGGAGTAACAGAGAGATTGGAAATAGGGCAGCGTCTAGTAAAGATAAGGTCCAGCTGGTTGCCGGCCTTGTGGGTAGGAGGAGAGGGTGAGAGGTGAAGGTCAAAGGAGGAGAGGAAAGAGAAGAGGATCTAGCTTGTCACTGTGGATGTTGAAGTCACCAAGAAGGATAAGTGCAGAGTCATCAACAGGCAAGTGTGAGACAAGTGTGTCAAGCTCCTCCAGAAACTCACTAAGGGGGCCTGGTGGGCGGCACACAACCCCAATGATGAGTTTGACTGGATAAGAGATAGTAACAGCATGAAATTCAAAAGAGGGCGGACAAAATTGTGGAATGGAAACAAGAGAGTACTTCCATGTTGGGGAGATTAGCAGGCCAGTGCCACCACCTCGCCTCCCAGCTCTGGGAGTGTGAGAAAAAGAGTACACATCTGACAGAGCTGCGGGTGTGGTAATGCTTTCTGGCACGATCCAGGTCTCAGTTGAGCAAGAAAGTTGAGGGAGAGCAAGGGTGCGTAGCCTGAGATAAACTCAGCTTTTGGCACCGCAGACTGGCAATTCCAGAGTCCTCTCATCACCACTTGCTCAACGCCAGTAGAAAGAGTGGGATAGATAAGATTGGTAGGGTCACAGCGCATAGGAGTGACCCAACGTCTATACCAGCCCCAGGAAGAGGAATGCGAAGGTAATGCATAGTCTATACTAGGTATACAAAATACAGATGACTGACTGGATCTAAAAAGAGCAGTCTTTGCTTGACGAAGTCTTGGCTTGAAAAAGGCGCACTTGCCTTTGTTCACTCTAGCCTTCGTTCAGCCTAGACCTGTTTGCCCTCGGCTTGTTTGCCTGGCTTCCAAGCAGCAGCAGTGATTTAACGAACACTTTTTTTTTGTGATCAAATATTTTTTATTTTATCATTTTTTAAACAAGACACACAAATGAACAATAATGCGAACAGAAACCCACCCACAAATGAGGAAAAAAAAGGAAAAAAAAACTACAGAAAAAATTGCAAAAAAGAAAAAGCATACAGTACTCGGTCAGTGTTCAGTCAATAAAGTTCTTCAACTCAGCGGCCACAGAATTCCACATGTCTTTAGTTCCAGCCCTTGCTCCATGGATCCTTGCTGTCGAGAGCTCCAAATATACAATGTCCAGATATAAGAGGGACCAATGACGAGATGACAAATCATCTGGAGCTTTCCAACGCATAGCAACCATCTTCTTGGCTGCTGTGAGTCCCGCAAGCAATATGCGCTGCTTGATTAGTGGTACATGTAGTGCAGAGAAGTCATTTAGAAGTAATACCGCAGGCTCAGCGGGTACAGTAATCGACAAAAATTGGGACAATTTATCAGCAACCATTTCCCAAAACCCTTTCACCCTTGGACATTCCCAGACCATATGAAAGAAGGTTCCAACCACATTCAGCGAACAAAATGTACAGTTTGGGCTATCAGCAAGTTTCATACAAAACCTCTGTCGTGGGGTGCGATATGTCCGATGTATAAAATTATAGTGTATCTGCTGATGATCTGGATTCCTAGACGCTAAGAGAATACTAGACCACACCGTCTCCCAACAGAACTCAGTATCCAGATCGGGTACATCTGTTCTCCAAATTGTGTCCAGCGCAAGCGGTTTGTATGTTCTTTCCAGGATAAAGCCATACAGCACAGAAACTAAACCCCTAGTACTAACCTTTTCACTAATTATTCTATAAAGTGGATGCACTGGGAGAGAAGAGAGCCACGGCACCCCGTGAGCCTTCATGGAAGCCCTCAACTGAAGATAGAAAAAAAAAAGACCAGGCCGGTAAATCATATTGATTCCTGAGATCCTCAAAAGAACGCATACTACGGTCATCACACAGATTACCAAGAGAGTGTACACCCCTACTGGACCAGCTATTATGCGGGATAGGATGACGATCAACTAGGAGACCTTGGTTGTAAAATATAGGAGAGCAAACGTTCCACTTAGCGGTGATCTTACATGCCGACTCCACAGATCTCCAGACCGCAACCAGGTGTGATATGATGGGGCCAAATCGTTTCCTACACTGGGCAGTAGAAATATTAGAAAACAGTAAATCTGCTAGTCGTATGGGGTGAACCAAGTTTTCTTCCAAAGATTTCCACGCGACCTCTGCACCAGGATCGAGCCAGGTCGTAAGTGAACGCAAGGTGTAGGCCCAACAGAAATACTTTAAGTTAGGGAGCGCAACGCCACCATCTGATCTGTTACGATTCATGGTCGTGCGTTTGAGGCGAGGAGGCTTGTTCTTCCAGACTAATTTGGTAATCGCTGAATGGAGTTTATCCCAGTACCGAGGAGGGGGCGGAAGAGGGAGCATAGAGCTAACAAAATTAACTCGCGGCAATATATTCATCTTGACGATGGAAACCCTAGCACGAATGGAATTGGGCATTGAAGCCCATCTAATCATGTCCTCAGAGACCTTCTTGAAGGTCAAGTCGAAGTTAGATTTTGTTGTGACTGTCAGAGACAGAAAGATGTCAATCCCTAAATATTTGAAGTGGCTTACAATCGGAACAAGCGGGGGAAGTACGGCCGAACGCATGGCCTCGTTCAGGGGCAACAATGCTGATTTGGTCCAATTAATTCTGTAACCCCATAAGGAACTAAATTGGTCAAAAATATCCAGGAGAGGAGGAATTGATTTGGGGGCATCGGCTACATACAGGAGACAATCGTCCGCGTATAACGAAATAAGGTGAGAGGTACCATTGAGCACGAGGGGAACAACGAGATCAGACTGCCTAGTAGTCTGTGCTAGGGGTTCCAGTGAGAGCGCAAACAGCAGGGGACTAAGGGGACAACCCTGCCTGGAGCCCCTGGCTATATCAAACAAGGGTGAAGAAGTCTTCCCGGTTAGAACTCTAGCAGTAGGGTTAGCATACATCACCCTGATCATATTAATAAAGGCATCACCGATACCCATGGCAGCCAGCACAGACCAGAGAAAAAACCACTCAAGGCGGTCAAAAGCTTTAAGAGCATCAAGTGACAGCACAGCAGCAGGCGTTCTAATGCTAGAAGCTTTGTCAATAATGTGGAGCAAACGTCTGACATTGTCAGAGGCCAGCCTTGTTCTGATAAACCCAGTCTGGTCGCAGTGTACTAACTTAAGCATATAATTTTGGAGGCGGCCTGCTAAAGTTTTAGCGTAAATCTTAACATCAGCATTGAGCAGAGAAAGAGGTCTATAATTGCCACATTCAGTGGGATCTTTGCCTTTCTTCAATAATAATGAAACAATAGCAATATTCACATCCCTTGCGAGAGACCCTTCATCAATAGAAAACAATATCATGTTGAGAAGGTGTGGACCCAGAACTTCCCAAAAAGTTAAATAGAATTCGAGGGGGATGCCATCACACCCAGGCGATTTGCCTCTGTGCATAGCCTTAACCGCCTCCTTCAACTCATCCAGAGTGACAGGAGAGTTCAGTGAGGCAGATTCCTCTTCTATGAGACGAGGTAGTACGAGATTGTCTAGAAAATCTTTATGCTTGGCTGCATCTGGAGTAACCTCAGAGGCGTACAGGTCTACATAAAAGGACTGGAATACCTTGTTCACCTGCACAGGATCAGATCTGACTATGCCATCAGCATCCTTGACAGTAGAAATATCAACAAAATGTTCATTAGATTTCAAACGCATGGCAAGCAGATGACTCGGCCTTGCCCCATTAAAATAATAAAACTGCCTTGTGCGGTGTATTTGGAATTCAGCTCTTCGTTTAAGGAGAGAATTTATTTCTTTTTTAACTAAAATGCGCTGTAAGGCTGTGCTGTCACTGTATTTGGCCTGTAACTGACTGTCCAGAGCGATGAACCTATTTTCAAGATCACAAAGCTTCCTAGCCCTCGCCTTACTTAGAGTCGAAGTATATACTGTAGTATTATTCAAAATAAAACCCTTAATCGCATTCCAAAGAATCCTTGGGTCACCAACTGATCCGACATTAATAACTAAAAAGTCTTTCATAGCAGCCACAAACTGTGTCTTAAATGACTCATCATTCAGGAGGGAGGTGTTGAAGCGCCAGCGAGGGGCCTTGTTTAAAGAAGGGCGGATAGAGGCCTTAGCTAACACTGCTTTGTGATCGACAAGGGTCATGGGGACAAGTATAACATTATCAATATTTTGGAATAAGCCCTGCGAAACAAAAATATAATCGATTCTCGAGAAGGACTTATGCCTTGCTGAATAAAATGAAAAGTCCTTAGCAGATGGATTAAACCTTCTCCAAAGGTCCATCACACCCACCTCATCAGCCCACCTTATGAGTATATCAGAGGCCGCCTTTTGGTCATGCGATGCACTACTCCCTGACCTGTCCAGCACATTATTCATGACCGCGTTAAAATCGGCCCCCACAACGAAAGCACAATCGGAATATTTTAACATAGTGACAGTAAGTAGATTGAAAAAGTCTTTGACACAGCCATTAGGAGCATACGCAGATACAAGAGCAATACACCGCCCTTCAACAAAAACCTTAACCAAAGTTATCCAACCCGACTCGTCAGAGAAACACTCATTCACAACCATATTTAATCTGCGGCGGCAGAGTATCGCTATGCCTCTCGTTCTACTGTTTGCGCACGATGATGCCACAACCTTGAAATATTTATTAGCTAGTCCGTTCACATCAGAGGATAATCTGTGGGTTTCTTGTAAAAGGATGATGTCTGCCCCCCTCTTACGAACCACCTCCATCAGTGCAACACGCTTGCTATGGTGATTCAGACCATTGGCATTAAGGCTAATAAACGTTAGAATCGCCATGGGCTGAGAGTGTAAAAACGGCTGACTAGACAGACCACTGACCTGGCATTCGTCCGAGTGAAAGATGCATCAATGAAAACAGTAACAAAAAAACCCCCAACTAAACCCACCCACATAACATTAACCCCATTGCGCACACAGGCAAAGAGATGTTCCTGCATTTCTCTGGGCTGTGACTGGTATGCAAAGCAATGCTTTTATCCAGCAAATTCGACCAGAATTATATTCAAGAAACAACATGAAAGATAAGCAGTATATGAAGATAATTAGGCCACTACAAACAGTAGCCCAGAAACAACCATCGACAATAACATTAGAAGTAGGCCTACAGCCAGAGGGAGTGCGACCAATATTGAATTATAGCCTAATGGCTAGGCCTGAGTTGGGAGGGGAGAAAAAAAAACACATACTGTATTATGAAATAAAAATAATAATTGCAAAAAGCCTCACCTCCCCACACTATAAAAACAACATAAAAGATAGGCCTAAGCAGTATATGTAGATAATTAGGCCACAACGAACAGTAGCCCAAAAACAACCATCGACAATAAAATTCAGACGTAGGCCTACAGCCAGTGGAAGTGCGACCAATATTGAATTATAGCCTAATATATGGCTAGGCCTGAGTCGAGAGGGGAGAAAAAAAAAACACATACTGTATTATGAAATAAAAAATAATAATTGCAAAAACCTCACCTCCCCACACTATAAAAACAACATAGAAGATAGGCCTAAACAGTATATGTAGATAATTAGGCCACAACGAACAGTAGCCCAAAAACAATCGACCTTAAAAGTAAAACCATAGGCTATAGGCCTAGAGCCCAGGCGGAGGCGGAGAAAAGTGTAGGCCTATTACGAAAATATTGATAGGCCTAGGCTAATAAGCCACTAACCTATCCTTACTCAGTAATGAGTGTTTGGCCTATCACACAAACCACACTTCCATGGTAGGACACAGGAAATAATAACATTCAAAAGTAGGCCTACAGCCAGAGGGAGTGCGACCAATATTGAATTATAGCCTAATATATGGCTGAGTCGGGAGGGGGAAAACAAAAACACATAAGCCTACTCAACAAAATTAGCTTAATGATAAATGTATTATGAAATGAATTACAGAAAGCCTCACCTCCCTACACCTTAGGCTAGATAAATAAACAGCCAGGTAGGCTATAATAATATGTATAATATATATTATTAAACTGGCAACTTCTTCAGGACATTGAAGACGGCCTTAAAATGGCGCATAAATCTTATCCAAACTGGCGTCCAATAATGTAGGCTAGGCCTAGATCAGATTATTGTGTGAAAAAAAAAAAGACCAGATAGGCTAACATAGAAATGAAAAATATAGCCGTCTAGCTGACTACAGGTAGCACACAGACCTCAACTCAAGAACAGGGCACCTACCCCAGCAAAATTACACATTAGTAAACGGCATCAGACGTCAGTCCAGGTCCACAAACGAAGGTCAGTGGCAGCTAGCAGCGGAGATTTGCCGCCAAGATCAGGCTGGACCCAGGGCGTCCAGAAACCGCATGGCTTTCTTGGGGTCGGCAAAGACGTGATGCTCTCCGGGTTTGGGGAGCAGGACCAGACCGGCGCTGAAGTTGTAGTGGTATCTGAAGGAGGGGTGGTCCTGTCGCAGCCTCCTCCGAACCTCATCGAACTTGGCCAGTTTCTGCGCGTGGACGGTAGAAAGATCCGGAAAGATGTGGATCCGTGCGTCCTTGTATTTAAGAACACCCATCTTCCGCGCCTTCTCCAGAATATCCTCCTTCTCCCTGAAGGTCTGCAGGCAGAGCAGGTAATGCCTGGCCGCGGGACGATTCCCTTCCTCCCCGCTCTGCACGCGTCCCACACGATGAGCTCTCTCAACTCTGGGCAGAGTGGTCAGGTTCAGCATGTCTTTCAGCAACCTGGCAGCAAACTCGTGCTGCGGAGGCGAATCAGAACTCTCCGGCAGGCCAATGATTCTCAGCTTATTCCTCCTAGACCTCAATTCAAGATCAGCACAGCGTTCGGTCAGATATTCCACCTGAAGTTCCAATTTACCGATTTTTCCATCTCTGGTATCACCCTTGTTCTGGAGCTCGAACACGTCCACTCGGTTCAACTCGACAGACTCCTCGCATTTCGTAATGGCGGATTCCAGCGCACACGTCTTCTCAGAGAGGCACTTGTCCATCTGATCAAACTTGGCTAGAATCGGGTCAATGTGCCTCTTGATCTTCTCGTCAAACGTGTTTCTGAATTCTCTGACCATGTTCTGTACCCCCTCCATCATTTTGGCCAGCGGCTCAATCTGTTTCTGCTCTTCTCTCGACGAGCGGCCCGTCTTCCTTCTGGGGAGCGACTTGTTGCTAGCAGGTGCCTGGCTGGACCTGCTAGCATCGGAATTTTCATCCCCAGACGACAGTCTTCGGCCAAAAAATCTAACAAAAAGTCGAAATACACTGCGATAACGTGAACTTGAATACGAATGTCAAGAATACAGGATTTTGCTCGATAGAAATATGAAATAAAGTCACGGGCCTCCGGAGCTCACAGCAAACGTGGCATTTCGCTCGCTGGCCAAACCGGAAGCCGATTTAACGAACACTGATTGCTAATTGTCTGCCAGGAGTGCAGGCCACACCCTGGCCACTTAACACCCAATTAGCCTAAGAGGTAAACTGAAACTAGGCCTATTGCCCAGAAACTGGTCACTTATGTAAAACTCTATCAAACCTCACACAAAACTATTAAAACTGCAAACAGCAAGTTACCAAGGAATATATTTATAAGCTAAAAGGATAACTAAATCAAAACAGCTAGGCAACAAGAAATATTTAAGGACACACTAGGTGAAAAACAGCTACAGCTAGAATAAGGTCCCACTAGTTCCTACTAGGAACCAGCAGCAGACCTATAGAGAAAAGGACTAATGCTCAAGCAGCTGGAATAAGACTAATCGCAACTTAAGCAAGAAAGATGATACTTACTCTATTCTAGATGAACCAGCAATTCAGAATCACTCCAGAAGTTAAAATACACACATACACACACACACACACACACACACGGCAGACGCAACATCAACATTAAATCCAACTGTAGACCTAACAAAAACTATACCCAATAGACAATAACATTGAAATAGGCAATAGGTACTACAGTCGGAAATTGCAAATTAGTTTACTTCTGATGATTATAGCAGAAGATGACTGGACTTGGGTGGTGAGTAGGGTTGGGTATCATTTGAATTTTTCGATACTGATACCAAAACCAATACCTCCAATTCTATACGATACCTAAACAATACTTTTCCGATACTATATATTATGAAAACCTTATAGGATTATCAGCAAACTACTTTTCTATACAGCGAGCACCACAATTCATTGACTCGTTGTGTTATTTTGGTTCTGTACTCTAGCACTTTGAGATTGAAAGTGAGGTCAACAATGACATGAGGTCAACGTGCAGACTGACAGCTTTACTATATGTGAGCCTATTTATATACATCATCATAACCGTCCTTACCCGTTTCATCATTGCTAGCAGTGGCACCAGAAGAAGACCCAGTAGCAGATGTCCCAGAGCTAACGTTAACGTAGGCAGCAGCACGGACATTGTTATCAAACACAGAGCAGTTGTCCACTCGCAAATGTATCCCATGCGTGATCAGATGTTTCATCATATTCGACGTATTCCCAAACTTGCATCTGACGATTGCTTTGCAGCGGTTTAATTTTACTGTGTCAGGTTTGCTGTCTATTTTTACAAAGTGTAGCCACGCTTTGGAACGCATAGTAGATCACTGAATCTTGCCCGCCAGTTTTGAACTCCAACAGTCATGAGACGCACACGCATACCATATAGCTTCATGCTGATTTGTCAGTCAGTCACCTGTGTACAACAACGCTGGTAGTGACTGGCTGGCTGCGATAGCGCTCACGTCGTCTACCATAAAGTATCGAAATTTGGCACCGTTTTTTCCAAGTTGAGCTGGGATGCGCAATCTTCTTCTTGCGTATGGAGGACAAGCTAAGCTTGACTTGGTTTTCTCTTTAGCCTTTAACGTCAGGCATATTTATTTAGGCAAATACAGCAGGTCTCTTGGCTCTCTACTACCGAGTACCGACTCTTACAACAAGCTTACAACACACTGTCGCACACAGAGAACGTGGCCACGTCAGATCTGAATGTACCATAAAGCCTTAGACAGAACAATAATATGGTTGGTACTGTAATACAATGAGTAAAGGGGCCATCAAATAACAACACTTAACACCCAGACTTGCATTTGATGATCGCTTTGCAGCGGTTGCATTTTACTGTGTCAGGTTTGCTGTCTATTTTTAGTGTCACCACGCTTTGGAACGCATAGTAGCTCACTGAATCTTGCCTGCCAGTTTTCAACTCCAACGCAGTCACAAGACGCACATGCATACCAAATAGCTTCATGCCGTTTGTCAGTCAGTCGCCTGTGTACAACAACGCTGGTAGTAATTGGCTGGCTGCGATAGTGTTCACGTCGTCTACCATAAAGTATCGAAATTTGGCACCGTTTTTTCCCGAAGAGTTTGATACTTGGTAGGATTGAGATATTTTGGTTGGTGCCCATATTCAATATCCAACCCTAGTGGTGAACTTGAGAATGATGCCTGAACTTGAGCTGAATTCTCTTCCTCCTGCTGCTCCTCACATCTTTTTGTGACAAACTTAAGCAAACTGCTTTGTTTTAGACATGGTTTTTATTTTATCCTGCATTACAAGCAAGTAGCTAGCGGAAAGTAGGCTTCTGTTCCTCTGTGCAAAGTGCGGGCTGTACACTGAGTGAAAGAGGAGGGGCTGCTTGCAATCTGGCACTGCCACTCAAAATCTTACTAACAATATCACATAGTAAACAAGAAGCAAGGAACAAGAATTGTTTTATTTTTATTGGTCACATAGTCAGATAATTGAAACAGTATTCATTGACTGCTATTCACTGGATGATCCAGCAAAAAAGGAAGCCTTCTATTTGGGTGGGCTTGAGTGCCTACCCACAGCTACGCGGGAGCATTGCATGTCAATATTTAATTGAAGGGTTCCTTTAAAAAAAAGTGTCTGTGAGTGCCCGGCCTTTTTATTTAGTCTTTTTTTTTTATAAACTGGACTTGGTCTGAATCAAACAACCAATCAGGGTCAGCTAGCACATAACTAGGCAATCACAGGTAGTCTGTCTCATTTCGGATACTTCTGTTAGTGCACTTCCATGTATTACACTGTGTGAACTATGTAATTACTTGTCTTCTCCAGGGATTGTCCCCTTGTCATGGTGGAGAAGCTTGCGTGGTTCTGAGATCCTGAGAGCAATGCTGTCTGGAGCTATGCTCCTGGTAGGGTCACCCATAATGGTAAGGTAAAGGGGGAGGTCCCTGACAAAGAACAATCCAACCAAGACCTCAACGGTGGAACAGGCGGAGGATGATGGCTGACTTTAGGGGAGCATCACAATGGCTGGGAAGGCGGATGAAGGCTGCAGCAGAAATGGGCCCCCAGTCGTCTTGGACTCCATGCCACTGGATCCTGATCCAGATCTATCAAGAACCGTGTGGTGGCTATCTGTGCATCAGTCTCCACACGTTAAACCCTTTTCCCACTGGCCAAAAAACCCGCTCATGTCCGCCTTTGGTCAATGTAAAAAGGCGGATGTTAGCGGGTTTTTTAGCCAGTGGGAAAAAAGTCACGCGCAGGCGTCCTCCATAAAGGGACTCAACCCTAACATCCCCGATTAAGTCCTATGGCGACTGGCAAGTGGCGACGGGGGCAGAATTGTAAGATCTGGAAGCCTCCAGTCATGAGCTGGCACACCAGGCAGTGAGTGCTAGATTCAGTCACTGAGCTCTTGGAACGATATGGAAAAAGCCCATCGGTAGCTGCACCCACGACTAAGAAGCCCCTTTTAGGATCCGCTCTGCTCACACCACCCGAGGGAAGGGTTAGAAAAGGTGCCCTAAAATAGCCTGCCTCAAACCTCTTGACTGGATTACTGCATCCAGAGGGATCACAATCCATCCATTATCCAAACTGCTTATTGTGCTCTCAGGGTCGCAGAGATGCTGGAGCCTATGTGTGCTAAATACCAAACAAAACTCCTGGTCTACAGAGCTGCTGTTCTCCCCACCCTGCTCTATGGAACAGAGTCATGGATCACCTATAGCAGGCACCTGAGAGCCCTGGAACAATACGACCAAAGATCCTTACGAAACATCCTGAGGATCAGTTGGAGGGACAGACGCACTAACATAAACATTCTGAAAGAGGCCAACATGACTAGCATCACCACCACAATAATGCAGCATCAACTCCGAAGGACAGGCCATGTGATTCACATGTCCAACACGTCTCTCCAAACAGATCCTGTACTCCCAGCTGAAGGAAGGTCAGTGAGCTCCTGGCGGTAAAAAGAAATGTTTCAAGGACAATATCAAGACCAGTCTGAAGAAATTCAACATCACATCGAGCAACTGGGAACACATTGCACTAGATAGGCACTCCAGTAAGAAATACATGCAGGAAGAAGCTGCATGTCATGAAAAGGAACTCCATTGTGCTACAGACAAAAAGCGACAGCACCACAAGGACAGATAGAAAAAAAAAGGCTCAACCACCACCACTTTCCCCAGTCCACATTGCACCAACGTATATGGATCGCGGATTGGCCTCTACAGCCATCTGAAGACCCCCAAGTAGACAACCCAATGGAGAGGGAAGTCATAGTTGCTTCGAGTGACCGCCATTGATGATGATGACTTACTTGTGTAGTGCGTGAATTTTGACAGCATAGTGTGGTCTCAAATCAAACACGGTCATTATGCACTTACTAGAAATAATGATCGCAACATTTGACTGCTTCTTCTTCTTCTTTTTAATGGTGAATTTTAACTGAGTGGATCATTAACGCCGATATTTGACCACAATTGTCACCCGCCAAAATATCTGCCAGCTTGTTTGCTCACTAGACTTCAATTCAATTCAATTTTATTAAAAATGAATATGCTTTTACATTTACCTGCTTGTGTGTTGCCCGTTTCACGCAATGTAGAAATTACGCCGCAGGTGACAATTGTGGTCAAATGTTGGCAATAATGCTCTGCCCAGTGGCAATGTTAGTGAAAAAAATATTTGTATAACTTACACTTGTATTGGGCGGTGTTCACTGTAGCAATCTCAACAGCTAACTTATTCAGCACTCCACAAACCCCAAAGCCTTAAAAACTCTCAATATGTGTTAATTGTATAATTATCTTAATTGCTGAACCTCCCCCCCCCCCAACTATACCATTTATTTACCCCTTAACCCTTGGCATGTATGTCTATTGATTTTTATTATTTGTTTTATTATTATTAGTTTTGCAATGAATAAAGAGAAAATGGGAGAAAAGTCAGAAACAAATTGAAAGAAAAAAAAACCCCAACAGCTGCAACGTCCTCAGCTGCCATTTTTACAAGTTTGAAAATATGTTGGTGAGCCTTCCCCTTCTGCTACGTAGCCAAGATGGCGACCATCTAAGCTAACTGCTAGCCCATGCAGACCAGCAATTCCAATAACACCAAGGGTGGTCTGGCAGCGGCCTCGCCTAGCGTTGACTGTGTTTTTGGTAATGTCGTGTGGAGAAGTGTGTTGAGGGTGTCTGGCTGGGAGAGCTGGCATTGGATTGGCTGGGGGAGCCTGTTCTGCTGGGTCTGGTGGGCCCAGGGACCATGGCCCTGCCCGGAGCTGTGCTCGAAGAGGAAACACCAAGGGTGGTCTGACAGGATGCGGAAGCAGGGCAAGCTAAGCTAACTGCTAGCCCATGCAGACTGGCAGTTCCAACAGCCATTCTGGCTGGCGTTCATTCTTTTGGACAGTAATTTTTTTATTTTTATTTTTTTTGCTGTTGCTTAGTTTGGATACATGTGTTTAGTTTGGATATATGTGTTTAGTTTGGATATACACTACCGTTCAAAAGTTTGGGATCACCCAAACAATTTCGTGTTTTCCATGAAAAGTCACACTTATTCACCACCATATGTTGTGAAATGAATAGAAAATAGAGTCAAGACATTGACAAGGTTAGAAATAATGATTTTTATTTGAAATAAGATTTTTTTTACATCAAACTTTGCTTTCGTTAAAGAATCCTCCATTTGCAGCAATTACAGCATTGCAGACCTTTGGCATTCTAGCTGTTAATTTGTTGAGGTAATCTGGAGAAATTGCACCCCACGCTTCCAGAAGCAGCTCCCACAAGTTGGATTGGTTGGATGGGCACTTCTTTGAGCAGATTGAGTTTCTGGAGCATCACATTTGTGGGGTCAATTAAACGCTCAAAATGGCCAGAAAAAGAGAACTTTCATCTGAAACTCGACAGTCTATTCTTGTTCTTAGAAATGAAGGCTATTCCATGCGAGAAATTGCTAAGAAATTGAAGATTTCCTACACCGATGTGTACTACTCCCTTCAGAGGACAGCACAAACAGGCTCTAACAGGTACTATTTAATGAAGATGCCAGTTGGGGACCTGTGAGGCATCTGTTTCTCAAACTAGAGACTCTAATGTACTTATCTTCTTGCTCAGTTGTGCAACGCGGCCTCCCACTTCTTTTTCTACTCTGGTTAGAGCGTGTTTGTGCTGTCCTCTGAAGGGAGTAGTACACACCGGTGTAGGAAATCTTCAATTTCTTAGCAATTTCTCGCATGGAATAGCCTTCATTTCTAAGAACAAGAATAGACTGTCGAGTTTCAGATGAAAGTTCTCTTTTTCTGGCCATTTTGAGCGTTTAATTGACCCCACAAATGTGATGCTCCAGAAACTCAATCTGCTCAAAGAAGTGCCCATCCAACCAATCCAACTTGTGGGAGCTGCTTCTGGAAGCGTGGGGTGCAATTTCTCCAGATTACCTCAACAAATTAACAGCTAGAATGCCAAAGGTCTGCAATGCTGTAATTGCTGCAAATGGAGGATTCTTTGACGAAAGCAAAGTTTGATGTAAAAAAAATCTTATTTCAAATACAAATCATTATTTCTAACCTTGTCAATGTCTTGACTCTATTTTCTATTCATTTCACAACATATGGTGGTGAATAAGTGTGACTTTTCATGGAAAACACAAAATTGTTTGGGTGATCCCAAACTTTTGAACGGTAGTATATATGTTCTTAGTTTGGATTTGTGTTCTTAGTTTGAATATGTGTTCTAGTTTGGATATATGTGTTCTTGTAGTTTTTGGATGTTTTTATCTTTGTGCTGCACTGATGTGGGCTGGGGGAAATGATATTCCGTTTCATTTCATGTACGCAAGTACATGAAGTGAAATGAAAAAGTGTTCTCGATTCCCGATTAGTCTTGGGTATCATCTGAAAATTTTCGATACCAATACCAAAACCAATACCTCCAATTCGATACAATGCCTAAACGATACTTTTTCGATACTATATATTATGAAAACCTTATCAGCAAACTACTTTTCTATACAGTGAGCACCATAATTCATTGACACATTGTGTTATTTTGGTTCTGTACTCTAGCACTTTGAGATTGAAAGGATACAATGACAATGAGGTCAACGTGCAGGCTGACATCTTCAATGTATGTTTGCTCATTCTCACTTAGCATTCTTATGCAGGAAGATAAGCATATCTGCCCTTTCTGGCAGGAGACGGGCCCTTTCTACACTAATTGTGTCCCCAGCTGTTCAGAATGTTCGCTCAACCGGAGTGGAGGATGCTTTGGGACACAAATACCTAGCACTTAGATCAAACAAGACTGGTAAAGTCTCCTTTCTCTCAAACCACCAGATTACTGGATTTGTTGAGGTCAACGCATTAGGTAGGCTTCTATACAGCTCCAACTCCTTTCTTGCCCTCTCTGCTTCAGTCTGCACGTTTGTGCTGACACCCTCCACGTTTCCGTTGATGGTTAGGGCCCTGTCTTCATCCTCAAAGAGTTCATGTATTTACTGTTACTTTTCCTAGTAGATCGTTGCAAATGTAACTTACCTAAAATATGGAGATTCAACTGTATTGAAGGGCTGCAACCCCTTAACTATGAAGCGGGTTAGTCCGCAGTGGTGTAGCCAGGGCTCAAAATTAATGATGTCCCGATGTCCAGGGGACCATAAAAAATCCTACTGGGGCGCAAATATATTTTGTCTGGGACAATTCTGGGACAGTGAAAAAAAATGTCAAAGTAAACTTCGAAATAGGTGTTATTTGCAAAGTCATTAATTGTGAGTATCTAGACGTTACTTTGTCGTTTGAATAATTTAATAAAAACGTGTGAATGGCGAAACTACAGAAGGCTTACGTTCTTGCGGCACCTCACGATAGGGCAGTCAATCGCCTGTTCGTGCAAATCATGGAATGCATTCTACGTCATCCACTCTGCCAGTGGCTGCTGCTTGACTCGCGCCAATGCAGCATTCATAGAGCCAGAGCGATAGACCATCATCAACGACAGTTAAAATAAGAAGAAGTCCGCGGTGGTGTAGCGGTCTAAGCATCGGCTTTGTGTCGATGCAGTTGCCCACTGGGGACCGGGATTCGCGCCTCGGTCTCGTCAGATCCGACTATGGCCGGACTCGATGAAGCAGCAATAATTGGCAACGCTTTCTTTGGGAGGGGGGAGGAGTCGGCTTGTGTTCGTCACATGACTGCGTCTCTGTGTGTCGGAAAAAGCAGTGGTTCGGCCTGGAGTCGCAAATCCTTCAAGACTGCCGGCCGGAGAGATGCAGTTGGCGAACGCATGCAGTACGAGGGTGGGTGTTTTAATTAAAATAGGGATCGATTGGCCACTAAATTGGGAGAAATCAGAAATAAATTTAAAAAAAAACCCCAACAACTATGAAGCGGGTTACAGCCCAGTGACATTCCCCTCACTTTTCTTACCTCATCTTAGCATTGGTACTAGCCAAAGAGAATGGAGTCACGGAGATGTGACTTGGCGATCTACACTACTGCAGGCTTGGAGTAGGGACGAATGAAATAGGAGATAAAGTCAGGAAAATGCAGAGCTAGCGTTATCTTTTCTTTTTTTTTTGAACCTCAGACTAGCAACTGTTAACTAAAGTTAGCTAATGCTAGCTACGTTAGCTTCATTTTTATAACCTAGCGTAGCCAATGTTCTATGACGTTAGACTAGTTTCATTTCTTTTTTACCTCAGCCATACTGTTAACGTTAGAACCAGAAACACTTGACAAAACCGTCCTTACCTGTTTCATCATTGCTAGCAGTGGCACCAGAAGACTCAGTGGCAGTTGTCCCAGAGCTAACGTTAACGTTGGCAGCAGCACGGACATTAACGTTATCAAACACAGAGCAGTTGTCCATTCGTAAATTTATCCCATGCATGATCAGATGTTTCATCATATTCAACGTATTCCCAGACTTGCATTTGACGATCGCTTTGCAGTGGTTGCATTTTACTGTGTCAGGTTTGCTGTTTATTTTTACAAAGTTTAGCCACGCTTTGGAACGCATCCTGCCCGCAAGTTTTCCGCTCCAACCAGTCACTCACGAGACGCACACGCATACCAAATAGCTTCATGCTGATTTGTCAGTCTGTGTACAACAACGCCGGCAGTGATTGGCTGGCTGCGATAGCGTCGTCTACTGTAAAGTATCGAAATTTGGCACCGTTTTTCTCCAAAGAGTTTGATACTCGGTAGGACCGAGATATATAGAGGAGAAATCTGCAGGAGCGAGCAACCGATGCAACGTTTGCAGCAAATGACAGTTGGTCATCCAGGATCACACCCACACACAAAAGTTGCGTCAAGATTTATGGCAACTTGTTCTAAATTGGCTTTGTGCATAACTGTAGTCCACTGACTTCCGGTTTCTACTGCAGCTGTCATACCAGTTTCCTGTTTGTTGGTGTGTGCTATTGACAATGGAATATTTTTCGCGATGCCAGCAAGATTAACCATGGATAAATGTCAACGACATGCAGAGAACTGTCGACAAACATTCACCTGCACCTACCAGCAAACGGGTGAAAAGTTTCAAGTTGTACATATGAAGTTACATCCACAATTATCAGGATGAGCGGATGGACGGATGGAATGGTGGACGTAACTTGATATGCACAACTTCAAACTTTTCACCCGTTTGCTGGTAGGTGCAGGTGAAAGTATGTCGACAGTTCTGTGCATGTCATTGATATTTATCCATGGTTAATCTTGCAGAAGGAGCAGCGGCTCTACTCTGAGCTCCCTCCAGATGTCTGAGCTCCTCACCCTATCTCTAAGGCAGGTTACCTCACTATTTTCTGTTTCATCTACCTGTGTTGTAATCTTTGATTCTGTAGAGTTTGATGGGTTGATGAAATGTTTCATTTCCCTATTTGTTTGGTATGTGTGTGTTGTATTTTGAATGTTTTTTCTACAGAATAAAAGAGAAAAAAATCTTTAAGGCTGAGCCCAGACACCCTATGGAGCAAACTCATTTCAGCCGCTTGTATTCGCGATCTCATCCTTTTGGTCTCTATCCAAAGCTCATGACCATAGGTGAGGGTTGGAACGAAGATTGACTGGTAAATTGAGAGCTTTGCCTTCCGGCTCAGCTCCCGCTTCACTACAACGGTCCGGTACAATGTCCGCATTACTGCTGAGGCAACAACTCACCCCCAGCCCAGAGGGAGCAATCCACCGTTTTCTGGTAGAGAAACATGGCCTCAGACTTGGAGGTGCTGACTCTTATCCCGGCCATTTCACACTCAGCTGTAAATCGCCACAGTGCATGCTGGAGGTCACGTTCTGATGAAACCAACAAAACCACATCATCTGCGAAGAGCAGAGATGCAATTCTGAGGTTCCCAAAATGGACACACTCCTCATCTTGGCTGTGCCTTGAGATCCTGTCCATGAATATCACAAACAGAATCGGAGACAAGGGACAACCTTGATAGAGTCAGACACCCACCAAAAATGTGTTTGTTTGACTTTGTGCCGAGAATGCGGACACAGCTCTCATTTTGGTTATGCAAGGACTGGATGGCTTGTAGCAACTGCCCTGGTACCCTATACTCCCACAGCACCCCCCACAGAGTGCCCCGGGGTACACGGTCATAGGCCTTCTCCAAGTCCACAAAACACATGTAGACCAGCTGGTCAAACACCCATCCTTCCCTCAGCACTTCCGCAAGGGTAAAGAGTTGGTGCGTTGTTCCATGGCCAGGACGGAATCTGCATTGTTCCTCCTGGATCCGAGGTTCAACAATTGGTCGGAGCCTCCTTTCCAGCACCCTAGAGTAGACTTTCCCAGGGAGGCTGAGCAATGTGATGCCCCGATAATTGGAGCACACCCTCCGGTCCCACTTTGGGGCGACCCCTTCATTCACATATATTTTAGCTGGTGGGCCCTTCCAGGTTCCCAATTTCTCTTTGAAAACCCCTTCATTTTGTTTTAGCACATCTTGCAAAGTCATTTCTGGCAGCTCTGTGTTATTGACATGAACCCTGTTCATCTCCAACTCCTTTAGCCACCCCCTGCCCAACAGGTTTGGTGTACTTTTATTTATCACATTTTATGCTTTTATAATGGTTTTTTTATCTTTTGCCTGTAAAGCACTTTGAATGACCTCTGCGATGATAAGGTGCTATGCAAATAAACTTGCCTTGCATCTGCTATGACCACTGCTGGTAACTGCTTGACTCTATCTTCGACAGGGACGTCTGCAGCCCCAAATGTTGCTACTTTTTCACCCTTATGTATGTTTTCAGAGCCATTAAGCCGCCTTGCAGTGCTTGTATGCCCCCTGCTGCTGATAACATTGCATACACAGTCTTTCTCAGAATTGTCACACTGCAGCCTGTATCCACTTCAAACTCTACCGTGCTACCATTTATGTTTAGCTGTGTGGTAATGGGATCTACTTTTGGTATTGCCTTCTTTAGGTTGTGCATAATAAACACCTCATCGTTTTTGGAATGATTCTCAAGGGATTCACTTATGTGATATGCAGACTGCTTTTTTTCCCTTTCCTGGCATGCTTCTGCTTCCCTCCCCCCTTAAATTGTGGCTGTTCTACAGGAGGAGAGGATGCCCCTTTTCCCCACAATTAAGGCACTTTTCATTTATAAAATGACAGTCCCGTGCCATGTGCTCACCCCCACATCTATAACACGTCCCTGCTGCCACTTTGCCTTGCATCTTATGCTCACATTGTACACTGCCAGCTGCGATGTATTCTTGGGTACTACCCCGTCCAGCATTTTCATTTGCCCTTGCAGGTCACGCACATCCTTATCCATCCATCCATCCATCCATTATCCAAGCCGCTTATCCCAACTGACCTTTTGCAAAGTATCGCCCCAAAACAGTGCTTGTCCAATCCTACCTTAGCAACGGTTTTTATGTGAGGGAGGTCCATAAAGCTTTCAAACAGACAGCAAAATGCTGAAACGGTGAGCCTATGGGATCTGCAAACTGGATACTAGTATCTGAAAAGTTTGGAGGGGGTGTAATTATCTTTCCCTTCCCGAAACCCAGAACACAAGAAGCACAATGTCGGCAATAGATTTCGCAGTACAGCAGACCTCACGGCCAGCTTAATCCATCCAAAAATCAACATACATTCCTGTGTCCGCAGTGGTGTAGCGGTCTAAGCATCAGCTTTGTGTCGATGCAGCTGCCCACTGGGGACCGGGGTTCGTGCCCCAGTCTCGTCAGATCCGACAATGGCCGGATTCGATGAAGCAGCAATAATTGATAACGCTGTCTTCGGGAGGGGGGCGGAGTCGGCTTGTGTTTGTCACATGAATGCGACTCTGTGTGTGTCGGAAAAAGCAGTGATTTGGCCTGGATTCGCCTTGTCACGGAAGTGGCGAGGCGTCTCCTTCGAGACTGCCGGCCAGAGAGATGCAGTTGGCAAACGCATGCAATAAGAGGGTGGGTGTTTGAACTAAAAAAAAAAAAAAAAGGGAGCAATTGGCCACTAAGTTGGGAGAAAAAGGGAAAAATCAGAAATAAATTTGAGAAAAAAAACCTGTCTGCTCCAAGTAAAGCTTGCTACTAACTATTATTGATAGCTAATATAGCTAACGTATTATTACTGTTACTTTTACCCACACAATGATTACCATTCTCAACATATCAACGTATTACTGACTAACAAAATAACATTATTAATGTACCTGATGGAAATAACCAACTTAGTCTGTGGCCAGAGATACCTAATTTAATGATAGCTAATGATAGCTAGCCCACTAACATAACTTTGTTATGCTAGTCACAGGTTAGCCAGGTTCCACTTTGCATTTCAGAGCATAAAGACCTGCGGGGAGGGTCGGCTGGGATGGTCTCTGGCCAGTCTGACCTCCCCATATCCGGCCTATTTTAAATGTTTCTCCCTCTCTGTGAACTCCAGGTGGGGACCGGCCATTCAGAAAAGTCATCCCGTCCGCAGAGGCATCTCGTTTGACTTATTTTGATGAAAATACCGGTTCTGGTCTGAAGGTAAAAAAAAGTAATGGGGCGGTTCCCCCGGCCCCAGAGCATGTCCCTGGCCACTCTGCAAACCCCAGGGGCCCATACAGAACTCCCAAAAAAGCCCGGATAAAAGAACGCTATGCGGAACCTTGGCCAAAATCAACACTATAATACGGTGATGTTGACAATGGATTATTAAAAATATACCAATAATAGCTGAAATATTTAACTTACCCTACAGTGCAAGAGCACAATTGTCCACAATGTGTTTCAGAATTTGTTGATGGCGTTTCTCATTCTCTGATTGCGACCAGTAAGCTTTACCCTCAATTACAGTCGCACCCGGCAGCCCAGAGTCCACGCAAGTCAGTTTTACTTTTAATATTCTGAATGTATCCCTCCTGCATATTGCAACCCCTTCTGCCTTTCACGGGATGATATTAAGGATGAATTACTCTAAAATACATCACTTATTTTCTCTGGGAATGCGCTGATTTCTTCCTTCATGTTTGGGGTTTTCTGGCTACTTCCTGGATGGTTCTGAAAAGCTTGATGGGCACAGCAACAGTAACTAAGGGGGGGCGGGACTTTGTGAAAGGTCAGTTGGGGTCGCGGGATGCTGATGCCTATCACAGCAGCCATTGGGCGGCAAGCAGGGAGACAACTTGGACAGGCCGCCAGTCCATCACAGGGCCAACACATTCACACCTAGGGACAATTTAGTATGGCCGATTCACCTGTCCTACATGTCTTTGGACTGTTGGAGGAAACTGGAGCTCCCGGAGGAAACCCATGCAGACACGGGGAGAACATGCAAACCCCACACAGAGGATGACCTGGGCTCGAGCCCCAAGGTAGGACAACCCTGGGGTTCGAGCCCAGGGCCTTCTTGCTGTGAGGCAACCGCGCTAAACACTGCGTCACCGTGCTGCCCCTAAAGGGCCTGAGCCGGATTCGAACCCAGGCCGCTATGGTAAGGGCCTTATGTGGTACGCGCTCTACCAGGTGAGCCACCGGGTTGCCGGTATTGATACAAACAGCCAAATTTCCGCGAAGCACAAAACGCAAGATGAGGAAAAGTCTCTATTCTTCCCCACCAGCAGATGAAGTTTGTTTAGTTTGTTGCACAGTGATCGCACGTTAGAGAGAAATATTCCCTGTCAGTCAGTCAGTGCAGACACCTATGAACCTCTGAGACGCGATCCAACTAGTAGTTACAAGAGGAGAATAACAGAATACCTACAGAAACTACAGAAAGGAGGAACCATTGATCGGATAAATACCCCCGTCTCTACCCACAAGATAACATTCCATGCATATATGGACTCCCTAAGAGCCATAAAGATGGAACCCCCCTCAGGCCCATCGTCAGCAGCATAAACTCGGTCACGTACAACATTGCCAAACATATAGCCAACATCTTGACCCCTTTAGTGGGCAAAACACCTCACCATATCCAAAACTCCATTGACTTCGTGGACAAGGTCCAAGGTGTAAAACTGGAACCGAATGAAACCATGGTATCCTACGACGTGACCTCGTTATTCACCTGCATCCCAACCATGGAGGCTTTGGAAACTGTGAGGCAACGTTTGCTACGGGACGACACCCTCCACGATAGGACCAACCTCAGCCCAGACCAGATTTACCAACTACTGGACCTTTGTGTCTGTGAATGTTCTCATTCATCCAGGTCATGGTTATCCAAAGGAGTTGACCAAGCTAGTCTAGCTTAGACTAGCTTGGTCTAGTCAGAAAGGCACGAACTGAGGAAGCCTCTTGGATGAGAGGCGAAACGTCTTCACGGATATATACCAAGTCCAGTTGCACTTGATTCAATTCCTTTGGATACTGGACCTTTGCCTGAACACTACATATTTCCAATTCAGGGGCCAGTTTTACAGACAGAAACACGGCTGTGCAATGGGCTCACCAGTATCTCCCATTGTGGCCAACTTATATATGGAAGAGGTAGAACACAGGGCCCTGAACTCCTTCAGAGGAACACCTCTGAGCCACTGGTTCAGATATGTGGACGACACATGGGTCAAAATCCAAACACAAGAGGTGCAAGCGTTTACCAAACACATCAACTCAGTGGACAAGAACATTAAGTTCACAAGGGAAGATGTAAAGAACAACAGTTTGCCCTTATTGGACTGTGACGTCCACATTGGGGAAGACAGGAGCCTCCACATTGGGGTTTACAGGAAACCTACACACACAGACCAATATCTGCTTTTCGACTCACAACACCCTCTTGAACACAAACTGAGCGTCATCAAAACTCTGCAACACAGAGCTGACAATGTGCCCTGCAGCACTCAGGCCCAACGGGGAGAACACAAACACCTGAAGGGAGCTTTAAAAACCTGCGGCTACCCCAGTTGGACCTTTGTGAAAACTGCAACATGTTCCAAAAAGACCAACCGGGTGAGCGATGAGGAGAAAAGGAACAGAAGGAATAACATAGTCATCCCGTATGTTTCTGGGGTCTCCAAGAAACTCAGGAGAATTTTTAATAAACACCGCATCCCAGTATACTTCAAACCCAGCAACACACTCCGACAAAGACTGGTTCATCCCAAAGACCGTGTACCACACACCCAAAAAAGCAATCTGGTGTATGCTGTACAATGCAATGAGGATTGCACTGACCTATACATAGGAGAAATCAAACAGCCACTACACAAACGGATGGCCCAGCACAGAAGGCCAAACTCCTCAGGACAAGACTCAGCAGTTTATCTACACCTAAAGGAGAAGACACACTCCTTCGAGGACAGCAACGTACACATTTTGGACAGGGACGATAGATTGTTTGAAAGAGAGGTGAAGGAAGCCATCTATGCAAAAGTGGAAAAACCATCCCTCAACAGAGGAGGAGGTCTGCGACACCACCTATCTCCCACTTACAATGCCGTCCTTTAATCTCTACCCAGGAGACTCAAGAAGCTTAGCCTCCAAGAACAGTCGGTCACTAACGGCTCCAACGACTCATGACCACTGAATGGAGCACTAACGAAGTCGAAACTAACACCCCCAACGACCGTCGCTGCTTAACATCGGATCACAAAGAGCCATGCACATCAATAGCTCTGATAACGACGGGCGTTGGTAAACATCGGAACACAAAGAGCCATGGACATCTATAGCTCTGACAACGACTCCAAAGAGGATACATTCGGAATCTCATCACCAGCCAGTCAGACTAGTTTGGTCTAGTCAGAAAGGCACGAACTGATGAAGCCTCTTGGATGAGAGGCTAAACGTCTTCACGGATATATATACCAAGTCCAGTTGCACTCGATTCAATTCCTTTGGATAACCATGACCTGAATGAATGAGAACATTCACAGACAAGTCAGTGCAGTATGAATTGTTAATAACAAAACATATACGACCTCCCTTTACCTTGCCAGTTTGCCTTTTAAATGCAACTTTAAATGACTTGTGGGATTTTCAAAGCTTTTTCGAACGCCAACTCAAGCTCAGTCAGCAACCTCCGCTGCATACGGACGTCCAATATGCCGCACACTAGCCTATCAAGGAGCATTTCTTTCAATTTATCGCCATAGTTGCCATCTTGAGCGAGCTCCATTAGCACTGCTACATACTCCCGTCATGCTCTCACTAGTCAATCTCGTCCTCGAATTAAACTTAAATTGTTGAACTATTTCACTGGGCTTAGGGGTTGTAATTCAGTTCAAGTTAATTCATCACACATTTTATCACCAGGCTTGTCTGGACTCGACAAATTTCTCATTAGACTGTAGGTCTGGCTGCCCACTAAACTCAGCAATATTGCCCGTTTCTTTCCAGCCTCTGTTATCTCAATTGCCTCGAAAAAAATGATGCAACACTTCGCAATACTGCTTCCAAGCCTGTCTCTATCAAATGGAGTGAGCGACCCTACCACACCTGCCGCCGCCACTATACAAAGTAGCGTTAGCTCCGTCTTCCTAGGACAGTGGAAACTAACTATCCGACCATCCGCGCTGTCCATTCCACTAACTGTTCAAACAACTTCGTATGAGCTCACCGATTTCCTCGTAGCCATTTGTGATATCTCTTCTGAAGGATACGGGACAGCAACTCAATCTGCGCACGGTACACCACGAGGCTTAACTTCTTCTTCTGTTTTATTGGCGAATTTCAACCAGATGGAGCATTATCGCCACCTATTGTTACATTGAAGAGTCCTTGATTTTCGCCTTCCCATCAGGCCAGTATACTTGAGAAAGGTGAAGATATATTTAAGTACATCCTTCCCAGTGTTCCTTGCGAAAATTGAATTTAGGTCCATGTGCATGATTCCTTTTTGTTCCAATATAGTTTGTAGTATGCATCTCTCTCGTGCATATGTTGGTCAAATACAAAAATACATGTTCTATAGTCTCTGGTTGGCGGCAGACGTCACAGTTCCCAATTTGATGTTTCCCGATGAGTTGCAATGAGGAATTTAGTCTTGTATGACCTAATCTTAACCTGCTAATGATGTTCTGTTCTCTCCTGCTCTTCCCTCAAATCCTTTCTACTCCTACTTCCTGTTGGATCCAGTACAGATGTCTTCCTTTCGATTATTGTCCCATAATTCCTGCCATTGTGCCTTTATTTTGTGTCTTATAAATGATTTTGCTTCTGCTTTGCTGATTGGAACTGACAGTTCTACATGACTTGCTTTCAATCCGTTTTTGGCCAGTTGGTCCACTGTTTCATTTCCCCCAATACATGAGCTGGTATCCACATAAACTGAAAATCTACCTAATCTAACAATCCTGTATAATAGCTGTAATATTTCATTGAGAATATCTTGTCGACAATTTGAAGATGTATTTTTTAAGCTACTAAGGCTGCACTGGAGTCTGAGCAAATTAAAACTCGCCTTGGTTGAATTTCTTCTACCCACTGAAGAGCTAATGAGATAGCCAACATTTCTACTTTATACACTGCTAAGTGATCACTCGCTCTCTTTTTCACTCTGACCTTTAACTCAGGAACATTCTCTGGATTTTTGGCTCCATCAGTAAATATATGTATATATTGTCCATATATTTCACGTATAACAGTGTTCACATAAGCCTGCACTTTGATTGTATTTCCTTTTGAGTGTAAACGATCCAATATAGAGAAATCTACTACTGATTGGGGTAGCAAACATGGTGGAACAGCTGATATTAAAACAGTTTGACTAATATTCCAGTCTTTGATTATTACATATATCTGAGATACCAACACAAAACACTTTTTTTAAGTTTGTTACTTTCCCAACGCATATCTAAAATCTGTTTTGCAGGATGTGAATCTTTATGTTACTGCAGAGTTGCCCAGTAATTAGCCATTAACTGTCTCCTCCTTAAATAAACAGGCATTTCTCCAACTTCTACCTGAAGTGCAGACTTGACAACACAACCTTAACGCTTGAGCCTAGATTCTGTCTAGCCTTTTTAAAGAAGAACATGCAGCTGAACCAAATGATAAAACCATAATCTAGGACTGATCTAATTAAAGCTGTATAAATGCTCCTTAAAGCAACTGTATCAGCCCCCCACATAGTGCCTGCCAAGCATCTCATAAGATTCAAAACTTTTTACATTTATCTTCTATTTTATCAATGTAATTTTTCCATGTGACCCTCTCATCCACCCACATTCCAAGGAATTTAATTGCTTTCATTTTCCTTAATCCTTGGCCATAGAGTTTTAAACTTACATCTTCTCCTACCCTTTTCCTTGTGAAAAAAATGCAGTTTCTGATTTTTCTACTGACAACTTAAACCCCCATGTCAGAGACCAGTTTTCAACTTCTATAATTGCCTCCTGAACTTTTCCCACAACACATTTTATATTTCTACCCCTTTTCCAAAGTGCTCCATCATCTGCAAAAAGTGACTTACCAAAATCTCGATCTACCTGCTTATATATATCATTTATCATAACGGAGAACAGAAGAGGACTAATCACACTACCCTGAGGGGTTCCATTCTCAACTACACATCTCTCTGAAAATGAGTTCCCGACACGAAGTCGAATGGCACGGCCAAATAAAAAGTCCCCAATCCAATTATATATACTTTACCTCCAACACCCATAATATCCAATTTTATTAAGAGTCCTTCTTTCCATATCATAAGTCTTTTCCCACATCAAAGAAAACAGCTACAACACACTCTTTATTTACTTGAGTTTTCTTGATGTCAACAGGTCTTAACGTACGGCATTCCCACATTCATGCACGCACACTTCTTCACTGGTTAAAGAGCAGGGTAACCAAATTGACCGATTTGCTTCAAAATACTTTATAAATGTGGGAGATGTATTGCTACTGACATGTTAAACTGTGTTGAACCATGTATAGAACTGATTTGCGGAGTTAGACCGTTTTTGGGTATTTTTCCCGTTTTCCTTTCTTGATTTTTTGGCCGGCTTCCTTGGTGACGTCGCCGTCTTGCTTCGGTGCCACGCCCCCAGAGTCTGAAACCAGTGGACGCTGCAGATTTTTACACGTTTTTGAAGCATTGTTTTATATACTTCGCAACATTTTTAATCATACAGAATTGGCTGGGTGGTTACTGATATGTTTTCCTGGGGTATGGGTATCCCAAAACACAGATTTGAGCTCAGTTACCCGCCACTTTAACAGACGTCTACTCAAGATTAACTAGGCCTCTATTACCATCTACAGGAATTCATGCCATACACTCCATTTACTACAGAAGAAGTCGATTTTGTGAACGGAAAGGAATAGAAGCAAGGCTATCGTCCACAACTAAAATGAGAAAAATCAATGAAAAAAAATCTTAATTAAAATAGAAACTAAAACTAAGTTTGCGTGAAAAATGAAAACTAAACTGCAGTTAAAATATTGGCCTTTAACAAAAAAAAAAGTAGTAAAAATGATGCAAAATTGCTTCCGTTTTTAAGCGTAAACCTGAGGTGATTCCGAGTTTCGAACAGTTGAGAAGCGTATTTTCCAAACACCGCGTTTCAGTTGCTTTCAAACCCCATGCAACCGGTTATTTTCTTGCCCGGTGTGAGATTCGATACGGGTGTACTGCACCACAAGGCGACATCACTAACCGCTCGGCTAAAAGGATTAGACCCGTTAGCTAGGGACTAACGTGTCTTATTAGTAGTTTACACCCAAAACATGCTGCGCCAGAAATTGGCCCACCCCAAGGACCGGGGCCCTCGGCATACTAACTAACGGGTCGGACCCTTTAGTCGACTGGTTAACGTTGTCGCTTGCGGAGTGGGAAACACGGGTTCGCGTCCCGGCTGTGGCGAGTCCCGGACTGCCCCCCGAATTGGCTACAATACGCTGTTAAGTGCCAGGAGGATTGCCGTGACTGTTAAATGGGAGTTGATCTAAGCCCCTCCCCTAGCACTGTGTGAATGGTACATTCCAGCAGGAAATAGGGATTGGGGTGTTACATTATTATTCATTACATACGATTACAATAACGCAGTCATGCGTTGTGTATACGTGCGGTCTCCTTTGTGATTATTTACGCAAACATGGTGTCAGAAGTGGAGGAAACCCGAATGTAAATACGTGCAAAGTTGACGTGCTCCACAGCGGCATCAGTGACGTTGCCAGCGAGAAGAGAAAAAGGAAAATAACAGAAAAGAAAATACCACGTTAGCAGCGGGCTAACAACAATAGCATCATCATGGCGTCAGCATCCCGCCACCTAAGGAGATGAAAATGACCGTCAATCTCTCAAGTAAATGAGACAATTTTAGAGCGGAGTTTGAAGACTATACACTGGCATCGGGATTGAAGGACAAACGAGTTGAGGTGCAGGCAGCAACCTTGCGGAGAGTGATGGGCAGGGAATGCCATCATATAGACGTGTTCCCTTGTTTACATTCGCTAAATGTGCGTGCGCAGATTGTGAGGCAAAAAGGGGCCACGATCCTTGTGTTTTTAAACATTACTAAGTTCATTTCGAAGAGACCATCACGGAGCAATTGATTTAAAACGAAACTAAATGCCTCACATTTGTTGCGTTGTTGGTTGTGCAAATTGTAAGGATGGTTGTATCGTGCCTATAAACTCCACAGTAGACCGGTTAAGTTGTACACACTTCAACTGCCTCAATCACCCCTCCGCTACGTTACCACTGAGGTCGCCACTTGTGTACGTCATAAGTACTCGCCTGTAATTTAAAGTGATCACATCATAACTCTACATTCCTCCTCTTCTAGATGTAACACAAGATACATTACAGCAACACAAACAACGGCTATGTTGCATAATTGAGTGGCACAGATCCCTGAACACAACAGCACGAGTGGGGTACAGCACATAACAGGAACCTGACAAACTCATCCGCTAGAAAAAGATGAGATGGCATGTGTAACTAATAAGGTACAGGATAATTAACAAGGAAACTGTTGTGGTTACACCGCCCCGAGCTGCCTCCCCGGCACGTTCAAGCCACTCCCCCAGCTCGGACGTGCCGGAAACATCCGAGCGCTCGGCTCGCGCTCTGAGGAGACGAGCGCTGCACTGCACCAGGTGTTTGCCATCATCCACCAGGCACACCTGCGGCAATCAGGCAGCCCTCTACAAGAAGTCTCCCAGACCACCACTCCGTGCTTCGACGTACTGAACCCTGCGGTAAAGCTTTGACAAGCCCTCCAGCGTTCCTTGCATTCTGTTTATTCCCCAGTGTCTTATCTTTGTGTCTCTGCTTCCTCCCAAGACTCTCCCTCCGCGACTTCCAAGGTTCCCCTCGTCCCCAGCGACCCTCACGTTTTTCCCGGACCTCTCCTGCGATCTCCTCCCTTGTCCCTCTACCTGGACCCCTCCTTTCGGACTCGACTTCCCGGATCTCGGACCCGGACTTCGTCGGACAACCCCTCTTGGATCACGGACTGGACTTTCTTGCCCGGTGCACGCACATTATTTCAACACCTCCTGGTCATTTACATACCGCATCACACATAGTTATACACGCAAACCACGGGACACCACACATAGTTTATTCACACATCCCACTAACAGAACGTTTTTCGCACCATACTGTAATAAACAAGTCCGATATGGGCTTCGTCAGAGACCCAAAAGACACACACCAGTCGAGGAACATGGAAAAGCAGACAAACCTTTATTTCATCACAAATGATATTAAAAGGCCTACAGAGTTGAACAGATAGGCCTGAGGACCGGCGACTACTTACAGGTAAGTAAAGTCTGTTTACTGTAGTGCAAACCACGCACATGGGATAGGGCACACTTTAAGATCAGGCACGGCACGCATGAATGCAAACACCACACCCTTTACGCTCCGCACGCTGGAGACACTGCACACAGGAGCAAACGGGGGCTATAACGCCTGCTCAAACACTGCAAATAAAACAGTAAACGTCCCCATCACCCGGGTAACTTGAGCCGCCTACTAGCCCTCTGCTTCTCTATAAAAAGCCGGCACAATAAAACTCACCAATGAATACATATATAAAACAGTACAAAAGGAATAGGGAAATAGCAAGAGTTAAAATTTAGCTCGCTCGGCTGGCGAGACCCTCCCCCGGGGTCTAAGCTTTATTGGCACCGTCCGACAGCCGGGGAAACAATCGTGTTCAGTCGGCAGTACAGGCAGCGGGCGGCGGCGTGCCGACCACTGGAACCAGGGCTGGAGAGCGGAGGTCCGCGAAAACACTCCTAAGCATTCCCGGCCCTCTCTAACTAAAGGAGGCAACTAGCCTCCCCTCCTAATCTGGAACAGCTCCCCTACCTTTCTGTCTTCAGCGCCAGCAATACTATAAACTGCGAACGCCGCCTCCCCCCAATGAGTGTATTCGCAAACCAACCAAGTCAGCTCTCTCCAGCAACCCCGAGGGACTGCTTAGCCCTCTCTTTTAAGTTACGTCTCCTCCAGTCTAGTTGCGCGGCTACAAGCAATCAGTTCATTAAAGAGCCACGTCTCATGTCAATCACCTCCCGCCGCAGGTTTACTACACTCCTCCCCCCCATGAAGAAAAAAACTCGTCCCCGAGTTAGGAACGTGACATCTCATAGTCGCTGGACCAGGAAGGCGTCTCCTAATGCGGCTGGGATATGGCCCCTGGCAAACTGGAACCTCGGATGCACCCTCCTCGGAAGGGAGTGAGTGTTGCCCCAGCATCCGGCTCTCTGAGTGTCCTCTTCGGGCACCCAACGGTGGTAGTTGAGGTTGCTCTGTGCCGGACGTCTCTCTCTGGGACCGGGCACAGGAGATGGCGCGAGGAGCTGCTACTGCTGGCGGCGGTGGCTGGACCTCTCCCGGGGACTCTGGCGTCGAAGGGGGCCCTTGTGTAGCTTCCCGATGGTCCCGTCCGCCGATGATGGACCCAACTGCCACTCAGGGGTACCTCGGTAGAGCCTCCGGGTAGGGGACCTCTGCCGGCCTGGCCGATGCTTCTGTAGTCTCTGAGTGTGAACCCGAAACAAAAGGTTTAAGTCTGTTGAAGTGAATTACAAAATCGGGCCCCCCTTCTTCCAGTGCCAGACGGTATAACACGTTTGTTACCCTCTCTAGGACTTTATATGGTCCTTTGTATCGCCTTTGCAATTTAGGGCACGGACCTCGTTTTCTAGTCTTGTTTTGTACCCATACCAGCTCCCCCGCTGAATAATATTGGAAATTAACACGAAAATCAAATGTAGCCTTTTGCTGCTTCAAGGCTCTGGCCTGGTGGCGTTTTACTGCCTCCACCACAGTAGAGAGGGTATCTGCTGTTTTGGTCACATAGTCACTAACAGAAGTGAACTTATCTTTGGGGGCCACTCCCAGCACAACATCAACAGGCAGAACTATCTCTTGCCCGAACAGGACTTTGTAGGGTGTAAAGCCAGTACTAGCGTGGATACTACTTCTGTAAACCATCATGACATAGGGCAACAATAAGTCCAAATTCAGCTGGTTGTTGTCTATAAACAGGGACAACATAGTTGGCAATGTACGATTAAACCTCTCAATCAAACCGTCAGACTGTGGATGATAAGGAGATGTGCGGGTTTTATTAATATCAAGCAACCTACACAGCTCCTTAAACAGATTGGACTCAAAATTTCTCCCCTGATCAGAATGAATGCTACGGGGGGCACTGAACCGATACACCCATTCCTCTGCTAAAATGCGAGCAATAGTGTGGGCTTCTTGGTTGGGCATGGGGAAGGCTTCAGTCCACTTTGAAAAATAATCACCGATCACAAGGATATACTTACTTTTTTGTTGAGTTTCTGGCAAGGGGCCCAGAACATCAAGTGCAATACGTTCATAAGGCCGAGAGGGGACCGACTGAGCCAGTGGGGTGCAAGGAGGCCGTCCCTAAACTTTACGGGATGCGCAATCCACACACTCCCTGCACCACTGCTTCACATCCCCAAACCAACCCGGCCAGTAGAACCGGTCTTTTACTTTAGCCTGCAATTTCTGGATCCCCAAGTGACCTCCAGTGATAGTATTGTGCAATGAAGCCAACACAGTAGGGACCATAGACCTAGGCAACATAACTTGCATTCTAGATGCGGCATCAGAATGGGAGGATGGAACACGAACTAAGCGGTGGTCTTGTATCTGAAGTTGGTCCCATACAGGGACATATTTCCTCAGGCTTGGCCTACCTTGCAAATCTGCTTGCACCACCCCAGTATCCCCTTTAAGTTGAAGTAATTGACTAATCTCTTCATCATCTCGCTGAGCTTGAGCCAATTCATCTCCCAGATCTGCTCTAGAAGACCCCTGCCCCTGGGCTGTCACTGCATGCACTGATACATTAGGTAAAGACTGTGTTCGGGAGGTCAGGGGGTGAGGACTGAGTACTGGCCCCTTCAACAAAGGCCGGCAACCGGGACAAAGCATCTGCGTTAGCATGCTGTTTTCCAGGGCGGTGCACTATTTCGTAATTGAAATTTGCCAATTGCTCCACCCACCGAGCTGCTGCCCCTCTAAATCCCGAAAGTTATGCAACCACCTTAAAGAGCCATGGTCGGTACGCAAAACAAACTGCTTCCCCAACAAAAAATGTTTAAAGAACTTGGTAAATGTTACCATGGCCAATAGCTCTTTTTTTTGTGGTGGCATACCTACGTTCCTCCTTAGTTAGAGCCCTGCTGGCATAGGCCACTACACGCTCGGCACCCCCCTCCTCCTGGGACAATACTGCGCCAACTCCCACATCACTAGCATCAGTATCCAGAATAAATCTCTTTTGGGGGTCGGGGTATGCCAACACTGGGGCTGTAATCAGACTGGACTTCAACTGCATAAAGGCCTGCTGACGATCATCTCCCCACTTGAATCTCCTCCCCTTCTCTGTCAATCTGTGCAAGGGATGGGCTATGTCTGCAAACCCCTTTACAAACCGCCTATAATGGGAGGCTAGCCCAACAAAGCTTTTAACCTCAGTCTGTTTTTTTTGGTACCGGCCACCCACGCACACTTTCAACCTGTGCAGGGTCTGCCCTAATTCCCTCTGCTGAAATAATATGACCCAGATATTTTACTTGAGTGGAAAAAAGGTCACATTTAGATGGCTTGACTTTTAAGTTGGCTGCACACAACCTGGACAACACCTCGTCCAAACGGCAGAGATGTTCTGGAAATGTATGGCCAAAGACAATATCATCTAACTAGACCAAACATGTGGTCCATTGTAGATCTGCCAACACCAGGTCCATGAGCCTTTGGAAGGTACTGGGGGCATTACATAACCCAAAGCTCAGAACATTAAACTCAAAGAGCCCCTGTCTGGTTGCAAAAGCTGTTTTGGGCCTGTCCTTGGGATCAACTTCGACCTGCCAGTAACCACTGGCAAGGTCAAGGGTAGAAAACAAGGTGGCATTATCTAAGCTATCCAGGGCGTCATCAATCCTGGGGAGGGGGTGTGCGTCTTTTGTTGTGACATTAAGTTTTCTATAATCTACACAGAATCTCAATTTGCCTCCCTTCATCCACACTGGCACAATTGGTGCGGCCCATGGGCTACATGAAGGCCGTATGATCCCATTTTCTTGCATCTGTTTTATGTGATCTGCAACTTCCTGCTGGAGATGCAGGGGAACTCTACGGGGAACCATCTTAATGGGCTTTGCATCACCAGTATCAATGCTGTGTGTGGTAAGGTGAGTTCTCCCTAGGTCCATGTCACTGGTGCTAAAAACTGAAGCATGTCTATGTAGAAGGTCACGAACTGACTGAAGCTGCACAGAGGAGAGGCCCTTCTCGTCCAAACCAAACTCTTTTAACAAGGAATCACCTGACCATGGGCGTGTTTCTGAGAGCTCCTCCCCACTGTCAGCTACGTCATCCATGACCGTAATGTGCCTGAACAGTGTGCCGACTTTCATGCTCTGTTTCAAAATTAGAGGGTCTTCAGTGACATTAATAACTCTAACAGGCACTCTACCCTGGTTGACATTACAGATGACTCTAGCCACAAACACGTCACAATGCTTAGACAAAGAGCCCAGGGGCTCCATCATGCCAGTTGTACATCCCCCTTGTAACCCCTCAACAGCCCCTAGGACAATAAACTCACTTCGGGGTGGCACAATGACATCTGTATGAACAGTGACAACTTGGGGTGTGATTGCATCAGAGGCAGGAATCAAAGAAAAATTTCTCCCCAGCAGGTGGCAGCATCGGTTATCCACATCAACAACAGCCCCATATTTAGAGAGGAAATCATATCCCAGCAAAATGTCAGATGTGGGAACATCAGCCACTAAATGCTCTACGACCAGGGCTAGAGAGTCTAACTGACAAGACTGTCTGCCACCGCCCCATTACACACACGGGACCCCCATTGGCAGCCGAGGCATCACCTATATACTCCATCAAATCCCCACCACCGTTAGTCAAGTTCAACCATAACGATTTGGGGATAATAGAGGCATTAGCCCCTGTATCAATTAGCACATGAAACTCTGACCCACCTATTTTCGCACGGAGATACATCTCAGATCTCTTCTGACTTTGTAAACCCATTCCAACGGAACGCGAGAGGGGGGCGGGCATTTGGCCTACTGTGCCCACCCCTCTAGTTTCCCGACAAATAGGGGCAGTCTCGCCGTAGATGGCGGTTGCACCCACTCTCCCAACACCCCTCCCCCCGATTGGAAGCGCGGCTACTCTGGCTATAGGAGGCTGGAGCGCCCGTGCGCGCCGTGGCTGGAGCCCTATCGGTGTTTTTCAAGGACTGCACAGTACTCTGGAGCATTTTAACCTCCTGACGGAGCCCCTCTACAACTCCCAATAGCAACTCCATTTGAGTATCATTTGTGGATTTTTCTACAACGCCACGCACTCTTGTGTCTGGGTCAAGACGGATTTGTTCTAGGCTCCTTATAAGGTCTAGCTCGGAGGCGAGATAAATTGCATCATCGAGTGTGGAGGGTTTAGCACTACGAAGATTGACACGCAACTCCCCACTACCCACATGTTCAATAAAGTGGTCTCAAGCAAAGAGATCACGGGTGTTTGTATCGGCATTTGGATAGGCTTTAATTATTAGTCTGCGTAATACGTTGCCAAATTCTCGTGCAGCCGCCGCCGTGCTAAAAAACTTACACGATTCCAATCCCCACTATCGCACGGCTCCAAGCATCTGCCCAACGCCGCTTTTAAAGATGTGTAATTCCCACAGGACTCGAGGGAGAGCCCATTATAAATATCCCGCGCCCGACCAGACAGTAAGAGGGACATAAATTTACACTTCAAATCCTCATCCCAGTGATTCACCTCAGCGGCCATTTCAAATTGTCCCACCCAGTCGGACCACTCTCGCCCAGTGCCAGTGAAAGTCTCTGGCATAAACACCGGACGCGCTGCATTCATTGTTGGGGGGGGGGGGGGGTGTATCGGTTTACCACAGGTGCATGACTAAGCTGAACTGATGAACTGCTCGCTGCGGGTTGTGTGTTCTCGGCCTCTGACATTTTAAAGGGAATTAAATCCCACCGCTGCCACCAGTGTAATAAACAAGTCCGATATTGGCTTCGTCAGAGACCCAAAAGAGACACAACACCAGTCGAGGAACATGGAAAAGCAGACAAACCTTTATTTCATCACAAATGATATTAAAAGGCCTACAGAGTTGAACAGATAGGCCTGAGGACCGGCGACCACTCACAGGTAAGTAAAGTCTGTTTACTGTAGTGCAAACCACGCACATGGAATAGGGCACACTTTAAGATCAGGCACGGCACGCATGAATGCAAACACCACATCCTTTACGCTCCGCACGCTGGAGACACTGCACACAGGAGCAAACGGGGGCTATAACGCCTGCTCAAACACTGCAAATAAAACAGTAAACGTCCCCACCACCCGGGTAACTTGAGCCGCCTACTAGCCCTCTGCTTCTCTATAAAAAGCCGGCACAATAAAACTCACCAATGAATACATATATAAAACAGTACAAAAGGAATAGGGAAATAGCAAGAGTTAAAACTTAGCTCGCTCGGCTGGCGAGACCCTCCCCCGGGGTCTAAGCTTTATTGGCACCGTCGGACAGCCGGGGAAACAATCGGCAGTACAGGCAGCGGGCGGCGGCGTGCCGACCACTGGAACCAGGGCTGGAGAGCGGAGGTCCGCGAAAACACTCCTAAGCGTTCCCGGCCCTCTCTAACTAAAGGAGGTAACTAGCCTCCCCTCCTAATCTGGAACAGCTCCCCTACTTTTCTGTCTTCAGCGCCAGCAATACTATAAACTGCGAACGCCGCCTCCCCCCAATGAGTGTATTCGCAAACCAACCAAGTCAGCTCTCTCCAGCAACCCCGAGGGACTGCTTAGCCCTCTCTTTTAAGTTACGTCTCCTTCAGTCTAGTTGCGCGGCTACAAGCAATCAGTTCATTAAAGAGCCACGTCTCATGTCAATCACCTCCCGCCGCAGGTTTACTACAATACATTCCCCTCCCACAATAAAACCACCTTTTTGGATTTTGAAGTCATCCTGTGTCTGTCTGTCTTGGGTTTCGCCACACGGGTTGGGTTCTGGTGCGCGAGCATAACAGAAACTCAGTAATCATCACTGGAAGAACAATATTTCTCAGAGAGCACACTTTAGTTTTATCAGTCACTGGGGCTAAGTGGTGATGTAATCCCGATAACGCTGGTTGGGGCGGCTGACTTTTCCTGAGCGAGTCGTCACAGGTGGTCTACCACCTGAATCACTTGAGGTGATTTCTGCTGTGGCAATGGGCGGTGTCAGCGCGGACAGCTTCTCTATCAGGTGCTGCTGAAGTAGGAATTTGTGGCAGGTCGTCCTCAGAGATGGCTGGTGGGGGTTCATCAACTCGGAGAAGGTGTTGCCGATTCCTGATGTAGTTGGTTCCTTGGGTTGTTATTATGTAGCTGTTAGGCTGAGGGGCTAGGCCCCCTACTCTTGCTAACCTGTCAAAACCATGTGCAGCGTGCACCCTGACGGTTTGACCTGGACTTAATGCAGGGAGGCGCCGGGCATTGCGGTCATGATATGCTTTCCCCCTCATCTTCTTTTTTTTATTATAGCAGCTTTCACATTAGTGTGGATAGCCAGCTGCAGCATGGCTTTGGTCACTGGTTTGAAAGTTCTGGTCTGCCTGGACAGAAGGCGCTGAGCAGGAGAGGGGAGTCCATCACGGGGAATGTTGAGAGCATGGAGAGCTGCTTGGATGTCCGTGCCATCATGGTAGCACTTTTCCAGGAGGTGCTTAGCAGATCGTACGACACGCTCAGCAAGGCCATTTGATTGTGGGAAATCACTACTCTGCATGTGTCTGAAGTCCCACGTCTGTACAAAGTCTGAGAAGTCCTTACCAGTGAATTGGGTCCCATTGTCAGTCATGAAGGTATGAGGAACACCATCTGTTGCGAAGTGTCGCTTTAGCTTTGCGATGACTGTGGTGCTTTTCATATCAGGGAGATAGTCCAGCTCCAACCACCCCGAGTAAGAGTTCACAACCACTAAATGCATTTTGGCATGCCATTCGAATATATCTGTTGCAGTGGTTTACCATGGAAGGTCTGGGATTTCATGAAGGTGCAGTGGTTCCTTTGTGTGGTGAGGTGTGAGAGCATTGCAGACCACACAGCAAGACACCTCCCTCTCAATGTCTGTGTACATTGAGCGCCAGTACATGGTCTCCCGAGCTCTGCGTTTGGTGGCATCGATACCGGGATGGCCTTGGTGCAGCTGTCCAACATAGAACTTTTGCAGTGCAGGGGGTATTATTAGTCTTTGTCCACGGAGCAGAAATCCGTCTTTGACAGTCAGCTCTTCCTTCATTGAAAAGAAGGGATGCAGAGCATGGGGTAATTCTCTTGAGGTGTTAGGCCAGCTGTGCAGGATAATGTCAGAGAGCTGTTGACACATTACATCCCTCTCCACAGCATTTCTTAGTTCATCTGTGCGACGTGAGGAGAGCACTTGGACTGTCATGACGTCCAACAGGTCATCAGTAAGTGCAGGCTCAGTCATCAGTAGGTGTGCATGTGATAAAGCATCAGCAACAAAAAGTTCCTTACTGCATTTACAAATCACATCCAGGTTGTAGCGATGTAATTTCAACATCATGCCCTGCAGGCGAGGTGATGCGGTGTGAAGTGGTTTCCTCAGAATTGTTATTAAAGGCTGGTGGTCGGTTTCAACTGTAACAGGACATCCATAGATGAAATCATGGAACTTCTTGGTTGCAAAGATGAGAGCCAACATTTCTTTTTCAATCTGTGCATACCTTGACTCAGTGGGTGTGAGGGCACGTGATACAAATGCCACATGCCTCCCTTGCTGATATGAACACTGGTTTCGATATGTCAAAGAACTGTAGAACTGGTGGGTTTGTCACTGCTTGTTTCAGATTGTTGAATGCCACATCATGGGCTTCATGCCAAGTCCACTCCACATCTTGGTGTATCAGTTGTCTCAGGGGACCAGTAACCTCACTGTATTAAGGGATAAACTTTGACAGATAGTTTGTCATGCCTAAGAACTGCTGCAGGGCTTTTTTGTCCTGTGGTTTTGCCATGTCGCAAACTGCTTTTAATTTTTTCAGGGTCTGGCTTGACACCAACAGCGGTTAGCAGGTGGCCAACATAGTGGACACAGCGGACTCTGAATTTGCATTTGTTGGGGTTAAGCTTCAAGTTGATGGCCCAAATTCTGTTCAATACACGTCTCAGATGATCATCATGTTCTTGAATTGTACGTCCCCAGACTGAAATATCGTCTACTACAATCTCACAGGGTTGTCCAGCGAACAGTTGCTCCATCACATTTTGGAACACCTCGCTGCCTATGCAGATGCCATATGGCATTCTCAGGAACCTATTGCGGCCATAGGGTGACATGAAAGTTGTAAGCTATGAGGAAGCGTCATCAAGAGGGATCTGCCAAAAACCGCATTTGGCATCCAGAATACTGAAAACTTTAGCACCAGGCACGTCTGCAATGATTTGTTCGATAGATTTCAGGGGGTGACGTGGTCTGAGAAGGGCGTTGTTCAGGTTCACTGGGTCGATGCAAATTCTCACAGTTCCATCTTTTTTCTTGGCTGCAACCATGGCGGACACCCATTCTGTGGCTTAATTTTCTGGCACTATGACACCAAGTGCAGTCATTCGGTCAAGCTCTGCTTTAACTTTTTCTTTCATGGCTATTGGAACCTTGCGAGGCGCACACACTGTAGAGGCAATAGTGTCATCTAGCCTCATGTGATATATAACTGGCAATTTACCTAGAGTGTTGCTATCAAAAGGTCTTTGTATTCTCATACCTCTGGTGCTTCTTGTGGTAGGGTGTGGATGTCAGGTCCAAGGTGTACGAGTCCCATGGCAACACTGTCTTGTAGTCCTAGCAATGGTCTCGCATCCCTATTGACCACGTGAAATTTGAACTGCCCCTGCAGACAGTGTAGTATTGCTGTGCTCTCTTCGTTAATTGTCTCACCCCCATAAGCCACAAGATTGACTCTTTCATCTGCATTCACAGGGATTGTGCAGTCAACTGCATGCAACATGTGTTTGGACATCACATTGCCTTTGGCACCAGTGTCCACTTTTACCTTCAGTTGCCCCTTTCCACTTTTCAGTTTCAGCGTTGTGAAGATTTCTCCTTTCTGAGTGGGTCACAATAAAAAGTATCTTCCAAAGCACTGTCTGGTTGTGTGGTCAGTTCTTTCACTCTGTCTGGCTGTCTTTTTCTGTATTGACTGGGAGCTTTGGCGCCAACTATGGGCCATGCTGGTGTGGATCTGCAGCATTTAGCAAAATGATTGAGTTTGCCACAATTATGGCATTGTTTATTGAATGCATAACATTTATTACGGTCAGGAGCGTGTTGTCCATTGTAGTTGCCACAGCGAGTTTTCTGAATAGCGCACACACCCGTTTCTTTCTTTAACTCCTTGGAGCTCCGTTCTGACTGTTCATGGAGCATACATGTACTTATCGCTAAATCCAGGGTGAGATTCTTTTCGCGGAGTAGCTGCGATCCCTTATCAATTCGTCGTGGAGCGCGCCAAAATCAAATTTCTTAGCCAGTATTTTCAAAGTGGAGATGTAAGCTTGAACTGACTCACCAGGCTTTTGATTAGCGGTGTTGAAAGCGTGCCTGTCCATAATGATGTTTTTTGCAGGCAAGCACAATTCAGCAAAGTTTTTCAATAGAACCTATGGGTCTTCGTGACTTTCTCCGTCTTCGAAAATTAATGATTCCGACTTTTCAATAGCCTCAGGACCGGCGAGGTTTAGCAGCGTATAGGCTTACACTTTCTTTGATTTATCCAACTGCCCCGCGTTGCAGTAAATTCTCCATTCCTTGTCAAATTTCTGCCAGTTATTGGCAATATTGTCATCGAAGATTAAGGGGTCGATGCGATGAAGCCCTTGAGCCATAAACTCAACAGTAGACCGGTTAAGTAGTACACAATTCACTGCCTCAATCACCCCTCTGCTAATGTTACCACTGAGCTCGCCACTTGTATACTTCATAAGTACTCGCCTGTAATTTAAAGTGACCATGCCATAACTCTACAATGGTAATGACAAGCATCTGTGTTTTTATCACATGCTGAAAGGGAAAACTCCAATCGAAAAACGAAGAAGACAGGTGTGGATTCATGCGATCCGTCGGGAGGACTGGAAGACTGGTCAGAAGAGCAAATATCAAACGCGAAGATTTGCGGAGAACATTTCACATCTGGTATGTATCCGTTTCTTACACAAATAAGTATTGTGATTGAAAATACGTAAGTAACAGCTCTAAATGTGATACTGTCCTAGTAGAGCAAGTGCCAAACCAAAGTTTGAGTTGTTAATGCCTAGCCTTCCTCAAGTTTGACAACGATTCCATCAGTTTTCTTGTGTCATGATGTTTGAGGTCATAATTTGACTCCAGCCTCGATCTCATAACGGTACAAACAATTCAACTTTTGTTGAATACAAACAATTCAACCGTACAAACAGTTAAACTAGGAGGGCTCACCTTTGATTTGATGAAGCAAAACTTGTTTTCCTTCAATAACGCAAGGTAAAAGCAGTCTTGGACATGTCCACCAACAAAGTCATCGTATGCTTCTAAAGACTTGTATGCCTTCACTGATTCTTTCATAAATATACTGAGGTATTCAGTCACATCCTTCCAGCCAATGTTTGGCAACTTCGTGATATCGCTTGTCCACTGAGCTTTAGCAAGTATAAATGGATCGGGAAGTTTTTCTCCAGTGCTTAGCGTAAGTTTAGACTCGTAATGCTTCCTGTCTCCCTTGTTTAGACCTTCAATATATTTGGAGATTTCCATTTTCTCAATTTTCTAACTTTTCTCCGTTTAATTTTAGTTTTACACACTTTCATCTGTGAGTTTCATAGGTACACAGGTTGTTTCTCGGCCATGTTTTGCCAGACGTTCTGCGCGCGCATCTTGTTTGCAATGCAGCTTTTATGTCACGCGATAAGGGGTCTATACAAACACAACTTGGACATTACAGTGGAGCAGGAGAAAGACACAGAAGTGATTCTCAGTGCATTGGAGAGATATTTCAAGCCAGTGAGGAATGTCATATTTGAGTGATACATCTTTGGAAACTGCAAGCAAAATGAAGGTGAGCCTATTGACGCATTCATAACGAGACTAAGGGAAAGGGTTGCTCCTGTGAGTATGGAGAGCTAAAAGAGGAACTGATAAGAGACAGAGTAGTACTTAGTGTTAGTGATGAGAGTGTGCGGAGTCACCTGCTTAGAGAGAAGGACCTCACACTGACATCAGCCATAGAAATATGTCGGATTGCGGAGATGACAGAGATAAGGATAAAAGTGATGACACAGGGCAGGTCACTGGAGAATTTGCATGCAACAGACAGACGTCGGCAGTGAGCTGCACCCAGGCATGAGCGCCTAGACAAGCATCGGAGTCAGATGCAGGGTCCAAGTGATAACAACACATGCAAATATTGTGGCAATATGCACAGGCGTGCCTGTGACCTTTGACCAGTGTATGGTAAAAATTGCCGTCATTGTGGAACAATAAATCATTTTGCTAAAGTGTGCACGAAGAGGAGCCAATCCACATGACAACTGAATACAGCAGACAGTGGCCCACAAGGATGTGGATGGGACCAACACAGAGGCCCACATCTGCTCAGCTGAGAGCATAGGAGCAGTTCAAGGACAAGGAAAAAATGGTTTGCCAACATATAAATGAATATGGGTCTTGGGAGATTTCAGTTAGATTCAGGGGCAACTGGTAATGTGCCGAGTCTAAAAGATAAGAGGAGACTGGCAGCTGAAGTGAAGCTATTACCGAGCCAAACCAGGTTGGTACTGTACTCAGGCAAAACAATGCACTCTATTGGGATATTCAGCACAAAGTGTGTTGTGAGGGGCAAAACACACAAACTGGACTTTGAGATAGTGAGAAGCAATTAGAGACTCCTGTTGTCAGGCTCAACCTGCGAGTGCCTAGGGTTAATGCATTTCACCATCCCTGAGGAGCTTTTTAAGGTAAAGCATAGCAGCACAGAGCCACTAACCAAGCAGCAGCTTTTCAGTAGCTATAATGTCTTCAATGGCCCAATTGAATCGCTCCCAGAGAAAGTTGTGCTTTGAGGTCTCATTACATAATGCCAACCATTGAGGATGTGCTATATAAACTGCCCAATGTTCGCATCTTTACCCTTGTCAATTTATGTGATGCCTATGCAATGTAAACTAGATGAGGACAGCAGTTACATGACCACATTCTGGACACCTTGGGGTAGGAAGCGCTGGTTGAAGCTGCCATTTGGTATATCCATGGCCCCTGAAATATACCAGCATGAACTACTGGCAGGGCTCAGTGGTGTGGAACCCATTGTTGATGACATATTAATAGTTGGTTGTGGGGAGACAGATGAGGATGCCATACAGGATCATGACACAAAGATGATAGCACTCATGGAGAGGTGCAGGGTCAAACAGACTGAGTCAAAGAGGTCAAGTGTCATGAGCATATTCTGTAGGCAGAGGGACTCCGGGCAGACCCAGAAAAAATCAGAGCAATCGAGGAAATGCCCCACCCCACAGATGCTAAGGCAGTGCAATGGTTCATAGGGTTTGTGACCTACCTCGCAAAGTTCATGCCATGCCTTTCTGAGGTATGTGAGGTGCTACGGAGACTACTAGACAAGGGCGTGACATGGCACTGTCTACCCAAGCATGAAGTAGCAGTTGAGGAAATCAAGCAACTGGTCACAACAGCCCCGATCCTGAGGTATTATGACGTGACCAAGCCAGTCACCTTACAGTGTGATGCAAGTCAGAAAGGACTTGGCTGTTGTCTACTACAGGAAGGTCAGCCAGTTGTGTTTTCATCCCGAGCATTAACACCAACAGAACAAAATATGTGCAGATCGAAAAGGAGTGCCTGAGCATTGTGTTTACATGCCAGTGCTTTCACGATTATCGTTATGGGAGAGGGGAGATCGCAGCAGAAACAGACCACAAGCCACTTGTCTCTATCTTTAAAAACTAAATTAAAACTAAACCATGTAACCCATTAAACCAAACTGAAATGGAAAGGAAAACCGTAAACAAGAGTAATAACTGATCAAAAAAAATTTTTTTAGAGGGGGCGCTGGTGAGCAGTAACATATGAGGACGTCTTTAGATTGAGCTCCTGATCAGGGCGAACTTTTCATTAATATTTTAACTTTTCAGATCAAACACAGATAAATTAGGTTTAACACACACGATACTTAACCGCTAGCACACCGGACTCACAACCCTGTACTTGCATATTGATCACCTAGAAGACGCGATGGGCAAAAACAAATCCAGCAGTGACCAGGCCGCTAAAGCCTCGGGCTCTGTGAAAGCCCCGGACGAGGAGTCTACAGACCTATCTGGGGTGATGGCTGCCATCGCGAGCAGTGAGAGCAAGATCTTGGCACGGATCGATTCATTCACAGAGGATCTGAATGCAAAAATAGACGCTATAAAGGCCGGCATAGCGAAACAAGAGACCCGTCTGAAAGACGTGGAGGATGGCCTGAACACATACTCGGACAAGACCACGAATATGGAGGAGGACATCGGCCAGCTAAAATCTGAAGTCGCTATGCTACGCCAGAAGGTAGACGGTATGGAGGGGCGACAACGCCGGTGTAATGCACGCATTGTCGGGATAAAGGAGGGATTCGAGACCAGCGGAGGCCAGCAGCCTACTATTAGCATCGCTAAACTACTGCAGGAGTTACTAGGCCTCAGCTTCACCCCGACCCTAGACTGGGCTCACCGCGGCCTGCGGCACTCGACCAACAAAGGAGAACCCCCCAGGATCATCGTGGTGAAGTTTCACTATTTCTCAGAGAGGGAGGAGGTTTTCCGCAAAGCTGCCCGTTCAGCTCCGTTGAGCCTGCACGGCAAGAGAGTGAGCATCTTCCCGGATTACACCGCGGCAGTGGCGAAGAAGAGAGCGGCCTTCTCCGAAGCTAAGCGGCTCCTCCGGGGCTGCCAGGGCGTCAAGCTCGGGATCCTGTTCCCGGCGGTGCTTCGTATCACTTCATCGTCCGGCCAAGAAAAGCGGTTCGAAGACCCATCTAAGGCGATGGGTTATATCAGGGAGAATCTAAAGCCTCAGGACAATGTACAGTAAGATGTTGATAAATTCCAATATATTTGTGGCTAACTGGTATTGGCGGCTAATTGATATTAGCTGCTAAGTGCCAACAGCTAGCGGAAGTAACTAGCTAAAACACCAAGACAACAGGGTAACGTTATGGTTTAACTTTATCTATTTACTTTAACTTTTGTAATTTGAGACTCACAGATAATGTTACATTTTTCATTTAATAAGAATGTCTCATACCTGCTGCCCACTTAAAAAAGCTATTTTTCTGTTTTATTATTATCGTGTGTGTGCATGTATATGTGTGTATGGATGCTAATTATTATGAGACCCGTAACAGTGCTTTGGTGACGACTGCTAGGGCGACACCCAGGTCAGTGTCACTTACCTACAAAGGAACTGTATTATAACTGCTGTTATATGGGTGTAGATATATTTTCCTTCCTTTTCTTTTTTTTTTAATTTTTAAAAATGTTTTTTAATATGGGTGTTGATATATAGTTCTTAGGTATATAAATACTTTTTGGATTTAATATAATCTTAACAAGACCACTGTTCGCCCTGGTTGGGGCTTGTTAGAGGGTTTCTATATGGTTATTTACCAGGTTATACTAGAAATGGGGGATGCGATCTCTAGGGAATTAGTAAATCAGCATGGGTTCTCAAGGCTCTGTTTTTGTTTTGTAGCTAGTAGGCAGGGACTTTTTCTTTTCTTTTCTCTTTTCATTTTTAGAAAAAATGTTTGACACTCAGAATACAGGTTATCTTCGTTTTTTGAGCTGGAATATAAAGGGAATTCACAATCCAGTAAAGCGTAGTAGGGGTTTTGTACATTTAAAATCTTTGAGAGCTGATGTCATGTTCTTACAGGAAACCCACCTTCGGTCAAGTGAACACACAAAACTAAAAAAAGCTTGGATAGGACAAATTTTCTGTTCCAGGAATGAGAACAGAACGCGGGGCACGGCCATCTTGATCAGGAAGGGTATCCCATTCGTTCCACTACTGACTATTTCTGACCCCAGGGGAAGGTATGTGATAGTGACGGGTAACCTGTATGGTACACTTGTGGCACTGGCAAATGTATATGGACCAAACTGGGATGACCCACTTTTTTTCTCTAGTTTCATAGCAGCCCTCCCAGACTTAAATAATTACCGATTAATATTGGGGGGAGATTTTAATTGTGTATTACATCCATATTTGGACAGATCAAACCCAAGACCTAATAGTAAAGTTTCGAAGGCAGGTGCTGTTATCCATTCATTTATGGAATCCTACTCTCTTTTTGATCCCTGGAGAAGAAACAACCCAACTACTAAACAATACTCCTTTTTTTCCCCAGTGCACCATTCTTACTCAAGGATTGATTTTTTTCTCCTGGATAGTAGGGTCCTTCCTATGGTTAGGGGGAGCCAATATAATAGTATTGTTATTTCGGATCATAGTCCTGTACATCTAGATATAGGTTTCATAGACTGCCCTAAACCCCAACGCACCTGGCGATTTGATCCTCTATTACTGTCCAGGGACTCCTTTAAAATTTTTCTCTCCCAGCAGATAGATATCTTTATGGAATTCAACCATACTCCAGATATGCCACTAACTATTGTTTGGGAGGCTCTCAAAGCCTACCTTAGAGGCCAAATAATCTCATACACAGCACATGAGAGAAAGAAACATAAACAACGTCTAGGAGACCTGTCCCATAGTATAGCGGAAGTGGACCGTTCATATGCCGATTCCCCAACACCTGAACTTTATAAGAAAAAAATATTATTAAAAACAGAATTCGACAATCTCTCCATTAAACAAACAGAACAATTATTCTTTAAATCAAAACAGACATTTTATGAGCATGGAGAGAAAGCTGGAAAACTATTAGCCCATCAGGTTAGACAGTCCATAGCCGCTAACACTATTTCTGAAATTTGCACAGCAGCTGGGGTAAAGACTGCCGACCCTGATAGATGAGCTGTCATTCTGACAATGACACCATCAATAACCAGTTTAAACAATTTTATATTACCCTTTATAGTTCAAAACTGCCCAGCGACTTGTTGCATATTTCAACTTTTTTAGACGGTCTGACCACACCAAAAATTGCCCTTGAAGACAGAGCACAGATAGACAGAGAGATATCAACAGAGGAAGTGATACAAGCAATTAAATTCATGCAGAGCAACAAAGCACCAGGTCCGGATGGTTTCACAATTGAAATGTATAAAGAATTTGCTACCAAGCTGGCACCAATACTTAACCTGATGTATCAGGAAATTTTTAACCAACAGAAATTGCCCCAAACTATGATGCAGGCAATCATATCAGTGTTACTTAAAAAAGAAAAAGATCCCCTAATGTGTGGCTCCTACCGTCCTGTAAGCTTGTTGAATTGCGACTTCAAAATCCTTACAAAAATCTTGGCCACCCGTATTGAAACTGTTGTCCCAACGGTTGTTAACCCTGATCAAACTGGTTTTATACCAGGCAGGCAGTCATTCTATAACATGCGCCGCCTATTTAATGTACTATACACACCACATTCCGTAGAACAGGCAGAAGTAGTGATTTCTTTAGATGCTGAGAAGGCATTTGACCGCATCGAATGACAATATCTATTTGCTGTTCTAGAAAGGTTTGGCTTTGGTTTCACATTCCTAGCATGGGTTAAAATATTGTATTGCTCACCGACAGCCGCAGTGCGGACGAATAATACTATTTCTGATTATTTTTCACTCCATAGGGGCTGCAGACAGGGCTGCAGCCTCTCTCCTTACTTGTTCGATTTGGCAATTGAGCCACTCGCTATAGCTCTTAGGGCAGAGGATGGCATTAAAGGTATCTCAAGAGGTGGTAAATTGCATAAGGTATCACTTTATGCAGATGACCTGTTGTTATATATATCCAACCCAATAGAATCTATACCAAGACTATTACTTACCCTGGATAACTTTGGTCGCCTGTCAGGTTATAAGATAAATTATTCAAAGAGCTTGCTTTTTCCGATTAACCACACTGATAGAGACTACTCTAGCTTTCCATTCAAACTTGAACATAATGTATTTACATATTTAGGAATCAAAGTCACTCATACAATGGGGAGGTTATATAACCATAACTTTAAAACACTAATAGAACGAACAAAACAAGATTTTAAAAAGTGGTCAACGCTACCAATTTCATTAGCGGGCCGCATTAATATAGTTAAAATGACAGTCTTACCCAGATTTCTCTATCTTTTTCAAATGATTCCCATATTCATACCTAAGACAACTTTTCAACAATTAGATAGATTAATTTCATCATTCATCTGGAACAATTCAAACCCCAGGATGAAGAAAATATACTTGGAGGTCCCTAAGGAGACAGGGGGATTAGGTTTGCCTAACTTTATTTGTTACTACTGGGCTGCGAACATTGTAAAACTTTTACATTGGGCATTTACATATGAGAATCAACAGGGTACAGATTGGGTTCACATGGAACTCTTATCCAATCCTTTACCGATACTCACCTCTCCACTACCACATAATCGTAACATACAAATAACAAACCCAGTGGTTAAAGCTTCACTTAGGATATGGCTCCAGTTTAGGAGGCATTTTGGATTAAAGCATGCTAGCGGTCTTTTTCCAGTAGCAAATAATCAATTCTTCTTGCCATCTGTGTTAGATAACACATTTCAACTTTGGCATAGAAATGGACTGGTGTTTTTCTGTGATCTATTTAAAGATGGAACATTCGCCTCGTTTGAAACACTTACCAAAGACCATAACATACCCAGATCCCATTTTTTTAGATACCTTCAAATCCGTAGTTTTGTCAAGAAAGTGTTTCCCTCATTTCCGTATCTGCCAACCAGGAGCCAATTAGATGTTATTCTAGAGAAGGATCCCTTTGGGAAAAAACGGGTCTCTATAATTTACACACTGATACAGGGATTGAAACAGATATCCTGGGACAAAACAAAAACTGCATGGGAGAGAGATTTGGGTGTAGAGCTTTCTGAAGAGGCATGGCGGGACAGCTTAACTCGTATTCATACGTCTTCATTGTGTATACGACATGGGTTAATTCAGTTTAAGGTGCTTCACCGTCTTCACTACTCGGGGGACAAGCTTGCCAGAATCTTTCCCACCACAGACCCTAGCTGTCCGAGGTGCAGTCATAGTCCAGCCTCGGTGGGACACATGTTCTGGGCATGCCCCTCCCTCAACAGTTATTGGGGACAGATATTTAATGTATTCTCACATATCTGTAAACAGACCATAAACCCCGATTTTCACACAGCCGTCTTTGGCATACCACCCCCTAACTGTAAGGTCACAACTTTGCAGGCAAATGCTCTAGCATTTGCCTCATTACTAGCACGCAGACTTATCCTATTTAACTGGAAGTCAAATAAAGCGCCATCATTTTTGCAGTGGTTGAGGGAGGTGCTGTCCTTTCTACCTTTAGAAAAGCTCCGATATAAAATATGTAAAACCCGCAAAAACTTTACTTTGACCTTTCATAGACTTTATTGAAGGGTTTCCCTTTTATTGAATGTACTTTTTATTTACCTGGTTGTAACGAAAATACTTATAGATATATGTGTACAACTTGATATTTTCTTCAAAAATATGGTTATTATGTGGAATTGGAATAAGAAATCCCTGCGTAGTCCTTTTTTTTTTTTGAGCCTTGGGGGGGAGGGGGGATTCCTGCATGTTTATTTTTGTTGTTGTTGTTGTTGTTGTTCGTGTGCTTTGTATACCTGTTCTAAAAAAACTTGAAAATTGGAAAATAAAGTTTATAAAAAAAAAAATTTAAACTAAAATAACTGAATAGAACCTCTATTCAGTCTGTGTTCAGGTATAGCATATGCTACCTTATTTGTTTATTGATCCGATTTATCTGTACATCACGTGCAGAGATATTAGATGGAGTGGTTCAGAAGAACATACTATGTAGCCATTAGTTAAAATTAGATGAGCTGTCATTCTGACAATGACATTTTATTGGCAACACAGCACAAAATAACAAAAAATATTTATATCCACTAGACTTGCCAAGAAGCACTACTGGTTCCCTTATGCCCCCTTTTTCTTATAAGCCAACAAACGAAATCGACCAACATGCTTTTTGCAGATGACTTGTGACCATACACTTATGGTCACAAGCTTGGATAACAGATGCCCAACTCAATTTAATGCTCCAAAATATTTTGGGAGCCTCTTATGCTAGCAGTTTGAAGAGATATGGAAAATTGCTTTGAAAAACTGGACTGTGATATATTCACAGTTGCACAACTTGCCTTCTTTCTGATCACTGACAGGGATCTTTGATGGCTTGCTGGTAGGAGATAGGGGTTCTGGCTGTCAGCCCTTTTTGATAACCTATCATGACCCTGAAACTAGGCCACAAAATTGTTTTAATGTAGCCACAGCAGAACTAGTGAGAAGATTTCAGTGATTTTCAGGATTGTCAAGGCACAATTTAATTGACTTTGTACTTTGAAAGTGTCACCAGATCAGTCTTCCCACAGTGCCTGCATGTGTTGTGTTTCACAACTTGGTTACCATGAAAAAGGATAGAACTCAAGTAAATCTTCATCCCCCTGATGAGGGAGAACCTATCACATTTAATCACCGAGCTGGCAAAGCTGTAAGAAATGCAATTACTGCAAGTTTTTACACAAAAAAATTACAATAAAAGGAAATTGTGAGACCAACGAAAGTTTATTGCTTTTCTCGTTGCCAACGGCAAAACGTTTGTTAATGCATTACAAAACATTCTTAACAGGAAAAAAATTAAATGGCCCAATTGACATATAGGCGTACCTTTTCACATTCCAATTTATCTATTTCCATTCTAAGTTTTATTTGGAGTTTCTTCAGGTTGCAGTCTAACTCGAGGGTCCATGTATACAGTCTGTTTCCCACCTGCCAAAATAATGCACTGGTTGAAATGATAGCTTATGAAAACACCTTAAATGGACTTGTATAAATGCATGAATGTGTGGCATTCACTCTGTAAAAAGGTGTGTGTGTGTGTGGGGAGGATTTGAATCTCTGAGCACACAATGTCTTGTCTTCCCCCTAAGAACAAAATATGATTGTGTATCAATTACACAATCAGTGAAAGCTTGTGATTCTTCTATGCTTCAATACCTACCTTTCTGATACATAATTCAACTCCAGATGAGATATACACTCAGCCATATGTAATTGCACCACAATTGTAAAGCACAAACCCACATAAACATCCTGTATCAAAGAGATCCGCTTGGAGGTGAAAGCACCAAGGTCCAAGCACACACCTCCCTGAGCCTCCACCATGACACACTGCCCCTCCGGGCCACCTCCTCTGCCAGAGGATATTCTGGTGGAGGTGGACCCCTCCTGACCTTTTTAATTCACTTTTTTTTCCAGTTTGCTCTAAATCATATCAGTTCCTACTTTGTTTAGCAGTTTGCATACAATCAAAATACTAAAAGAATAAGGGCAGGGCAACTACTTACCACTTTGGATATTTTTACATTTATTCTTGAAATGCATCCAAGACCTCTTCACACTGCGAGGATTGCGGCTAAAGAACAATGACATAAAAATCTTAGCCTTCAAAACAATTTGTTAGAGCCAATAAGTTATCAAGAGTGAAACATTATGACTGTTAGTTATTATTTTACTCTTAATAATGATGATGATAAACATTACATTTATATAGCACTTTTCTAGACACCCAAAGCGCTTAGCCTCTTTAAACTGGACCTTGTCCCCACCCCTAAATGCTTCCTCCTTTTCTGCCCTTAGCTGTCTGAGTTTAGCTGTAAACCAGGGTTTGTCATTATTGTTACTAACCCTGGTGCCTCTTAATTTTATGGCTAACTTTAAAGTGTGATTTAATACATTTAATTACATTTATTTACCATTATTATTCCAAATGAAGACAAAATATATTTAGCCATTACTTATGATTATTGTGCCCTAGCTACTAGGGCAGTGATAATCAAACTTAACATATGCATTAGCACAGTAAGAAGTTTTCTTATAGCAACTTGCCTCTTCCTCTGGCCTTGGCAGCAGCAGTGGTGGTGTTTTTTCCCATGGTAACTGATTTAAGTTCTTCATATTTGCACAATATTATTTCTTGCTCCTCTGCTGGAGAAATAAGTTACCCGAGATCTCTCCATGTTTCATGTAACCTGCACGACAGGGGAATGGGCCTATGCTTGCGCAGGGACAGTTTACAGTCTAATGTCTAAGTTCAGTGGAGATTGGTGTAGGTTTTTTTCTAGACCGGATTCTAGTACTCACCCCAAAGACAACACACACACTCGTGGGTATAGTTTACAATAAAAAAAACCAATTTATTTCAGCAGTTCAAAGTAAAGTTATTTCAATATCAATACTAAATTAGATGTGTTATATATGTATATATTTTACTCTATTATACTTTTTAAAAGTTCTTCCTAATATTCTATTTGTCTATATCTATCTATATTCTATTTTATACCCTTCTAATATATTACTTATGCAGCCATATTCTACACTAACAAATTAAAGAAAATAATCCAAAATAAAGTATGAGTGCACTCAAAGAAAATAATAAAGAAAAGAAAAGGGGGAATGATTCAGTCTTCCAATCTGTGCAAGGTGCAATGTCCAGATCCTACCACAATCACAGGGGCAAGTTAATGTAGAGGCGATGATGATGAATCCAAATCCAGGGCGATGATGGGGGCAATCCAAAGGGGGTATCCAAGGGTTCCAAAAGGGTGTAGCAAGGGGGGTTGTTCGGGGTACTAAAAAACCAGTCTGCACAAAATTGTACAGATTCCTTATTAATTGCAATCTCTATCAAACAATTACAAACAAAATAAAAATACCCAAATCTAGAGTCAATTCTCAGAATTAAATCATTTCCTACATATAACTAATATGCGGCTGAATGACAACAGCCTATTGCTGTAAGAACAGTTAAAAACAATGTCATCGCAGCCAGGCTGCGGCACTATCAACGTGAATTCACGTCTAGCTGGCTGCTATGGGTTCCATGCATGCCATGTAGCCCGAGTTGGCTCGGTGGCTAGTGGCAACTGGAGCTTACAGTTTTTTTTAACAACAAGCATATTATTATATTAAAATGTCTAACATTCCTACATCAAATAAACCCTATGGACCGGGTGTCCTGACTGGTTTTAAAGCTCTGAATCATATGGGAACTGCTAAGGATCATAGATATACGTTTTAGCTGGGTTAGCTTAGCTTAGCAACCAATGGAAAATTGTCAGTCTTTAGATTTCAAGATTTTAAACTCTTATCTCACCAGGATTCCAGCAGCGTACAAAACACAAGAGAAAAGAGTCTTCCTTCTTCCTTCAACGGGAGATCATCTGTCTTTGGATAAAAGCAAGATATCCTACGTAAATGGCTATGATTACATGGAACACAGAAAGCTGTTTACTTTTTAGCTTTGGCTAGCGGCTCACCAAGGAAGCTTCGTGTGAGGGATCTTTTTTGTCGTAGTTCAAATGTCCTGTAGCTCAAATATCCGTAGTTCAATTATCAATAATTCAGGTATCCATAGTCAAAGTTGTCCGTATTTCTAAATATCCGTATTTCTCTTCTCTATTGTCGACGGTTGTTTGCATGGTTTAAACTCTGTAGCTCGTGTGCCTCCTAGAGGCTACTCGTGGAACTTACATACGTCACAGGGTACATGTAATCATGTGGGTTACATTCTCCCCCTCTAAACCGCATCAGTCTCTGCATGCGTCTAAACACTGTATGGTCTTGCAGAGGGCACTCTAGAAGAATCAGGGACATTTCTGCCCAAACTTTCGAAAAATGAGGCCATGGCTAGGACTAAAGGTCTTCCTAGTTCACCATAACAGAGTCTCTCAGGGGGATGTCTTTCTCTGATAGATCTTCTGATCGGTTCGCTCTCAGACGGGTTTCCGTCAGACAGGTCAGCCTGGCCTGTCACACCA